>NC_091247.1:179397500-180022500 GCF_042477335.2 Ovis canadensis | reverse complement strand
TGCTCAGTGATATTTAGACTTTAAAGCTATTCTTTTACAATTTTTTAAAGAAAGAGCTTTGTTAAAGAAACCTTTAGAGAAGAATAACTCTTTTTCCTAATATATACCTCTCTAATCTCTTCACTCCATTTTCCTCACTGTAATAACTGTTTTCATACTGCAATTGTGGTTATTTTTAAGATGTCAACTATAGAATTAGAGTGCCACACACTATACATGATAAAAAAAAATTTAGTTTAGATGTTAATATTTACTACTGAGTAGAGATATGCTATGCTATGCTAAGTTGCTTCAGTCATGTCCAACTCTTTGCAACCAACGGTCTGTAGCCTGCCAGGCTCCGTCTGTGGTTCTTTACCACTAGCACCACCTGGGAAGTCCCTTTAAATAGTATGCTTTTAAGAAACACTTCATATTTTAACAGTCTACATTAATCACTTAAAATGACTATATAATTCAGTCCAAAGATAACATGGTATATATATAAAATGGAGTATATGCAAGTAATTTCAATCACACTAGGATTCCTCTGGCAGTTATTAATAAGAATCTATCTTAATTATAAAGAAGTCTCATTCTGCATAGCTAGTAAGTAAAAATTCTAGGACACATTCACTGAGACCACATTTAGTTTTATCTACAACCAAAAAGTCAACAATACAGTCTGTGTGCATTTCTTGCTGAAAAAAAAAATTGTATCTATTAATACTTTAAAAAATTCATTTTGTGTATTAAAAATACTCACCAGAGGGGGAACAATGATATAGAAATTTCGGAGATGTATATTCTTTGGCCTTCGAAATTCTGGAGCAAAAACATCCACAAGCATTTTGAAATATTCTGTGCCTTCAGCAGAATTTCGTGTGTGATCACTGAGGACTGAATCCAAATGCCTAAAATGCAAAAAAAGAAAAAAAGTATTTATTTGGCTCCTTTCTCAAAAGAAGAGGAAGCTTTTAAAATCCATCTCTCATTAGTTAAGAGCACTCAAAAATATGAATTACTTTAAGACATCTCTAAACTTCCTTGGAGAAAAGGATGAATTTTTTTTTTAACGGACAGAAGCTTATCATTGTTTAATTAACTTAGTCCCTAAAAGAGAGTATGTAGCGCCTCTTGAAATTTTAGAGTTTTGTATTTTCTTCTTCTCAAAATGAACCATGCAGAAGTCCACTTCATTGTAAATAAATTCCTTTTCATTTTAACTCTCTTCACTAACACTTCTACACTTCCTGACTTCAACTGTAATCGATCTCCTTTTCAAGAATCTAGTTTCCCACTCAACCTTCAGCCTTCCCTCATAGCTCAGTTGGTAAAGAATCAGCCTGCAATGCAGGAGACCCTGGTTCGATTCCTGGGTCAGGAAGATTCCCTGGAGAAGGGACAGGCTATCCACTCCAGTACTCCTGGCCTTCCCTTGTGGCTCAGCCAGTAAAGAACCCCCCTGCAACATGGAAGACCTGGGTTTGATCCCTGGGTTGAGAAGATCCCCTGGAGAACCGAAAGATTACCCAACTCCAGTATTCCGGCCTGGAGAATTCCATGGACTCTATAGTCCGTGAGGTTGTAAAGAGCTCAGACATGACTGAGCAACTTTCACTCATTCACTGAGTCAACCTTCAGAAACATTAGCTGCTGCTTCTACATCCTTATTATCACTTTCAAATTACTATTCCTCCACCAATAAATGGTAGAAATCTCTCCTTTGAGATGCGTGTGACCCAACTATATCCAACTATCCAACCACTCCCTCCTAAAAGCAGGCATCTATTAAGTGGTTTAACCACTGTACTTCATTTATCTTGAACTATGATATCTGTTCCAGAAGACATTAATGTCCATTTAGAGAATCAATTTATTATCATAACCTCATAACTCCCTGACATCACTTGCCATAAACTTTGTTTCACTTGATGAGTAAACATCAAGGCAAGAACACAACACAGGTACTCGCCATTACACTGCATCGGGGGCCCTGTGTCAGCACGTAAGGTGGATACATCAGTCTCTCCATTGGGAAGGTGTTTTCCCCCTTGGGAAGGTGTTTTTCCCCCCTTTATGATTAATAATCACTTTGTGAGACAATGTTTTCATAGTGAATACTCTATTCTCCAAAAATGTTTGAGAATTCATTGATGGTTTCTGTCTGATGTCAAGTACTACAGTGGTAGTTGCAAAACTGGTTTTTCCCCTAAATTTTCTCATCCCTTTCATATTTACTAGCTGGAAAGCACTGTAAAAAGGAACTTCCCCTCTGTCTCGCCAACTTTTATTATCACTGTATCACGGACTCTTAAATTCAATATTATGATCAATTTCTACCATTACTCTTTTTGATATTCAAATTGTTTCCACTTTGTCCAAGGGTGCCCCTTCATACCTGACCCAGTAACTGTTATAGTTATTAATAAGAAAACCTGGTTTTCTAAATACGTAACAATTCTGCATGCCTTTTCAAGTTTTACATTGTGTTCCAAAATCACTACTTATAAGTCTATACATCTGCACTGTTCAGTAAGACTGTCATTAGCTATTTAAATTTAAATGAAATAAAGATTTTATTTCAATCCCCTAGTCCATTAGCCCTATTGCCAGTGTTCAACAGCTACATTCGGTAGTGACCACTGTACTGGATACTACTGCTCCAGATTACATAAAAGGACGGAGCAGTATTAGAACCATGCTGGCGAAGAGGAATATTAAAAAAGAGTGAAAAGAAAGGTAAGGGGCTTCTCTGGTGGCTCAGTGGTAAAGAATTCACCTGTCAATGCAGGAGACATGGGTGTGATGTCTGATTCAGGAAGATCCCACAGGCCATGGAGCAACTAAGCCCACGCGCTACAACTACTGGGCCTGTGTTCCAGAGCCTGGGAGCCGCAACAAGGAGACCAGCGCAGTGAGAAGTCCACGCACCACAACCAGAGAGTGGCCCTCACGCGCCACAACCAGAGAATGGCCCTCACGCACCACAAACAGAGAAAAGCGCACGGAACAACACAGATGCAGCACAGCCAAAAATAAGTGAGAAAATAAAATTATTTTTAAAAATAGGTGAAATGAATTTTGTTAATGAGATTTTTCTTTTAATTTCTTCTTTTTAAAAATTATTTGGCTGCACCCAGTCTTAAGTTGGAGCACAAGAACTCTTCGTTGCGGGGCTTGTGGGATCTAGTTTCCTGACCAGGGATAGAAGCCAGGTCCTCTGCATTGGGAGTGAGGAGTCCTAGCCACTGGACCACCAGGGAAGTTCCAATTTTGTTAATGAGATATTTGGCATTCTTTTTTAAACACTAAATCCTCAAAATTAGTTATGAACTTTCTACTTCAGCACATTTCAATATGGACTAACCACATGTCAAGTGTTGAACAGTCACATGTATTTGAAGGCACCATCTAGAAGATCCCTTTTAGTGACACTGGAAAGATCTCAGAATACTGTAGTCTTAAAAAAATTGTATCCCGTAAACAGACCATCATTTGCATAATAAGAACACTGACATATCAGTTTATATGTTATCCTCTAGTCTTTAATGTTTAAATGATCATACATTTTTTAAATCTCCAAATTTAACTTATTTTTCCAAAGATTAGATTACCTTGCTGCTTTTAATGTTTCTTCTGCAAGACCTTCTTCTTTGACTAGTTCTTCAAAATTTACAATATCTTCAAGATCAGGTACAAATCTACGTTAAGAATTTTAGAAGGCATTTATTAAAGCAAATTAAATATATGCAACTGACAGACATAAAAGCAGTACTGTAACACTGAACTTTTCAACAATATTTTTGGAAAGAACTTTGCATTTCAGTTATATTATTAATATCACCAGTTTATATTTGGAACAACTGAGTTCCAAAACTCAATTTTAGCATTTTTAATTATTTACATATAATCATCAAATTATAATCTTTAAAAATTATGTACTCTATAGAACATTTCAAACTGCACTGGTAAAAGAAATTAACTTCAAAAAATACAGATTTTCAAGTCTGCTATAGTCTTAAAATTTGAGAAAAATATTTAAGTAGTAGGATTAATGGTTTTCTTCCATATTTGATCTCAAAATATATCCACAAGAAAAGAAAAAAGCCCCTTCTATAATATTACTTACAATAAAGATGGATTTAAATGACATAAAATTTCTAAATGGCATAAATAAGGCAAAAATATTGCATCCATACCTAATGGCATTGCTGCTACAATGAAGGCCACCAGATCTTATCATTCGTACATAGCCCATAGCATTACCTTAAAAATCACATACACACAAAAAATCAGATGTTTATACAAATAACTCTAAGTTCTAATGATCAGGAATACAGTTATATATAACAGTCAATTACAAGGTTTCAACTCGTAAAAACTAAAGAGATTTTGCTGTATTTTACTTCAGTTTTGCTCCAAAAAAATATAATTTACGTATTTGTGCACTTAAAATATTGTTGCTCAGTCATTAGTGTCCAAGTCTTTGAATATAAATGTACATAAACTTACACCATCTATATTAAATATTTTAAAAATAAGTTTTAATTGATAAATGCATTAAATTGAGCACATTTTAAAAAATCAAACATTTGAAGATTACTGTTATCATATGTCTGTCTGTCTCTCTCTCACACACACAGAGCTGCAAGTGGTATCAAGAAATCCTTATTTGATTCCTCCCAAATTAGTATCTCCAACCGAGACTATTCCTCTAGGCTTTTTTTAATCCCATGCCTACATCTCCATGTCTAAGAAGAATTTTTAATTTAAGAAGTTTAACTCCAACTAAAGATCTTCACCCTCAATTATATTTTCTTCCTCAGAAACTGGCAAGTCTATCCTTCCAATAGCTCAGGCCAAACCCAGGGAAGTCATCTCTGCCTCCTTCCTTACCCTCAATGTTGTCGTTTAGTTTAGTCAGTAGTGTCCAACTCTCTGTGACCCCATGGACTATAGCCCGCCAGGCTCCTCTGTCCATGGGATTCCCCAGGCAAGGATACTGGAGTGGGCTGTCATTTCCTTCTCCAGGGGATCCTCCCTGTGGTTCAAACCTGTATCTCCTGCATTTGCAGGATTTCTTTACCACTAACCACCAGGGAAGCCCTCCTTTCCCTCATACTTTAATCAATGGCAAATTACACTGGCTCTACCTTCAAAATGTCACCAGAATTCAAGCAGTTTTTCCAGCCTTCACAGCTCTCACCCTATTCCAAACCACCAGCAGTTCTCGCCTAGAATATTACACTATGCAATGGTTTCCTGATCTATTTCCACCTTCAGTATGCCACCCCCCGACAATGTTTCCTTTATATAGCAGTTAGTGGTTCTTTGATTCTGCCCCTTGCAACTGTTCTGATACCACACCCTACCATCCAGGTCTTCACTAACTCCATTCCAGCCCGACTGGTTTCCAGAATTGCTAAGCAGACTTGGGACTTTTGCATTTACCACCACCTCTTCCTGGTAAACTCTTTCCTTAGCTATGCATGCACATGGCTTATTCTTTCATGTTACTTAGGTTCCCGCTCACGTGTCACCTACTTAGAGCTTTCCCTAAATATCATTAAACTGTATCATCCCCTGAATATCATTAAAATCATTTAAAATCATTAAGTGTTTAATGACGTGTCACCTTACTCAGCACCTATTACTGATACGTATCTTTCTGTCTGTATCTCCCCCGGTTAGAATGCAAGACCTATGATATAGCTTTTGTGTTCTTAAACTGCTCCACCCCTAAAGCCAACATTTCCTACTCAAATGAAATGAAAATACTTGTAAGAACAGACAAAAAGATAAGTAGTCAATACTTCATATATTACAATAATATAATTATGCACTTAACAGACATCATCTAATATTGTTAAAAACCTTCAATTAGGTATCACTGAATCCAAGGCTTATCCCAATATAAGAAATGATGTTAAAATGCTTTTTTAATATGCATCTTAGAACAATGAAGTATCTAGTTTGATTGTTTTCCGTCAAATTGTTTTCCTCCAAATTGGCTGATTAAAATATGCTGCTGCTGCTGCTGCTGCTAAGTCTCTTCAGTCGTGTCCAACTCTGTGCGACCCCATAGATGGCAGCCCACCAGGCTCCTCTGTCCCTGGGATTCTCCAGGCAAGAACACTGGAGTGGGTTGCCATTTCCTTCTCCAATGAGTGAAAGTGAAGTTGCTCAGTCATGTCCGACTCTTAGCGACCCCGTGGACTGTAGCCCATCAGGCTCCGTGAGAAGCAAATAGGGAGCAGCAGTAAAGAGTAAATCTGTGAGCTAGACTACTGGGTTCAAATCTGAACTCTGTGCTTTTTAGCTACAAAACCTAGGTCAAGTTATAAACTTTGTACCTTAGTCTCTTCAGTTGTTAAATTAAGCTATAATGGGTTAAATACTGGGTTTACTGTCATAGATATTACCAGCACCTAGAAATACTGTACTGTCCTCAATAAATATGTGGAATGAATGAATATAATACTTCATAGCATTGAGTTTTACATGTGTTAGAACATATAAAGCACTCAGAATAACTTTGGCACATAATGAACGCTCAATAAATGTTAATGGTGGTGGTTATTCATTCAGCAGGCAGGTTATAAGACAAAAAGACTTCTCATTTTGCTCCCAGCTCTAGATTCCTTACTCCTTTTCTCAACAGAGTTAACAGACTCAAAAGCACATTACAATTTTTATGGGCAGAGGTAAAGAACTTTTTAGGAAAAACACTGCAAGCCTAACGGAGAAGGCAATGGCACCCCATTCCAGTACTCTTGCCTGGAAAATCTCATGGACGGAAGAGCCTGGAAGGCTGCAGTCCATGGGGTCGCTGAGGGTCAGACACGACTGAGCGATTTCGCTTTCACTTAAGAAAAGAATAAAGAATAAAATACTGGAACAAAGTGAAAAGGATAATATTCACCAACTGTGCAATACATGCCAGGGGCAGAAGTGACATGATTTTTGGGTACTGGGGAAAAATGTGTATTTTGATGTATATTGCGGGGGGGGGGGGCGGGGAATGACTAGTGTCCTGAGCTCACGAATTAATGATTATTTCATAGTACGAAAGTACTTTTAGAAAATGTAAAAACATGAAATAAGTACTACCACAAGCAGTAGTCACAAGGGGAAAAAACTTATTGGTGTGTGAATTTTAAAGTTTTAAGCAACACTGCTCTGAAGAAACAGCTCTTAATTTGAGTACCATGGACTCTAGCTTTGGGCATCTGACCTCTGGTATGTTATATGCAAAACTGTATGTGAACATGCATAGGGGCATTATTCTGAGGAAAATCAATTCAGTATTTTCATCAAATTCTCAAAAAGAGTTAAAAACTATTGCTCCATAAATTCACAATCTAATATGACATTAAATATCACTATGAATAAAATAATACTAGACAGTATCTCACTATTAAATTGTTTAAAATTTAAAATTTACAAAGGTAAAAGTCTCTAAGTTCTTGTACTAATACAAAACAGAAAGTTTTAATGTGTAAACCAATTAATTTATACAACTTTAGCTAGTGCTCACTGACTTTATTCCCTAACCAAATGTTTATCATACCTTTCCCACTAGTAAACTTAAAGCCTCTTGAGAACAAAGGCTAATTGTATTTTCAGCATCAAGAAAAATATCTGGTATAACAAAGGCTTTATAAATGTTTGATAAATGAATCAATGAATCTCAGGAGGCCAAATTTTGCCAAATTAGAGTCAATAAGGCGCTTCTCCAATGGGTCAGGCGGTAAAGAAACTGCCTGTAATGCGTAAGACCCAGGTTTGAGTCCTGGGTCGGGAAGAGCCCCTGGAGAAGAAAATGGCAACCCACTCCAGTATTCTTGTCTGGAGAATCCCAGGGGCACAGGATACTGGTGGGCTACCATCCATGGGGTCACAGAGAGTCAGACATGACTGAACAGTTTCAGAGTCAGTAAGAATTTACTGAACTGCTTGCGGTCTGCAACTGGGAAGAATACAAAGCATCTTCGGACATGGAGCCGAAAAACCCTGGTTAAAATGCCAGCAACACCACTTATTTCTGAGTTTCTCTTTTTTTTCATCTTTAAAAAGATGATTACATGCCTATCTCAAGCGTTACTGTGAGGACATTAATAGAGGTAATGCATATGAAAAGCTCAAATAAGTATACAGTTTTTTAAATCTTGGATTATTTTTAAGTGAAGTTCTTCCTTTTAAATAGTGTTACACATTTCAGAAAACAAGTTCTACTTGTAAGCCAGACAGACAACTCAAGAAATTATATATAAATATAAAATGATGGATCATAGGAAACTTATTCAATAACTTTTCACATAAACACTGCATATCTTTGCATTTAGGCTTAACCTAAGGGAATCTCTTTTAAAAGTCTGAAATAGGACCTTGAAAAGAATAGGCACCCAATAAATAATTACCAGTTGACTATTTACTATGAGTATGGCCTTTGAGATGAGTTATATTTTTAATTTAACTGAAGAGGTTTTATTTATCCACAAAACATTTATTTATACTATTTTATTTATAAAAATTTTATTTATAAATATTTTATTTATCTATCAATTATTTGTGCACCAACCATCCAATCATACTTGAAAAACTTTTGGTAAGGAAAGGAATTTACTAGTGGAATAAAGCCAAACTTAGGCACACATATATTAAAGTTTATTCCTATGAGATATTTGTAATATATCAGACAGATTCTAGGCATTTGTACTTTACTTTCCAACATGTTTACAATAACTTACCAATTTGGCTGATGAGCTGCCTGAACTGATCAAGGTAGCTTTGTCCCTCTGGGGTTATTCCAAGTTTTCTGATGCCTCGATTGAATTTTTCTGCTCTTTCAAAAGGATACTGGAGAGAAAATTTGAAGACTGCCATTATTAATAAAGACTCCTAAAACATAAAATACCTACTAACTCAATCATACCAATATCACTGTTCTAATTTTGCATTTCCATTGTGTTAAAAAAAAAAACAATTACTAAATTTAATGACAAAAAAATTATATATAGCACAAAAACTACCAATATTCAAGGTCAATATAAATATTTTTAAAGGGAATAATTATGAATGCCACCAAACTTATTAGATTTCCCATTACCAATATTAGTCTTCCAACTGCTCTATCAGATAGATAAAAGAAATCAATGCTTCCTAGAAACATCTGTTCAGAGATTTGTAGTAAGTTTCCATGGGCTGAAAAGTATTCAGTTCAGTTCAGTTACTCAGTTGTGTCCGACTCTTTGCAACCCCATGAATTGTAGCACACCAGGCCTCCCTGTCCATCACCAACTCCTGGAGTTCACTCAAACTCACGTCCATCGAGTTGGTGTGCCATCCAGCCATCTCATCCTCTGTCGTCCCCTTCTCCTCCTGCCCACAATCCCTCCCACCATCAGGGTCTTTTCCAATGAGTCAACTCTTAGCATG
Organism: Ovis canadensis; assembly: GCF_042477335.2. Taxonomy (NCBI): domain Eukaryota; kingdom Metazoa; phylum Chordata; class Mammalia; order Artiodactyla; family Bovidae; genus Ovis; species Ovis canadensis. The sequence continues at coordinate 180,013,080 of NC_091247.1, read as the reverse complement.
AGGTGGCCAAAGTACTGGAGTTTCAGCTTTAGTATCATTCCTTCCAAGGAAATCCCAGGGCTGATCTTCAGAATGGATTGGTTGGATCTCCTTGCAGTCCAAGGGACTCTCAAGAGTCTTCTCCAACACCACAGTTCAAAAGCATCAATTCTTTGGCACTCAGCCTGCTTCGCAGTCCAACTCACATCCATACATGACTACTGGAAAAACCATAGCCTTGACTAGATGGACCTTAGTTGGCAAAGTAATGTCTCTGCTTTTGAATGCTATCTAGGTTGGTCATAACTTTCCGTCCAAGGAGTCAGTGTCTTTTAATTTCATGGCTGCAATCACCATCTGCAGCAATTTTGGAGCCCACAAAAATAAAGTCTGACACTGTTTCCACTGTTTCCCCATCTATTTCCCATGAAGTGATGGGACCAGATGCCATGATCTTCGTTTTCTGAATGTTGAGCTTTAAGCCAACTTTTTCACCGATAAAAAAAGGTTTTTCAAGTCTTAGTCAATTTTTTTAAATTATTCATTTTATAAAAGTAACAAATGGAAACAATTCTTATATAACAACAGCACCATTTATTTCTCTGAACATTAATTTCTGATTCAATAAAAATGAGTTAATATAATTTCGTGCTAGCTAATCTATAATTTTATTAATTATTTTGCTGCCCTGACAATGAGAAGAATGCACAGCTAATATATAAGAGGGCTAGAACGAGGTGATGCTTAAGAAGAGTAATAAAAATAGGTCTGGAAGTGGCAAATCAAACATGAAATCCATCCAAGCCTGGTTTCTCTATCCACACGGCTATAGGCGGCCTCTGTACTGTTAATACAATTCACTTCACTACAGGAAAATTCAGTCCAGAGGGTGAAAGTAATATAGCATTCTTATAAATTATTGGTGGGATTGTCAATTGTTGCAATATTTTTAGAGTACTTGGCAACATGTGTTAAAAATTTAAATAATCATATTCTTTGCCCTTTTCCGCTTCAAGGAATCTGTCTTTCAGAAACAGTCCCCAACACACGGAGATATATATGCAAGGATGTTATCTATAGCACTGTTGGCAGCACAGAGAAATCAGAAGCTACTGAATAAGTATTTCTCAGTAGGAAGTTAAAGGAGTTACAGTATGCATCTTGACTATCAACTGTGCAAAAGACTGAGGTAGATCTATAGGTACTGACATGTGATAAGCTCACTGCAAAACAGTATGTTTAGTATCAGTCCATTTTTGTTAAGGAAAAAAGCAGTATTTGTAATGCACAAATACATGTTTATCACACAGACATCTGGAAGACGGCACATGACACTGTTAATAGCAACTGCTCCCAGAAATGGAATTGGGAGAAAACAGAAATGAAGGAGAACATTTAGTTTAAATGTTAAACAATACATTGTTTAAATGTTTCAAAATGAGCACGTTCTGCTTTTGCATTATTTTAAAATGAACAAAAGTAATACCTGGTTACATTCATCATTTCCTTTTTCCTTACACTTTCACTTACAAAGAATGCAAAGGGTAAGAAATTACAAGGGAAAATACAGAAAACTGGAAGTCAAACCAGGGAGTTATGTGAAAAATAAAAAAGAAAACAAAATCCCTAATAGAGTAACTCATAATGAATTTCAGCATAAACATTTGCTATATAGGCAACTGCTGAAGATATTGAAGGTTTGGTTCAAGATCCTGCAACAACGCAAATACTGCAATAAAGTGAGTCATGTTAATTTTTTGGTTTCCCAGTGTAATACAACAGTTACGTTTTCACTATACTGTAGTCTATTAAGTATTCAATAGCATTACATATAAAAAAATAACATACATGCCTTAATTTAAAAAAACTTTGCTGCTAAAAAAGGTAACCATCATCTGAAAATGCAGGTTTGCCACAAACCTTCAATTTGTTAAATATAGCACCTGCAAAGCACAAAGAAGTAAAGCACAGCAATGTAAGGTATGTCAATATATTCAGCAGTTGAATCAAACCACCTTTTTAAAAGAATATGTAAAATACCTTATGATCATTTTGGTCCTTGATTTCCCTGAAAAACCGAATATCTTTAATCAATCTGGATTTGATATGTTCATCATACATAAATTGGCTAAATATATAGAACTTCTTTTTCAAAAACTGGTAGGTGAAATTGACCTATAAAATTAAAATTGGAAAAATTAAATATAAAAATTAATTTCAAATCAGTACTAAATAAAATAATCCATTTATAAAGTCTAATTCATTTTGGACCTGAAATACTTAAATAAATGAGGTTTTTATTGCCACAGTTTATAGAACCTTCTAAAAGCTCCTCTTAAATATTTTTATGACACAAAGAAAGAAATTAAAAAATATTCACATAATAATATGACTAAGAGCTATAGTGAGAATCATAAACCAGATCTGCCAACACACTAGGTTTTATGTCATAAACCACATTCAGGAGATTATTACCAATCTGCATGAATGAACTGATACTAAAGTAAAAAACATGGTGCTCTTTGACCTTTCTTAAAGGAAGACAGTAAACATTCAATTATTTACCCATAAATATTTTGAGCACCTCTTACGTGCAAGACAATGTACCTGCTCTCATGCTAGACACTGCCCTTGTCATCACCAAGTGAATTCAAGTCGGAGGGACAGGCATTTTAAGACAAGTATAATACATGTTAAATAAACTAGGAAATCGCAACTGCAATAACCTGTAAAATGATAAGTTTAGATGTTTTGAGAATGGATTAAAAGGCCCTGATCTAGACTTAGAAAACATTGAAAAAGTAGGGTTTAAGTTGCGATTAAAGTCAAAACAAGATTAATTCTGATCCACAGATGAAAAGAAATGAAGCCGCTCAGTCGTGTCTGACTCTTTGCGACCCCATGGACTGTAGCCCACCAGATTCCTCCATTCATGGAATTTTTAGGCAAGAGTACTGGAGTGGGTTGCCATTTCCTTCTCCAGGGGATCTTCCCGACCTGAGGATCGAACCTGGGTCTCCCACATTGCAGGCAGATGTTTTACCATCTGAGCCACCAGGGAATCAGCCTTGCATTAATTTCCATCCCCACCACCTTCAAATATTACCAATTATTTTGGCATATGTACACCCATGTTAACTAACAGTCTTCATCACCCAGTTATAGAAATGGGTGCTTTCTCAGAACTTTTCTTGCAGCTTGAAACATTGCTTTTTCTTGATCTCCTCAGTTGTAGTAGCTCTTAGAAGATTATTACCCATCTTAATAGTGAGTAAATCTGCCAGTCTCTGATCTTATTTCTTCTGTGCTCAGCTCATCATCACCAGACATCAGGAATTTACAGTTATTACTGTGGTTAACTAATTAACAGCTGTTTCTCCCGCCAGAGTACAATTACCAAGACCAAGAAATGTCTGTTTTTCTCATCTCAGCACCCAGCACAGTGCCTGAGACACATAAAATACAAGCATAATTACACGTTACATGAATGGTTGATAGATGAGGTCAAAGAAGAGTTTGATCCTGAAAGGTTCAGAAATCTCTATGCAGATGACTCCTGACTTGAAATCTGAAATTCCACCCATGTCTCATTTTTCTTCTGGTAACCACTAACAAAGAGTTCCAACCATGTTACTTATCAGCTCAAATACAGCTTCTCCACTACACTAAAAATGGTCCTTTGCAATCTTCCAGTCATGTAACTTTTCCTTATTCCCTTACTCTCAAATATGCTTAATAATACTGTACTATTTAAACATTCTCATTATTCTTTCCTCAAGGAGAAACTGTAACCTGAAAAGCAGAGTAAATTTTAAGATTTCTCTTTTTCCAACAGAGGAAAACAGCATATAAGCTCAAATGATTCATTCTCTCACATCACTGCCCATTTTTAGGAAGATTTGAGATATTTTTAGCAAATTGCTATTTTTAAGGGTATCAAATAACTAGTAAGTACCCTCCCCCGAAAAAGAGGATGCAAGTGTTAAGTGTTCGTCGCTCAGTCGTGTCTGATTCGTTGCGACCCTATGGACTGTAGCCCTCCAGGCTTCTCTGTCCATGGAATTCTCCAGGTAAGAATACTGGAGTGGGTTACCATTCCCTTCTCCAGGGGATCTTCCCAACCCAGGGATCAAACCTGGGTTTTCTACGTTACAGGCAGATTCTTGGGGACTGACGTTAAATAAACTATCAATGATTTGCTTTCAAAAGCAACTTTTCAGAGACTATCAGACAATCCACATAGATATATATTTATGCTGATGTCTTCAAATTTGCAGTGTTATTTATAATGATCTTGAGATGGTAAGACATTCTTAAGTGACCTCTGAATCACAAAGCTTCCATTTCCATCTTACACAACTTCAGTGCCAGATACTTCAATTACAGCAAACAGAAAAATGGAAATTCAGGTATAATATGAACAGTTTTTTCAATGAAAACTGTTTTTAAACTTCCAAATTAAACAGCATCAAACATCTGTACAACACCCCCTCCCAGAAGGTTCTTACTGTTGTATTCATGATTCCTGTGCCATGTGTTCGAATTGAATTAGCAATATGCCGAATATTAATAGTGTTCAAATGTTTGTTATTACTTGTTCGTTCAATAAAAATCTGTAATAGAACAAACACAATCCATAGCAAACACTGGTCAGTTAATCTAAGAATTTTAGAACTCTATTTTATTAGAGATAATAGGAAAGTCATTCAAGAAGATAATACAGTCAAATCAAAGAAATAATATCTCTAAACAATCATTGTTTCCTTTATTTTGTTAACTTTCGCTGCTAAGAATCAATTCTTTGCCCCTCAGCCTTTCCTACTATACACCCACCCACGTTAAAAATTGTTTTTAATTTACTCACTTGATTATTGAGATTATAGAGGTATCGAGATACAAATATATGAATGTTTCTCATAATTTCCAAGACATCCAGGCCCTACAAAACAATCCACATAAGTTCTATTATTAGTTTAAAATAATAAAACTTACCAATATAGTAACTTACTGCTTACATTAAGTCACCCAATATTTTAAAATTATTTTAAAGAACTACAGAAAACATACAGCCAAAGGTTAGAATAGGCTTCTGACACACACAATCAGGACTAACTGCTTGGGGAAATCTGACTGTTTTTATCTTTTGTGTAGAGAGGAAAAGTTAAAACTTCAAAGATCCATGACTCACATCATTTCCCTACCACTTCTGAGAATATGTCTTCTCAAGGAATTTTTTCCATATTTTTTAGAAAGTAAATTAATAGCCAGATTCTAAAAGGCAGCCAGAATATGTGGTGATCTCTAAAGTATACACTACTTTTCAAGCACTGTGCAAGGTTCTTTACATGGAATTCTCAAAAAGATATTATTATTCTAAATTCCACAGCTGATCACCCTCTGTTTTTTCAGTCTTTTATCTTTACTGAGGCTTTCAATGGCTAAGTTAAAGATCTCTCTTGGTAAATGATACATGGCACTTGAAAATGTGTGGACTATTTTCAAGTACCTTTTGATATTGATTTCTAACATAATTCCACAGTGATAAGAGAACAGACATTGTATGACTTCAGTTACCTTTAGACCATGAAATTTTTACACTTTGTTTTATGTCCCTGGATATGTTCCAATGTCTCCTGGTTTATAGTCTAAGGGAACTTAAATAGAATTTCTATCCTGCTGTTGTGTGAAAATTGTATAAATCTTAATTATGTTGAATTGATTCATAGTGTTTGTCAGGTCTACTATATCCTTCTACTTTTCTATTCATTTTATTAATTTTTGAGAGTCTGATAACGAAACTCCAACTAAAAATCTTAATTTATCTTAAAAAATAACCGTAATGTATAGTGGACTATATGTAACTTTGTTCTGTATTTTCTAAGTCTCCTATAAATGTGTTACTATACTTTCATAATTTAAAAAATAAAAAAGGACAAAAATTAATTCCACAGGTGAAGAAAATGAAACTAAGAGTTCTGCAAAGTCAAAGAGGTAGGAAGAGGCAGAACCCAGGGATTTTAGAAAGTCTAATTCCAAATCTTTATGCTTCTTTTAGTTATACTGCTGCTGCTAAGTCGCTTTAGTCATGTCCGACTCTGTGTGACTCCACAGACGGCAGCCCAACAGGCTCCCTTGTCCCTGGGATTCTCCAGGCAAGAACACTGGAGTGGGTTGCCATTTCCTTCTCCAATGCATGAAAGTGAAAAGTCAAAGTGAAGTCGTTCAGTCGTGTCCGACTCTTCGCGATCCCATGGACCACAGCCCACCAGGCTCTTCCATGGATTTTCCAGGCAAGAGTACTGGAGTGGGGTGCCATCGCCTTCTCTGTTTAATTAAACTAGACCATCCTGAATATAAGGACTTCTCAAATGACTCAGTGGTAAAGAATCCTCCAGTCAATGCAGGAGATGCAGGTTTGATTCCAGGGTCAGGAAGATCCCCTGGAGAATGAAATTGCAACCCACTCCAGTATTCTTGCTTGGAAAATTCCATGGACAGAGGAGCCTGGTGGGCTATAGCCCACGGATTCATAAAGAATAGGACACGACTGAGCGACTGAGCTCACCCATATGTACATTTAATATACAAGTTACCTAATAAGAATCCTTCATTCTTCAGTGATTACTCTAATATCTAATGAATGGTATCATGTAAACTATTCCATAGCTTTTCTAACTGGGGCTCAAAGTAGTATCAAAACACCCCTTTGATTAAGTTTTTATTATAGATTTTCTTACATTTTAATCTAAAAATTTATTTACTCAGTATTTTTCTTCCACTAGACTACAGGTACATGAGCTAAGACTGTTTCTATTTATTTTTGTATCCCTAAACATACCGAGGGCTTCACAGGAGACCCAGCGGTAAAGAGTCTGACTGCAAAGCAGTCAATGGGTTCAATCCCTGGGTCAGGAAGACCCTTGGAGAATGAAATGGCAACCCTCTCCGGTAACACAGTGCAGTGTCTAGCAAATTTTTGATAAATATTAATTTTATAAATAAGTGAATGAAAGGATATACAAACTGATCCTGGAACTGGCCCCTATATATGCAGTAAGATGAACAAAAAATTATGATCTTCAAATTTTGGAACTGAATTAATGGATTTTAGTAAATATTATATCTGGATTATCTTAGAAATAATTACATGCAAATTAACTGAAAACAAATCTTTGTATTCCTGAGATACAACCATATTGTAAATTAGCTTACTGAATTTAGAAAGCTAAATATTTTGCACTCGTTACATTTTTCTAGGATATTAAAGCACATATATTATATCTAGTTTAAAATTCTTAACTGTGACCTTGACTAAACTTGTAAAAGTTCAGCAGAAGTCACCTCACTATCCTGATTTGTTTCTGAAAAGCTGTATGTAAAAATGTATGTACCAAAATTTCAACAAAAGGTGAAGTACAAACATTTGGAAGCATGTGATAAATTCTTTCATAAAGGAAATCAGCACTAATTTTTTATTCTTCTCAACTGTGAGCTTTTTATATTTAGCAAATATTTTCTTTTCACTTTCAACTTTGAAATATAAACACGGTACTAAATAATTTTTTTTTAATTGTCTTAGAGAAACACTATTAAGCTACCATTAGACTATACTAAGAACACTTTATACTATACCTGTTCCAAAGTCTGACTAGGAAGATGGGCCTCTGTCATAACCAATCCATAACGCTGAGTAGCTAAATTTCTCATTTCACTGTAAGTAGCCCAGTCATGGAGAGCTACTGTCGTTAGATTGTAGAAAGTCTTGTCTAGATAGTGAGTTACATAAGCTTCAAAAGAAACAAACAAAAAAATAAAAACTTTTTTTGATTCATGGTAACAATAGGAAAGGAAGAAAAATGACACTAAAAAGCAACTTGTCTTTGAACATTAAATTTCTTCCTTTAAAATAAGGTGCTAGGAATGGGACTTCCCTGGTGATGCAATGGAAAAGAATTTGCCTGCCAACACAGAGGACACGGGCTCAATTCCTGGTCAGAAGATTTCACAAGCCATAGAACAACTAAGCCCGAGCACCACAACTACTGAGGCTATGCTCTAGAGTCCACAGGCTGCAACTACTGAGCCATGTGCTACAACTACTGAAGCCTGTGCTTCACAAGGGAAGCCACCACCACGAGCAGCCCACACACTACAATGAGAAGTCCCTACTTGCTGCAATTAGAGAAAGCCCACACACAGCAACAAAGACACAGTCCAACCAAAAATAATAATAAAAAATGAATTAATTAAAGAGAAAAGACTGAGAGCTAAAAAGTGTTCTTTAAATAATAAAATAAGCTGCTAGGAAAACAAAAATGATGAAACAAAAAGGAATTCAAGAATAGATGGACTAATACAAAGAAAGATTTTTCTCAAGGTTTTGTTTTTGTTATTTGTTCTTTAACAGAGCAAACACATATAGAATACGACCCTAAGAAGAAAACCAGAACACTCACCTCGAATGTCAATGAAACGATTGAAAAATCGAATTGGATTCAGAGAGAAAAAAAGGGCCAGGTCTTTCATGCCAACTTTGAAAGGGTTTCTGTCATCCAGCTTTAAATGAGTATGCACAGAAAGTCGCAGGTCCTTCTCTATTTCTTTGCACAACTTGTCCAGCAAATGCTATTCAGAAAAGAATTGATATCTTAAAATTTCAAAATGATATTCCAATTGTATGATTCTTCTAGATGTCCATGTTCTCAATGTGAAGAGCTTTATACTCAGTACAATGACAAAAAAATTTGTCAAACTGTCAAACTAAATACTCCCTGGTAAAATACTATTTCACTGGGAAAGTCAAATTATTTTGCTATCCATTTTAAATCAATGACTCTTTTTAACCAGGAAGCAGTCAGATGAGTTCTAATGAGTTCATTAGTATTTTAAGTATAATACCCTTGCAAAGAAAATCAAAAGCTAATCTCTGGTAGTTTCACCAAAAGAAACATGAATATACAACATGAAGCATAAAATTTATATAAACCAGAACATAGGAAGGAAGATCCTGAGAACACGCAAGAGGAAAATTTTTGAATGCTTCCATGTAAAATTATTAAAAAAACACAAAATTCACATAGTTAACAGCAATGAAATTAATCATCTTTTCTGGTGTAACATGGGGTTCTAAACACTGACCAAGACATGTACCTTACTTTCTAAATATGAATATTCAGCATGAGAAATTATATGAAAACTCTCACATTTTTATCAAAGCTGAGTAAGGTTTACATTGCAAAATTCACTCATTTTTAATTCCTCCCTCCATATAAAAATACTGCTGGCTGAAAATACAGTTTTAAAGATGGCAGTGTTTATAACACACACTTCTTTAGAACAATGAGAGATTCATTTAAATTGTTACACAAGAAACAGGATTTACTTTTAAATATAAAAGATTTCAGTCATTAGCTCTCAAAATGAAATTCAACATTGATAGTTGTCTTAACTGTATTACCATGAGCAGCAGACAATATTCAAACCAATTTTGCATTTGCAGTCTTCTAATGAATAGGACTTTAAATTCAAATATACTACTTACTAAAGTAAAAGAAAAAAATAATTCCAAATTCCTAATCTGGATTTCTATACAAAAAATTAGGAACTAAAGCCCAATTACAGTTCCTTTGTTCTAGACAGTGATTTGCAAGTTAAGAATCATAAATCTGTGAAAGTCTGCTTCAACCCAAAAGTTTTCCCAAACACGGCATTCTAAACACATCTTATGCTTCTCAATCTCAAATGTTACCTCATTTAAAATTTCCGTAATTTCCTTGTCATAGCAATCGAGAAGCATCTCACAGGACTCCAAATGCCTTGCATGCATCATGGCGGGCACACAGTCACGTAAAGCGCTGAACATGTACTGAAGAGGGGGAGGAGAACGTACATGCATTTAGAGAAACTACGTCTTTGAATTACATTACAGAAGTTACCTATCTTAAAAGACAAAGCCTCAATCTGAAGGCTGTTTTTCCACCCATGACTACCTTACTTTCCTAAGAGCTGAATTTTACTCTCCAAAGCATATGCTAATACCAAAAAAAACAATCACATTAACTAATCCTTTTTATCTTAAGCATTCAAATACGTTCATTTCCACAAGGAAATGGAAAGATCTGAATACCCTGCTGACAAATAAGTCAATTATTTTGACACCAACTAAAACCCAATTAATTCATTTGTATTAATATAAAATTTATATGCATAGCACTGTTAAAAAACAGCACCAGTTTTTAAATGGTTTATTAAATGATCTATTTTAAAATTAATTAAAATGGTTTGCACAGTGAATAACAAAAATGAAGAAATAATGCTCTTTACACTATTCTTTTACTTACATGTAGTCTGGCTGCATCAACAGCATTTTCATATACGTCATCTAAATAAATCGGGAAGACAGCTCGATGCCAGTACAGAAAACAGCAGTCACACTGTGTCTGGACTCTACAATGTAAAGTAGTAATTAATGCTACCAAAAGTGAAGTAAGCCCCCAAAATAATGAAAAGAATGGCATTATTTACTGTAAAGGTAAGAGCTGTCTATTCATATCTGTATTCCCTATATCACTTAACCCAAAATTAGCATAGAAAAGTCATAAAATAAGTATTTTTCAAATGGTAACAAAACAGTCCAGTATCTGACACTGTTGGAATTTTATAAATGCATTTTAGTTTTAAAGCATACTTAAAAAAATGTAACTTTATCACAGTTTAAATTGTATTATTTGATATGACCAGACTCACAAGACCTGCACCACACGCACCATTTTACCTGCCTCAAAGCTGAAAAGGAGACCTTTCAAAAAACTGTGACCAAAACAGCAACAACAAAAACCAGTGGCACTCAACCTATTTATCATCTCTGCCAAGTGACTATTTCACACTTTATAGGGCAACAACTTGATCATAAATATCTTATAGTGAAGAAAAGTTCAGTATTTCTTCCATGGATAGAAAGTGAAATGCCACAAACTACAAAAATCTGAGCTTCTCAGAATAACAAAAACATTATGCTATAAATACGAGCATTAAATAAAAATTGTGCTGTAATCTTAGTTCGACTGGAAATCAAAATTTCCCTCTAAGAAACTCAATGCTTACTTGATAAAAAGAAAACAATAAAGCCACAGGAGTTATACAAATAACCAAAAATGAACCCATCTTAGTGACTGTCTAACCAATGATGTAACTCAAATTCTGTCCCAAATAATTATGGAAGACTATGTGAGATGGCTCTAAGTCTCTCACAAGTAGATGAAGCTTTGTTACAAAGCAGCAATTGAGTGCATTAGAGATACCCATCACAATAAGCACAATAGTTCCAGAGTCTGCCAGATGCTCTAAGGGCTATATCGCATTTTTCAAGTGAGTTCTTCCAAAAGCTACATCCTTACTACAGAAGACAAGTAAAAGAAATACAAACCCTTGTCAGAGTCTCATTCTAGTCGTGCCACAGAAATTATGAGGAGGAACCAAAGGTCTACCTAGATTACATTCCTTCTACTGCTAGACTATTAAAAAAAAAAAAAAAGCCCTGATGTTTCCATCACCCGTATCTTTTGTTACCATTAGCTACCCCTACTTACCTTTCTCGAAGTTCACTGATAAGATCCAGCTTCTTCATGACTACTTGAAGTGGAAAGAGTTCTTCATCTTTAAATGTTTTCTATTGGGGAGGGAAAAAGCACAGAGAAGTTGCACTTGAAGGACAGGTTTCTTCAGCCAGTAAAAAGGGAAGTGTGAAATCTCAGGTCTCATTTTTACTCTGTAAGTAACAGCAATACACTTACCATTTGTGTGCCCACACTCAATGCCAAAGAAACAATTAGTCGTCGCTGCTTTGTGCTTGGTCCATTTAGAGTGTTTTCAGCCAAAACTAGAGCAGAGAGCACATCAAGACGCTGTTCACTATATTTTTTGTCAGAAATTACTCTTTTCTTAAAGATAAAAGGAAACAGGACATACCAGCTTTAAATTTGAGGCAGTAACAAAAGACTCATGAGGAAAAATTTTCCAGTTATCTTTTCCATGATTCAACTTAACAGCACTTAAGACAAATACTTTTCCTGTTCACTTCTTATGATGTCAGATGCTTTATTTCCATAACATTCTTGCTGAGCACCGTCAGGAACAGCAAATTACTAGGCGTACCTCAAAATTACCGTATCAATTTAATAAGGAAATAATTTAAGAAAGACACAATGTTATTTTAATAATGCATAGTATGTCCTTTTTTAGTAGAACTGTGTTAATGCTGGAAATTCAGGCTAAAGATAATCCTGATCACTCTCAGTAAAATCATGGAATACCTTGGAGATTATAACCAAGAATACTGTGGATAAACATGCTTAACTAGAACACATAAAACAACAGAAGGGCAAACTAGAAAGACAATATAATTATGCTTTTATACCTTGGCCACAGAAATAGAATTAAGAGCCTGATGCTGAAGGTGCTGTGTTATATGTGAGACTGAGTCAGCCACAACCATGCTTCTCCTGTAGAACATATGCTCTATCGCCTAAAAAGAATCAGAAGTGATTCTGTGAGAATCAACTTAAAACGTAAAATATTTAGGCACAATTCTAGAATATCTTTATGACTTTGGGCCTGGTAAGAAATTTATAAATGAGATGAAAAAGGCACTACTATAAAGGGTAAGTCTGGTCAATCCAATTGTATTAAAATTATAAATTTCTGTTTATCAAAAGCCACTATAAATAAAATTGAAAGATAAACCAATGTATGAGAAAATACCTGCCACACACACGAGATTAGTACTCAGAATATGTGGACACCAAACAAATCAAACACTTTTTTTAAAAGGCAAACAATTCAACAAATACCTGAACAAAAGAAAAGAAAATATTTCTCCAAAAGAAGCAGTTAATAATATTTGAAAAGATATTATCATTAATCATCAGGGAAATGTTAAGCATAAAGTCATCTATAAATACTAATACATAAGTTTACATGCACACACACACACACAAAAAGTTGACAATACCAATGTTGGCCAAGTAGGGAACTACAGAAATCTAATATATTGACAGAGGTATGTAAACTGATGTTAACTACCTGAAAAATAATCTAGCATCATCTTAAAAGCTGATTATATACATAGCATAAAACCCAGCAATCCACTCATAGGTTTATAACACCTCATAAAAACTTTTGCACAATTACACCAAGAAACATAAATTAATAAAAGAATGGCAACATGATTTAAAATAGCAAAAACTGGAAACAACCCAAAGTCCAAACCCAGGAAGACTACACAGTAATGAAAATTAATGAACTACAGCTACTTGTTCCAACATGGTAACACCCTTGAGTAAAAAGAAACCAAGCCAAAGAATACATGAGACATCACTCCGTTAATAAAAACTTCAAAAACATTTATAACTAAACAATGAGTGGTTGGTAAGTTCAGTCATATGCCACAAACTACAAAGAAACAAGGGAACAATAAAGTTCAGGACAGCAGGTCCTCCAAGCGGGTAGATTAGGATGCAGTCTGGGAACGACAAGACAGGGGGCTTTGAAAATACTGGTAACATCTGCTTTCCTAAATGGGATGATAGGTTTTTAAGTGTTTAGTATTTTTAAATTATGCTTACATATTAAATATAAGATATACATGCATTTATGTATACATATATATACTTTTGTATTTGCATTTCATTAAAAATAAATATAACTAATAATACCTTAAGGAAAAAATGGCTAAAAATCTAAAGACAAGATCTCCAAACTATATTTATTTCCTAAGCAAATCTAAAGAAAGTGAAGGTGAAGTCACTCAGTCGTGTCCGACTCTTTGCGACCCTGCGGACTGTAGCCTACCAGGCTCCTCCGTCCATGGGATTCTCCAGGCAAGAACACTGGAGTGGGTTGCCATTTCCTCCTCCAAGGGATCTTCCCAACCCAGGGATTGAACCCGGGTCTCCCACATTGGAGGTAGACGCTTTAACCTCTGAGCCACCAGGGAAGCCCTAAAGCCACTATTAACAGAAATTCACTAGCAAATCTTTAGCTCAGGTTTTACAAAAAGCTACATGTACGCTCTCCCGCCTATAGTTTTATTTTTTTACTTATGAGTATGCTAAGAAACGTTTTACCACATTTTCAAAACCTTTCAAATCCCAAGATTACAACACTTCCTCTAAATTACAAAATAAACAGCCTCATGCTGACTAGCCTCATATGAATTTTAATACTAAAACGTTTTATGTGTAGTTTTTAAAACTCATGCAACACATTTAGAACACATTTAGAACTCATGCAACACATTTAGAACTTTCCATGAGTAAAACTACTAATATTTTGACTAATCTTTTCCTTTTCCTTCTTTTCTCTTTGACTACATGTTAACTTTTAATAAAGTTTAAGTATATTGGCCATTCACAGAAAATTATTCAAGAAATTTCTGTCACTGGCTAGTTCCTTTATCTAACTAAGAGACAAATATACATTCCCATAATTTTTTATACTCATAATCAAGAAGTCAAACCTTACTCCTAAAAATCCTACTTTATGCTTGGATCATTTCTCAGTGATAATGGCAAGGTAAAATAATCCAAAACTTACCTTGAGAAGTTCAACAAGCCTGCACAACGCCTTCACTGATGTTTTGGTCATTGGCTTTTGCATGGACATGTAGAGATTCATTGTGGTTTTAATAATGGTACTAATACTATAAGCATATAAAAAGCCCTATAAAAAAACAACATAAAACATCAATTAAAATCACAATAAAAGGTTTCATTTCTTCAAGATTTCATTCTCTGTGTGATAATAATTCTTCAACTCGCCAATATCTAGTGCTTCTAGAGTGCATTTAAGATTTTGAAATACTCTTTACATGCAGTATTATACATGGTGGTGAAGTTTCAAAGTTATGCAACCTATTTGCTGCAGCTTAAGACAAGAGCTGAGGGCTCTAAGGAAGTAGGAACTGAAAAATGAGGAAAAAGAGAGCTGTTCTCTGGCCAGTACAGACGTTCCACAGCATTCCTCAGTTCCAAACCAATCTCCCCTTTCTTTCTCATCCAGAACCAACCCCTACCATCCATCTGCTATGTCCCCTGCTTATTGCTGCTAAATCGACTTTCTCTCCTTCCAGCCCCAAGAACAGGGTCTCTCTTACCCTTCTACTTATAAAGGAAGCCAGAAGTCCTGTGAGGAATAAAAAAAATTTAGTGCTAATAAACCCAAGAAAACAGTATAGAATACAAAATAAGAAAAAGGGTATTACTTCTCAAACATATTTTCATTTAGATCCAAAAAGGACACACAGAAACAGAATGATGCAGATTCTTTGGGTTTATAGAGAAGGACCAAAAAGAGATACATGTACACTTTAGAGATGAACCTAAACTACATTATTGTGAATATATCCAAGGAGCCAGGGCAGCAGCTGTATGCCAGTGATTCTCAACCTTCTTCTCCAGCTCCACCATGAGTAACAGTGGCTGACTAAAGGAATGACACAACGCAGGGAGAGGGAATTTTCTGTGAACCAGTAATAATGAAGAGACGCAACACAATTAAGAAATGAGAGAGTAGGTAGCTTCCTAAGAGGTGGCAGTAAGATCAGAGCTTGGGGGGATACATGCAGCAGAGTCGCAAGTCTTACCTTGCCAGCTACAGGGCTATTACACCAGACCCTGAGCCTACTGCAGCACTGGGCACAGTGAAGAAGCAGAGACAAGGAACAGGGAAAGTGTAGCTCTAAGGCAGGCGGGAAAAGAGGTTTTTTTGGGGGGAGAAGTGGGAGGCGGCAGAGAGGTCACAAGCTACTACTACCTCATTCCCAAATTAATTCATGGCCATTAATTTGTGAAGGATATACATGAAGGATGACTTTTAAACACCTAAATGGGATGGGGGAAGGTCCGGGGTCTGTTTCTATAAAAGGCAGAATAGATAAGTTGGACCAACGTTCCTGTATAAAACAACCAGAAAATCTGGACAAAACATTTTCTTTAACTGTTGGAAGGTATCAAAGAGCTATCAAGAAAATAAGAAACCACAAGGCCATGATAGCGAGAAGACAGAAACCCAGAGACATGAGCTCGGCATTTGAGGCTGCTTTCCCACAGAGGCATCTGCCCATTCCAAAAGAGGATAACAAAGACGGAAGCCAGACATATCTTTCAGGATCCCTGAGGATAAAAACAGGAGCTCATGGCCCATCAAGGAGAGGAGGGAGTCCTGCTAAATCAACCAGGCTCTGAACTGGGATTCTTAAAAACTTTCCCCTAAAAAGTCAGGGTGAATTCTTAAAAACTTTCCCCCAAAAAGTCAGGGTGAACTAGAAAAAAACAGCCATCATACAATTTAGATCATCTAAACCCATGACCGGGCTGAGGCAATCTCAGTTACTAGTTGTCCTAGACTAACGTGTATTGGAAGCAAATATTAAATTCTCTCTGGAGGAAGAAACACAATACCCAGATCTTCAAATTATTTCTATAGTTCTATATACAATTTGGGTTATTAAAAATCACTAGGCATAGAAAGAGATAAGATATATTCAAAAAACAAACAAAAAATAGATTAGAAATAGCTAGATAATGCAATCATTGGACATGATCTTCAAAGTAATTACGCTAAGTACGCAAAATGAAATAAAACACAAAATTATTTCAGAAAATTGGAAACTATAAAAAAGAAACTGAAAATTAAAACTAAGAACTAAGAAAAAGTTTTAAAAGTCAGTAGATTAGTATTAAGTCAACAGATTTAATAGTAGGTTAGATGAAGAAATAAAAAACAGAGAATAGAACAGGAACAGTACTTAAGGAGTTGATGACTGAGAATTTTCCACAAATTCCAAAAGCTTTACAAATCCCAAGCAGCAAAAACACATAGAAAACCTCATGTAGGTGCATCAAAAAATACTGCTTAAAAACCAAAAAGTAAATTTTATAAGCAATCCAACAAAGACATATATTGAAAAAAACAGCAAAATTGACAGCTGCCTTGCCTTCTCAACAAAAACAAAGGAAGCCAGAAAACAATAAAAAATTAAGTGAAATTTTAACAGGTATTCCACAAGTAGAAAGATGAAGGGATGCAAAAAGGATAAAAAGCAACAGAACAGGTAAATATATGGGTAAATCTAAATGAATACTATTAAAAAACAACAGCAACAATGCCTTACATGGTTTAAAATATACATAGAATCAAAATACACAACAGCAGCATAGGTGAGAAGGGGTAAATAGAATTTAAAGGGCTTAAGAGCCTTATCTGGAGAAGGAAATGGCAAGTACTCTTGCCTAGAAAATCCTATGGAAGCAGGAGCCTGGTGCAGTCTATTGTCCATGGGGTCGCAAAGAGTCGGACACGACTGAGCGATTTCACTTCACTTCAAGAGCCTTATACTGTCTGGAAATTGAATTACTCATTTATATTGGAGTTTAATGTTCAATAATGCATCTTAAAATCTCTATAGTAACCACTAAAAGAACAGTAAAATACTGAATGAAAGTAACAAAAGGAAAAATAAACAATTCAAAAGAGAGCAAGAAAAGAATATAGACACAGAACAAGTGAGACAAATAAAAAGCAATTAATCAGGTGCTAATTAAATGAGTATCAGTATTGACATACATAAGAGTTTCATTGGGGAGAAATACATGTTGCTTAAACATGACCAAGATGATCATGGTGGTGTGATCAGTCACCTAGAGCCAGACATCCTGGAATGTGAAGTCAAGTGGGCCTTAGAAAGCATCACTATGAACAACGCTACTGGAGGAGATGGAATTCCAGTGGAGCTATTTCAAATCCTAAAAGATGATGCTGTGAAAGTGCTGCACTCAGTATGCCAGCAAATTTGGAAAACTCAGCAGTGGCCACAGGACTGGAAAAGGTCAGCTTTCATTCCAATCCCAAAGAAAGGCAATGCCAAAGAATGCTCAAACTACTGCACAACCGCACTCATCTCACATGCTAGTAAAGTAATGCTCAAAATTCTCTAAGCCAGGCTTCAGCAATACGTGAACTGTGAACTCCCTGATGTTCAAGCTGGTTTTAGAAAAGGCAGAGGAACCAGAGATCAAATTGCCAACATCTGCTGGATCATGGAAAAAGCAAGAGAGTTCCAGAAAAACATCTATTTCTGCTTTACTGACTATGTGAAAGCCTTTGACTGTGTGGATCACAATAAACTGTGGAAAATTCCGAAAGAGATGGTAATACCAGACCACCTGACCTGCCTCAAGGCTGTATATTGTCACCTTGCTTATTTAATTTCTATGCAGAGTACATCATGAGAAATGCTGGGCTTGAAAAAGCACAAGCTGGAATCAAGATTGCCGGGAGAAACATCAATAACCTCAGATATGCAGATGACACCACCCTTATGGCAGAAAGTGAAGAAGAACTAAAAAGCCTCTTGATGAAAGTGAAAGAGGAGAGTGAAAAAGTTGGCTTAAACCTCAACATTCAGAAAACGAAGATCATGGCATCTGGTCCCATCACTTCATGGGAAATAGATGGGGAAACAGTGTCAGACTTTATTTTTCTGGGCTCCAAAATCACTGCAGATGGTGACTGCAGCCATGAAATTAAAAGACACTTACTCTTTGGAAGAAAAGTTATGACCAACCTAGATAGACAGCATATTCAAAAGCAGAGACATTACTTTGTCAACAAAGGTCTGTCTAGTCAAGGCTATGGTTTTTCCAATAGTCATAAACGGATGTAAGAGTTGGACTGTGAAGAAAGCTGAGCGCCGAAGAATTGATGCTTTTGAAGTGTGGTGTTGGAGAAGACTCTTGGGAGTCCCTTGGACTGCAAGGAGATCCAACCAGTCCATTCTGAAGGAGATCAGTCCTGGGTGTTCATTGGAAGGACTGATGCTAAAGCTGAATCTCCAATACTTTGGCCACCTCATGCGAAGAGTTGACTCACTGGAAAAGACCCTGATGGTGGGAGGGATTGGGGGCAGGAGAAGGGGACGAAAGAGGATGAGATGGCTGGATGGTATCATTGACTCGATGGACAGGAGTTTGGGTGAACTCCGGGAGTTGGTAATAGACAGGGAGGCCTGGCGTGCTGCAATTCATGGGGTTGCAAAGAGTTGGACACAACTGAGTGACTGAACTGAACTGAAAGGAGACACACATTAAAGGGGCCAAACAGGTTGCAAATAAAAGGATGGTAACCAATGGACCTTGCAGACAGACCTAATTAAAAGAAAACTGGTACAGCTAGCTATGTCACTATCACACACAAGAGACCTATGACAAAAAGCATTACCAGACATGATAAAAATTTGACTCACCACTAAGCTATAACAATTCTAAATGTTATGTGCCTATTTAGTCTAAAAATACATAAAATAAAAGTTGACAAAGCTACAAAGGATAAATAAGACAAATCTATAACACAGTGGGAGATTCCAACCCAATTATCTCAGTAACTGACAGAATATTCAGACAAAATAATTAAATATGATCCTTGATATATATAAAATACCATGACCAACAAAAAGCAAACTACGTTCTTTTTAAGTGAACATGAAATGTTTGCCAAGGTTGTCTATAGCCTAATCCACCATGCAAATCTCAACAAACTTCAATACTGAAAGTATTTTCATACTGGGAGAAATCAATAATGGTAACTAGGAAATCCTCATGCATTTGGAAATGAAGAATTCTATTTCAAAACAGTCAAGAGAGCAAAGAAGAAATCACAATGATTTTTTTTTAAGTATTTTGAAGTAAAGAATAATACAGATACAACACATCAAAACTTATGGGATACAGCTAAGAAGTCAGGACTTGGAAGGAGTATATATTTGCATATATTAGATGCATATATTAAAACCATATATTAGAAAATCTAAACAAGTCACACAGATTCAAGCTTACATAACCAAATCAATTTCAGTTTTAAACACAAAAACATATTTCACCCTTCACAGTTCTTTCACAGTGTACCTTCTGTACAGTGGATTAACAAATAAATGATCCAAACATTCTAAGAAAGAAGATGAAACTACCTGTATAAAAACATTACATCTACTGGTGAGGTCTTCAGCAAATTTATCCATTCTCTGCTCTTTAGATAAGATAGATTCCATTTTCATCATCCATGAGCTCACAAAGACGTAGTAAGACTGTACATCTCTAACAAAGGAAAATATTGAGGTTATTCAGCACAGGAAAGAAAATTTACTTCCATTTCTTCATATTGGCTAGAATAAACTATTTCCTGGCAGCAGTCAATTCATCTTTCAGATTTTTTTTTTTCAGATTTTCAAAATATACATGTTATACATACACACATAATTTACTTAAGCAACAAATATTCACTGAATATCTATACAGGCCAGGCATTGTTTTTCAGTACTAAAAACAAAAAACAGCAGTAAACAAAACAGACAAAAATTTCTGCTCCCATGAAGCTTATATTCTAGAAAGAAGAGTTGTGCAATAAAGCAATCAGTAACTGAACTCTGAGATGTCAGATATGTGCTTCGGAAAAAATACAGCAGGGAAAAGTGACTGGGACAGCAAGTACAATTTTAAACACAATGATCAAAGTAGCCTTGTTGAAAAAGTGATCGTGAGCCAAGATTAGAAGGAGATAAATAAGTAATCCATGCAAATATATAACAGATGAGAATTTTAGGAAAGTAAACAACAAATGCAATCATCTCAAAACAGAAGAGTGTGTGCCATGCTCAAGTACTAAAAGAAGTCAGGATGACTGAAGAGCAGAGAAGAGGGGTGAGAACAGAAAAGGAAATCAGAGATACACAGGGGTGAGTGGGCTGGAGGAACAGGTAAAGTGGAGAGCAGAAAGGGATTTGTATAAGGCCTGGTAAGGACTTCAGTGGAAAGCCTCTGGAATGAAGTTGCTCAGTTGTGTCTGACTCTTTGCAACCCCATGGACTGTAACTTACCAGGCTTCTCCATCCATGGCATTTTCCAGGCAAGAGTACTGGAGTGGGTTGCCATTTCCTTCTCCAGGGGATCTTCCTGACCCAGGGATCGAACCTGAGTCTCCCACATTGCAGGCAGACGCTTTACCTTCTGAGCCATCAGGGAAGCCCCTCTTTAGACTCAACCTTGTTGGTACTAAAGGGACCAGTTTTATGGAAGATGATTCCCCCACAGCCTGGGGGAGCTGGGGTGAATGGTTATGGGATGATGCAAGCACACTGCATTTATTGTGCACTTTATTTCTATTATTATATCAGCTCCACCTCAAGTCATCAAGGCATTAGATCCTGAAGGTTGGGGATGCCTGCTAGCGGATTTGAGCGGACTGATCTACTCTAACTCTGGGGAGGATCAGTATCACTTTGGTTGGCATACTGAAAATAAACTATATAGGGGACAATGGTAAAAGCAGGAAAACCACTTAGGAAGTTCCTGTGATAATGCAGAGGAAAAGAGATGACAGCTTGAACCACAGTGGAAGTATTTAGAATCTGAAAATAAAAGCTAACATTTACTGAATGCTTACTAAATGCCCAATCACTGTCATAAGCACTTTACACAAATTAACATTCAATCCTCACATTAACCTTATGAGGTAACTAACATATTATGATATCCATTTTACAGAACAGGAAATTGACACACAGGGAAATTAAGTAATGGGCCCAACATCATACTGTACTCAGCTGAGCCAGGACTTAAGCCCAAATCTAGGAAACTGTCCCAACCTGGAAAAGCTGAATCAGTAATAAAATTCTACTAAGCAGGTTGCTTATTAACACTACATCACTCTATCAATACATATCAAATCACTCAGATGAGAACTTTCAGGGCACAACTATTTAAGGTATACTCCTCTTTTATTTTAAAAACAATAAATTAATTTCAATTAATTCAATGTGTTTTAAGGAGGTGAAACCTCACCATCAAATCTGAGAAAAATTATTTTGAGCCAGGATTCCATTAAACAACCACCACCAACAGTTGTACTCTGCCTCAAATGCTGCTAAAATTTATTATTTGACTTGTGGATAATTTGATTTAAAAGTCTGGAACACAGATAAAGGGCAGAATCCCAGGGCAACGCCTCCACTTTGAGGAGAATGTGATCAGGACTCAAGCAGGACTCCTCTCTCCTGGGCTTTACTTCAGTGTTGTGAATCTGAGGTTTCTTTGGCAGA
Organism: Ovis canadensis; assembly: GCF_042477335.2. Taxonomy (NCBI): domain Eukaryota; kingdom Metazoa; phylum Chordata; class Mammalia; order Artiodactyla; family Bovidae; genus Ovis; species Ovis canadensis. The sequence continues at coordinate 179,990,954 of NC_091247.1, read as the reverse complement.
GTTATGACAAAGACACTGCCCCCTTCGGCTCAAAGGAGCTCTGCAGTGACTGTGTAGGTATATTTTTGAGAAAAAAAAAAAAAAAGAATTTGGAAACATTAAAATGTTATCATATGGGGGGAAGGAATCTTTGAAAGTCAACTTATTCAATTTTTTACTTAAGAAGACTCAGTTCCTATAGCACCTTGGACTGACTGTCCTCTGTGTTCTGCCTATGCAGCTCTGGTGTAAGGGTCATTAGTCCTCAGGGCAGCTTACACAACTCTGCTGCAAAGGCTCAAGAGCAGGCTGGGCACGGGTCTGCCTGGCCTCTCTGACATGTACCTAGCTATGTGCCCTGGCAACATTGATTTCTCTAAGCCTCATTTTCCTTACCTGAAAATGGGATGAAAATAGTACATTAGAGTAGTGTTAAGGGCTTGCGCTCTAGAGGTGAACTCCCAGCTCTGCAACACATTTGCTTAAATTTGAGTAAGGTCACTCTCTCTGTGTCTCAATTTTCTCAGTTATAAAACGGCCATAACAACAGTATCTACCTCACAGGATTTTCTGATGATTAAAAAAGATGACACATATGAAGTTCCTGGAATATACTGGCTTACTGAAAGCACAGGGTAAATATTAGTTGTGATTTTACTATTTCCCATATGAGACGATTGTTACAGGGTTTATGTAAGACTGTGTTTAAATCCTTTAGCAGAAGGCCTACTGCTGCTGCTGCTGCTAAGTTGCTTCAGTCATATCTGACTCTGTGCGACCCGAAAGACAGCAGCCCACCAGGCTCCCCTGTCCTTGGGATTCTTCAGGCAAGAGTACTGGAGTGGGTTGCCTAGAACAAGCTTAAAAACATCGGCAATTACTATTAATATCTGCCATGTTCATCTTTTGGTTCTGATTGAACTTCTGAAGCCACAGGAATTAAATCTGCTCCCTCTTCAACCTGAATGCCCTCCAAATATTTTAAAAAAACACATCATTCTTCAGATTTCTCTTTTAAAGGTCAAACCATATAGAGACTTTTCCATTAAGTCTTCAAAGGTCATGGTTCTCAGATCTAACATCCTGATCAGCTTCATCCACGGATGCTGCACTCTGTGGCCCTCTTAAAATGTGGCACCACCAAACACTAATTATGTGACCAGTAAGAATTCAATGCAACTACCAATTCCCCTAGCCTAGACATGGCAACTAATTTCTAAAATTTGGCTATAATTATTAATGTAATCTAAATATAAACTGACATGTTTAGCAATTGCATTGCATTGTTAAAGAACGTTAAGCCTCTGATAACAAAAATATCCAAATCTTTTTAAGATTACTGCTAATAAATCTGATTCCTGTCTCTCCATCCTACTGAACGCATCTCTGAAATCTAACCCCAAACTTATGTCTTCATCTCTCAACTCTGTTTTAGCATGTATTGGAGAGCCCTGAAATCGCTGCCCTGAGTAGTCCTGCCTGAATTGAGTTGCTATCACTCTCCATGACTTTAATCACAGGATTTAGGAGTACTAAAAGATGCTTTAGGGGATCTCATACATTCCACACATACTCCTTCTTCCCCACTGTACAGGAGTGACACAACTTCCCCCTCAATAGTGAAGATCACCAGAAAGTGGGTAGTTTCCCATATTATCATATAACCACGTTACAGATAAAAACCATGATCAGTACTGGGCCAGTGGCAAAGTCCCATGACACCTCACTTAAAATCTTCATCTAGGTCAACATAAAATTTTAGCACTATACTCCAGGGAGAACGCAATATACTCCAGTGAGTAAACTTAACTGTTGAGCTAGATGATGAAAACATGGGGGTTCATTACACTATTTTCTCTATTTTGTGCGTATTTGAAATTTCACATAGGAAGAGAAGCTAAAAGATGTAAATATTAGAAGAAACTAGGAGTTAAAAGTATTCTTTTAGGGAACAGGACTAAGGTATAGGAGGCAATTCAGCAGAGGACAATTATTTTTCCCTTTGAGCCATTAGTACTTTTTAACTTCTTAAATACATACATACATTACTTTCATAAAAATAAAAAAAGGATGGCATCAATCCTGCAAAACTCAACACTGAAGCATGTACACATGATGTTCTTAATTCATCAAATGGCATCTACTGCAGCGACTTCACTTCACACACAAATATGTAATGCACCTGATAAAAAAGCATGTGTATGTATATATGAGTGTGCACACGTATATGTATTTCCATAAAGCATAACTTGTCCACATCTTAAGCTGAGGTTTATGCCTAAAACATTTAAAACAAGAACATACACCTAGAAAATAAATCTCGGAGAGACTGCCCAGCCTTTTCTCTGGTAATGAGTAACTACGTTTGATCTTATAATTCAAATGCTTTTCATACATTCAGAATCAGTGTAAGAGCTGAAATATAAAAATATATAAATATTTTCATTATAGGTACTTATAAAACCTACTTGGTAAGTGACTGCGCTTTCTGCTGTAGGAAAGTATCTCTATGTATTTTAATGGCCTGAAGACTTTTTTTGTCCAGAAGTTTGGCAGCTGCTGGTATTTTCTGGATCAAAAAATTATCAGGAAACCAAATAATATTAGCAGTTAGAGTGATCGCTGGTACCTGAAACAGGAAATATAATAAAGGGGGAAATCATTAAATGCAGGCTAAATAATGAACTGCTTAACAGACTGACAACAGCCAAAGGAAGACAATTTATTTCAAGAAAATTATAAAAAGATACTCATTAATATGAAAAATTATGTTAACATGGCACAGAATTCATGGCAAGGCATTCCTGTATCTGGTGTGGAGCATGACATTAATTTTACTCTGCCTAAATATTAAACATACATATGCATGTGCACACACACTTAAACACACTCATGGATTTTCAGATGAACAAAAATATGTAAAAATTAAACAGAAACTTGAAACATTACAACCTTTACTTTCACTTTATATTAGTGAAAAAATGCAAAATACATATCCACGATGGCTGGGGTCTCATGGTCACTATACTTGATTCTACACAATATTAAAATTTTCAACTGTGAAATCAGGCACCACACCATGGAAATAGCAAAGACAGGAAAAAAAAATTATTTCATATTTTTCCTACTTCAATAGTGGGAATGAATGACAAAAAGAAGGAAGAGAAAGAGAAGAGAAAAATGTAGTAATAGGAAGTTAATGTACAGGAAAAGACCCAGAAAAGCACCTACTAATCTGTATTTATATTATGGGATATTTTTATGTACAAGGTTACTTATTTTTGGACAGCTTAGTTTTTTAAATGAATATTATGCTATTAGTTTTATAACTATTACAAAAATTACCATTTTTGTAAGCAGGAATAAAACACATTTTAAAATATCTAGTTTTATCCAAAATCTTTTCCATCTATTCAAATTGAAAAAAACAGAAGTTACAAATTCTTACCTTCTTACAAATGTCCAATAAAGACTTGTAAAACTTTTTATCGACAGTTCGAAAAATTTGAAAGTGCAATACAAAGAGTCCACAAACTCCCACATACTTGTCTCTCTGATCAATTTCAGAAGGTTCTCCTTATAAAACAACATGAGAGAAAAACAGAGTATACTTACAGTTCTGCTTTAAAGGAAATGAAAACTTTACAAACAAAAAAAAATGTATTTTACATTACCAAGTCTGGCTTCTACATTTGCAAAAATTGAGCGAATACTATGTGCAAATTCTTCAGCAAAAGTGCTATTTTTCGACACAGATACTCCTCCATTGAGAGAATCAAACTGCTGTTCTATACAGGTCTACACAGGAAACATTTAGAGAAATGTAGACTCTCATTAGTTATTATGACTTAATATGCTATGAAACAGAATTAAATATAGAGTGATAAAATCCTACATTCATCATTTTAATTTTACTGAGGCTCAAGTTTTTAATCTAATCCAATATCTAAATCTTTCTGAATGGGGAACGTGTATATACTTATATATCTGAGCACCAGTTATATGAAAGTAATAAAACTGAAGTGAAAATCTGCAATCCTACATGAAGGGACACAGTGGAGCTTGGTAATGTACAGAAGGTGTATCTGATGAAGCATGGGAAAGCATGTTTTATTATTTTAATTTACACTTTTAAGAAGAGACTTTATTTTTTCTGGTTACAATTACTCTCTTAGCACTTTAATACATCATGTGTAGAAATGGCTCCTAGAAGAAGAATCAAAGAAAAAAATTCTTCTAAAATTAATGGATTTGTACTTAAATTGGTACAAACAAGAGCTGTGATCATTCTGTAAAAATTGTGACCATCTAAAATATAAATTAAAGGTAACCTTGAAATAGATTTTAAATGGAATATACAGTCGAACCTTGAACAAGTGGGGGTTAAATCACATATAATTTATTGCTAGCCCTCTGTATCCACAGTTCCTCTCCATACTTGGATTCAACCAACTATGGACGGTGTAATACTATAGCATTTACTATTGAATCTATCCATACATAAGTGGACCCGTGCAGTTCAAACCCATGCTGTTCAAGGGTGTACTGTAATGCCAACTTCTGGTGAACACTACCAAAGCAGTGCCATCTAACAGAACTTCCTCTGATGATGGAAATGTTTTCTATATGTGCTGACTGGTATGACTGTTAGCCACAGCTGACTCTCCCCCCGCTCCCCGTTTTACTGAGATACCACTGGCATGTAACATATTAAGTTTAAGGTGTGAGGGCTTCCCTGTGACTCAGCAGCAAAGAATCTGCCTGCCAGCACAGAAGATGTGAGTTTGATCCTTGAGTCGGGAAGATCCCCTGGAGAAGGAAACAGCAACCCATTCCAATATTCTTGCCTGGAGAATGCCATGGACATAGCAGACTGGAGGGCTACAGTTCATGGGGCTGCAAAGAGTCAGACATGACTGAGCACACACACAAGTGTGATAATTATATTATATGTGGCTAGTAAGCATTTGAAATGTTGCTAGTATGGCAGAGGGTGATTTAAACTTAAATAGCTACATGTGGTTAGAAGCTACCTGAATTGTATAGATCCAAATTATATTCCCTGTGTAGGAAGAATTAAAACAGACTTTTAACAGGCTGTTTCACAAACCTAAAATCTAGAGATAAACAACAAAAAAAAAATGCTTGACACAACTGTTTACATACTAATCCTCAAACAGTTCTATCATTTTACATAATTAAAAAAAACTTTATCCCAAATACAACCAATATACTGTTAATTTCATTACCTACTAGATACTGACATAATTATATTTTACAACATAATCAATGTTTTAAGCTTGAGCACTTTTAAAGAAAAATACAGTCACAATAATGTTATAAAAGTGCCCCACTACAATTCTGAGCTGGGTCTACTAACAGAAGCCCATTTATTACAGTCTGATACAGCTCTCATACCTGAAATATCATTCCATCAAGTAACTGCCCTTCTAGCTTCAGCAAGAACTTTTCAAATGGCTTTAGCTTTTCTTCCTGAATTCCAAACTTTGAAGGATTGTGATGAACAGATTTCAGTAACCTTGTAGAAAAGGAGGAGAAAGACCTTCAATTTGCCATTAAATTCTTATATTAAAACTATCCCCCCAAATCAAAGTTCTATATTTGTCATTACTTATTTGGCTCTACACATTTGAAAATTTGAACAAAAACAATCCTAAGATATTTAAATTTCTAATCACATACCTTTTTATATCATCTTCAATTCAGATACCTGGTACTCTCTAGATAAAATTTAGTGAAAACGTAATAGATTGAATAAAATAAAATGCCTTCACTTTAAAAAGTTTGGAATATAAAACAAAACCAAGCTGAGAATAAATGTTACTTGTATAGAACAAGGAAAATAAACTTGGGTCCTAAAATAGTCAAATTAACATTCACTACACTTTAAGAATTAGGATGCTTTATACAAGTATATCATACTCTCAAAAAGCCCATCTGCAATTAGAAGAATGGTTACTGTCCTCAAAGAAAATCTGAAATGAGATCCTTCTAAATATGTACCTTCAGGTCTCTTAAAGGATCTGTACTATTTATATTTATTTTTTAGTAATACATTAACTGTACAAAGAGAGCATTTTTAACATTTTAGTTGGCTCACCTTTTGTACATAGTCCAGTGGTCTTTTAATGTGATGTGGTTATCAATAATTTCATCCAGGGTAAGCAAAACTGTTAGCAGCTCTCCCAAGTGCTCATACATAGTCTGTCAAAAAACCTTTAATGATTATCATTTAATCACTAGTTAGAAGTTAAACTTCAGGTGGATTTTAAAGTTAAACACACTTGGGATAATTACTAACTTAAAGCAGTAGGAAAGTTAAGCTACAGATGAAACTACTAATACTCAAGGTGGAACAGCCTAAAATTGGAAAACCCTTCACCCAAATTTCATCCTTAATCACGATACAGTAGATTCTCTCAGACCACTTACAGCAGGGGTCCCCAACCTTCAGGATCTAATGCCTGATGATCAGAGACAGAGCCGACGTAATAATAATAAAGTGCACAGTAAATGTAATGTGCTTGGATTATCCCCAAACCATCCATTCACCCCCTTTTCCCCCACCCCTGTGGTCTGTGGAAAACTGTCTTCCAAAAAAGTGGTCCCTAGTGCCAAAAAGGCTGAGGACCACTGATTTCGAGAGTCTGTATTGGGCCAATACTAGGAAGAGTTACACTCACGGTGGGTCAATAACGCATCAAGTTCACAAATGAGAGAAGAAATGCAAAAGAAAGAAATCCTTTAATAGCTTTGCAATAAGTGTAGTACTCCCCAATCATATAAATGTCAAAGTAAAATACACTAAAAATTATTATTTTACAAGTTAAATTACTTTTACCTGAAAATGAACTCCAGTTGTTTCTATAATTTTGGGTGCAATCCTGTAATAAAATAACATCCAAGTTTAAAAGAAAACCTCATTTTTTGGTCACAGTTCATGTTTATTTTAAGGAAAAAGCCTCTTGGAATTTAAAAATGTATTTACTTTTATTTAGGCTTTAGTCACTAAAATTTACACAACACAAGTTTACTATCATAGTCCACACCCAAAAAGAGAACTAACGTACTCTCCTTGCCTATACCCAACTCAGTGGGCAGGCATACGTCAATACGTGGCCCATCTAGCTTGGGATGAAGCAGAGAAATAACAAAACTGATTCTCATTTATTGCTGAACTATTAGAATTTTTCCATTTTCAACTAGAATCTTTGCTATCCTACCCAAACTGGCATTTGCAAAGTAGTCCTCTCTCCAGTTGGGTTTATTTCTAGAGTTTTCATCCCTACTGAGAAAACAATGCATACAGATGGGATTACACTAAAATCAAAGCCCCAGGACAATTCAATTTTACCTCCCAGAAAGTCAACCTACTCAACAGTAAATAAATTAATACTTATACATTAAAGCATGTATAAATATTCTGCAAGATAGAATACTTTAAAAATTAAACACAAAATTCAAATAAATTTCATCTTTCTAGGACGGGGGTGTGGTAGAGAGGGGTCTCTCTGAATCACACACCAGGTTCTACGGGGGGCTGGGGTAGCTATGCTCTCATTCCCTTCTGCCATGAGGAGAACTTTAGTGAAAACACAGAACATAAAATAAATATCTGACAGAGCAGAAACACATGAGAATGAGAAACACACTCTTCCACTTTATAAAGAGTTAAGATGCAGCATGGAATAGGAAGAACAATGAATGGACCGGTGACCGAAAGAATCAGACTGAAACTGCTATGGAATTTTCGCACATCTTTGGGCCTCAGTTATCTCTCTTCTCACAACTGACAACTCCTAATCATATACCTAAACAAAGGTATTTTAAGATTATAAGTGAGTGGGAAAAATTAAGTATAAAGTTTTAATCAAATACAAGATATTACTCTGTGGTGGTTAGGAATACTAACTATGACAATTTGATCATTTTTCTTGATTTAGGGCAATGATATCCAAACTTGGAAGATCATTAGAATTATAGATTATCTAGTCCCCTCTCCCTAAGATTCAATAGTTTAAGTGTCACATGATTCTAATGAGCAAAGAATACTTCAATGTAAAGGAAAGCAGTAAGTCAAGAGAACTCAGTACATTCTATATTAGCCCTATTCTCTACAATTAAAGATTGTTCTGTCAACATTCTCATTCAGACAGATAATGGGTTCCTGCACCACGGTATAAACTGTCTTACTAACCTCTGCATTATACACATCAAGGAGTGTTTAAAACATCATGTGTGTTCAAAGAAAGCTGAATAAGTGACTGAAGGAATGAGTGAGTAAACACACGAAAAACTTTTAGATATTTAGCTAGCTTAAGAAAAACCATGTAAGAATTAAAGACATTAAAATTTAAAAAATAAAAAACTAAAAAAAAATAAAATAAAAAAAAAAGAAAAACCATTCCCCACATCTCTATTAAAAATGCAAAATGACTTTTAAAATCCATTACTTGTTACTGATATAGAGGGCAGCCAGCTGATGGACCACATTCATCACTACTTCATAGCACCTCGTAACAAAACAAGACAGTTCCTGAAATGACAAGTTGAGTATATGTTACAAGTTGAGTAAATGTCATCATTTCTGACTGTGTTTTATGTTAACAATGCTAAACATAAACAAAACTGTTTTCCAGTAAAAATCTCCAGTTAACCTGCAATAAGACAACTTCAAGCATCCTTCAAGCAGTTCTTCACTCACCTCCCACGGTCATTTCTACCTCTTTGCCTCCATAGCATTTCATTCATCCTTGTATTTAAGTCTTGCTTTCACTGCTCATATAATTCCTAAGTGACAGAGGCTGTCTTACTCCCTCTTTAAATAGCCACTGTCCAATATGGTGGTTAATCTTCAACTGCTTCTCAATTTCTGCCTATTAAATGAACATCTGAATGAATGAAGCTCAAAAGCTGCCAGTTTAGAAAGTGTGACAAGGAAGGGAAAGGGTCTTCAGAAATCACTCTGAAATAACTTCAAATGTTTATAACCTTTAACTCTACCTATTAACAGGCTTGGCACACATTAAAAGAAATATAGGTTTTCCCAGGAATGTGTGTGTCATTCTTAAAGAGATGGGAATACCAGACCACCTGACCTGCCTCTTGAGAAATCTGTATGCAGGTCAGGAAGCAACAGTTAGTACTGGACATAGAACAGACTAGTTCCAAATAGGAAAAGGAGTACGTCAAGGCTGTATACTGTCACCCTGCTTATTTAACTTATATGCAGAGTACATCATGAGAAATGCTGGGCACAAGCTGGAATCAAGACTGCCGGGAGAAATATCAATAACCTCAGATATGCAGATGACACCACCCTTATGGCAGAAAGTGAAGAAGCACTAAAGAGACTCTTGATGAAGGTGAAAGAGGAGAGTGAAAAAGCTGGTTTAAAGCTCATCATTCAGAAAACAAAGATCATGGCATATAGTTTCATCACTTCCTGGCAAATAGATAGGGAAATAGTGGCTGACTTTATTTTTGTGGGCTCCAAAATCACTGCAGATGGTGACTGCAGCCAGGAAATCAAAAGACGCTTACTCCTTGGAAAGAAAGTTATGTCCAACCTAGACAGCACATTAAAAAGCAGAGACATTACTTTGTCAACAAAGGTCTGTCTAGTCAAGGCTATGGTTTTTCCAGTGGTCATGTATGGATGTAAGAGTTGGACTATAAAGAAAGCTGAGCACCAAGAATTGATGCTTTTGGACTGTGGTGTTGAAGAAGACTCTTGGGAGTCCCTTGGACTGCAAGGAGATCGAACCAGTCCATCCTAAAGGAGATCAGTCCTGGGTGTTCATTGGAAGGTCTGATGTTGAAGCTGAAACTCCAATATTTTGGCCACCTGATGTGAAGAGCTAACACTGGAAAAGACCCTGATTGAGGGCAGAAGAAGGGGACAACAGAGGATGAGATGGCTGCATGGCATCACTGACTCCATGGCATCACTGACTCCATGGACCTGGGTTTGGGTAGACTTCGGAAGTTGGTGATGGACAGAGAGGCCTGGCGTACTGTGGTTCATGGGGTTGCGAAGAGTCGGACATAACTGAGTGACTGAACTGAACTCACACCTATCTTATTTAGAATCTAATTAAATTTATGGCTGTTCTAAACAATAAGCTCTCTGTGGGCAGAAATTTGTTGGTTTTGTGCACTGCTGTATCCCAAGCACCAATAACAGTTTCTAACATATGCTAGGCTCCCAAAACATTTGTTGAATGTATAAAATGAAATTATATGCAGCTGTGAGATCCACAATTTAAATGTTTTAAAAGTGAAAATAATGCATTTCCATTTTACTTAAACAGCTCCAGTTATCTCTTATTAAACTTCTATAAATCTAATAAAAGCAAAGCAAAGACTAGAAAATGCAAGACAAATAGAAAGCACAAAGCAAAAGGCAGAAATGAGTCCTGATGCATAATGGACTATAAAATTTAGAAAAAGAACCAATTAAAACACAAAAATTTTCAGATTATATAAAAAAGCAAAATCCAAATAGACCCAGTTTTAGAGAAACACAACTGAAACATAATGACACTGAAAGGCTGAAAGAATAAAAAAGAATTTTAAAAAAAGAAAATGCTAACTAAAGTAGAGCTGGGGCAGTGACAGTAATATCAAATAGATTTTATTAGCATTAGTATAGCTAATACGTATGTAATTATATATTATATACGTAATTATCACAGTTTAAGAAGGTCATCACACAATAAACAATTACATTTACTGGGAATTATTAACAATTCTAAACTCATAAGCACCAAATAAAATGTCCTCAAAATAAGAAATGCAAAATTTGACAAAACCAGAAGGAGAAACTGACACCTTCACTTCAACCGTGCAAATCAACATTTCTCAGACCCCAGCTCAGCAGGCTTCTTGTTAGGCTTTGTCAACAGGTGGCACTAAAAGGAGACCTAAAGGCAGGAAAAGGACATCCTTTCTATTTCTTGCCGTTTTTATCAACATAATCCAGGCAGGCGCAGTTCAACCCAGCAATTACAACTTGCCCCAGGCTCCAGCTTCTTTCAGCACTGCTGCTGCTGCTGCTGCTAAGTCACTTCAGTCCTGTCCGACTCTGTGTGACCCCACAGACAGCAGCCCACCAGGCTCCCCCGTCCCTGGGATTCTCCAGGCAAGAATACTGGAGTGGGTTGCCATTTCCTTCTCCAAGGCATGAAAGTGAAGTCGCTCAGTCGTGTCCAATTCTTAGCAACCCCAGAAGCAATATTTAATTTTAAACTCTACCAGCAGCAGCCAGGCAGCACTGATTCCTCAGAGCTACGATATTAACACTAATTCCCTGGGGCTCCTCCTCCTAGCTCTCAGATTCTAACAACCTGAACCTTTTTCCTTTTTAACCCTAGATGTAGAGGTGATACTTGTGTCCTCTGGCTTACCTCACTGTTCTTCCTTTCAGCCCTCCAATTCTTATGTAACCAATTCTCTAGATTTAATATATATTCTTTTTTCCTTTAATTGAAGTACAGTTGATTTACAATATTTTATTAGTTTCAGGGGTACAGCAAAGTGATTCAACAATATATTTTTTTCAGGTTCGTTTCCATTATAGGTTAATTTAAAAAACTGAGTACAGTTCCCTGTGCTATGCAGTAAATCACTGCTATTTACCTGTTTTGCGTATAGTAGTGTGTACCTGTTAATCCCATACTTCTAATTTATCTTTCTTCCCACCTTTCCCCTGTGGTGACCATAAGCTTGTTATCTATGTCTGTGAGTCTGTTTCAGTTTTGTAAACAAGTTATTTGTATTATTTTTTAGATCCCACACATAAGCGATATATTTGTCTTTCTCTACCTTCACTTATAGTATGATAACCTCGAGGTCCAGCCATGTTGCTACAAATGACATGACTTTATTCTTTTCTGTGGCTGAGTAATATTCCATTGTGTATGTATATACCACATCTTCTTTATCCATTCATCTGTTGACAGGCACTGAGGTTGCTTCCATGTCTCGGCTACTGTAAACAGTGTTGTATTACTGGGGTGCACATTAACTTTTCAAATTAGGAGTTTTCATCTTTTCAGAATATATACCCAAGAATGGTATTGCTGGACCAAATGGTTGCTCTTTTAAATCTCCGCTTTTGAAATATCCTGTGTGATACTTGCTTTTGGACTGAACCCTAACTGACATGTACCATCACAGAGGACAACTGCAACAAAATGCTCTCAATTAGGTGAGAAGACCAAAACAAAATGGTAAACATATGAAAGATTTGAACATATTAGCATGAAATACATCAAATCTTATATCCAACAGTCAGAAGGTAAGTGGGATTATGGCTATTGTTTCCTGATTTCTAGTTTTTGCTTTCGTCATTTAAGTACTGCTTTTACAACAGGGAGGGGAGAAACAGAACTTATTTCATTCTTTTGATAAATCAAGAGACCTAGAATAACTTGACACTGTAAAATAAAACTTTACAGTAATGAAAAGTATATCTAAATTGAAACATCTGGTTAAAAGCAGCATACGCTGCTGCCTTTAAAACTTCATCCTTGTCCATATAACAGCTTAATGATCTCCATTCGCCACTTTTTCTAACATAAATTATCTTTTCCTACTAGGTACAAACTTTAAATTGTTTTAAGAGGCATGGTGATAAACTGTCCATAAATTAAATTATACAAAGAAACTTATTTTGATAGCCTATGTCACTAAAAATGCTATGAAAATCTTTCAGGAATTACAATCTCTTTAAATATAATCCAATAGCAACAAAGTGCCTTAACCTCAGAGTACAATTTCTTAGCATCTGACATTTCAGAACTCTTTTCTGATTACGTGATTTACTCAAACTTTTGGGGGGAAAAAAAAAACTCAATAAAAAGTAAAAACCACTTACCTGTAAGAATGAAATAAATCTTCCCATTTGAATTTGACAATCACCTTCCACCATGCTGGAATCTGTAGCTTTAAAAGGCAACATGAAGAATATTTCAAGTTTTTATCTTAAAGTGAATCAATATCAAAAAAGGAAAATGATTTTTATTCATTAGGACATCTTCTAATCTGGCTAGTATGAAAAATAGAATTTTACACTAAAGAGAAAAATGAAACAATCATTAATCACACAATTAAAAGCAACCATCTGTCCCACTATTTAACGAATTCAAGGAAAATCCTCATCTAGCTATTGTGCTTTGTAATTTATAAAAATATTCACAAATCAGTTTTACACAGAATTTCCTGCCGCTTGTTCACTGAGGTTTTCACCTATTTACTAAACAAAAACTCAAACCAACAAAAAAATGTGACTGTTCACTGCTCAAACACTTCACATGATCATAAAAGTCCTAGAACTGTCATTTAATTTTATTTCAATCTCAAAAAAGGCACCACAACATTACAATGTGAAATTTTAAAACTTACCTCCTTCTCCATAAAACAAGAGACCATTATAAAATTTAGTTTCAGCCTGTTTAAAAAAATTAAAATAATTTTAAAGGTTGCTATTTTGTTTTTAAATTCCTAGGCTGTCTTCATTATCCTTATTTAATAATACACAGATGACTACATCATACACACAAATTTACTTAACATCAAAAACTGCTTATAATATAGGTAAATTCAATCTATCTTTAGAATACCAAAGACACTACTGATACTCAAAGTTACTTCTTAATTTTTTTAGCCTTTACTTTGTTTTATCTGACCACTCTAATTGTCCAACGTCCTCTCACAAGTTCATGAAAGAAAGCAACCATGTAGTACCAAAAACGTAAAAAAGAAAAATAAACTTTTAAAAAAATCTAAAGAAGAAAAGATGAAGTTTACCATCTACCAGTTTCAATGGCTCATGGGTGAGGAAACACAAATCATTAAAAATTCGAACCTTTTTTAAAAAAAAAAATCAGTTATATCCAGAAGATCTGGTATATATGACAAGTAATACAGAAGGAACGCAGGCCCAGACTCAAACCATTACTACCAATAAAATGTTAGATGAGTGACACCCTTTTTAAGCTTCAGTGTTCTCATCTATTCCTCATGTACCGCCCAGAGTGGTTATTGCTGTTAATAGGGTTAGCATGGTATTTGGTAAATAGTACTTAGTGAATGGTCTCAATTATTATTGTTAAATATATAGCTCACCCAATCTTCATGAAATATTTGTGCACACTTACACATATAAGCACATATTTGCTTTCTTTTTCATATTTCCTTGTAAATCATGTTTTTAATGTCTTAAAAAGTACAAATAATTACCTCATATTTTAATTTCTTGATTTCACAACAAAGTGCAGCATAAACAGTGATGACTTTGTTTAGGACCTAGTTTCACGGAGAAAAATACAAAAGGAAAGAAGTAAATTACAGAAGACAAAGCATTTTTAAAAATAGATTTTTAGGTTTAGGAATCTGTACCTTGTTTTCAGTCTTGATGAGTTCCAAAAGGGAAGACTGTTCATAAGGCAAAAGCTATAGAAACAAAGGAAAATAAATTCCTTTTTAATTTGAAAAAAATTATTAAAATTCTCAATACACAAATTGAGACTAGCTCTATTTTACTGAAAGTTGTGTTAGACCCTGTACTCAGCATCCGTCCCACAGCTGATGGGGACTGCTACCACGTAGAGGATTTCTTTCTGGAGTGGTGAAAATGTTCTACAATTGACTGTGGCACAAGTCTATGGATACACTACAAACCTAAGAAATTGTATGATACACGAATTATATCTCAGGAAAGTTGCTATTAAAGAAAGTCAACATTGCTGCCTTAGGAGCTGTCTAGCACATAATAAATGCTCAAAAAATGTTATTATTTTAGTAAGAGGCTATAGTTTCAAAGATGAAACAAAACAGAACCACCTCAAAATGGAACAGAGCAGCTTATTTTATATATAAATATATAAATATAAATATATATATATATATATATAAAACCTCCCATATTAAGAGCCCCTAAATAGAATAAAGGAGCTTTTGAAAAATCATGGAAATATTCTTTATCTTGACTGGGATATGAGTTACAAGGGAATAGATGTTTGGTAAAATTCACTATACAATATATTTTAAATCTACACACTTTTCTGTATGTAAAATAGTCTTAATAAGAAAACAAAGCCCGAATATGCTATTCCAACCCTCTTCATTTTCTTGATAATGAAAAACAAAAGTCAGCTCAAAGACTGGAGTTTGCATCATTCTTTAAAAAAAAAACACATGCATGGCTTAGAGTTAAGCTAAGTTAAAAGGAAATTAACCATGTTTCTCCAAGTTTCTTTTAGCTCTCTAGATGCCAAATAAAAATATATATCCCATTTTTGAACACTGTTTTCAAGGCATATATGTTCTGAAAATGTATACATATATTAAAAATAAAACAAATTCCAACCTTTAATGCTATAGGATCAAGATTAAAATCCCAAACATCTCCAATTGAGTCATCCAGTGCATCCTCAATTCTTCTCAACTGAGAGGTATACTCCTCAAGAAATTTCCCATAATTCTTAAGCTGGACTTCAGCATGAATTTCTAAATATAAATTTGAAAAGTTTGTGAAAAGTAATGAATTACAAGACATTTACTTCAAATAATCTCAAAAGTCACAGAAAAGTAGATACTAAGCATTGTTAATGTATCACCCTAGAATGTCTGGACTTCTTGAAAATAAAGTTCTAAAGTTAAACAGTAACTGAACTTTCTGTCTTTTCCAAGTACAATAATGGTACATACAGTAGATGGTACTTTAAGAAATCACCTTAAAACTATAAAGTACTACGACAAAGTCACTATACCATTTACCACATAATCTAAACAATCTGAAAATGCCTTAGACAACTCAGTGTCCCAATTCTCTATTTTAATAATAAATAACTACTTTGTGCAAAAAACCTATTTAGGTGCAAAAATCTGAGCTGTCATAGAAGCAAAATTTTTAACTGTAATGCTCACAGTTAAAAGTAAACTAAGTAAACACAGTAAACTAAGCCTAAAAATACACCTAAATATTGTTTTTGAAATGATTTTAGATCTGCTTCATCATATTATTTCTGTAATGCCCCAATTTATATTGCTAATTTTATATTTATAATGTCCCAAGATATATTGTTTTAATTATCATAATAGAATCGGAAAAGCCAGTAAAGGACACAGAGTACAGAATATTGTATTGATATTTACAGACTTTACACAATAGAGGACTCCAGAAGTCATTGAATAAACTGGACAAAAAAGTTTCCCTACTCATCAAAATTAGTGATAAAGAACCTGCTTGTCAATGCAGGAGATGAAAGAGATGTTGGGTTCAAAAAACCCCCTGGAGGAGGGCATGGCAAATCACTCCAGTATTCTTGCCTGGAGAATCCCAAGGACAGAGGAGCCTGCTGGGCTACAGTCCACAGGGTCGCAAAGAGTGGGACAGGACTGAAGTGACTCAGCACCATACATTATATCATTACTTATTCCAAAGGGAGCGAATTCAACTCCAACTCAGATTCTCTTACTGATGTGAATTACTTTATTCAATTGCTGACTTCTTAAAAAAGTAAAACTTCTCTCCTCAAATTAGCAATGCAAAGCAACTGTAAGTATTTTCCAACTCAGTGAAGACCTAGCTTCACATTCTCCCCTATTTTGCAACTAATGTTCAGAATCAGGTGGATTCATTTAGTTAATACCTGGAATCAGGTGGATCCATTTAATTAAGGTTCCTGCTTTATTATAGCGTTAATCTAGGCAATTCTGGAAAACAATATAAATGAGTCATATTCCAAAAATTAATGAAAACCAGGCCCAGAGAAGAGAGCTCTTCCCTCTCTTATAGCTTAAATTTAAAAAACTATGTAAGATTCTCAAAATCCCCAGTACCTGTCTAATTTTTAGTTACAAGGGAAATGACCAAAGCTGCATTTAACCAGCAAATGACTTCTTAATGACAACGCTAGAAAAACATGCCAATGAATTATTCATTTAGTCTGTTTGGAAATTAAAGTAGCAGGCAAGAGAAAACCTGTAATAACACTTAAAGTTCCTTGCCAATAAGTTTTTAAGCTGGTAAAAGTTAAAATAAGATCTGAAATAAGAACTCTATAGTGATTCTTCAAGAGCTAAATTCCAAAAACCTATTAACATGCTTATCACTTCCAAGAGACTGAATTCCTTTATCTTTGTGTGGAAAATATCTTTGAGTGAATCAGATTGAATTGATTCAATCTACCTGAACCATTTTCAAACCCAAACATATCTTCAATCCAATATTTCACAGATACAGAATAAGGAACCGCTATCCATAAAACTTCATACATGACAAGGTGCAGTTCACTTTAACAAAGACAGACTCCTCTCCACAAACAAGTTGAAAGATCCTGTCACTACCACCAGGATTGTTTTTTCATGCTGTGTAACAGCTAGTAACTCATGGAAAGTTTTGTGAGAAACTGCTAACCATCCTGAATTAAACTCACCCTTTTGACAGGCTAATAAAACCTAGATACATCTAATGTGTCTGTCTTTGTAAAAATTAAGCAAAATTTACATGTAATTTTTAAAAACTACACCTTTTGAGAAAACTACATAAAAAATCAAATTCACAAAACAGTTAAGGCCTATTATCTCTTATTTAAATCACCTATACAGATTCATATTACCAAAGATAAGAAACAGACTGCCAATGTGTATTCATCTTAAGTAGTTTCAATGAAACAGCTTGACCTCTATCTAAATTTTGCTACGTGGAACTGAATTTGTTAGGTTTTCGGGGGTTAGACTTCTAAATTAAAATGAGACAATCCAATTTTATGAAGTAAAATCTGCAGGAAGATATGCTGTTAATTTCCGAAACCTGTCTAGGTGCGCTGGAAACCATGGGGCGTCACTTTTTGAAAAATACCACTAAACCTAAATAAAAGACATGGAAGGTAATAAACTGACGTTCACGTGTTTGTTTTTCACGCCTGAGTTCTTTTTCGCTACCTTCTACAGTTCTAAGAATATGAAGGCAAAAGCACTCAAAACTTCCCAAAGTTGGTTTGGGAGGAAAACGAAGAAAAACAGGAAACCGAAACAGGAACCTGGACCTCAACCTCACCTAAAACTGCACGCTCGGAGGCTCTGGCGAGAGTCCCAGGAGACCGAGGACAAGGCCGCCTTCGCTCCCCAGGTTGCGGACCTCCCCGCGGGTGCCCCGCCCGGGGCCCCGGCTGCAGCAAGTGGACACGCCGCGCCCCCCGGGCCACGGCGCGCTCCGCAGGACAGTCACAGCCCCATACGCCAAGCTCTGGCCGGGCCTGCCTGACCCACCATCACTGGGGCTCCCGACCCCGAAAGTTAGGTTCGCGAACGCGTCCCTCTCACACCCCAAAGCGCAGAAAGCTGCGCGCCCGCCGCAACGCAAAGCCCTCCCGCAGGAGCGCTGCCCGGACGTCGGCGGGCCGATGAGCGTCCACCCGCAGCCCTCGCCCTGCCGCTCCCTTACTCTGTGAGCCGTCGTCTACGCGGTCGAACTCCCAGTCCGGGGACAGAGTCTCCACCGCCATCACCCCGGCGCCTACCACAGTCACAGCCCAAACCAGCCTTCGCTAAGACCGCGGCCTCACCCCGGCGGCTGTAGCAGCACGTGACTTCCGGCTTCGGCCCCGCCCCCGCTCGCGAGGGCCAGCGGGGCTAGACGCCCCTGCGGGCCGCGGGGGCCGCTGGGAAACCGAGTCCTCCGCGGGGGCCGGTGAGGCAGCCACAGCCGTGGCGGTGGCCCTTTAGGTGTCCCCTGGTTCCTCCTTGGGCGTCGCAACCATCCAGTTCACTTCTCACGCCACATCTCTATACCTTCAATTTAGCCCTGCAGTCTCCAGGAACTTTTTAATACTAGAAGAACTGCTCCCTCATTCTAACCTAAAGAGGGCAAAATTGATGGTGTGAGGGCTTAATAGGAAGGCATGGTCCACTAGGACATAGCTGTCCAGGCACTTACCAGAAGCTAGTTTAGCCAACGATTTCCCGGTCGCCAACGTACGAGCTCTGGCCGCTCTTGTCCTGCACTCCCAATGCGGGTTGCTCTTGAGGGGGGCGGGGAGGGGAACAATGTGCAAGAGGAGTTACTTTATGAACACATTTAGACGAGGAATTTTACTACTCTGTTTATCTTGTAATCAACAGCTCTCATCTTCCGTGCTTCGTGCTCAGTCATGTCCGACTCTCTTCGACCCTATGGACCATAGCCCACCAGGTGATCTTCCTGACCCAGGGACTGAACTGGCATCTCCTGCATTGGCAGGTGGTTTTAGAAAAGGCAGAGGAACCAGAGATCAAATTGCCAACATCTGCTGGATCATGGAAAAAGCAAGAGAGTTCCAGAAAAACATCTATTTCTGCTTTATTGACTATGCCAAAGTCTTTGACTGTGTGGATCACACTAAACTGTGGAAAATTCTGAAAGAGATGGGAATCCCAACCACCTAACCTGCCTCTTGAGAAATCTGTATGCAGGTCAGGAAGCAACAGTTAGAACTGGACATGGAACCACAGACTGGTTCCAAATAGGAAAAGGAGTATGTCAAGGCTGTATATTGTCACCCTGCTTATTTAACTTGTATGCAGAGTGCATCATGAGAAACGCTGGACTGGAAGAAACACAAGCTGAAATCAAGATTGCTGGGAGAAAGATCAATAACCTCAGATATGCAGGTGACACCACCCTTATGGCAGAAAGTGAAGAGGAACTAAAAAGCCTCTTGATGAAAGTGAAAGAGGAGAGTGAAAAAGTTGGCTTAAAGCTCAACATTCAGAAAACAAAGATCATGGCATCTGGTCCCATCACTTCATGGGAAATAGATGGGGAAACAGTGGAAACAGTGTCAGACTTTATTTTGGGGGTGCTCCAAAATCACTGCAGATGGTGATTGCAGCCATGAAATTAAAAGGCGCTTACTCCTTGGAAGAAAAGTTATGACCAACCTAGATAGCATATTCAAAAGCAGAGACATTACTTTGCCGACTAAGGTCCGTCCATCTAGTCAAGGCTATGGTTTTTCCTGTGGTCATGTATGGATGTGAGAGTTGGACTGTGAAGAAGGCTGAGCGCCCAAGAATTGATGCGTTTGAACTGTGGTGTTGGAGAAGACTCTTGAAGGTCCCCTTGGACTGCAAGGAGATCCAACCAGTCCATTCTGAAGGAGCTCAACCCTGGGATTTCTTTGGAAGGAATGATGCTAAAGCTGAAACTCCAGTACTTTGGCCACCTGATGTGAAGGGTTGACTCATTGGAAAAGACCCTGATGCTGGGAGAGATTGGGGGCAGGAAGAGAAGGGGACGACCGAGGATGAGATGGCTGGATGGCATCACTGACTTGATGGACGTGAGTCTGAGTGAACACCGGGAGATGGTGATGGACAGGGAGGCCTGGCGTGCTGCGATTCATGGGGTCGCAAAGAGTTGGACACGACTGAGCAACTGAACTGAACTGAACTGAAGCCGCCTGGGAAGCCCTGGCTCTATTCATACCTCTTCTTAAAAAGCCAGAGGGAAGAAGCGCAGTTGAAGTGGCTACTTGTTGTTGTTGTTGTTGTTCAGATGCGCGGTCATGTCCAACTCTTTGAGACCCCATGGACTACAGCCCGCCAGGCCTCTCTGGCCCTCACCATCTGCTGAAGTTTGCCCATGTTCATGTCCATTGCATCAGTGAGGCCATCCAGCCATCTCATTCTCTGAGCCCTCTTTTTCTGCCCTCGGTCCTTCCCAGCTTCAGGGACTTATCCAATGAGTCAGCTGTTGGCATCAGATGACCAAAATACTAGAGTTTCAGCTTCAGCATCAGTCCTTCCAGACAGTATTCAGGGTTGATTTCCCTTAAGATTGACTGGTTTGACCTCCTTGCTGTCCAAGGAGCTACCTGTGCCTACCTGTTAACAGGCTTTTCAGTGAGCAGGGATCCGTGTTACTCAGTAATGCTACATGTCTACATGTATTTGCACAGCAGTGTTCATTGCTGCATGATTTTCAGTAGATACTAGTAAGAAACCCTGTGCATGTCCATCCATGGGGAGTAATTACATAAAGTTTAATATGTCTGTACTGTGAAATACTGGATGACTGTTCAAAGAAATGTGGTAGATTTATAGAGACATGAGAAACTTACAGGAGGTAGTTGCAGGAAAATGTGTATTTGCGGTTACCTTTGTGTTTTCATATAAACCTGTACTGGCATATGTGCATGTAAGTAAAAGAAAGAGAAATCACTGAACAGGACAGTGGTCAACTGGAAAAGAGTATGTATTGGTGCTTAGAAAGTGAATTTTCAAGTTTTATTGTGTCTACTTACATGTCTTTTAATCTTTAGCAATGAGAATTTGTGAAGGTCTTCTGTAGTCTTAAATAGGACCAAAAATAACAAAGCAAGTAAACAGCCTCTTGAGGAACATTCCTTGAGGCCCCTGAATCTGCAGTTGGTCAAATATTTGAGGACCCACTAGGTACAAGGCATCATGCTAGATGTAGAGATTGTTATGGAAAAAAACAGACAAGAAAGGTGGATCCCACCCCTGTGGTACTTGCAGTCTTAGTGGGCATTTTAGAAAGGAAAAAAAGAAAAATTTTGAAAATAACAGGAAACATCAGTGCTGAATGGTTAGCAAACTTTTTCCTTTTACTTCTGTGTGATCATGAATTTGACTGTGCTATATTCTTCATGTTTGTGCTAATCACTGTAATTAATCCCCTAGTAACTCATTATGATACATTGAAATTAAAGGTCAGAGCAATTTGAATCTGCATATTCACTAATCTATTAAATCAGTGTGAGAGGCAGTTTCATTTAATAACTAAAAGCACAGTTTCTACAGTCAAACTGTGTAGGTCTGAATCATAGCTCTGCCACCTACTAGCCATGGGGTTTGGGGCCAAGTAATTTAACCTCTGCCTCTATTTCCTCATTTGTAAAGTGGGACAAATAATAGGAAAATCCTCATAGGATTGTTATGAGGACTAATTTACTTCATACACGTAAGTATAGAGCAATGACAACTACATGCTATGAAAATGCTTGCTGTTTTGAGTCATTATAATCTAATTTTAAAAGAAATCACAGGGATTGCCTGTCTTGAGCTTGCATATCTTTAAATCAAGTTCCATATCTAGAATTTCAAATTTTACTAGAGAACTACAAGTCAGAGGCTAAATCTAAAGCACATTATTAACTGAAATGTGCTCTCTGAAAGTTATTTATTACAACAGATTTTCTGTATTTCTTAGGCATAGGCTATCGAAGGCAAATAATCATTTTGAAAATTAAATACCCTTCTTTCTACTTTCATCACTCTTAACAGTACTTTCTGAAAGATAAGCTTGGAACTAGAAGGGGAAATATTTTATATGGACAGTATCATGCTATTTTGGCAGCTTCGAAGAACTTTAAAACAATTGCCCTTAGAATGTGCCTGCCCACGGGCACCTAGCAATCCTTTCACTTAACTATTCTACCCACAACTTAAACTTAACTACAAGTTTATTTCATACCGAAACATAGTATAGATAGATAGTAGTGCTAAGGTCTTGATGAACTAGTTTCTTAATATATGTTTAAAATATGTTTCTTACAATAGAAAATCTATGGTAATAACTCACTAAAGACATTTCTGTTAGTAATTTGTCAGAGTCCTATGTGTATCTGTCAAAAAGATTCCTAATATGTTACTACTCTTGCTTCTTGCAAGGGAAGCTGTGACAAACCCAGAAAGTGTATTAAAAAGCAGAGACATCATTTTGCCAACAAAGGTCCACATAGCAAAAGCTGTGATTTTTCCACTAGTCATGTTTGGATATGAGAATTGGACCATAAAAAAGGCTGAGTGCTGAAGAATTGATGCCTTCAAATTGTGGAGCTGGAGAAGATTCTTGAGAATCACTTGGATTGCAAGGAAATCAAACCAGTCAATTCTAAAGAAAATCAATCAGGAATATTAATTAGAAGAACTGATGCCAAAGCTGAAGCTCCAATAGTTTGGCCACCTGATTGGAAGAGCCAACTCACTGGAAAAGACCCTGATGCTGGGAAAGATTGAAGGTATAAGGTGAAGAGGGTGGCAGAGGACAAGATGGTTGGTGGCATCATCGACTCAATGGACATGAGTTTGAGCAAACTCCAGGAGACAGTGGAGGACTGGGAAGCCTGGAGTGCTGCAGTCCATTGGGTAGTAAAGAGCTGGACATGACTCTGTGACTGAACAACAATGTTAATTCATATATTTCCCTCATGGCTCAGATGGTAAAGAATCTGCCTGCAATGCAAGAGACCCAGGTTCCATCTCTGGGTTGGAATAGGATGATCCCCCTGCAGAAGGAAATGGCACCCCACTCCAGTATTCTTGCCTGGAGAATTCCATGGACAGAGAAGCCTGAAGGGCTATGGTCCATGGGGTCACAAAGAGTCAGACATGCATCCCAACACCAAAAACTCCAGTCTTAATGACAATAAATTTTTAAGTGTTGCTATCTAGTTAGACAAGCCCCATACCTGTTTTCTCCTCAGGGGTATTTTTATTTTTGACCCTTTGATTTTCCAAATACTTTTTATTCAGTTTATGGAGTTCCATGGGAAACCTTGTTGGAATCCTAATTGAGATGGCACTAAATCAGTTTGGTGGGAATAGATCTCTCTTCTATGGGTATTGAATCTTTCTAACACTGTCGTTTATTTGGGTTTTCCTTAAAGTCTTTCAGCAAGTGTATAATTTTCTTTTCTTTCTGAACTTCAGCGGTTTCTTTTCATAAACTTCTTGCATATCTTTTGTCAGACTTATTCTTTTTTAAAAATATTTTTATTTATTTGGCTGTTCCAGGTCTTAGTTGCGGCACACAGACTTATTCTTTTATTAATGAATTTATTTTTGGCTGTGCTGTGTCTTTGTTGCTGCACACAGGCTTTCTCTAGTTGCAGTGAATGGGGGCTACTCTTCATCAGGATGCTCGGGCCTCTCATTGCCATGGCTTCTCTTATTAACGAACACAGGCTCCAGGGCCTGAGGGCTTCAGTAGTTGCAGCACATGGTCTCAGCAGTTGTGGCACACAGGCTGAGTTGCTCTGCAGCATGTGGAATCTTCCCAGGCCAGGTATCAAACCCATGGCCCCTCTGTTGGTGGGGGGACTCTTATCCACTGAACCAGAGAAGTCCATGTCACATAGACTTATTCTTAAAGGAAATTTGCTTTCAGTGGTTGCGATTATAAACTGTATTATTTTTAATGTTTTCTAACAGTTTCTTGTGGGTGTATCAAAGTAATAGATTTTTATTTATGGAACTTATATTCAGTCAAATTCTCCATTTGACTGTAACAAATTGCATATTCTTTTGCATCTTTCCTAAACAGTTATTTTGTCTGTGCATAAGGATATTTTTGGTTTCCCTTTTTAATCCTTATATTTTTTTCTCATTGTCTTACTGCATTCTCTAGAGCCTTGTATACTGCTGAATAGAAGTGGTGATAACAGACATCTCTGTCTTGCTCCCACTATGAAAAGAAAGCTGTTTGCTATAGTGTTTTAAAATGTACACTTCATCAAGGTAAAAATAAAGTCTCCTGCTAGTCTTAGCTTTCTTTGCAAGAGGTGTGTTGGGTTTTATTTGTTTATTTTAATAGTTATATAAAGACATATCATTTAGAGCAGTTATCAGCAAACAATAGCTCAGTCCAAATCCAGTCTATTTTTATACAGCTCCAAAACTACGATTTTTAAATGGTTGAAAAACTCAAAAGAAAAAATATTTTATGACACCTGAAATGACATGAAATTCAAATTTCTGTGTCTATAATGAAGCTTTATTGGAATACAGCTATATCCATTTGTTTAGGAATGTCTCTAGCTGCTTTTGTTAAGCCATAGTTAA
This sequence comes from Ovis canadensis, assembly GCF_042477335.2. NCBI lineage: Eukaryota > Metazoa > Chordata > Mammalia > Artiodactyla > Bovidae > Ovis > Ovis canadensis. Next base: position 179,966,099 of record NC_091247.1, on the reverse strand, counting down.
GCAGTTGCAACAAGTCTACCATATGGCCTGCAAAGCTTAGAATGTTTACTGCCTAACCCTTTACAGAGATTTGCCAACTCCTAGTCTAGAACAATGCAGTTATACAAAGTTTGTTGTGAAAAATAGCAAAGTTTCACTGACTGCTCTCCCATTTTCCTCTCCCCAAAAGCAATCATTTTATCTTTTCAGCTGATTATTTTAGTATTTACTTCCATTTCTCTAAATAGCATAATTGCAGTATTATTTCTTTAATTTTTGACTTTGGGAATTATATATTATCTTCCCTCGCTATGGGAGATGAGGATGTAACTACCTTGTGGTTTTTTTTTGTTTGTTTGTTTGTTTTTGTACTGCTTGACAAGTGGGCTCTTATATCTTGGTTCCCAGAGCAGGGATCAAACTCAATCCCGCTGCATTGGAAGCATGAAGTTTTAACCACTGGACCACCAGGGAATTCCCTTGAATGTGTTTTTAAGTTTCCAAATGCAGGGGGATTTTTTGATTTATCATTCAAAATTGAAATCTAATTCAACTGCATGTGGTCAGAGATGATGGTCTGCAGAATATAAATTCTTTCAAATATTCTGAGACTTCATTTGTATCCTAATTTGTAGCCTAATAAGTGATGAAATGAGAAAATGCATATGAGCCTGGGAAAAAATAAGTTAAGTACTGAATGCAAAGTACTATGTTCATTAAATCCAACTTGTTAATTAGAGATAAATTGAAGTTTTTGTTACAGCCTCTTAGTTATTCAAAAAATCTGCCATTCAGCATCATTGTATTCCTGTACTCACGGGTGACCAATGATTATGGGATCATGTGGGTTATTATCATATGTGTGAGTATTCCTCATTCTGTGAATCCCATATTGGACTGAGCAGTCCAACCCTGTGCTTCCATAGTATTTACTTCTTGTAAATTGTATGTTGATATAATTGTGTCCCCTATTAGGCTATCTGTTGGTTTCCTATTGCTATGATAGATTGCCACAAACTCATTGGCTTAGAACAGAACAGATTATTATCTTACAGTTAGGGAGATCAGAAGTCCAAGACGAACCTCACTGGGCTAAAATCAAGATTTTGGCAGGGCTGAGTCCTCCTAGAAACACTGAGGGAGAATCCACTTTCCTGCCTTTTTTGGCTTCCATGCATTATGCCAATCTCTAGCTTCTGCCATCACATCGACCACAGACATCGATTCTCCTGACTTCTCCTTCTAAGTGAAGCTGCTCAGTCATGTCTGACTCTTTGTGACCCCATGGACTGTAGCCTACTCGGCTCCTCCATCAATGGGATTTTCCAGGCAAGAGTACTGGAGTGGGTTGCCATTTCCTTCTCCAGGGGATCCTTCCAGCCCATGGATTGAACCCGGGTCTACCTGCATTATAGGCAGACACTTTACCATCTGAGCCACCAAGGAAGAGGTCTTCCAGCAGGGAAGAAGGTCCTCTTCTAAGGATCTTATAATTACACCAGGCCCATGCAGATAAGGGCTTCCCTGTTGGCTCAGAGGTTAAAGTGTCTGCCTGCAATGTGGGAGACCTGAGTTCGATCTCTGGGTTGGAAGGATCCCCTGGAGAAGGAAATGGCAACCCACTCCAGTATTCTTGTCTGGAAAATCCCATGGACAGAGGACCCTGGTGGGCTACAGTCCATGGGGTAGCAAAGAGTCAAAAACGACTGAGCGACTTCACTTTCAGGCAGATAATCCTGGTTAATCTCCCTTTCTCAAGAGCCTTAACCTAATCACATCCACAGAATCCCTTGAAACAGATAAGACAGAATAATCACAGGTTTGGGGATTAAGACATAGACATATTTGGGCATCTATTATTCAGCTCAGTATATATAGGACATCTTTTCTGATAATTCCAATATTTGGAATTATCTATATGTCTCTATTCTGTTGTTTGGTGTGTGGGTGGTTTCTTTTCCCTCTTGGTTTTCTACCATTGGTCTTATTTCCTAATAAGCCTGATCATTTTTTAGTGCTTCCTGGTCTTTAAGTGTGAAAAATTATAGAGATAAGTTGAGGGCCTGAATGATGTTATCTTCCTCCAGAGAGGATTACTATTAATACCTCTTCTGGGAGGTTATGAGAGTAGGGGCAGATTACTTTAACTCCGTCTAGGACTAGTGCAGTTCCAAGATGGGTTTCTGTCTTTGTGAGGCTGGTCTATTTCTGCATCATCTTAATCCTCAGATACAGCTCTGCAGGTGTACTTGACATGTCCTGTCAAACCTCTGCTCAGCTTTTCAACCTCAGAGCTTCTGCTTTCTGCCTCTCAGCCTCTTAGAACCTCAACTACCACATACAAATCAGTAAATGCTTTGAGGTTCACCTCTCTGGACCTTCTCTGATGAATCTTGTTTCCTCGGATCCTTACTGTCTTAGGACACCAATGCCTTCAGAAAGATTTTTAGCAACAAAAGCAAAAATGGATAAATGAGACTATACCAAACTTCAAAACCTCTGCACATTAAAGGAAACAATCAAGAGTGAAAACTCAACCTATGGGATGAAAGAAAATGCAAATCATGTATCTGATAAGGGGTGAATATCCAGTATATTCAAAGAGCTACTACAATTCAAGCATTAAAAAAGTAACCCAATTAAAAATGAGCAGAAAACCTGCATAGACATTTCACCAAAAGATATACAAATGATCAACAAGCATTTGAAAATATGCTAAACATCACTAGTCAATGAGTCTGTCTGTGAAATTCGCTCAGTTGTGTCCGATTCTTTGAGACCCCATGGTCTATTCAGTCCATGGAATTCTCTAGGCCACAAAACTGAATTGGGTAGCCATTCCCTTCTCCAGGGGATCTTCCAAACTCAGGGATCTAGCCCTGGTCTCCTGCATTGTAGGTGGATTCTTTACTGTATGAGCCACCATGGAAGCCTAATCAATGGATAGTGTAAATCAAAACCACAATTAGATATCACCTCACACTAATTAAGATGGCAACTATTTAAAAATGTAAATAAACACACAAAAAATAACAAGTGTTGATGAGACAGTGGAGAAATTGGAAACCTTGTGCACAGCTGGAGAGATGATTCAGCCTCTATGGAAAACACTATGGAGGTTCCTTAAAAAACTAAAATTAGAATATAATCCATTTCTGGGTATATATCAAAATGTTGTTTTAGTTGGAGGATGATTGCTTTATAATATTGTGTTAGTTTCTGCCATACATCCACAGGAATCAACCATAGGTACATATATATACGTCCCCTCCCTCTGGAGCCTCCCTCCCACTTCCCACCCCATCCCACCCATCTAGGTTGACACAGAGTATGGGGTTTGAGCTCCCTGTCATACAGCAAATTCCCACTATCTATTTTACAGAAGGTAATGCATATGTTTCAATGTTACTCTTTTAGTTTGTCCCTCCTTCTCTTTCCCCCACGGTGGTCACAAGTCTGTTCTCTATGTCTGCATCTCCATTGCTGCTTTGCAAATAGGTTCACTGGTGCCATCTTTCTAGATTCCATATATGTGCATTAACATATGATATTTATTTTTGTCTTCCTGACTTACTTCACTCTGTATAATAGACTCGGGTTTCATCCACCTAATTAGAACTGACTCAAACATGTTCCTTTTCATGGTTGAGTGATATTCCATTGTGTATCTATACCACAACTTCTTTCTTTTGTTGTTGTTGTTCACTCACTCAGTCATAGCCGACTCTTTGCAACCCCATGACTGAAGCGCACCAAGCTTCCCTGTCCTTCACCATCTCCCAGAGTCTGCTCAAACTCATGTCCATTGAGTCGGTGATGCCATCCAACCCTCTCTTTCTGATCTCAATCTTTCCCAGCATCAGGGTCTTTTCCAATGAGTCAGCTCTTCGAATCAGGTGGCCAGTGTATTGGAGCTTCAGCTTCAGCAACAGTCCTCCCAGTAAATATCCAGGGTTGATTTCCTTCAGGATTGACTGGTAATGTAATTATATTACATTACTAAATTACATTTAGTCATGTCTAAATTACACAACTATGTGAATATAGTTAACACTGCTTAAATGTACATGTAAGAAATTAAACTTCATATTCTGTGTTTTTTACTACAATTAAACATGCTCTTCCCAAAAAGATTTTAAAGTGTATTTTACCAGCTCTTCTAGTTGTTGTCAGCAGGAGAGTTGTTCTGACAGAAGCTAGGCAGTCATAGCCAGAAGCCCTGAAGGTGTTTCTATTTTTGTTTTTAATAATACAATTGCTTACTTCCCTGTTTCCATTCTTTCCCCCACTCTAATTCTTGACTTAGTAGTCAGAGTTTGATTTTTAAAATATAATCAGTATTCTATTCCTTTGTTTTTTTTTTAAAAAAAAACTGTCAGTGGCTTCCAGTTACTAGCATCATCTTCAGCCCCTTTTCTTTCCACTCCTTACGATCCAGCCGCATTTGTGGTTCAGTTCCTCCAAAAAACCAAGCTCTTTTTCCACATGAAGGCTTGCGCACGTACTGTGTCCTCTTTTTGCCTGGAAAGTTCTACTCCTCCATCAACTGGCTCCATTCCAGTTATCTTTCACATCTCTGATTAAATATCTCTTTCTTAGTGAGGACATCCTTGATGACACAAGCCCAGGTATGTACTCCTATTGTATGGAATTCACTATGTTTCTTTCCTTTGTAAATCTTACCAAAATTTTTAATCATATATCTGAAGGGTTACTTACTTAATCTCTATCCCTCCCACTAGATTCTAAACATCCATGCCATGTATCTTTGATACAGTTTAATGCCAAGTACAGTGCTTGGTACACAGATTTTATATATATATATATATACATACATACATACATACATATATTTGTTGAAAGAATAAATAATATATATATTTTTCAATTTCTCTATAATATTCATTTTTGAGGGCTTCCCTGGTGTCTCAGTGATAAAGAACCTACCTGCTAATGATGCAAGAGACACCGGTTCGGTCCCTGGGTTGGGAAGTTCCCCTGAAGAAGGAAATGGCAAACCACTCCAGTATTCTTACCTGAGAAATCCCAAGGACAAAGGAGCCTGGCAGGCTACAGCCCATGGGTTGCAAATAATTGGACTTGATTTACCAACTGAGCACACACCCATAATATTCATTTTACAAGAAAATTATTTACTCTTAGTTTGTCAGTAGGTGGCACTGTTGGTTAAAGAATTTGTAAGTATCAAAAATAATTAATAAAGTGTCTTTTATTTATTTTTGCTATTTTTGTACTTTTTACTTTTTTATATAAATTTATTTATTTTAATTGGAGGCTACTTACTTTACAATATTATATTGGTTTTGCCATATATCAACATGAATCGGCCACAGGTATACACATGTTCCCCATCCTGAATCCCCTTCCAACCTCCCTCCCCGTACCATCCCTCTGGGTCATCCCAGTGCACCAGCCCAAAGCATCCTGTATCATGCATCGAATCTGGACTGGTGATTCGTTTCATATATGATATATATTTCAATGCCATTCTCCCAAATAATCCCACCCTCTCCCTCTCTGACAGAGTCCAAAAAACTATTCTATACATCTCTGTCTCTTTTGCTGTCTCGTATACAGGGTTATCGTTACCATCTTTCTAAATTCCATATATATACGTTAGTATACTGTATTGGTGTTTTTCTTTCTGGTTTACTTCACTCTGTATGATTGGCTCCAGTTTCATCCACCTCATTAGAACTGATTCAAATGTATTCTTTTTAATGGCTGAGTAACACTCCACTGTGTATATGTACCACTGCTTTCTTATCCATTCATCTGCTGATGGACATCTAGGTTGCTTCCATGTCCTGGCTATTATAAACAGTGCTGCAATGAACATTGGGGTACATGTGTCTCTTTCAATTCTGGTTTCCTCGGTGTGTATGCCCAGTAATGGGATTGCTGAGTCATAAGGCAGTTCTATTTCCAGTTTTTTAAGGAATCTCCACACTGTTCTCCGTAGTGGCTGTAGTAGTTTGCATTCCCACCAACAGTGTAAGAGGGTTCCCTTTTCTCCACATCCTCTCCAGCATTTATTTTTTGTAGACTTTTGGATCGCAGCCATTCTGACTGGTGTGAAATGGTACCTCATTGTGGATTTGATTTGCATTTCTCTGATAATGAGTGATGTTGAGCATCTTTTCATGTGTTTGTTAGCCATCTGTATGTCTTCTGTGGAGAAATGTCTGTTTGGTTCTTTGGCCCATTTTTTGATTGGGTCGTTTATTTTTCTGGAATTGAGCTGCAGGAGTTGCTTGTATATTTTTGAGATTAGTTCTTTGTCAGTTGCTTCATTTGCTATTATTTTCTCCCATTCTGAAGGCTGTCTTTTCACCTTGCTTATAGTTTCCTTTGTTGTGCAGAAGCTTTTAATTTTAATGAGGTAGATTTGTTTATTTTTGCTTTTATTTCCATTGCTCCGGGAGATGGGTCATAGAAGATCCTGCTGTGATTTATGCCGGAGAGTGTTTTCTCCATGTTCTCCTCTAGGAGTTTTATAGTTTCTGGTCTTACTTTTAGATCTTTAATCCATTTTTATTTTATTTTTGTGTATGGTGTTAGAACGTGTCCTAGTTTCATTCTTTTACAAGTGGTTGACCAGTTTTCGTGGTACCACTTGTTAAAGAGATTGTCTTTTCTCCATTGTATATTCTTGCCTCCTTTGTTGAAGATAAGGCGTCCATACATGTGTGGACTTATCTCTGGACTTTCTATTTTGTTCCACTGATCTATATTTCTGTCTTTGTGCCAGTACCATACTGTCTTGATGACTGTGGCTTTGTGGTAGAGCCTGAAGTCAGGCAGGTTGATTCCTCCAGTTCCATTCTTCTTTCTCAATTTTGCTTTGGCTATTTGAGTTTTTTTGTATTTCCGTACAAATTGTGAAATTATTTGTTCTAGCTCTGTGAAAAATACCATTGGTAGCTTGATAGGGATTGCATTGAATCTATAGATTGCTTTGGGTAGTATACTCATTTTCACTATATTGATTCTTCCAATCTATGAAAATGGTATATTTCTCCATCTATTAGTGTCCTCTTTGATTTCTTTCACCAGTGTTTTATAGTTTTCTATATATAGATCTTTAGTTTCTTTAGGTAGATATATTCCTAAGTATTTTATTCTTTTCATTGCAATGGTGAATGGAATTGTTTCCTTAATTTCTCTTTCTATTTTCTCATTATTAGTGTATAGGAATGCAAGGGATTTCTGTGTGTTGATTTTATATCCTGCAACTTTACTGTATTCATTGATTAGTAATTTTCTGGTGGAGTCTTGAGGGTTTTCTATGTAGAGGATCATGTCATCTGCAAACAGTGAGAGTTTTACTTCTTCTTTTCCAATTTGGATTCCTTTTATGTCTTTTTCTGCTCTGATTGCTGTGGCCAAAACTTCCAAAACTATGTTGAACAGTAGTGGTGAAAGTGGGCATCCTTGTCTTGTTCCTGACTTTAGGGGAAATGCTTTCAATTTTTCACCATTGAGGATAATGTTTGCTGTGGGTTTGTCATATAAAGCTTTTATTATGTTCAGGTATGTTCCTTCTTTTCCTGCTTTCTGGAGAGTTTTTAATCATAAATGGATGTTGAATTTTGTCAAAGTCTTTCTCTGCATCTATTGAGATAATCATATGGCTTTTATTTTTCAATTTGTTAATGTGGTGAATTACATTGATTGATTTGCAGATACTGAAGAATCCTTGCATCCCTGGGATAAAGCCCACTTGGTCATGGTGTATGAGCTTTTTAATGTGTTGTTGGATTCTGTTTGCTCGAATTTTGTTAAGGAATTTTGCATCTATGTTCATCAGTGATATTGGCCCGTAGTTTTCTTTTTTTGTGGCATCTTTGTCAGGTTTTGGTATTAGGGTGATGGTGGCCTCATAGAATGAGTTTGGAAGTTTATCTTCCTCTGCAATTTTTTGGAAGAGTTTGAGTAGGATAGGTGTTAGCTCTTCTCTAAATTTTTGGTAGAATTCAGCTGTGAAGCCATCTGGACCTGGGCTTTTGTTTGCTGGAAGATTTCTGATTACAGTTTCAATTTCTGTGTTTGTGATGGGTCTGTTAAGATTTTCTATTTTTTCCTGGTTCAGTTTTGGAAAGTTATACTTTTCTAAGATTTTGTCCATTTCCTCCAAGTTGTCCATTTTATTGGCATATAATTGCTGATAGTAGTCTCTTATGATCCTTTGTATTTCTGTGTTGTCTGTTGTGATCTCTCCATTTTCATTTCTAATTTTATTGATTTGATTTTTCTCCCTTTGTTTCTTGATGAGTCTGGCTAATGGTTTGTCAATTTTATTTATCCTTTCAAAGAACCAGCTTTTGGCTTTGTTGATTTTTGCTAAGGTCTCTTTTGTTTCTTTTGCATTTATTTCTGCCCTAATTTTTAAAGATTTCTTTCTTTCTACTAACCCTGGGGTTCTTCATTTCTTCCTTTTCTATTGCTTTAGGTTTAGAGTCAGGTTATTTATTTGACTTTTTTCTTGTTTCTTGAGGTATGCCTGTATTGCTATGAACCTTCCCCTTAGCACTGGTTTTACAGTGTCCCACAGGTTTTGGGTTGTTGTGTGTTCATTTTCATTCGTTCCTATGCATATTTTGAAAAGACTCTGATGCTGGGAGGGATTGGGGGCAGGAGGAGAAGGGGACGACCGAGGATGAGATGGCTGGATGGCATCATGGACTCGATGGACGTGAGTCTGAGTGAACTCCAGGAGATGATGATGGACAGGGAGGCCTAGGGTCGCAAAGAGTTGGACACTACTGAGCGACTGAACTGAACTGAACTTGATTTCTTCTGTGATTTGTTGGTTATTCAGCAGCGTGTTGTTCAGCCTCCATATGTTGGAATTTTTAATAGTTTTTTCTCCTGTAACTGAGATCTAATCTTACGGCATTGTGGTCAGAAAAGATACTTGGGTTCAATTTTTTTGAATTTACCAAGGTTAGGCTTATGGCCCAGGATGAGATCTATCCTGGAGAAGGTTCTGTGTGCGCTTGAGAAAAAGGTGAAATTCCTTGTTTGGGGGTGAAATGTCCTATAGATATCAATTAGGTCTAACTGGTCTATTGTATCATTTAAAGTTTGTGTTTCCTTGTTAATTTTCTGTTTAGTTGATCTATCCATAGGTGTGAGTTCAGTTCAGTTCAGTTCAGTTCAGTCACTCAGTCGTGTCTGACTCTTTGTGACCCCATGAATCACAGCACACCAGGCCTCCCTGTCCATCACCAACTCCCGGAGTTCACTCAGAGTCACCTCCATTGAGTCAGTGATGCCATCGGGCATCTCATCCTCGGTCATCCCCTTCTCCCCCTGCCCCCAATCCCTCCCAGCATCAGGGTCTTCTCCAATGAGTCAACTCTTCACATCAGGTGGCCAAAGTACTGGAGTTTCAGCTTTAGCATCATTCCTTCCAAAGAAATCCCAGGGTTGAGCTCCTTTAGAATGGAGTGGTTGGATCTCCTGGCAGTCCAAGGGACTCTCAAGAGTCTTCTCCAACACCACACTTCAAAAGCATCAATTCTTCGGCACTCAGCCTTCTTCACAGTCCAACTCTCACATCCATACATGACCACAGGAAAGACCATAGCCTTGACTAGACGGACCTTAGTCGGCAAAGTAATGTCTCTGCTTTTGAATATGCTATCTAGGTTGGTCATAACTTTTCTTCCAAGGAGTAAGCGCCTTTTAATTTCATGGCTGCAATCACCATCTGCAGTGATCTAAGAGCCCCCAAAAGTAAAGTCTGACACTGTTTCCACTGTTTCCCCATCTATTTCCCATGGAGTGATGGGACCAGATGCCATGATCTTGGACTTGGGTGATTATTTCCTTCCCCATTGTAGGGAAGTTTTCAACTATTATCTCCTCAAGTATTTTCTCATGGTCTTTCTTTTTGTCTTCTTCTTCTGAGACTCCTATGATTCGAATGTTGGGGCATTTAACATTGTCCCGGAGGGCTCTGAGGTTGTCCTCATTTCTTTTAATTCATTTTTCTTTTTCCCTCTCTGATTCACTTATTTCTACCATTCTATCTTCTACTTCACTAATTATATCTTCTGCCTCTACTATATTCTACTATTTGTTCCCTCCAGAGTGTTTTTAATATCATTTTTTGCATTATTCATTACATATTGCCTCTTTTTTATTTCTTCTAGGTCCTTGTTAAACCGTTCTTGTATCATCTCAATCCTTGTCTCCAGGCTATTTTTCTGTGATTCCATTTTGATTTCAAGATTTTTGGATCATTTTCACCATCATTATTCGGAATTCTTTATCAGGTAGATTCCCTGTCTCTTCCTCTTTTGTTTGGTTTGTGCAGGCGACGGAATGAAACACCAACACTGCAGAGCGGTTTGAATCTTTTTACTTTTACTCTTTGCTTTTTACAGCTGCTTTATTTTATATCTTTTGCACAACAATCTACAGGGCAAGTTGCCAAGCACTATGATTTAGTGACTATACAGTGCACAGGCGCAGGGCGAGATAACCTTTACCTTGACTTATTTACTGCAGCTAAGACTTTGTTTTGGGGAACTTCCTTATCAACTTAGAATCCGTTTTGCCCCTGGGTCTGTTCCTTTTGAGGAATCAGAGAAACATCCTTGTGTACAAGAAATGTTTTTTCCCACGGAAACAAACAGAGGATTCTTAGCTGAACATCTCATTTGCAAGAATGTTCAGCCCTGGTGGAGAGTCTCGTTTACAAGCACTTCTCAACCTTTCTTATACCTTGTTCCCTACAGGTTTGGTTGGCATTTATCTTGTTCTTTTACCTGCTGTGTATTCCTCTGTCTCTTCATCCTGTTTATATTGCTGTGTTTGGGGTGGCCTTTCTGTATTCTGGCAGTTTGTGGAGTTCCCTTTACTGTCGAGTTTAGCATCTGCCTGCAATGCGGGAGACCCAGGTTCAGTCTCTGGGTTGGGATGGTCTCTTGGAGAAGGAAACGGCAACCCACTCCAGTACTCTTGCCTGGAGAATCCCACGGGTGGAGGAGCCTGGTAGGCTACAGTCCATGGGGTTGCAAAGAGTCGGACAGGACTGAGCGACTTCACTTTCACTTTCCTTGCTGTGGGTGGGGTTGTACGGGTAGCTTGTCAAGGTTTCCTGGTTAGGGAAGCTTGTGTCGGTGTTCTGGTGGGTGGAGCTGGATTTCTTTCTGGAGTGCAATGAAGTGGCCAGTAATGAGTTATGAGATGTCAATGCATTGGAGTGACTTTGGGCAGCCTGTATATTGAAGCTCAGTGCCGGGGTCCAGCCCCCACAGGATCCAGGGGAACCCGAAGGAAAAAGGGCATCGGCGATTGATTTAGAGAGAGATAAGGAAAGAATGTTGAAGAGAAGAAAACAGAGGAGAGAAAGAGGCTGATATTCCTTGGTTTACGTAGAAAACCAATAAAACTCCGAGACAAAGAGTTTGCCTTGTTCACGCAGGCCACAGGTGCCCTCCCGGTTGCCTGAGAGAGTGAAGACGCAGAACGTCTTCCTGTTCAGGTCTTAGAAACCCGGGCAGATAAGTGAACACAGGGCGTCTCTATGCTCCAAGGGATCAGCCTGAAAAAGAGAGGGAATGCAAATTACAATATGACTGTAGAACTATGCAAAGTTTAAGATCAGCCTCAGTAATGCAAATCTACAGATTTTAACAGAGAGAATGATTGACACAGGGAGATCAAGCTGCTTCGGTGAGCAAGGCCCAATAGCTTTATTTTTAAAAGGTACTTTTATACCTTGCCTTATACATAGAGGGAAATGAAAGATGCAAAGTCATATAGAGTCAGCCCAAACATTCCAACAGTTTTGCCCTTATCGAAACCAGGATTTTTTCTGCATACCTTTCCCACAAATGATGTTGTGTACAGTATCTTCTGGCCTGTTAAAACAGTATCTTCTGTTAAAATCTAACTATTAAATATCTTTGTTGGTACCTAAGCAGGTAATAAGTCTTCTTTCTGGACATCATTGTACAGTCCATCTTTCAAGCACTTTAACATTTTCTAGTTGCCAAAGGATAGGAAATATATGATTGAATGCTAACTTCTCTGAAATTAGTGGTTTCACATTCACCACAGGGATATAAGCCTACTGTGTTTGGGAAAGACCACTACAGTTTAATCTAAAAGTTTATGTTGAACACGTAGAATTAGGTTGTAGTAAGGAGGTTTACACCCTCTGACACATACAAAAAACCCTTGCAAATTCATTATATCATTACATTGAATTGCCCTAAGTTTGTTTGGGTTTTTCCATAGTATTTCCATAGAGAGAGAATGATTGACACAGGGAGACAAAGCTGCTTCAGTGAGCGAGGCCCAATAGCTTTATTTTTAAAAGGTACTTTTATGCATTGCCTTATACATAGAGGGAAATGAAAGATGCAAGGTCATACAGAGTCAGCCCAAACATTCCAGCAGTTTTGCCCTTATCGAAATCAGGATTTTTTTCTGCATACCTTTCCCACAAATGATGTTGTGTACAGTATCTTCTGGCCTTGGAGGCCTGTGAACATTTTTGACCCTCTTTTGATAAAGGCTGCTCAACCAGAAAACTTATTTTCCCTCTAAGTGTTTTTTCTTTGTATTTCTAATCTATGTCAGCCTCAGAAAATGCTAAACAGAGTTACATTTTTCACAGAGCAAAGGTGCAGTGAGTTACAAGAAAGAAACAATTAGCTCAAAGTTCTGATGTGGTTAATTTCAAGGCTATACTTGTTTTTCTTACATTCTAACTATGTTAAATACTGCTTTCCCAGGTGCACAGTGGATAAGAGATATGGGAACTTAGCAACAAGCATTGGCCCAATAATGAAATCCTACACCAGCACTACTCTAATAACTTTTAACTCTTTGAAAGGCTCTATGTTTTAGGCTTCCCATGCCTCTCACAGCTGGGAGGCTGTGAACAATCATATGCGTAGCTGCAAGAGTCTGGATAGACCTGCCAAGCAAGCTAGAATGCTAACAGAGGGGGTTTGATTTGAGATATTCCTCTCATGTCCAGAAGGCTTATTAGCTAGAGCCCTAAGTTGATTTTCTCCAGAGAAAGGTGGTCAGGGATAGCCCCCTGTTAATGTCAGGAACGTTGGTGACAGGCATAATACAATAAGGCAGACAGACTCTGGTTTGTGGGTAGATGCCCGAGAAAGTCTAGGGAGCCCCTCAAGTCCTGAAGCCTTGCTTAACAGTTCTCTTCCACATGACCTTGTCATGGGTGGGATCTCCCGTGCTGGCTCCCAGCATCAGGGCTGTGTTCCTGTGTTGCTGAAAAATTTTCATGGTACATCTTGCTCTGGAACTTGTTGGTTCTTGAGTGGTGCTTGGTTTCAGTGTAGGTATGGAGGCGTTTGATGAGCTCCTGTTGATTAATGTTCCCTGGAGTCAGGAGTTCTCTGGTGTTCTCAGGATTTGGACTTAAGCCTCCTGCTTCTGGTTTTCAGTCTTATTTTTACAGTAGCCTTGAGACTTCTCCATCTATACAGCACCATTTACAAAACATCTAGGTTAAAGATGAAAAGTTTCTCCACAGTGAGGGACACTCAGAGAGGTTCACAGAGTTACATGGAGAAGAGAAGAGGGAGGAGGGAGTTAGGTGGATGAGATGCGGTGGAATCAAAAGAGAGAGCAAGCTAGCCAGTAATTACTTCCTTATGTGGGCTCCACAGTCTGGACCGCTCAGAGATGTTCATGGAGTTACACAAAGAAGAGAAGAGGGAGGAAGGAGACAGAGGTGGCCAGGAGGATAAAGGGGGGAATCAAAGAGAGACAGATCCAGCCAGTAATCAGTTCCCTAAGTGTTCTCCACTGTCTGGAACACACAAAGAGATTCACAGAGTTGGGTAGAGAAGAGAATGGGGAGGGAGGAGATTGAGGCGACCTGGTGGAGAAAAAGGAGAGTCCAAAGAGGGAGAGAGCAGTCAAGCCAGTAATCTCACTCCCAAGTAAAAATGGGTACTGAAGATTGGGTTCTTAAAGGTACAAACTTGATAACAAATACCAAAAAGCAAAGATTAAAAATCTAGAGTAGAGGTTGGATTTTCAAAAATACAATATTAAAGATAAGAAAAAAAAGTCACAAAAATTATAGAAAATATATATGAAGTTTGCTTTAAAAATAGGGTCTCTTTTTTTTTGAAAAGTAATAGTAGGTTATAAAAATGAAAATTAAAGGAGTAATAGAGGACTTAAAATTTTTTTAATTTAAAAAAATGATAGTAAAAATAGTAAAATATATCTAGGACTTTCTCTGGTGTTGTTGTGGGCAGTGTGGGGTCAGTTCATTTTCGGATAGTTCCTTGGTCCGGCTTATATTTCTCAGGATCTATAGGCCCCTTCCTATGCAGTCGGTACTAACTACAGGGTTTTAATCTATTGCACCTGTCACGTCCAAGGAGGTTCCCTCTGTTTTAGCTTCTTATGTTTGCTGGTCTCTTCAGTGTCTGATTTCTGCCCCAACACGAGGGATCAGTGGTAGACACTTTTTTAGGCTCACTTGTTCAGTCGCACTGTCGGGAGGAAGGGACGCTGCAAACAAATAACACTGGCGTATGCTGGCAATGTCTCAGCCACACTGGGCCTGTCCCCACTCAACAGCGCATGTGCCCTCCCTGCCCACACTGCTCAGGCTCTAGGTTGCTCCACTGGGAACCGTCAGAAGCCGGCCCTGGGCTGTATGCACCTTCCAGGTCTAGGCTGCTCAGGTGCAGGCACTCGGGTAGTCCTCAGAGGTGCAGACTCAGTTGGGCCCACATTTTGTGCCCTTCCCAAGTCCAAGCAGCTCACGTGATGAGGTGTTTGGTGAGAGCGGTCGCTGCAACTTTATCACCTCCCCCATCCCTACCGCTCGGTTTTCTGGTTGTACAATTGGCGCGCCTACTCAGGCTGATGTTGACTGTCCAAAACCCCAAGAAGTCTTAGTTAGCAAAGAAGCCTGCTTGCAGTTTGGTAGATAATGCCTCTCTGGGGCTGTGATTGCCCCCTTCCGGCTCTGGCTGCCTGTCACTGGAGGGGGATGGTCTGCAGCCGGCTAGTTCTGTTCAGTCCTTTGTTCTATGTGCGGGGCCTGGCGGTGTCTTAGGTTAGAGCTTTGCGCATGGTAGCTATTCCCCAGTCTGGTTTGCTAGCCCAAGCTAGTTCCCTCAGATTACCCTCTAGACATTCAGGCCCGGTCCTTACTCTAAGCAATGCAGCCCGCGCCTCCCTGCCCAACCCCCGCTTGCTAGTGGTGGGTGCAGGCATCTGCGCTGCTTCTCCACTGGGGGAGTTACCACTGGGCACGTAATCTGTGGGTTTTAATTATTTATTTATTTTTCCTCCCAGTTATGTTGCCCTCTGTGGTTCCAAGGCTCGCCACAGACTCGGCAGTGAGAGTGTTTCCTGGTGTTTGGAAACTTCTCTCTTTTTAAGACTCCCTTTTTCAGGATGGACCTCCGTCTCTACCTCTTTTGTCTCTCTTTTTGTCTTTTATATTTTTTCCTACCTCCTTTTGAAGACAATGGGCTGCTTTTCTGGGTGCCTGATGTCCTCTGCCGGCATTCAGAAGGTGTTTTGTGGAATTTATTCAGCGTTAAATGCTCTTTTGATGAATTTGTTGGAGAGAAAGTGGTTTCCCCATCCTATTCCTCTGCCATCTTAGGACCACCTCTAAAGTGGCTTTTAAAATTGTTCATTTCTTCCACCAGTATTTAATCAGGATCTTCTCTGTTCTATGCTTCATATTGACTAAAATCTTTCAAAGAGCCCAGTTGTCTGGTAAGATAAATTATTAAGACATTTTAACTTAGGGATCGACAGAGTAAGCATATCTACCATCTATTTTTGTAACTAAAGTATCTTAGAACACAATCATGCCCATTTATTTGCATTTTGTCCATGATTGCTTCATAATACAATGGGCAGAGTTGAGTGGTTGCAACACTGACCATTTTAGGCTCACAAGCCCAAAATATCTCTACTATCTGGCCCTTTAAGGAAAAGCTTGCCAACCCTTGTTTTAATTCCAAAAGATCAAAATGAACTATATATATATAGTATATATACATATATATGAAAGTGAAAGTTGCTCAGTCCTGTCTGACTCTTTGCAACCCCGTGGACTATACATTCTGTGGAATTCTCTAGGTCAGAATACAGGAGTGGGTAGCCTTTCCCTTCTCCAGGGGATCTTCCCAACCCAGGGGTCAAACCCAGGTCTCCCACATTGCAGGCAGATTCTTTACCAGCTGAACCACAAGGGAAGCCTATGTGAGTTTTAATCTACAAAGTGGGTTGAAATAACCTAATTTGCAGCAAAAACTAACACAACATCGTAAAACAATCATACCTTAATTAAAAAAACAAAAATATAACTATTAGAGAAATCTTATAATTAACATATTAAAGCAATTCACAAAGATACTTCTGTGTCCTTCTCAAGAGGTACTGGAGGCAGCCTAAAGCAAGTGGGTTGCCGCTTGCTGCTAATAACAAAAAAAGTAGACAAAATAAGGATAACTTTTGAAAAATCTGAAAGAGAATAAATTTAGGCAGAAACCATAGGAGAATTTCCTGAGCAGCTGGTAATGAGTCTGTGACTTCTTAGCTGATAGTGTCCTCACTCCTTCAAATCTGGAGTGACAGACTGCAGTCTTACTGGCTCAAGGTGGTAGCAAACGAAGTTCAGGTTTGTTGGATGAGAACCTGGAAACTTGGGAGGGAATCCTGAAACAAAGGACCCACAGAAGGGGTGAGATTAAAAATCCCTGACTGATCTCTGAACTACATGCCCAGGCCCTGCTGAAAGAGCTGTTCAGGAGTCACTGAGAAACAACAGTACTGGGTCAGAGATGTGTTTGCCGTCCTCTGACAACATATATGCCCCAATACATGTACACCTCAGGTAGCAAGGGTTAAGCCCTGTGGGTTTAAGACAGCAGAGAATAGAGACTGGGCCGGCAGAGCAGCTTGCCATTTAGAAAGGAAAACAGATCATCAGGGGAACAGCAAAGAGGGTGAACCCCATCATATGAGCAAAAACAGTGGCCAAATCTTTAAGTGAAGACTTAAGCAGAAATATAAGCCGTTACATGCTACAGAGTTTGAATCCAAGCAAATTTACTTCTTTCAAAATCAAAACCCTAATAATTTTCTGAAGACCATAACAGAATCCAGAATACCAGTGAATTTGCTTTTTTTCACAATGATAAAGTTATAATTGGTTAAAATCTGACAGAATTAGAAGATACAAATAAAATTATACTTGGAAATTTTAATACCTCTCTTGGTATCTGGTATAAAGGAGGAGCCTGGTAGGCTGCAGTCCATGGGGTTGCTAAGAGTCGGACACGACAGAGTGACTTCCCTTTCACTTTTCACTTTCATGCATTGGAGAAGGAAATGGCAACCCACTCCAGTGTTCTTGCCTGGAGAAGCCCAGGGATGGGGGAGCCTGGTGGGCTGCCGTCTCTGGGGTCACACAGAGTTGGACACGACTGAAGTGACTTAGCAGCAGCAGCAGCAGACAGAATATGGGCTTCCCTGGTGGCTCAGACAGTAAAGAATGCGCCTGCAATGTGGGAGACCTGGGTTCAATTCCTGGGTTCAGAAGATCTCCTGGAGGAACGCATGGCAACTTATTCCAGTATCTGCCTGGAGAGTCCTCACGGACTGAGGAATCTGGCAGGCAACAGTCCATGGGGTCACAAAGAGTTGGACATGACTGAGTGACTAAACACAGGCAGAATATATATTTGAATGATACTCTCAACTAACTTGTCTTAATTGGTATTTATAAAACATTTTATCACCAAACAGAAAAACAGACATTTTTTCCCCAAGTATACAAAGAATATCCAGCAAGACAGGCCATAAAACAAGCCTCAATACATTTAAGTGGATTGAAATGTTACAGTGACATTCTCCGACCACAGTGGAATTACATCAAGATCAATAACAGAAGAACCTCAAAATCCCTGGAAGATTTCTAAATATTAGCATGAATCTCAAGGGCATTATGCTGAATGAAGACAACCAGTCTAATAACTTTTAAAAATATGTGTTTATTTTTGACAACGTCAGGTCTTATTTGCAGCATGGGATCTTCATTGCATTGTGGGCTTCTCTCTAGTTGTGGCACCCAAGCTCCAGAGCATGAGCTGTACAGTTGCAGCACATGGACTCTCTAATTGTGGCATCCAGGCTTAGTTACCCCACAGCATGTGGGATATTAGTTCCCTGACCAAGGATCAAGCCTACATCCCCTGTATTGGAAGGTGGATTCTTAACCACTGGACCACCAGGCAAGTCTCTCTAATAACTTATTAATACATACTACATGAGTCCATTTATTTGACATTCTTGAAAAGATAAAACTACAAGGACACAATGTATCAGTGGTTATCAGTGTTTGGGGTGGTTGGTAGACATGACTACAAAGGTATAGGAGAAGGATGTTTTTATGTATAGGGGAGTGTTTTGTGTATGGGAGGAATGGAACTGTTCTGTATTCTGGCTGTGGTGTTCCTTATCCAAAATCTACACATATGTTAAAACTTACAGAAGTGTACACCAAAAACAAAGTCAATTTTTACTTTATGTTAACATGGTGGTGGGACTGGAGCCTTTATGATGTCAGGTCTTGACTTTTCACTATTTCTTTTCCATCTCTTGAACAGTTTTTGCTACCTTCTTTAGGTTGCTTATACTAGTCCTTGGCAACTTTGGTCTCATATCAATATAATGTCAAATCCAGCCTAAGAGAGATAAAGAGCAGGTGGATTCTTTACCACTGTGCCATCTGGGAAGCCCCAATCATTTATTACAGGTTCTCAAAGGAAATTGTGCAGTGAATTGTTTTCTCTAATAAAAATGATCATCAAAGGAGAGATTAAATTGGTAGGGGGTGGGAAGTTGAAAGGTGATCATTTTGAAGTATGATGATTTACACAAGAAATTCTCTTGGCAGGAATATGGTTTGGAGAATTCCAGGAATCTGAAAAAAAAAATTCCCCTGTCACCAAAATTTGAGATTCACAATGGTTTTAGGTGTATCCCTCATGATTTTTCTGTAGCCAACTAGACAGCTCCACAGGAACCATAGGCATCTTATCAAATTTAACTCATTCACTAGTGTACTCATGATCTTCCATTCCAAAACCTGCTTCTCATTCTGTACGCAACCCATGTTTCAGTAAGTGGGTTCATTTCCTACAGAAGCCCACTGTGGATGTACCTTCTATCTCTCATTCTCATCCATTCATCAGTCACAGGGTTTAGTTGATTTTAATGATGTCTTTCAAATCAGTTCCTTCTTTTTCTTCCCACTGTAACAGGGATGACTTTTTTGACCTATTGCAATTCTTCCTAAACAGCCTCTGGCGTCACTTACCACCTTCCATGCTGCAAACAAAAGGATTTTCTTAAAATGCAGTGGAATTGCCCTCACCCCCTGCACTGCTTAACTGTGTTTCAGTGAGGAAAAAGACCCAAATGTTGAATCACAGGATTGGTGATTTGATGTTTCTGCTCTTTATACGTTTCAGCATTTTACAATATTCAATACTGACTGGATGAAAAAGATTTAGCCCTTTTCGTTACCTACTTAGCATGGTATACAAGCCCTACAAGACCCCACGCGGCCTCCCTGGCTTTGCCTGCTCCCCCTGACTCTCATGAACACTCTGTAGTCCACTGGCTTACAAAATAAGCTTAACTAAGTCTCTTCTTAGAAGTGCCTTGGAGGTCACAGCAGGAGATTGAGGGCTCTCCGTCATTCAGAAATGAAGTGAAACCATGCCCCTACCACTTATTTTGTAATATATTGGGGTTCTTCATAATATTTCCTTTAAAGAATACATTTTTGCCTCTAAATAAAAGTTTAATGGTCATTATCTCAACTAGCCTTAAGAAAGTGTTTTCTGATCTTGCCCAGAGCTCTTTCTGTCCTTTGTAACTTTCACTTGCTGTTTCTTGTACCACTGATGCTCTTTCCACCTTTAGGTAAATTCTTTCAGTTCAAAACTTATCTTTTAGAGGGGCAGATCAAAGTGGGCAGAGTGTTAAATCTTCTGTGAAAATCCTCCCTTATGATGTGAAACTGAGCTAGTCACTCCTTTCTCTTTGTTCCTCACCCTCTATCCAGTCACCACATTCACTTACTTCTGTGTTCCATGAATAGATATTCCATGTGTCAAGAATTAGATTCCTCATGCCTTGGAGCAACTAAACCTGTCCACTACAACAACTGAGCCTTTGCTCTAGAGACTGCAAGCCACGACTGCTGAGCTTGAGCAGCCACTGCAGTGGAAGCCTCAGCACCGCAACTGGAGAGTAGCCTCTGCTCGCTGCAATGGAAGAAATTCCACGCAAGGCAAATTCCAGTGCAGCCAAAAATAAAATAAATGAATAAAAATCAAAAAAAGAATTATGCTGAATACTGGGGTCCAAGGTGACCAGCACCCTCACTAGACCTGAGTTAGATCTTCCTGCTTCATGTTTCCATGAAACCCTGTTTCATCTTTTATAGCACTGATCACACTTTGCTTATTTGCCACCCCCTGCTGGACTATAAGCAGCATGAGGGAAGTGAATCATCTGTCTTCCCATCTCTCCATGCCGAGCGTCTACCACAGTACTTAGAACATAGTAGGTGCTCAGACGTTATTTACTGAACACTTGTGCTTAAATGGGACACAGTTTGGTAGGGGCAGACATGATAAAGCAATATATTATTTATTTATTGCACAGAGATGACTGGTGAGAATATGAAAGTGGTAGTGGTCATTTCCACCCTAAGCATTTCTCATATGATACTGTTTGCTTCTTGGGGACATTTTTCTTGATGTCCCTGACATTTTTTGATTGAATGCAGGGGAAACGATTGCAAAGGTTCTCGATAATGTTATCTTTCTACAGAAAATATTGACCTTATTTTTTGGCAGGCAGCTAAAGTAGGGTAGATCAGTTCATTACAGTGAGGGCTGAGCTCATGTGAGTCGGGTTACGAGTTGCTCTGCTGCAGGAAGGAGGACCCCTCCCAGGGTACAAGAGTGGGCTCCTAACACTCAGAAATGAATTGTCTGAGGAGACATGCATGCTGACAAATCAAGAGACTTTATTAGGAAGGGGCAGCTGGGCAGAGAACAGGGTAAAGGAATCCAGGAGAACTGCTGTGCCATGTGGCTTGCAGTCTCAAGATTTATGGTGATGAGATTAGCTTTTGGGTTGTCTCTGACCAATCATTCTGACTCAGGGTCCTTCCTGAAAGCATGCATTGCTCAGCCAAGATGGATTCCAGCGAGGAGGATTCTGGGAGGTTGGCAGGATATGTGGCATCTCCTTCTCACATTTCCTGAATTCTTCTGGTTAGTGATGACTTGTTAGTTCCGTGTTCCTTTCCAGGACCTCCTATCCTAAAATAACTCATGCAAATGGTTACTATGGTGCCTGGCCAGGATGGGCAGTTTCAGTCATTGTTTCCCCTAATAGCTCTACCTCTAGATCGCACTCTTTCTAGGGAGATGTCTTCCATGAGTATCAGTTGAGAGGGATGAGATGTTTCCCAGACTCCCTCCTTCTTGGCAGATGTTCAACTCCAGTTTCTGGGTATTGAAAACACTGTTTTGCATTTTAGAAATTTTCTCCTTAGTTGTATAGCCTCTAATCCATGTATCTGAAGAATCAGCAAATATCTGAAATTGAAAACAAGTGTCAAGAGCTAAGTGCATTTCTGTATCTCCCTTACTGCTGCGATCTTGGCTCCTCACATTCTGGCTGCTCAAACCCTAGTTGTTCTCTCTACCCCCATGAAATTGCTGAAATCTGCTGGTTTCTCTGCCTTTTGACCTCTACTTTTTGCCTTTTGACCTCTACTCCAGTTCCTCCTGTTGTAGATCCCTGGGTTGGTGTTCTCAAGTATTTCTTTTATCATGAAATTAATCTCACTTGAATAATAATCAAACATTACTAATAATACTGGTTTTCAAGAGTGGGTTAATTAAAATGAGAATTTATAGTCAAAACACTATTCTGAAAATGAATAACATAGAGTATTCAGAAGAACAAATTAAGAATAAACGCAGACGGCTATGTTTCCAAACAGTAAAAATGGCTACACATCAGTTTAAGTCAAAAAAAACAGTCAAACAAAAGGAGAGTGTGAAAATACAGAATTTTATTCTAAAATCCTGAAGTTGACTGTGAAAGTAAAATTTTTATATGCTTAAAAATTTTATAGATTATATAACTTGCAGTTTCATAAAATTATCAATGAATGTTCTACCTACGATTTAACATTAAATAGATTGCTGGGCAACATATCGTAATTGAACGAGGCCCCTGAACATCACAGATGCCAGTCACAGAAGTAGACACTTACTGATGGCAAACTGGTAAAGATTTCGGTATGATATTTTAGAAGCCCAAGACCATAAACCACTCTTCCTACACACAGCTCTACACACAGAGCTTTGTGTGGAATCCCTTTGGTTTCCATCTGGCACATCCTCTATCACCTGATGTGTAAAATCAGTTCCGACATTCGCGAAAAGTTATACCAATTACTATATTCACAAAAATGGCACAAAAGTGAATTCAACAGATTATGCATGTACACACTTCATTGGCATCTTCAACAAAAACAAAAAGATATTCTAACACTAGAGAAGTGAAAAACACTAGGTACCATGGGCTCTCTTGAGTAAGCATCAGTGTCACACAAAGTTAGACAGGAATGAGGAATATTGCCCAAGAAAAAAATTCTATTTTTAAAAATGAAACAATTTAAGGGAAATCAAGTCCAACTATAGAGCCACAAATCTTTCACATTTCTTTGAAATGTGTGATACCTTCTAATCTTTGATCTTAAACTTCTGTTTTACAAAATCCAAAAAGAAAAAGATAGAAGAAAGTAACAAATAGAGATTATATGAGATCACCATTATTAGAATCATTCTATATAATACTAATTTAAATTTGTCCTCATATTTACCCTCTCTTTGCTCTTCACTCCATTTCTGAGCTTCCATCTAGTATTAATTTTCTTTCTGCCTGAGGACTATTCCGTTCCTCCCAGCCTTCCCAACTTATCCAACAATTTTTTATTATTGCTTTTATATTTTCATGTATATATCTTGTTGATATATATATATATATATATATATCTCCAAGATTTTATTATTGGTTTTGTTCATATGGTCATTGTTTACTTAAATTCCCTCACGTATTTGCCTTTTTTGTCAGTCTGGGCTTCCAAGTTGGTAATTTTTCTCCTACTTGAAGCATAGTCTAATATTCCTTTTTGTATGTCTACTGATAACAAAGTCCCTCAAGTTTTTTATTTTAAAGTTTGCTTTATTTCATCTCCATTTTTTGCCAGCAATAGGGTTTGATCCTTTGGTTGGGGTCCCCCTGGAGAAGGAAATGGCAACCCACTCCAGTATTCTTGCCTGGAACATCCCATGGACAGAGGACCCGGGTGGGCTATAGTCCACGGGGTCTCAAAGAGTCAGACATGACTGAACGACTGAGCACACATGCAGAAAGTCTAGACTGGTAGGTGTTTTTAGCTTTTGTTTGTTTGTTAACCTCTCTAGTTGCATTTGGCTTAACTTGCAGTTATAAAAAGAACTACATTTCTGGTTCTTATAAAGAAAATTTTAGGCATCGTGTATGTTTTGTTATATTTGGATAAACATAAACTCATTTTCCAAAGTTGGGAGCTGAAGTATATAACTATGGAATCTTCACTTAGGAAAAACCACACTCCTTCCTTACCATCCCTGGTTCAGAACAATTCAAAAAGAGTATCAATATTTAGAAGTTTAAGAGAAGCAAGAAGTCACAAAATGCAGTCAGGGAAATAGGTTAAATTGTCAAGGGACAGACAGTATCTAAAGCAAAACCCTGGATGTTTGCAGCAATTCTCCAGGCAATTCTCCAGATATATATATATATCTGTATAACTGAGTGGTTTTGCCGTACATAAGAAATTAACCCTACATTGTACATGAACTTCAATAATTTTTTAACGGTTCTTTTTCTTTCCTTCTTTCCTTCTTATACACATTCATTCGTTGATTTGTTCTCTCTTTCAACAAGTATTTTCTGAGCTCTGCTTAGTGCTAAGTACTTTAGCTAAGTGCTAAATTCTGATAAATAAGGCATGGATTCAGTCTTCAAAGAGCTTCCAGTAGAGAAGATGACAGATACATAAATACCAGTACTGACTGAGGCAACCTAAGATGACGTAAATCAAATCCCTTATAGTTATACAGTAGAAGTGAGAAATAGATTTAAGGAACTGGATCTGAAAGACAGAGTGCCTGATGAACTATGGACAGAGGTTCATGACATTGTACAGGAGACAGGAATCAAGACCATTCCCAAGAAAAAGAAATGCAAAAAAGAAAATGGCTGTCTGAAGAGGCCTTACAAATAGCTGTGAAAAGAAGAGAAGCAAAAAGCAAAGGAGAAAAGGAAAGATTATACAGAGTTCCAAAGAATAGCAAGGAGAGATAAGAAAGCCTTCCTCAGCGATCAATGCAAAGAAATAGAGGAAAACAACAGAATGGGAAAGACTAGAGATCTCTTCAAGAAAATTAGAGATACCAAGGGAACATGTCATGCAAAGATGGGCTTGATTAAGGACAGAAATGGTATGGACCTAACAGAAGCAGAAGATATTAAGAAGAGGTGGCAAGAATACACAGAAGAACTGTACAAAAAAGATCTTCATGACCCAGATAATCACTATGGTGTGATCACTCACCTAGAGCCAGACATCCTGGAATATGAAGTCAAGTGGGCCTAGGAATCATCACTATGAACAAAGCTAGTGGAGGTGATGGAATTCCAATTGAGCTATTTCAAATCCTGAAAGATGATGCTGTGAAAGTACTGCACTCAATATGCCAGCAAATTTGGAAAACTCAGCAGTGGCCACATGACTGGAAAAGGTCAGTTTTCATTCCAATCCCAAAGAAAGGAAATGCCAAAGTATGCTCGAACCGGAGCACCATTGCATTCATCTCACACGCTAGTAAAGTAATGCTCAAAATTCTCCAAGCCAGGCTTCAGCAATACATGAACTGTGAGCTTCCTGATGTTCAAGCTGGTTTTAGAAAAGGCAGAGGAACCAGAGATCAAATTGCTAACATCTGGATCATCGAAAAAGCAAGAGTTTCAGAAAAACATCTGCTTTATTGACTATGCCAAAGCCTTTGAGTGTGGATCATAACAAACTGTGGAAAATTCTTCAAGAGATGGGAATACCAGACAGCTTGAGAAACCTGTATGCAGGTCAGGAAGCAACAGTTAGAAACGGACATGGAACAACAGACTGGTTCCAAATAGGAAAAGGAGCAGGTCAAGGCTGTATATTGTCACCCTGCTTATTTAACTCATATACAGAGTACATCATGAGAAACTCTGGGCTGGATGAGGCACAAGCTGGAATCAAGATTGTCAGGAGAAATATCAATAACCTCAGATACGCAGATGACACCATCCTTATGGCAGAAAGTGAAGAAGAACTAAAGAGCCTCTTGATGAAAGTCAAAGAGGAGAGTGAAAAAGTTGGCTTAAAGCTCAACATTCAGCAAACTAAGATCATGGCATGTGGTCCCATCACTTCCTGGCAAATAGATGGGGAAATGATAGCTGACTTCATTTTGGGGGGCTCCAAAATCACTGCAGATGGTGACTGCAGCCATGAAATTAAAAGATGCTTTCCTTGGAAGGAAAGTTATAACCAACCTAGACAGCATATTAAAAAGCAGAGACATTAATTCCCCAACAAAGGTCTGTCTAATCAAGGCTATGGTTTTTTCCAGTAGTCATGTGTGGATGTGAGAGTTGGACTATAAAGAAAGCTGAGCTCCGAAGAATTGATGCTTTTGAACTGTGGCATTGGAGAAGACTCTTGAGAGTCCCTTGGACTGCAAGGAGATCCAACCAGTCCAACCTAAAGGAAATCAGTCCTGGGTGTTCATTGGAAGGACTGATGTTGAAGCTGAAACTCCAAAACTTTGGCCACCTGATGCGAAGAAGGGGACAACAGACGATAAGATGGTTGGATGGCATCGCTGACTCAATGGACATGAGTTTGGGTAAACTCCGGGAGTTGGTGATGGACAGGGAAGACTGGCATGTTGCAGTTCATGGGGTGGCAAAGAGTTAGACATGACTGAGCAAGTGAACTGAACTGAACTGAAGAGATGCATAGAGAAAAATCTTTCCCAGTTCAGAGGAGTGAAAGATTACTTTGGGGATGTCAGGAGGTGGGGGAGGAAAAATAATCAGGAAAACATTTGTTTTCTCTAGGAGGCAACATTTGAGCTATACCTTTAAGCAGAGAAGGAATTTGGTCAGCTTAGCTGGTGATACGGAGAAGGCAATGGCATCCCACTCCAGTACTCTTGCCTGGGAAATCCCATGGATTGAGGAGCCTGGTAAGCTACACTCCATGGGGTCAGGAAGAGTCGGATAAGACTGAGCGACTTCCCTCTCACTTTTTACTTTCATGCATTGGAGAAGGAAATGGCAACCCACTCCAGTGTTCTTGACTGGAGAATCCCAGTGACAGAGGAGCCTGGTGGGCTGCCGTCTATGGGGTCACATGGAGTCGGACACAACTGATGCGACTTAGCAGCAGCAGCAGCAGCAGCAGCAGTTGGTGATAAGTGACAGGCGGCAAATTTTCCTGGGAGATATTGTCCAAGAAATCATAGACATGTACTACATTCAGACTGAATTACAGGTGCAAAGGAGTTGCAAGAAATAAGAGTAAATGCCAAACTACAGATGCCTTGAATGCCAGGCTAAGGAGTTGTGTTTGATACAGGTGTTCAACTAAAGCATGCCTTGAGCGTTTCTTCAGGGAGGTGAGGGAAAAGGACCCATCTATCTGTCTATCATCTATCAGGGACCAAGCTCTGTACCAGGCCCTTTGTCAGGTGCTTTATACACAATCTCATTAAATGTTCTTATCAGACTACGAGGTAGGAATCAGGACCCTTACGTGGAGAAGGTGCCCCCACCCCTTATCTTCCGTGGCTCCACGTTGTCTTTTCAGGACTGTGTTAAGGACATGAGTTGGGGTGTCAGATTGACCTTTAAGGCAGATCCTTGTATACCTCAGAAGTGTAACTGGTAGAAGATCCCACAGCTAGTGAGGGTGGAACGGCGGCAGCCGCCAGAAGCGGTCCCTCTGGCTGGACACCAGGGCAGCTCCGGGAGACCAGCTCACGCCCCGCCCGTCGCACGGGATTGGCCGCGGGAGCCCGGCCAGGCGAGGGGGAGGGGCCGTAAGCGGGGTCCCGGGACACGCCGAGGACCCAGAGGCTGCAGGCCGAGTCTGGGCTGAGCTGCTCCCGGGCTGCCCGCGCGAGCGCTCCTTTCCAGCATGTTGTGGCGGGGCGGCCAGGCGCTCCGGCGCTTCTCCACCAGCCGAGTGAGTTCCCCCGGGCGAGCGTCCAGGCTCTCTCACCCGGGGACTGCTTTCCAGATTCGGGGAGGGGCCGGGGGGCGGGGCTAGGGTGGGCAGCTGTTTACTTTGCAAGACAACGTTTGTTTGTTTGTTTGTTTGTTTGTTTTAAACTGGGAGAGTGGAAGTAAAGGTCCTGGGAGGGTCCCGAATGGGCTTGTCGAACGAGCCATTGTCCTCTAGCAGGAAGGGCTGAGGATGTCTGGCTGGGATTGACAGGGTGGAAACGGTCATTCGGCCAGGGGCACAGAATCGGCTTCCTTTCAGTTTTCATTTCAATGCTGAGACCCCTGCCTGGTTACGAGGTAGAGCGGAGGTCCAGGACCCAGTCCACCTCTTGGAGGAGAGTGGCATCAAGTCGACCAGGCCCTCCTCCGCAGCCCGACAGTTGTCAGCGCTCCCGATGGGCATGCAGTGCCCATTCACACAATGGCAGTCCCAGCCGGTGACTGCCAGCTCATTATTCCGGAGCTGCAGATGGCAAGCTTTCTATGATTACCAGGCGCTGCAGAAGCAGCCACCCTGGAATACTGGTAAACAATGATGCAAGAACAGAGCCCTGGCCTGGCCCGGCCGCAGCCTTGGAATTGCATCAGCTTCTCCAGCGATGAAATGAAGGAGGACACGTTGCATGTGGGGCTGACTTCAGCACTTTGGGGTTCCTGGGGAAGAGATGCATCTATGCATCTAGGCAGAGTCCAAGCTGTTTAGGGAGGAAAACAGATCCATCCCATGTACCTCATCTCTTTTATAGGAAGTGCATGTTTGCTGTGTTATAAAAGAGTTGGCATTTTGATTCCT
This sequence comes from Ovis canadensis, assembly GCF_042477335.2. Lineage (NCBI taxonomy): Eukaryota > Metazoa > Chordata > Mammalia > Artiodactyla > Bovidae > Ovis > Ovis canadensis. The sequence goes on along the minus strand of NC_091247.1, from coordinate 179,937,841 downwards.
CTTCTCTGTTAGAGTCATATGTGCATGTGTACCTATCCAGATATTAAAAAAAAAAAAAAAACTTGGAGCAGAGAAGTCTTGAGTCGCATCCAGAACTGGCCAAAAGTTGCATAAATGGGAAAGCTTTGGTCTCCCAGACAGCCACAAGTAATGAGAATTCACTTTATCCCATGCTGCCAGTTCTAGTTATTTTTGTAATAAGGGGAAAGATACCTGTTGTGGCAAAGACTTTGATGTTTTTCCTCTGCAGTGCTCTGGACTCCTTAGCTCTCTTGCTACGTGGCACATGGGAATCTGTGTTGAGTGGTACAGACAGCAAGGGGCTTGTGTTTGCCTATTTCATTGGCCTCCCCTGTCAACACCTTTAATTGTCTTTTTTGGAAGCAGGATTCTTGAAGGATGAAAAGATGTCAATAGTGGGATTATATAAGCTTTCAGTAATAAAGGATGAACATCCCAGGTAGCAAATGGCATAAACAAAAACACCCAAGTGGGGAAGCACCAGGCATGGTCCGAGGTCAGGCGCCTGAGTTTGTCTCCAGGAATACATGTGGCAGAGCTGTGCCATATGGCTGGGGAGAAGGCAAGTTCTTCAGTGGCCAAAAGGAGAGCATGGAACATTAGGTGATGCATTTGGGATATTTTACTCCATAGAAAATGGAGATTCATCCTTTAGACTGTATTCTATAAGAATTGTTTGAAATCAAACACGGCTGATAGGAGTACAAAATGGTACAGTCACTTTGGACAACTGACCTTTTTTTTTATAAAGTTAAACATACACCTATGACATGACCCAGCAACTGCCCTCAGAGGTATTCACCCTAGAGAAATGAAATCTTATGTTCATCGGAGTATCTATTTATGGATGTTTGTTGTTGTTGTTCAGTCACTCAGTCATGTCGGACTCCCTGCGATCCCATGGAGTGCAGCACTCCAGGCTTCCCGGTCCTGTCCTGGATGTTTACAGAGGCTTTCTTCATAATCACCAATTTAAACGTCTTTCAGTTGGTGTCAAGATAAGCAAACTGTGGTATATCTATCCATATGGTAGACTCTTACTCAGAAAAATAAATGTAATGAACTATTGATAAAAACAATAGGGATGAAGCTCAAATATGTATGTTAAATGTAAGAAGACAAACCCAAAGCGTTTCATATTTATATGGGTCCTCAGGTGGTTCAGTGGTAAAGAATCCCCCTGCCAGTACAGGAGACATGGCAGGAAGATCCCCTCAGGCCACCCACTGCAGGATTCTTCCCTGGAAAATCCCATGGACAGAGGAGCCTAGCAGGCTAGAGTCCGTGGTGTTGCAGAGTTGGACACGAATGAGCAACTGAGCACATATCGTGCCACATTCATCTGACACTTTGGAGAGAGTGAGCTATAGTGATAGAAAAAAATACCAGTGATTATCAGGGGTTGGAATTAGGGGGAGGGAGTGACTGTAAAGGGACAGAAGGGAATTTGGCAAGATGATGGAATTGTTCTATACCTTGATTGTAGCAGGGGTCACATGACTGTGTGATTGTCCAAACTCACAGAATTTTACACTAAAAATGGTGTTTTATTGTATATACATTGTACCTTCATCTTAAAAACTTTTTTTAAATCACACAGCACTTTTGAGTTTGTATTAAACCAGAATGAAGGAAGAATGAAAAAAAATCTCTCAGAATTTAATAAAATCCAAGGAGAAAATTCACTTGAAACACTTCCTGGCATAATTAATTCTCTGTCTTAAAGAAATGGATTTACAGTTATTTAATGATCTCAGCTTAATGATATGGCTGGATCTTTTTAAATAGTGCAACTATCAGTTCAGTCACTCAGTCGTGTCTGACTCTTTGTGACCCCATGAATCGCAGCACGCCAGGCCTCCCTGTCCATCACCAACTCCCGGAGTTCACTCAGACTCACATCCATCGAGTCAGTGATGCCATCCAGCCATCTCATCCTCTGTTGTCCCCTTCTCCTCCTGCCCCCAATTCCTCCCAGCATCAGAGTCTTTTCCAATGAGTCAACTCTTTGCATGAAGTGGCCAAAGTATTGGACTTTCAGCTTTAGCATCAGTCCTTCCAAAGAACACCCAGGACTGATCTCCTTCAGAATGGACTGGTTGGATCTCCTTGCAGTCCAAGAGACTCTCAAGAGTCTTCTCCAACACCACAGTTCAAAAGCATCAATTCTTCAGTGCTCAGCTTTCTTCACAGTCCAACTCTCACTGTATCTAGCAATAAAACCCTTGTCAATGAGCTATTATTGTCCACTTCCAGTATCTTGCCTAGCTGACTGCTTCTTAATTTCTCCCAATGGCGGGGGCTATTTAGGCCTTATATTTATTTGGCAATCTGTTACTTAGCTCCTCTGCCAGTGTCTGAGACAAGCCTGACTGGTTCAGGACTTGGGGTTACTTTATGATCCATTTCAAGAGGACCCTTCCCTGCTTCTTGGAACCAAGTACTGACTTTACACCCTAGTTCTAGCAACTAGGTCCTTTACTTGTTTCCTTATTGCATGACCCTCTGCTTTGGTGTCTAGTTTAATTTAGGACCCTCAAATTCAACTTCAAACCACATTAAATTATATATTATGTACTGAGCACTTGGTCTAAATCCTGAAGAAATAATAATAAATACCATTGCTCTAGGACTTTGTATGTACCAGGCACTGTTATAAATGCTTTGCATATACTCATTTAGTCTTCATAACATCTCAGTGAGGTAAGTAATATTAATATGCCCATTTTACAAAGCAGGAAACTGAGATGCAGAGAAGTTAAAAAACTTTTTCAGAGTCTCATAGCCAAAAAGGAAGGAAAAAAAAAAGAAGAGATAAATAGTCCCTGCTTTCAAAGAGTTCATAGATTACTAGGACAAATGATTAAACTTGCCTTTAGGTAAAGAATAATAACGGAATGGAAATACAAATGGGGAATAAAATATGAAAAGGCATTCAACCAAACTAGGACAGGGACTCTTCTGGTTGCCTTTAGCGTAGGAATCCCAAACAAAAATGCCCACAGAGGCCACACAGGTAAGACGAATGAAGCATTTGGGCTGGACTGAGTAAACCATGTTCAGAGTTGAAGGACAGCATCCCCTGGTCCGCTCCAGCTGACCATTGCCACTTGGGAATGTTGATCATGGTTGACAAGCCTCCTGATTTTTAAAGATAAGTCAGAAATTCAGCCTGCTAATGTAACACCTCCCAAAAATCTTATCACAGTTCTTTTACAAATGCTCTGTGGGCCAAATATAATCCTCTTGTCAGGTCACCAATTTGCAGCCCCTATCCATGCAACAGGGGGCTTCCCTGATAGTTCGATTGTTAAAGAATCCTCCTGCAATGCAGGAGACCCTGGTCAATTCCTGGGTCAGGAAGATCACCTGGAGGAGGGATAGGCTACCCAATCCAGTATTCTTGGGCTTCCCTGGTGGCTCAGCTGGTAAAAAAATCCTCCTGCAACGTGGGAGACCTGGGTTCTATCTCTGGGTTGGGAAGATCCCCTGGAGACAGGAAAGGCCACTCACTCCAGTATTCTGGCTTGGAGAATTCCACAGACTGTACAGTCCATGGAGTCGCAAAGAGTCAGACATGACTGAGCGACTTTCACTTCACTTCACCATGCAATAGTCCTGTACAGATGTGAGAGCTGGATAATGAAGAAGGCTGAGTGCCCAAAAATTGATGATTTTGACCTATGGTGCTGGAGAAGATTCTTGAGAGTCCTTTGGACAGTAAGATTAATTCAGTCAATCCTAAAAGAAATCAAGAATATTCATTGGAAGGACTGTTGCTGAAGCTCTAATACTTTGGCCACTTGATGCCAAGAGCTGACTCTTTGGAAAAGACCCTGGTGCTGGGAAATATTGAGGGCAGGAGGAGAAGGAGAAGACAGAGGATGAGATGGTTGGATGGCATCACTGATTCAATGGACATGAGTTTGACCAAACTCCATGAAATAGGGAAGGACAGGGAAGCCTGGTGTGGTGCAGTCCTTGGGGTCGCAAAGGGTTGGACATGATTGAGAGACTGAACAACAACAGCAACCACACACTGTGCCCAGAGCATGGCAAATGCCCAGAATATGCTTCTTGAACAGATCTTGCACACCGTCAGGCATAATGTGGGAAACCACGTGCCAGATAGTCCCTTAAGAGTTAGGTATCTCACCGTCTCAGAAAAATTTATTTTGTTTTATTCTTTTGTGAAAAAGGTCCTTTCCCATTATCATCGGAAAAACTGCCAGTTCTCTCAATTTCTAACATAGGCAGCTTTGACCTTATTTTACACCCTGCTCAAATGTTTTTATTAAGAAGGGCTTTGGATTAGCTCAGACTCTTAGCACTATGCCTTTAAGTTTTCTGTAGAAGATTGTGTTTTTTTCCAACCATTAGAGTATAATGAGTTCATATTAACTTGCTTCCCAAGAGAGTTTCACCAAGATGTGGATAGTCGCGGGAATGCAATATTTCATATTAATAGTTTAAGAAGCAAAAGCCCTATACCCTGCAAAAGGCTCTTCTAATGCAGAAGATTATCTCAAGGGAATTGCAGGGTAATAGCACTTATCACCCAGATTTAGAAATACTGTGGATCACTTTATGCCCCCTTCTTCTTTCTCACCAAGGTAACAGATTCTGCTGCTCTCCCTATTTTTATTTTAAGGATTTTATTTTAAGAGTAGATGTCATCCATTGCCTTTAAAAAATGTGAACCTCTGCTCTGTATCCCAGTTTTGCTGACAACACTATACATTGATACCATACTTCCTTGTTATAAAGTCAAACTTTTGTGGTACATCCTCTCATGCTTCTGCAAATCCTAATAAATTCTGACTATGACAAACAAACAAAACAGGCACTGACAGTATCTCAAAGAATGTCCTCTGGTCACCAGCCTTCACCCTTTAACAAATGATAACTGTCTCCCATGACAAGACCACCATGGTAATCCGTTAGAAACTCTGATGAAACTGTATCCCATAATTGGCCTGTCAAACTATTGCCAAATTTTCTTTAAAAAAAAAAAAAAAAAAGATGGGAGGAGGAAGACCATCAACACAGGAAAGCAATAGAAGTACATCTGCTGAAGTGAAATAGATCTGAGTTTGAATCCTGCCTTTACTCCTTATTATTATTATTATCTGTGGCCAGGTTACTTAACTTCCCTGAGCCCTGTTTTCTCATTTATAAAATGGATCACAGTGAGTCTTAATTATGTATGATAAGGATTTGATACATTTTTTAAATTAGTGAAAGAGGTTCAATAGAGTGCCTGTCTCATGGTACACTCCCATAGGAAAGGTTCATTATCATCATTTTTATTTACCTGGGTATTACTTGTAGTATACTAGCTGACATTTCAGTTCAGTTCAGTTCAGTCGCTCAGTCATGTCCGACTCTTTGCGACCCCATGGACTGCAGCACGCCCTGTCCATCACCAACTTCCGGAGTTTACTCAAACTCATGTCCATCGAGTTGGTGATGCCATCCAACCATCTGATTCTTTGTCGTCCCATTCTCCTCCTGCCTTCAGTCATTCCCAGCATCAGGGTCTTTTCCAAGGAGTCAGTTCTTCGAATCAGGCCGCCAAAGTATTGGAGTTTCAGCTTCAGCAAGAGTCTTTCCAATGAATATTCAGGACTGATTTCCTTTAGGATTGACTGGTTTGATCTTCTTGCAGTCCAAGGGACTCTCAAGAGTCTTCTCCAACACCACAGTTCAAAAGCATCAATTCTTTGGTGCTCAGCTTTCTTTATAGTCCAACTCTCATATCCATACATGACTACTGGAAAAACCATAGCTTTGATTAGACAGACCTTTGTTGGCAAAGTAATGTCTCTGCTTTTTAATATGCTGTCTAGGTTGGTCATAGCTTTCTTCAAAGGAGAAATCGTCTTTTGATTTCACGGCTGCAGTCACCATCTGCAGTGATTTTGAAGCCCAAGAAAATAAAGTCTCTCACTGTTTCCACATCTATTTGCTATGAAATGATGGGACTGGATGCCATGATCTTCATTTTTTGAATGTTGAATTTGAAGCCAGGTTTTTCACTCTCCTCTTTCACTTTCATCAAGAGACTGTTTAGATTCTATTCACTTTCTGCCATAAGGGTGGTGTCATCTGCATATCTGAGGTTATTGATATTTCTCCCGGCAATCTTGATTTCAGCTTGTGTTTCATCCAGCCTGGCATTTCACATGATGTACTCTGCATTTAAGTTAAATAAGCAGGGTAACAATATACAGCCTTGACGTACTCCTTTGCCTATTTGGTACCAGTCTGTTGTCCCATGTCCAGTTCTAACTTGCTTCTTGACCTGCATACAGATTTCTCAAGAGGCAGGTCAGGTGATCTGGCATTCCCATCTCTTTCAGAATTTTCCACAGTTTGTTGTGATCCACACAGTCAAAGGTTTTGGTGTATTCAATAAGGCAGAAGCAGATGTTTTTCTGGAACGCTCTTGCTTTTTCGATGACTCAGCAGATGTTGGCAATTTGATCTCTGGTTCCTCTGCCTTTTCTAAATCCAGCTTGAACTTCTGGAATTTCACAGTTCATGTACTGTTGAAGTTCATTTGGAGAATTTTGAGCATTACTTTGGTAGCGTGTGAGATGAGTGCAACTGTGAGGTAGTTTGAGCATTCTTTGGCATTGCCTTTCTTTGGAATTGGAATGAAAACTGACTTTTTCCAGCCCTGTGGCCACTGCTGAATTTTCCAAATTTGCTGACATATTGAGTGCAGCACTTTCACTCACCTGGAATTCCATCACCTCCACTAGCTTTGTTTGTAGTGATGTTTCCTAAGGCCCACTTGACTTCACATTCCAGGATGTCTGGCTCTAGGTGAGTGATCACATTGTCGTGGTTATCTGAGTCATGAAGATCTTTTTTGTATAGTTCTTCTGTATAGTTCACATTTTTTGAGCATTTACTATTGCCACACATGGCACATCGCCACATTACAGGCTTTATCCCACTAAATCCTTATGACAATAATAATAGTAACTTATAGGATAAGTACTATTATTATTCAGATTTTAATTGATACCCGACAGCTGGTGTTATAGAAGAACAATGGCACTGATGTGATAACTGGGTTAGAATCTCAGAGCTACCACTTAGTAGTGATTGGACTCCAGGCTGTATCTTAATTTCTCTGTTTTAATTTCTTCATCTGTGCTAAGTTGCTTCAGTCATGTCTGACTCTTGGTGACTGTTGCCTGCCAGGCTCCTCTGCCCATGAGATTCTCCAGGCAAGAATACTGGAGTGTGTTGCCATTCCCTTCCCCACTTCATCTGTAAAACAACTTATTAATGCCTGTCTCTGAGAGTCACTGGGCAATCAAAATAAACATGTATTAAATACCTGGCACACCCCAGGGTCTCATTAAAATGTTTGCTATTACTTCCACCGCTTCCCCAGACTCCCCAGGGCAGACACATTTTGGAGGGATGGACACACACTCTAAAACACCAGAGATTTGCTGATTTGCATATGCCTGTCAGTCAATGGAGAGCTTGTTAAAATGCAGCTTCCTTGGCTAATATAGTGCAGAGACAGGGTCCAAACTTCCTCATACGCTTTTGAGTTAATGCCAAATTCCTGAGGGTCTGACTCAGTAGATCAGGGGTGGGACCCAGGAAACCACATTTTTAATATTTCCTCCCAGATAATTCTGCCAACACGGACTGTCAGTCCTCAGATCATACTTGGAGAAATAAGGCTAAAGTAAAACATCCCAGTACAGCTGTTTAGAATTATACTAACTCACTATAAACACTTAAAATCCTTAACTGAAATTTTCTCACTGTTAGAAACTTGCCTTTATAGTCTCAGTTTTACCACTAAGCTCAGAAAGTGTTTCAGTGAATGTAGAATTTCCAGAGATACTGACATGGTTTCTTTAAGCACTTTCTGGCAGACTGTTGATTTAGGAATTGAAATCCCAATAACGAGATGACAGCTGGGGACACACTACATTTGAGTCAGCTCATCCTCATGGCCCTTGATTGTTTTTTACGACTAATATTTAGGACGTCTTAAAATATTTGGCATTGGTAATGGTGTGAGGTAAAAGCCAAATTTTGTAAGATAGCAAGCACATTGGTTCTGTATCAAGCAACAGCATTAATTATAGGATCTGAAAATAGAGTATTTACCAAACATTTTGAGTTTTTGAATGAGAGGAAATGAAATAGTTACGTGTTATCTGTAGGCAAATTGAGCTGTTCTTACAGAGTAAATCTGTCTGTCTGTAAGAATCTGTTAGATGTTGAAGCTTTAGGCTCTTAGGGGATAGAAACTTTGGCTGGCCCTTGAAAGGAATTTTTAAACCCAAACCCTAATTGATTAATTATGAGCTCACAGGGAAGGTGTGAACTTGCATGCGTTTAAGCTCATGCCTAAAAAGGGATGCCATTTATGCCCTTAGTAAAGTGAATTCCCCATATAAGGGATGTCATGTGATATTTCTACAGAATCTAAAAAGAAATGATACAAATTAATGTATTTACGAAGCAGAAACAGACAATGAACTTATGGTTGCCAGGAGGGAAGAATGAGGAGAAGACAGGCTAGTTAAGGAGTTTGGGATCTACATATACATACTGCTATATGTTAAATGAATAACCGATGAAATCCTACTGTGTAGCACAGGGAACTCCGCTCAGTGTGACAACCTGGGTGGGAGGGGAGTTTGGGGGAGAATGGATAGATGTATATGTATGGCTGAGTCCCTTTTCTGTTCACCTGAAACTATCACAACTCTGTTAATTGGCTATATTCCAATATAAAATAAAAAGTTAAAAAAATTTTTTTAATTAAAAACAATTAAACCGATAAATAAATAAAATAGGAAATAAGGGGAAAGTTTCTTATAGTCAGATTTTAACAGCGAGGCTTTGCTAATTTAGAATGACTTTCTGGAACGTTAATGAATCCCATTCAAACTGAAGGAAAAATGTTCTATGTCCAAATCCTGTGGAGCTGAATTCTAACATGGTGGAATGAAAGATGGAAAGAACTCTGGGGAGCTGGGGTTGGTTCTTTGCCAAAATGGGATTCACATAGGAGGTCATGACTCCCTGATTACCATCCCTATATGCACAATCCTGCATCCAGCCCGCTTCACCTGGTGACTCTCTTCACCATCTTAACAATCGACACGTCAACACATTACCTTAAGCTTTGTGAAAAGACTTCCTCTTGGGAGAATTTACAAAAGGTATAATTGCTTAAAGACAGTCCTTAAAAACTTTAACTCCTTTAGTGCCATTCTTATCTTTATGATGTTTATATTTATTGACAATCAGTGTATTTTTGTGCATTAGTGCAGTGTTCTAAAAAGAAGGTAGACTAACACAACACTGTAAAGCAATTATACTCCAATTTCTTTTTTTAATTTGAAAAAAACAGAAGTTGGAAGAGATGGGCAGTGCTGGCTCATTTTATGTTTAAATACATACGAGGGCTTTGGAGTCTGACAGCCCTGGATTCAAGTCCCACCTTTGCCTTGTTTTGCCAGTATGACCTTGGTGATAAACTAGATTTTTCTAAGGCTTGGTTTCTTCATTCATAAAATGATACAAAATGAGGGATAAGAAAACAGGATAGTTGTGAAGATTAAATGAATGAAATAATGGGCAGACCTCAATTTCTTCTCTGAAACCTGTGGGGCCAAATGTGTTTGGGGTTCAGAGTTATTCACATTTAATAGAGTTAGTATGGTACATGGAAACTTACATGCACTTTATAGCAGGGTCTGGGGTAGTATCTGTAACTAAGCACACTGATTGATTTTCTCTGCAGCAAAACATACTAAAGACTATAAACAGTGTTGTCAGTTCAGTCAAGTTTGAAGCCAAATGATTTTGTGTTAATTTATAAGACATCTTCAAAGACTATAAAAAACATTTTATTAGATCAATCCAGATCTTGAGACCAAATGAGTTTAGATTACTTACCAAAAATTTTGGAATTCTGGACTATGTGAAAAAACATAGAATTGTCTACTATGTGACAAAACCTTTAAAACATTATTAAAGCTTTTACTTAAACAGTGCTGTGTGTCAGACACTGCTTTAAGCCTAATACATATTGTCATCTACTTCAATCAGAATTGTGTAAGTTGGTGTTATTCGCATTTTATAGATGAGAAAAAAAGGCAAATAAAAGTTAGTTACTTGCTTGAGGTCACACAACTAATAAGGGATGGGTGGCACTAGGTTTTGACCCCTATATTTTACTAGATGTTAATTCTTGGCTTTATTTTTTGGAGGTGAGAGATGATTTAGCTCTTATTTCTAAATTGTGGGGTATAAAAACATTGTTTTATTGAGGTAGATCTTGCTGAGAATTACACTTTTTTTAACTATGAAACTTGGGCTTATTTGCTAACATCTAGTTTCATTTTATCAAGGAGTTGAAATACCTTGTAAAAATATATGCAGTCTCAATGATTATAGTGAATAATCACGTAAGCAAAAGCAAAGGGAAAATGAGGAATACTTAGGTGTGAAATTGAAGTATGTAGCATGTAGTCTGAGTTCAGTGTATGTCAATAAATATTTTACTTTGTAAACCTTTAAGCCTTGTGTAGCCCTTACCATCTGGTATTATTGAGAAAAGATTATTTATTATCCATGTATCTTCTATCTATACTGATGTTGTTGTTTAGTCGCTAATGCATATCTGACTTTTTTGTGACCCCATGGACTGTAACCTGCCGGGCTTCTCTGTCCATGGGATTTCCCAAGCAAGAATACTGGAGTAGGTTGCCGTTTCCTTCTCCAGGGGATCTTCTCCACCCAGGGATCAGACCTGTGTCTCCTGCACTGCAGGCAGATTCTTTACTATGGAGCCACCAGGGAAACCCATCCATACTAATATCTGTCACTACTGAATTGTTTCACAGATTTGTTTCAAAAACAAGCTGAAAGTGGCACTTATTGGTCAGAGCCTCTTTGGACAGGAGGTCTATAGTCATCTCTGCAAAGAAGGCCACCGAGTCGTGGGAGTGTTCACAGTTCCAGACAAAGATGGAAAAGCTGACCCACTTGGTGAGTGTATCTTGGAGCAACTGGATCATGGACTCTGCACTTGGCCTTCTCGGGCCGAGTCAATTTGTATGGTGGGTACAGACTCAAACATTCTCCCTTCTCTTGTGGGCCTCAAGACAAAGATGCAGGCCCCTGTTGTACTGAGTTTCTCCACTTAACAATGTGGTGATCATCAGGTCCATCAGAGGAATTTCCAAGCATATGTTTTTCCTGAGTTATGCTTGTGACTTTCCAAAGGTTCTATAAGACATGTAGAATAATGTCTGATGCAGAGGTGCCAACACAAATGCAAGGAAGCCCACATCCAATAATAGCAATTGATGTGGGCTTATAAAGAACACATTTATCTCAGAACAAATTATAACGATGGCTGCTTGACTCTTAACAGTAGGTAAAGAAAATAGCCATCCCCAAAGCAAACCTACAGTGTGATTCTGATTTGCTCACTTTAGTTATGTTGAACGAAAGGGCAAGAAACAGATATTAGGTTCATTTTTTGGTAAGATGGTACAGAAAACCCGAATGAGCTTTTTGGTCAACCCGATAGAAACAGTCTACAGGTAGAGAATAAGGACTAGTATCTAGAAACCTTGGCTTGTGACTTGAATCTTTATAAATCACTGGTATGATGCAATATATTGGTTGGGAAATAATATCTATGATAACTCTGAATTTTTTTTTTCCTGAAAGAAGCAGCTCTGGTGTTTATTCTAGTTTCTGTTACTGGGAGAATTGGATAAAGGCAGTCAGAAGGTACATACTCCCAATTATGAGTAAGGAGTAGGGATATAATGTCGGAGAAGGCAATGGCAACCCACTCCAGTACTCTTGCCTGGAAAATCCCATGAACAGAGGAGCCTGGTAGGTTGCAGTCCACGGGGTCGCACAGAGTCGGACACGACTGAAGTGACGCAGCAGCAGCAGGATATAATGTACAACCTGATAAATACAATGAACACTGCTGTATGTTACATATGAAAGTTGTTAAGAGGGTAAATCCAAAGCATTATCATCATAATAAAAATTTTTTTCTACTTCATTTATTTTGTATGTATATAAGATGAAGAATGTTTACTAAGCTTACTGTGATGATCATTTTCATGATGTATGTCAGATCATTATGCTGTACCTTTGGCCATGAGATGGTCAGAATCTAAATTGTTCTTCATCATGTTTTATTTGTAGATGTTTCATGAAATTACAATGTGCGAACTAATAGTAATACAAAATTATGGCCCAAACTTTTTTGATGAAAATAATCTTCTCTTTCATGCTCAGCATTGGCTGCAGAGAAAAATGGGACCCCTGTGTTCAAGTTCCCTAGATGGAGAGTCAAGGGCAAGACCATAAAGGAGGTGGCGGAGGCCTACAGATCCGTGGGTGCTGAGCTCAACGTACTTCCCTTCTGCACACAATTCATCCCCATGGACGTAATTGACGGCCCAAAGCATGGTTCCATCGTTTATCACCCGTCTATCCTTCCCAGGCACAGAGGAGCTTCTGCTATCAACTGGTGAGATTTTTCTTTAAATAACCAAGATGGGCCCATTTCTATTGCCTGTAATCTTTCTGTGTTTAACCTACGTGATCAAGGAACTAGGTATGCTTGAACAATTGTGAGGTCCTGATTGCATGAACTCCTTGAGATCTTGAGGTACTGCATAAGCCAGAACAGCATTCCCAAGAATCTTCTATGACCTATTGGCTCCACTGGATGTAACTAGGTATTGAGCAAGCAAAGGTCCTGTGTTCAGACGAGTCTGGGTTATGCTGGATTTCTGTTTCTCAGAACCTAGAGAATTTAATATGTGCTTTCATGTGAGCATACTAATCTCCAAGGGAGAATGTGAGTACAAAGTGTTCCTCAATTTATTTGGCCATAGAGCTTTTTTTGCAGAGTATCTCAGGTACATTTCAAGAAATGCTGAATTACCTGAAATTATCTTTCTCATGGTCTGTCTTCCCTCATTCAAGGTTAAGTTTCTTGAGGGGAGAAAGGACTATGGTCTAACGTTTTTATTGCCATAAGGCCCAGGTTCAAGAACACTGCCTGCTACTGCTCAGTATCATAGGTACACTATCCTGTGGGTCAAGGTGGGCCTTTCTCATCATCTCTACCATCTCTCCTTTACCTGCATAACCCCCAGCTCTCTCTCAGGGTCAAGTTATCATATAGGCAAAAAATCTACCCTTGGTTTAAATGTGGTGAAAAACATTTAATTATATTGGGCTGGCCAAAAATGTCATTCAGATGTTTCTATAGCATACTGTGGAAAAACCCATATGAACTTTTTGCCCAACCCAATGTTTCAAGACTGATTACATGAATTGATTTCTTTTTGGCTCTTGTAAATAGTACTATAGTGAATATCTTTGTATTTAAACGTACTTTTTTTTTTCTCATTTCACATTGCTTCCATGTGTAGAATCACTGACTCAAAGTATATGAATATTTTCAAGGCTCTTGATAACACAGTGCCAATTAGTTCCTCAAGATTTCTGAAATGAGTAGTTGATTGATTGGTCAGTTGACTGAGTTGGTCTTCTTGGCTAGTAGCTCAGAGAGGCAACAATGATTTCAGTGAAGAGTATGGCTGACCTACCACCTCATACTCTGTCTATATTAGCCTGCTTTCTGATATGCTTTTATATATGCATTCCCATCTATCTGGTTTATTGTATATACTATAAGGCCTGTGTGTGTCCGTGCTAAGTTGCTTCAGTCGTGTCTGATTCTTTGTGACTCTATGGACTGTAGCCCTCCAGGCTCCTCTGTCCATGGGATTCTCCAGGCAAGAATACTAGAGTGGGTTGCCATGACTCTCTCCAGGGAATCTTCCAGACCCAGGGATTGAGCCCGAGTCTCTCATGTCTCCTGCACTGGCAGGCAGGTTCTCTACCACTAGCGCCACCTGGGAAGCCATAAGGTCTGTAGGGTCAGTATTTCCTCTTAGGCTAAATTTATAGAACACATAATACAATTAGTTGAATTAATCCACCCTCTTTTACTATTATTTGTTTATAGACAATCTAATTCCAGCTCTAAGTGATGCCTATACCTGAATTATACAACCTAAGTTAAACATCAGTTCCCCTTTCAACACTGTACTGACTATCCTCTGTTTTATCTTCCATGATCTTATTCTGCCTAATACAGGGTCAGGTGCAATGTGGGAACTGGACCCTGGTGGGCAAAATTACTTGATGTTGCAATAGAAAGCCAACGCCTGGGAGTCAGTGAGACGTAGTACTGATGGTCTCTGATGCCTTTTCATTACTATGTGTTAATAAGAAAGATTACAGAGATGGGGATGTATAAAATCACAGAGCCACTAAGTTCTCCTTTTTATGAGTGCTGATATCGCCCAGCCCTGCTGTAATTTTCACAGTAGCTTCATTCACTGTCTATTTTCCACTGTAACCACATTGTACTTTCATGTTACTAATTCACCTTATGATAGAGTTAACCAATGTGTTACATTGCAACTCTTCTTTTCACAGGACTCTAATCATGGGAGATAAGAAAGCTGGGTTTTCTGTTTTCTGGGCTGATGATGGTTTAGACACAGGACCCATCCTTCTCCAGAGGTCGTGTGATGTGGAGCCCAATGATACCGTAGATGCGCTTTATAATCGATTTCTTTTTCCAGAAGGAATCAAGGCCATGGTCAGTACAATTATGCCATCACAGAGAATCTAGTAAACCTTTAAAGTTTTGGCAATATTTCTCTTTTATTGAGGATTTACTCCTATGAATTTTTACTAAAAATAAGTATGAAAAACAAAATTAGATTTTATTGTATTTACTAATAGGATGGTATATTGAGGGAGGAAATCTGAACTTCAGAATTTCTTATTCTGTGAAGCTGACTTATTCTTCTGAGGACAGTGATCAACTGGATAAAGTAGTCATCAAACTTCATTTATTTTACCACTTATTTGGATCTCCATCCTGTTTGTAATGACTATTTGTAAAGAAGTAGCAGAATCTGAAGAAATTTTGCTATGTAATTTTGACTTCCTTCAAAAACATTTAAAATCAGTCTATGTAATAGGGCAAAATTTGACGCTGCTTTATTTGTTCAGGTATGCTCTGAATTAAAAACTCAAAACATGCACATCACAAAGAAGTGATATATTAACCTGTAAAAACATTGAAAGATAATTTCAGTATCATTTAATGTTTTATAGTGTTTGATATGGTAGAAGTACAGCACAGAGGTGGACAATAAGATGATATAAAACAGCAGCCATTGATTTAGGAGAGAGGAGAGCAGTATTTTGCTTGTCAACATTTAATGATTAAGGGTGTGCTTTCCTAGTAGCTCAGATGCTAAAGCATCTGCCTGAAATGCAGGAGACTTGGGTTTGATCCCTGGGTTGGGAAGATCCCCTGGAGAAGGAAATGGCAACCCACTCCAATATTCTTGCCTGGAGAATCCCACGGACAGAGGAGCCTGGGTGGCTACAATGCATGGGGTCACAAAGAGTTGGACACGACTGAGTGACTGACACAATGATTAAGAGAGTAGTTCTTGCTCTACCATTTGTTTGTTGTATAGTAGGCAAGTCATTTAGCCCCTATAGCCTTGGTTTCCTCATCTATAAAATGTAGACACTACTGCCTGACTTACAAGGTTGTTGTGAAAATTAAATGACATTTGTGTAAAGCATCTGGCACACAGTAGGTGCTCAAAATGATTATTATAATCAAAATAGCAGTCTGTGTGTCCAGTAGCATTTTTGCAAACCTGGATTATGGCCAGAAACAGGTAGAATGAATGAGCTTAGCTTGAACCTGTCCCAGGTGGCTCCCTCCACATGCTCTTGAAGAGGTTGGAGTACTTAGCTGTGAGTACTTAGAGAGAAAACTGAGAACATGAGCTCACATAAGTCTCCCAGTGAAGGACACAGGCTCTCAACTCAAGGTAAAAATAAATGGTGCACAGAAGGGGACACAGGACACATCCCAAAGGCAATCAGACTCATGGACAGACTAATTTTTTTTTATTCCAGGTGTCCTAAACTATAAATCCAGGTGAATTCCTTAAACATAACTATGTATTATTTTCTAGAATCATCATGATGAGCAGAAGTAACCTGCAATGACTTATTTTACAATTATCTTCCTAATATTTCCATTGAAAAAGCAAGATTGAAATGTGTTTAAATAAAGGAGTCATATTTAAAAGTGCGGGCTGGATATTGGCAGTAGATAGATCTGGAGACAGACCCTTCTCTCACACCTACCAGCTGTCTCTGTGATCTTGCTGCTGCTGCTGCTAAGTCACTTCAGTCATGACTGACTCTGTGCAACCCCATAGATGACAGCCCCACAGACTCCCGTCCCTGGGATTCTTCAGGCAAGAACACTGGAGTGGGTTGCTATTTCCTTCTCCAGTGCATGAAAGTGAAAAGTGAAAGTGAAGTTGCTCAGTTGTGTCTGATTCTTAGCGACCACATGAACTGCAGCCTACCAGGCTCCTCCATCCATGGGGTTTTCCAGGCAAGAGTACTGGAGTGGGTCACCAGTGCCTTCTCCTCTGTGATCTTGAGCTAGTTGCTTTTTCTCAAGCTAATTGCTTGAGGCTTTTTGCAACCTCATATGTAAAACAAGACTGATAATATCCACCTTGTAGGACTTGTGTGATGTTAGTTAGTCACTCAGTCATGTCCGACTCTTTGTGACCCCATAGATTGTAGCTGACCAGGCTCTTCTGTCCATGGCATTCTCCAGGCAAGAATACTGGAGTGGATTGCCATTTCCTTCTTCTAGGATTGAACCCAGGTCTCTTGCATTACAGGCAGATTCTTTACTCTCTGAGCCACCAAGGGATATTTTACATAAAGAAGCTAACCCGTGTGTGTGTGTGTTAAGCTGCTTCAGTTGTGTACGATTCTTTGCAACCCTTTGGACTGCAGCCCACCAGACTCCTCTGTCCATGAGATTTGCCAGGCAAATATACTGGAGTGGGTTGCCATTTCCTATTCCAGGATATCTTCCCTACCTGGAGACTGAACCTGAGTCTCTTATGCCTCTTGCATTGGCAAGCAGGCAGATTCTTTACCACTAGCGCCACCTTTGAGAGAGTCAATTTCTAGGCAGGTTGATAAGAAGTCTGGGGGTCCCCAAGGAGAGAGGGGTCTGGAATTCTCAAGGTGGAGGAAAGGACAAACTTTTTTTCTTCTACATTCCTTAGGATTATATAACAGTAATGTATCCTGCTTAAGGACAGTTTCTAGAAAAAACCTTCTGGCTAATCCTGTTATCTTAAAATGTAAATTATGTGAGTGGGTCTAGTAAGGTCTTTACAACCTCCAGACATTCTTTTGATTCACTGTAATAACTAATTAAAAGGTATATAACTCCATTGCTAACACTAGCGAGGGGGCACTCTTTCTGCCGCCTTCTGATGTCTTTGTCAGAAGCTTTCTCTATCTCTTTTATACTTTAATAAAACTTTATTACACAAAAGCTCTGAGTGATCAAGCCTCGTCTCTGGCCCCGGATTGAATTCTTCTCCTTCGGAGGCCAAGAATCCCAGCAGCTTTCATGGTTCAGTAACAACCTTTCATCTTTGGGGCTCGTCCGGGATTCTTCAGGACAAGGTAAGGATGCTTGGAGCTCTAGTTCTTTGTTCTCCTAGCGAACACGTTTTCTGCTGTACTTTACTAACTCTACAGTATGCTTGTGTGAATGAATGACATGCCTTGAGCAAAGCAAGTGAGGAGGAGCCCTGTTCTGCGGTTCTGCAGTGACCTCATATGGCTTATGGCAGAAACCTGTCAGGGGTTTATACCGACCTGCCAATGCCAAGAGGCACCCAATGTCTCCTTTGGCGACCGACCAGAAATGGGCAAAGTGTGTGGACCGAACTCTCCTTTCTCGGTCAAACTTTCCAGTTTCTTTGACCATTTCATAACTCCTTGGGAATTAGAACTACTAACCTATCTGTCGGATCATAGACTTTCAAGGGGCTTGTGATCTATGCTGTTACTGTGTACTGTTACTTAGGACGCCAACTTGGATTGGTAGTCAGGAAGCGCCTAGCCTTGCTAGGAGTCGAAAGTTCAGAAGCTAGATGGAGCTCTAGCCCCAAGAGCATCTCTGAGGTTAAAGGTTACTCAGATTGGAAGTGCAATGGGTATCTTCCTGTGGTAATGCTAGCTCTTAGTGGACCAGAGGAGGCTTTCCAGTGGCTTTTGTCCCAACTCCTTAGATATTCTTTCTGTGGAGTCTGTGGGAATGAAATGGAAGGACTGGCCCTAATAACTCGAGGACAAAAATCAATTTTTCCTCACTGGCCAGTCCTTCACCATCTCTTTTGCTATTGCTTATACTGGTGTGGTGATGCTTGGAAGGAACATCTCAGTTTTATGTTCATACTGGTCTTATTGTGGTCAGGAATATACTCAGGGTTGTGCACAGGCACTAGGTGACGAATGTTTCCCCCAGCAGTCTTAGCTTGAGAGGCATTCCGGAAGGTTACTGATTGCACCTCAGGTGGCATCAGAGGCAAGCAAGGTTTTAATGGTGAGGAGCTGGACATCAGTCTGGGATGCCATCAGGTCTACCCCTGGTGCATCTCTGCCCTGCCTCGGTGGTAGAACCAGGAGGGAAGAGTACAGTGGCTGCATCGGTAAGGGACAGACTAAGTCCGACCAAGGAAGGGAAGCTTTGGTGTAAGGTTTGTCTACACCCCCATGTAGATCAGTGAGGGACGCCTCCGGTAGAGAGATGGTGCTGGTTGCTTCTTTCTCTCTTATAGATGGGGGCTAACAATTCCAGACCCCTAGCTCTTCCTTGAGAACCCCTGACCCCTCTCTCCTTGGGGACCCCCGGACTTCTTATCAACCTGCCTAGGAATTGACTCTCTCACCTGGGAAGCCCACCTAACACACTGCCTGGTACAATTATGGATTCAAAGAAATTTTATCAAAGTCTGACTCTCTGGACATATTTATATATAGTAATTCTGTTAAACAGAAACTTCAGTTAAATAGTGGTAACATGTTTGGCTTTAGGTGGAAGCTGTCCAACTTATAGCTGATGGTAAAGCTCCTCGCATTCCCCAGTCAGAAGAAGGAGCAACATATGAAGGTATCCAGAAAAAGGAAAATGCTGAGGTATTTATATCAACTTAGTTACACTTCTCAGAATTCACTGTTCCCCACCTTTGAGCAGTTCTCAGTGTACCATTTCCTCAATGAAAAGAAGATCTCCAAGCCACCTGCCCCATCCCTACCCATGTCTGCCACTGATGGAGAGACATGTCTCTATTGCCTTTGAGACTTGAGAAGTTCAACCTGTGCTTTGCGCATTCCTAGATCTCTTGGAATCAGTCTGCTGAAGCTTTACATAACTGGATCCGAGGTCATGATAAAGTCCCTGGAGCTTGGGCAGAGATAAATGGACAGGTATGTTCTAGGGGCCCAATGTTTTCTTTCAGCGTGTGACCTTTGTAAGAGGCATTGCTCATGAGTTGAGGCTTCCCCTGGTTCTTCCTTTGCTTGTGAGGAGAGTTTGTGTTCTAGGTACACGTGACCAACTAAAGGAGTTTAGGTACACGTGGCCAGCTAAAAGAGCCTAGGTGCACATGGTCATGTGCTGCATTTTTTACTCCGCACATATGGAGCCTTTGATGTGAGGCAGACACTAGGCACAGCCTCTGCTCTCAGGGAGACTGTAGTTTTATGGAAAAAGCAGGGAAATGAATAAGCACTCACAAGGCAGTAAGACAAATGCTGTAACTGAGGTCCAGCCTCAGGTATCTTAGGAAAGCCTTCCTAGAAAAGTTGTTTGGCTTGCACTTCAAGAAGAGGTCAACAAGTAGAGAATGAGACACAGAGTTAAAGACCCAGAGGTAGGAGAGCATGTTACCCGGACAGGAACTTGCAGTAGAGTTCAGAGAAGCTGGGGCCTCAGATGTGAGGAGTGAGAGTGAGAGGACGGGGAAGAGATGCTGCAGGGGCGGTGGGCAGGGGTAGGTGCAGGGGCAGGAACAGGAAAAGCCTTCTGATAGCTGGGGAAACTCCGCTCAACTCAGCTTCTCAAGCTTTGCCTCCTCTAGGAAGTCTCCTGACCTCATACTCCCAGCCTGGTGGGACTGGGCATCCCTTTTCTCCTTTCCAGTAATGCCCTGCCTAGCTCTGACTCAGCATATTGTCTATTGTAAGCATTTCTTTATGTATCTATCCCTCTACCCACCACAGACCGGGAGCCCCTCAAGGGCAAGGGCATCATGCTGTTGTCTTGATAGTTTCGGTCCTTCAGCTGGGTCCTCAGTGCTTATTAGATATCAATAAAACTATATGGGATCAGTGAAGAACCAAAGGTGGAAGTCCAGTGCCATGGATAAGAGTATGGAATTGGAGGGTACTACGCTAAGTGAAATAAATCAGACAGAGAAAGACAAATGCCGTCTGATATCATTTATATATGGAATCTAAAAAATACAACAAAGTAGTGAATATAACAAGAAAGAAACAGACTCCAAATATAGAAAACAAACTAGTGGTTACCAGTGGGGAGAGGGAAGCGGGGAGGAGCAAGACAGGAATAGGGAATTGAGAGGTACAAATTATTATGTGTAAACTAAGCTACAAGTATATATTGTACAATGTAGAGATTACAGCCAATATTTTATAATAACTATAAATGAAGTATAAAAATTGTGAAATCACTATTGTACACCTGTAACTTATATAATATTGTACATCAACTATACTTCAATAAAACATTTTATCATGGACATCCTTATACAAATGTACTCTTGATTACATGAGGAATATTGGATATACATCTTGGACTATAGTGACATCATATAGCGTATGAATATATTCTATCACAATTGATAATGCCTTGTTTTTCAAAGCATTTATACTCACAGACACACCAAAAGTATGGGATCTGAAGCCAGAATGTTTCCAGTAAAATTCTGGCATTGCCACTATTTGTTGTATAACCTTGGGCAGGTTACTTAACCATTGAGTACCTTGGTTTCCTTATTGCAGAATGAGACTAATAATAATAGTGCCTCCTTCATTGGTTTGGAGTTGTTGTAAAGATGCAATGAGTTAATACATGTTAATTCATCTAAGCACTTAGACCCGACATAGAATAAATACTCAATAAATATTAAATAATAGAGTTGTCAATAAATGGTAGCTGATGACCACAGAATTATAAGAGGTGGCTTAGTGGTAAAGAATCCACCTACCAATGCAGATGTAAGGGACACAGGTTCAGTCCTTGGGTTGGTAAGATGCCCTGGAGGTGAAAATGGCAACTCACTCCTGTACTCTTGCCTGGGAAATCCCATGGACAGAGGAGCCTGGAAGGCTACAGTCCATGAGGTCACAGAGAGGCAGACACGACTGAGGGGCTGAGCACACAGGCAAGCATAGAATTAAAGTAATGACTATCATGACAATAGCAAATCAATTAATATCCAGTTCTCTTGGTTACAGTCTGGATCCAGTCTTGTTTCCATGCGCTGACCCACAACGCTTCCTGTACCTCCCATCACACATTCCGCTGCAATGCAATAGTCTGTTTACTACTCTGCACCTGCCTCCCTGCGCCCACATCAATACCTCCACTTCCCACAAAAACTCTACCTTCAGGCTGCAAAGTCTGTGAGAGCTGTCATGTCATTCACCTTTGCGTCAGTGCAAATAAGTGATACATGTATACTTGCATCCCCTGGATGTGGGGCGTTTTTCAACTCTTCAGTCATACCCTCACAGACTGTCTCTTGCCTTGTGTCATTCCGATAGGTGCTTGATATAGTCTCTTACGCTGGCAGTGGGAGGTCTCTCATTTGGGCATAAATGAGAATGTCAGCTGCTTTTTTTTGCAGGGCATGCTGCTTTCATACACCCTTATAGACAGCCTTCATTTCCTCCTTTCACAACTTGGGTTTGGTCTCTTTACTAGGTGGTCACTTTCTATGGCTCATCATTGCTGAATAGCTCCGTCCCTCCTGGAGAACCACTGGAAATTAAAGGTGCTGAGAAGCCTGGTCTTGTTACCAAAAATGGACTTGTTCTTTTTGGTAACGATGGAAAAGCAGTGAGTGTTCAATAGGGTTACCTATAAAATCACTTTGGTGGTTTCCTTCAATTACCCAAGCTCTTGAGGGAGTCTGGCAGGGCAGACTCCCAGGACAGTCTGGCTGTGTAGTGGGATATAGGAGGTTTAAGATGTCTGTGGCCCATTTCTCTCTGGGGATGAGCTGGCTTTATGTGCCTTGATTGAGAACCAGGCATCTCAGGATGGACCCACTGGACCTGCACAGCCTGCTCTGTGATACAGTAGAAAGAGCTTAGCGTTTGGTCAGGAGCCAGGGTGTGAATCCCTGCTCTGTCGCTTACAGTTGTGAGCAGGATGCCTCTCCCCTCTGAGGCTCCGTTTCTCCGTCTACAGAACAGAGAGTGTGATCTGGTCTGGGAGGATCAGGTGGTGTGAGCCTTCTCAGATGGTCCTCCCTTTGCCAATAGGGAGATGCCCATCTGCACTGCCTGCACGTGGGAGCATGAACTCTGACCCTCGGTGGGCTCTTGGGCAGGTGCCCAATGAGCAAAACAAAAGGGAATTTGCAGCTCACAGATACCTTCCCCTGGCTCACAGGATACATCAGTTATAGAGATTGTAGGCCTCAGAGTCCAGCTTGTCCTGGCTTGTAACCTCAGCTCTGTTACTTGCTGTGAGGCACTGGGCAAATTACTAAACCTCACTGAGCCTTCATTTGCTTATCAGTAAAATGGGGATAATAAGGACACCTGCATCTATCAGGATTTAGGAGACTGAATAAGATACTCAGCATATACGTACTTAGCACTGTGCCTGCTGCAGACTAAGAGTGCAGAAGATGGCAGTAGAGGCAGTAATAGTGCTATTAGCAGCATGGTAGTCGTTGTCAGCTTTGGAACCAATACCTGAATCCAAGTGTCAATTTTAGGGGTGTTTATCATCCTCTCTGCTGCCATAACTGAAATACCATTTCAGCCCTTTTATACACAGTAGGTAGTGCTTTCAATCCATATTTTCGTATTTGCCAAATAAGCTGGTCCTTATACTCACATAAGATGCTTTCTTACACCAATCTCACTTTTGACTTGTCCTACTTCTCAATTTTTTCGCTTGTTTTGTCGTTATTTTACAGCTGATGGTGAGAAATCTGCAGTTTGAAGATGGAAAAATGATTCCTGCCTCTCAGTACTTTTCATCGGGTGAGATGTCAGTGGTGGAACTCACAGCTGAAGAGGTGAAGGTGGCAGAGACCATCAAGGTGAACACGTGACGTTTTTAATGTTCCTTGTCTTGCAACAATTCTTGTAACCATTTTTGTAACTCATACCATTAATCTTCAAAGGAGTTGGATGGAACTTTTATTTCCTCTTTTTTTGTATTAGCTGCAAAAGGAAATCAATGCCAAAATTTATATGCACATTTATTTCTCATTCATATAAGTAATCCAAGGCAGTTCTAGGTTTGCATGGGGGTAAAGTGGGAATATGAGGGCTAGGGGTAGAGTCAAGCAGGAACCCAGGCTCTGCTATCTTTAAGGACCCGCTGGGTGTTATCTCCATCCCAGACAGCCAAGAAGAGCAAAAGAGCACAGAAAATCGTGTGACGAAGGTTTTTCATGGGCCACAATTGAGAGTGTTATTGTTGTTTAGTCGCTAAGTCATGTCTGACTCTTTTGCAACCCCATGGACTGTAGCCCGCCAGGCTCCTCTGTCCATGGGACTTCCCAGGCAGGAATGCTGGAGCGGGTTGCCATTTCCTTCTCCAGAGGATCTTCCCAATCCAGAGATCGAACCCGCATCTCCTGCATTGGCAGGTGGATCTTTTTAACCACTGAGCCACTAGGGAATCAAGATTGACAGTACAGGTCACTTATATTCATATTCACTGGCTAGAAGTTGGTCAAACGGCGCTCTCTAATTGAAGAGATGCTGAGACATGTAAACAAGTAGGTTTGATGAGAAGCTAGTACTCTCCGCCAGTGTTCCATATGGCAGCTCCCTCATAAAAGTTTCCCTCGTGTCATGTAGGTCATCTGGGCTGGAATTTTAAGCAATGTCCCTGCTATTGAAGATTCAACAGACTTCTTTAAATCTGGAGCAAGATCAATGGATGTTGCCAGGTAAAACCACCACCTCAGTGACTCACACCCCTGCACCAGGGATTTTCACTTTGACCTTGAAAATCGAATCTAAATCCTTTGTACTAGATGTCATCACTCTATCATACCCATCTATTATATTTCTCTTTCCTTCATCTTTCTTTGCTTGTTTCCATGGTCAAATACATGTATTTGTTCTCTTTTCTTTGTTGCTAACTAGGAGTGTTTTCATATTGACTATACACCTAGAAAACCACCCTACTAATTGTTTATTTCACTTAAAAATATGTCTTCATATTTCTTAGCCTATTCTCCTCCAATTCGAATTGGGAGGCTCTAAGTGAGAATGTTACAATATACAGCCTTGATGTACTCCTTTTCCTATTTGGAACCAGTCTGTTGTTCCATGTCCAGTTCTAACTGTTGCTTCCTGACCTGCACACAGATTTCTCAAGAGGCAGGTTAGGTGGTCTGGGATTCCCATCTCTTTCAGAATTTTCCACAGTTTATTGTGATCCACACAGTCAAAGGCTTTGGCATAGTCAATAAAGCAGAAATAGATGTTTTCCTGGAACTCTCTTGCTTTTTCCATGATCCAGTGGATGTTGGCAATTTAATCCCTGGTTCCTCTGCCTTTTCTAAAACCAGCTTGAACATCAGGGTGTTCACGGTTCACGTATTGCTGAAGCCTGGCTTGGAGAATTTTGAGCATTACTTTACTAGAGTGTGAGATGAGTGCAATTGTGCGGTAGATTGAGCATTCTTTGGCATTGCCTTTCTTTGGGATTGGAATGAAAACTGACCTTTTCCAGTCCTGTGGCCACTGACGAGTTTTCCAAATTTGCTGGCATATTGAGTGCAGCACTTTCACAGCATCATCTTTCAGGATTTGAAACAGCTCAACTGGAATTCCATCACCTCCACTAGCTTTGTTTGTAGTGATGCTTTCTAAGGCCCACTTGACTATGCAGAGTACATCATGAGAAACACTGGACTGGAAGAAACACAAGCTGGAATCAAGATTGCCGGGAGAAATATCAATAACCTCAGATATGTAGATGACACCACCCTTATGGCAGAAAGTGAAGAGGAACTAAAAAGCCTCTTGATGAAAGTGAAAGAGGAGAGTGAAAAAGTTGGCTTAAAGCTCAACATTCAGAAAACGAAGATCATGGCATCCGGTCCCACCAGATGAGGACCGGATAGATGGGGAAACAGTGGAAACAGTGTCAGACTTTATTTTTGGGGGCTCCAAAATCACTGCAGATGGTGATTGCAGCCATGAAATTAAAAGACATTTACTCCTTGGAAGAAAAGTTATGACCAACCTAGATAGTATATTCAAAAGCAGAGACATTACTTTGCTGACTAAGGTCCGTCTAGTCAAGGCTATGGTTTTTCCTGTAGTCATGTATGGATGTGAGAGTTGGACTGTAAAGAAGGCTGAGTGCCGAAGAATTGATGCTTTTAAACTGTGGTGTTGGAGAAGACTCTTGAGAGTCCCTTGGACTGCAAGGAGATCCAACCAGTCCATTCTGAAGGAGATCAACCCTGGGATTTCTTTGGAAGGAATGATGCTAAAGCTGAAACTCCAGTACTTTGGTCACCTCATGCGAAGAGTTGACTCATTGGAAAAGACTCTGATGCTGGGAGGGATTGGGGGCAGGAGGAGAAGGGGACGACCAAGGATGAAATGGCTGGATGGCATCACAGACTCGATGGACGTGAGTCTGAGTGAACTCCGGGAGATGGTAATAAACAGGGAGGCCTGGCATGCTGCAATTCATGGCGTCATGAAGAGTCGGACACGACTGAGTGACTGAACTGAACTGAAGTGAGACTGTTAATCGGAATTTTCCTATATAATTGCATCTAAAAGGATACCTAACATTGATTATGCTTACCCCAAATCTTTTTTCCTAACTCCCCAAGTTACCCAGTATGGTATATCTAGAATGAGGATCATCAGACTTCTTGCAAGAGTAAGAGTAGTCACTCTATAGTCAGAATTTCTCTGCAGAAGTTTGCAATAGGTAGAAAGGGCTAGAGGACTAGAAAGCCGCCCTCTATGGCATGAAGAGCAGACCAGGATCCTAATAGTGGAGAATTTTGTAGAGGTGTTTTTCCTTTGAGGGCCACCGTACGGCTATTTACTAAATAAACAAGGTAAAAGTCTTCATGTTGACAAAGCAAGTGTTCTTGATGAATATTCTGTTCACATATTCATTCTTGTATTTTTTAAAATAATTTTTATTGAAGTATAGTTAACTTTCAGTGCTGTGTTATTTTCTGCTATATAACAAAGTGAATCAGTTACACATTGTTGACTAAAAAATAAAGTCGCAACCTGAAAGTAGAGTTATTTCATTTGGTGGGAATGTTTAGAACTCCGAGCCCAGGAAACAGCATCTCAGTAGCTCTGAGAAAACTGCTCCAAGGAGGCCCGAGGGGAAGTCTGGCTATATACAAGTTTGCAACAAAGGGAGCAGGCCACTTGAACATCAGAACTCAGGTATCTGAGCTAAGGAATTTAGCATTCTGTGTATGGAGAGATTGGAGAAGGCAATGGCACCCCACTCCAGTACTCTTGCCTGGAAAATCCCATGGACGGAGGAGCCTGGTAGACTGCAGTCCATGGCGTCGCTGAGTCGGACACGACTGAGCGACTTCACTTTGACTTTTCACTTTCACGCATTGGAGAAGGCAATGGCAACCCACTCCAGTGTTCTTGCCTGGAGAATCCCAGGGACGGGGGAGCCTGGTGGGCTGCCGTCTATGGGGTCACACAGAGTCGGACACGACTGAAGCGACTTAGCAGCAGCAGTATGGAGAGATGCAAGCCTCTGGGCTCACTGCATTCATTCCTTCATGTGCACCTCAGCTACCTAGGCACAATCCTGTTTCCCTGTTCACCTTGCTTCCTGCCTTCCCCCAGCTCCTCAGCAATCACCATAGGGGTTGGTAGCATCCGCTGGATCTCAGTTTGGGGAGCCCTTACATTTGGAGGCCAGAAATTGCTGATGGCTATGACATTTTTTGTCTATTAAAATGGCAGGAGATATGTTCATTTCACGCATACACATATATTCAGTCTTGTTTAGATTTTATACTTATATAGGTCACTGTGGAGCATTGGGTAGAGTTCCTTGTGCTGTACAGTAGGTTCTTCTTATTGGTTATCTATCTTATATACACGTGTGTATGTATACACTCAGTTGTGTCCAACTCTTTGTGGCCCCATAGATGGTAGCCCACCAGGCTCCTCTGTCCACAGAATTTTCCAGGCAAGAATACGGGAGTGGGTTGCCGTTTTGTATTTCAGGGGATCTTCCTGACCCAAGGATAAGCCCACGTCTCCTGCCTCTCCTGTACTGGCAGGCAGATTCTTTACTAACTGCACTACCTGGGGAGGTTCTGTTTAGTACCCACCGTAGCCATGTGGGCTTTCCTGGTGGCTCAGAGGGTAAAGAATCCGCCTGCAGTGTAGGAGATGAGGGGTCAATCCCTGGGTTGGGAAGATCCCCTGAAGAAGGGAATGGCTACCCACTCCAGTATTCTTGCCTGGGGAATTCCATGGATGGAGGAGCCTGGCAGGCTACAGTCCACAGGGTCCCAAAGAATTAAACACAACTGAGCAACTAAAACGTTCACTTAGCCATGTAATACAAACAAATGTTTGTTTTATTCTTACACCAGATCCAGAGAAAATCGTCTATGCTGTGACTTTGGTCTCTCAGAATTATGACAGTTCAGAAATTTTCTTTATGTCTTATTCCTGGAGTACTTTTGAAAGGATAGAGACTGATTTTATGTGCCCTTTATCACCTGCTTCTGTGCTGTGCTTAGTTGCTCAGTGAAGAGTTGTGTCCAACTCTTCTCTTGAAAGTAATGAAAATATCTTTGCTTCAGTTTCTTGTATTTAAAAAAACTGCCACTGTCTTTTGAGAAAGCTTTAACATTTTTTCTCTCAATCTTATTAATTTCTCTCACTAATATAGACGATCTCATGGAGCATAAATTAGTATGTGACATAAGTCCTACTTCAAAGCAACCTAAATGTAATCATACAGTCCTCTAAACTCTTTAGAAAAATGTCAGTAACATGAGCTGGTTCTTCTTTTCAGACTGGTTGAAGAGATAAGACAGAAGTGTGGAGGGCTTCAATTACAGAATGAGGATGTTTATATGGCCACCAAATTTGAAGACTTCATCCAAAAAGTCGTGAGGAAACTGAGAGGAGAGGATCAGGAAGCAGAGCTAGTGGTGGATTATGTAAGCCTGTCCACGATGTTGAAAATCCACATGGTTAAGACCTTCATGCTAGAGAAGACTGCTGTGCCTTTCACCCATTTGCTTTTCATTTACAACTTTCTTAAATGACAGACAGTTTTGAGATTATAATTCAGATACCATACATTTCACCTTTTAAAAAATGTACAATTCATTGTATATTCACTGAGTTGAGCAACCATGACCACGATCTGATTATGGAACATTTTTTTTTACCCCCCCGCCCCCCGAAGAAACTCCATATCCACTGGCATTCATTCTCTGCTCTCCTCTTCTGGGCCCTGGCGCCAGGAAACCACCAATTTACCTTCTGTTTCTATGGATTTGCCTATTTGAGACATTTCGTACACATGGAATTAGGCGATAAGTGGCCTTTTGCAGCTGGTTTCTTTCACTCAGCATAATGTGTTCAAGGTTCATCGACATTCTAGAGTAGATTATCACTTTATTCCTTTTCCTGGCCAAGCAATAGTCCACCGTGTGAATAATTATGTTTTATTTATCCTTTCCTTGGTTGGCGTACATTTGAGTTGTTTCTGCTTTTTGGCTATTATAAATTACGCTGCTATGAAAATTCACATAGGGTTGGCCAAAAAGTTCATTTGTGTTTTTGGTAAGATGTAACAGAAAAACCTGAATGGACTTTTTGGCCAACCTAATATAAGTTTTTGTGTGAACATATGTTCTCAATTCTCTTGGGTAAATATCTAGAAGTGGAATTGGTGAGTCATATGGGAACTCTTGTGTTTAACTTTTCGAGGAGCTACCAATCTGCTTTGCAAAGTGACTACATCATGTTACACTGCCACTAGCAATGGAGGAAGCTTCTAATTTCTTCATGTCCTCGCCAGCATGTTGTCTATTTTTTTCTATTTCAGCTGTCTTAGTGGGTGTGAAGTGGTATCTCATTGTGGTTTTGATTTACATTTTCCTAATGACTAGTGATAACACATCTTTTCATGTGCTTATTGGCCATTTGTATATATTCTTTGGAGAAATATCTGTTCAACTCCTTTGTGTTTTGGCTGTACCAGGTGGCTTGTGAGATCTTAGTTTCCCAACCAGGGATGGAACCCGAGCCCCTGGCAGTGAGAATACCTAGTCCTACCCACTGGACCACCAGGGAAGTCCCTCAAACCCTTCACCTGTATTTTTAATTGGGATATTTGTCTTTTTAATTTTTTAGTTGTAAATGACCTTAGTATATTTTAAATAGTAGACCCTAATCAGATGCATTATCTGTAAATATTTTCTCCCATTCTGTGGGTTTTCTTTTCACTTTTTTGACAGTATCCTTTAACATACACAAGTTGTAAAATGTGATTAAGTTTGATTAATCTGTTTGTCCTTTGGCCACTTGTGCTTCTGTAAGTCTTGATTTATGCCTTTTTCTCTCCTCTCTTCCTCCTTACTGCTCTCTTTTTTGTTAAATGGATATTGTCTAGTACGCCCTTTTAATCTCTTATTGTGTCTTTTGCTATATACTTTTAGTTATTTCCTTAGTGGTTGAGGATTCCTTCCAAGAGACATTTTTCTTAAAACATTCTTGCCCAGATTAATACCAATTTAATACCAATAGTGTAGAAAAAATGTTACAGTATAGCTCTGCTCCCTGCCCACTTACCTGTGCTATTACTGTCATACAAATACATCTTTATACAGTATTAGCCCATCAACATAGTCTTATTTTTAATTATCGCTTTATGCCGTTTTCTTTTAAATCAGATAGGAGAAGAAAGGAGTTTAAAATAAAAATTACATTTATACTGATTTATATTTACCTTTGTTGGTGTTCTTTTTCAGGTAGATTTAAGTCACTGTCTGTGTTCTTTCATTTCTGTCACAAGGACACCTTTTAGTCATTTTCGAAAGACAATGTGCTGGCAGTGAAGTATCTTAGTTTTTGTTCATTTGAGAATGACTTAATTTCTCCTTTGTTCTTGAAGGATATTCTTGCTGTATATGGAATCTTGGGTTGACATTCTCTTTCTTTCAGCACTTTTAATATATAATCTTATTGCTTTCTGGCCTCTGAAGTTTCCGAGGATAAGTCATCTGTTAATTTTAATGACGATAACTTTCATGTGATGAGTTGCTTCTTCTCCCTTGCTGCTTTCAAGATTCCCTTTTTGTCTTTGTCTTTTGACCATTTTATTATGATGCGTTTAGGATGGATCTCTTTGAGATTTGTCTACTTGGAGTTTATTGAGCTTCTTGGATGTGCAGATTGATTTTTTAAAATAAAATTTGGAATATTTTCTGCCATTATTTCTTCAAATAGTCTTTCTACCCCTCCATCCCTCACCCCTCTTTCTGAGACTCTCTTTATGCACGTTAGTACATTTGATAGTGTCCTGCAGGCTTCTAAAGCTCTATTCATTTTTAAAATTATTTTTCTTTCCTATTTTCAGACTGGATGTCTCTATTGACCCATTGTTTGGTTTTCTATTTCTTTCTTCTGCCTGCTTGAATCTCCTGTTGAACTCCTCTAATGACTTTAAAAACTTCAGTTATTGCTCATTGCTTTATGGTTAAGTAGTTTTCCATTGTAGGTTTTATATATATATATTTTTATATAAATATATATATATATCTCACATCTTCATATGTTGATGGACATTTAGGTTGTTTCCTTGTCTTGGCTATTGTAAATTGTGCTGCTATGAATATTGGAGTGTATGTATCTTTTCATAATTAAAGTTTTGTTTGGATATATGCCTAGGATTAGGATTTCTGGATGGTATGATACTGTTGCCAGAAGGGGGCCCCCTTCCAGGGCCTGAAACTGGGCTCTTGTCTAACACTCGGAACTGAATTGTCCGAGGAGACACATGTGCTAACAAAGCAAGAGATTTTATTGGGAAAGGGCACCCGGGTGGAGAACAGTAGGGAAAGGGAACCCAGGAGAACTGCTCTGCCACGTGGCTTGCAGTCTCAGGTTTTATGGTGATGGGATTAGTTTCTGGGTTGTCTTTAGCCAATCATCTGACTCAGAGTCTTTCCTGGGGGTGCACGCCTTGTTTAGCCAAATGGATGCCAGAGAGGAGGATTCTAGGAGGTGGTCGGACATGTGGTTTCTCCTTTTGACCTTTCCCAAACTCTTCCGGTTGGTGGAGGATTATTAGTTCTGTGTTCCTTGCAGGGACCACCTGTAAACAACTCATGCAAATGGTTACTATGGTGCCTGGCCAGGGTGGGCAGTTTCAATCAGTGTGTGCTTCCCCTAACAATACTACTTTTAGTTTTTTAAGGAACCTCCATACCATTTTCTGTAGTGGCTACCCCAATTTACATTCCCACCAACAATGTAGTAGGGTTCCCTTTTCTCCACACCCTCTCCAACATTTATTATTTGTAGACTTTTTAATGATGGCCACTCTGACCAGTGTGAGGTGGTACCTCACTGTAGTTTTGATTTGCATTTCCCTAATAATTAGTGATGATGAGCAGCAAACTACGCTTTTGCTATTTTTTTTGTTTCTTTTCTAAGCATCCTCAATTTCTCTATATAAAATAATTTCTTAAATCATTAAATTTTCTCTTTAATACCTTTCATTGAAGTGGGATTTTATGCCAACAGTTCTCTTTCACATATATGATTTTAATTATGTCTCTTAATGACTGTATGAGGCAGGTATATTATCATTTTATTGTTGAAACAAACCAAGATTTATAGAGGTTAATGGATGAATATAAATTCACTTGCCAGCTAATAGTACAGACTACAATTTAAGCAGCACATATGTAAGAGGGGGAGACTGAAAATGGGGATGGACACTGGAAAGAAAACTTAAAATGTCACCAGTATAAAAGGAAAGAGGGTTGACGGGCAATTTCAAAAATTTGCGTGACAGCAATGGCTGAACTCCATAAGTAGTGCCACTAGATGGCGGTGTTTCCATTATCTGGAGGTCTTCTGAGTCATGTTTCATCTCAATGAGGAAAAGACAGATCTTTACAATGCCCGACTCAGACCACTTTGGTCGTCGCAGAAGCTGACCTCCTGTCTCAATGGCCACTTTAAGTATCATAAGGCCTAACTATTACATCTGCTTGTCTCTTCTGAACAGTAGGCACTAGAGTCCCACTGACAACTTCTCTGCGTTAGTGAATAAGCTTCTTTTTTGCATAAATACAGAAATCCATTGACTTTATTAAAGTAATTCTCTCTCTTAGGTTTCAAAGGAGATCAATGACATGACAGTAAAAATGCCATATCAGTGTTTCATAAATGGACAGTTCACAGATGCTGAAGATGGAAAGACTTATGATACTATCAACCCAACAGATGGATCTGTGAGTTGTGACTTAGTGTGTGCAGTAACCACTGATCATGGATTTTTTTTTTCATTTATACACCATTATAAAACAGTCTTAAGAATTACTTATTCTATTACTCTGTCTCTCTATTATTCTGTTACTCTGTCTGAGCATGTAATATAAATGTACTTCATGTATTCTTTTAAACTATTCAGCTCTGGTTCTGGCTGCTGTTATCTCCTGTAACTTACTTTTAAGAATGAATATTTATGATGAATTTAGATGGGTCGCTATACTATATACATCAGAGGTACAATTCCACATGGAGCTGTGTATGTGAGAAAATCTCAGAATGTGCAAGCTCATGGTGAGAAATTCAGCTTTCCTAAGGCAGGAGAAGAAATAGTTACAGTTTCCTACATGTGTCTTCTCATAGTGTAGTGTGAATGAGAAGTACTGAATTTTAGGCTCACAATTTTCGTGTTAAAATGGTTTCTTTTTCTTTACTATATTACCAGAAGTTTACTGGAAGTACTGATTTTCCATCATAAAAACTCCTCGAATTTTATGGTAGAATATTAATCTCAAGAAAAAGTTGTATATCTCTCTATAAAAGTAGTCTATAACCTATGTTTTCTTGCCTTGAAATAGACGATATGCCAAGTATCCTATGCCTCTTTGGTGGATGTTGATAAAGCAGTAGCAGCAGCAAAAGATGCTTTTGAAAACGGTGAATGGGGAAGAATGAATGCACGAGACAGAGGAAGACTGATGTATCGGTATGATTCTTTTAAGAGTGCACGTCTGGGGACTTTCCTGGTGGTCCAGTGGCCAAGAGTCCGCGCTCTCAATGCAGAGGGCCCAGGTGTGATCGCTGGTCAGGGAACTAGATCCCACATGATGCAGCTGAAGATCCTGCATGCTGCAGCTAAGACCTGGTGCAGCCAAATAAATAAATATTTTTTTTAAAAAAAAAAAGAAGAGCACAAGTCTGTGGGCTTTGGATACTGACTAACATTGCCAAGATTTAAAAAAATCTTCAACACTTTCTATTATGCACCTATTAGATAGCATGTCTTTTGTCACTTCCATCATATAAACTCCCATATATGGGAGTTCCTCATTTTTGTATTTTTGCTTGTTTCAGTCACCGTCCCTGTATGAGCAGTTTAGTAAAGGACTACTTATTTGTAAAGATGTAAGCAAGGTCAAGGGAATTCAGCAAAGGATAATGAAGCACTCAGGCTGGGGACATAGAACAGAGAAACTGCTCTTACTGCAAGGCCTAAAGGGACAGAGGAAGGAGCTGTTACTAGAATCTGGCAAGATCTATGGCTGCAGGAGGAGACCACACCCGTGGGTTTCGGTGGAAGGACATAGCAGCTGCCGCTGCCGATCCACAGCCCACCAGTCAGCCATCCCCAGACCACTTTATCCTCGTTTGCCAGTCTCCTGGGGCTGCCTCCCACTGGCCTGTCATTACCCAAGTCCAGTGAGAGAGCCCAGAAGCCGGTGATGTAATCTATAAAAGTCACCCTCCAGGGCTCACAGAGCATCTGCTTATGCAGCACATAGAGAACATCCAGCACCCTGCTGTTTCCAAAGAGAAACTTTAAATCTACTTGATGTGTGAGTAGAAACAAGGAGGGAAAACACGAAGGCCTGGAAAGGGTGTTATAAATTGGTAGCTGAGTTTGCCAAGAGTAATCAGATTCAATCCCAGATTCAGTTCTCTGCTTACTAAATGACAAATAGCTGACCTTGCTCAAAAGATCTCTTAGAGCAGGATCTGGAAGAAATATTAGGGAGGAAGACTTCAAGCCTGACCTGGAATGGTCTGAAAGAAATGGGTCAGTACCATGAAAGGAAGGAAGGAAGGGAAACAAATGGAAGAGGCAAACACGAAAGATGAATTTTGACTATTTCATAGTCATTAGACAGTTTCTAGTCATCTTTCCACAGAAACCAGACAAACAGAAGCCTGTTGTGGTGTTTATAGTTCATCCCATGTATTTCTGTCTTGTCCTTTTCAGCCAGTGGTGGAAATATTTCTACACCTGCCAGAAACCCTCAGGTGTTCACAGGTTCTCCAGGGGTGTGGGGCACCCTCTAACATCTCCCAGTGTATTCAGGAGCCATCCACGTTCCCACTGTGTTCTGTCACAGATCTCCTTGGCTGACTGTGACTCCATCCCTCTTACTTCTTATGCATCTACAATGCGAATGATACACACTTCCAACACCCTCTGCCTCTTCATGATAACTCTTAAAACAAATTATTCATGCAATTGTTAGTTCAATGCCTGTCTTCCCTATGAGACCACGTTCTCCATGAGGATGGAGACCTGGTCCATTTGTGTCCACCTCTGAGTTCTCAGGCCTTGGGAGGGCGCCTTTTACACAGTAGAGACTCAATATTTGCTGAATGGATTTCTTTCACTGGCCAACAGACTTGCAGACCTAATGGAAGAGAAACAAGAAGAACTGGCAACCATTGAAGCTCTCGATTCTGGGGCTGTCTACACCTTGGCTCTGAAGACTCACATTGGAATGTCTGTGCAAACATTCAGATATTTTGCTGGCTGGTGTGACAAGATTCAGGTAAGTGCAAAATGTTGTTTGTTTCTGTGGAGATCATTCCTAGAGGAAAATGGATGAATGTTTGTTAGTTTATAAAGACCCTTTGTCAGAGTCACCACTTCCGTAGGTTTTCTCATCTGATCCCCATAACAGTTATCTGAGGTAGGTGGATAGTTGTTACCTCTTATTACAGGTGAAGAAACTGAGGTTTGAGGACAATGAATGACTTACCTATGGTCACACAGTAAGTAGAGTTAGGATTTGAACTCAAGATTTTCTGAGCTTAAAATCTAATGTTGTTCTTTATTTTAGAGCATCTAATAGTCTTGTTGGCATATAGAGAGAAGCCTGATATCATGGAGGAATTGAAGACTCAAATACCTGTGGAGGTCAGAGAGCTAACATAGCTGGGCTATGCAGACTGGTTATAAGAAAAATTTCTTAAAACATAAATTTGATAAAAATGTCAATTTCCTTCTTTTTACAAGAAAATAAATAGCACATGTGTGATGATAAATGGCAACTACACTTGGCTTTGGTATTGAGATACAGAAGGGAAATAGGGCTTTTAGCAAACAGCAGAATGCATGCCACCTCTAGTCTCATGGTAACCACTGAAGCACCAGCCATCACAGCCACATTCCCAAAGCCAGGAGTAAGTGGGGAAGAGGGAGAAAGGTAAAAGGACTTTAAAAAGCATTCCCATCCTCCCTACACTTTGTGCTTGTATCTCCCATTGGCTGTCTCTATCTACTAAGGATACTGGGAAACTTTTTTCTGGTCACATTGCTGTACCACCATTTTTATAGAATCAGAGAGACAACCTGGTTCCAGGCCTCATCTTTGCCACTTACTAGCAGTTGTTGTTATTTACTTCTCTCAGCCTTACTTTCCTCATCTATAAAATGGTCATGATAATCCATACCTTGCAAACTACGTTATGAGAATTGGAAATGTTTATATACTATGAGTTAATATATACAGAATTAAAGTCTGTACTATAGTAGGTCTTGCACATAAGTGTAGTTTTTATTATTGTTCAGCTACAAAGTCATAAGTATTTAGTAAGAGCAGTTTAAGTCCATCCTTTATTCTCAATTATGAAATCCAAATAGTTCTGAAACCTGAAAATTGATTTGATTGACTCAAACTCATTTGGTGCCAAAATCTTACCCAAACCAACATAAGTCTATAAGTTTTATTCATCTCACTTAGAGTGAATACTCATAGTTCACTGAATAAGTGTTCAGTGGGGTTGCCTTTCCCTTCTCCAGAGGATCTTCCCAATCCAGGGATCAAACTTAGGTCTCCTGCATTGCAGGTGGATTCTTTACCATCTGAATCACCAGAGAAGCCCAAGATGACTGGAGTGGGTAGCCTATTCCTTCTCCAGAGGATCTTCCTGACCAAGGAATCAAACCAGGGTCTCCTGCAGTGCAGGTGGATTCTTTACCAGCTGAGCTACCAGGAAAGCGCTGAATAAATATTAATATGCTTGATTATGGGAGGCTACCCCAGACATTAATGGGGGTTATAGATATTATAACATTATATAAGGTATTGTTTATGCATTATATTATGTTTCTAAAGTCAAATTCTGAATCCCAAAGCACACCTGACCCTAGGGTTTCAGATGAGAGATTATATACTTGTATTAGTAACAGCAACAATATTTTATGTGGCAAAACAGACGGATAGTTTCAGTTCAAGATTACTGCCAAAAATCAGTTGGGATCAAATTTAGCTGCATATAATAGAAAACCCAACCAAGGAGTCTGTTTTCATCTCACTTTCAAGGAGTCCAAAAGCAGGCAATCAAAGACTAGTCTGAGAGGGGAAGATTCCTTCTGTCTCTTTGCCAGGCCATCCTCAGTACCATGTGATTGGCTACCTTCATGGCTGCCTCTTGGTGTCATGATAGCCACTGCAGCACCAGCCTTTTTAGCAACACTCTGGAAGGAAGAATGAAGAAGTGAGGGAATGGGTAAAACAGCACTTGTTTCAGCTGAGTCAGCCTACTTTAAAGAGTGTTCCCCTTCCAGCGCTTTGTACTTACATCTTCCGTTAATCATCACTATTTGCTATGGAAACTGGGGAACAGAGTACTTTACCTGGCACATTGCCACCCCCATTATTAATCAAGGATTTCTGTTACTAAGAACAGAGGGGAGAACAGATATTGGGCAGGCAATTAACATTCTCTGCCATGCCCAGGAATTGGGAATCAGTTCAGTTCAGTCGCTCAGTCGTGTCCCACTCTTTGCGACCCCATGAATCGCAGCACGCCAGGCCTCCCTGTCCATCACCGACTCCCGGAGTTCACTCAGACTCACGTCCATCGAGTCAGTGATGCCATCCAGCCATCTCATCCTCTGTCGTCCTCTTCTTCTCCTGCCCTCAATCCCTCCCAGCATCAGAGTCTTTTCCAATGAGTCAACTCTTCACATCAGGTGGCCAAAGTACTGGAGTTTCAGCTTTAGCATCATTCCTTCCAAAGAAATCCCAGTGCTGATCTCCTTCAGAATGGACTGGTTGGATCTCCTTGCAGTCCAAGGGACTGATGATCAAATTAGAATTATGTGGTTTTTTTCTCCTGTGTCTTAGTTCTTTTGAGAAAGGCATAGCAGTTCCTTTTTAGGTGTGGCTATGTTTCTTATAAATTGAACAATGCTTCTTTATTCAAACTGTTGATTTTGTATTGAGATATAGCTGATTACCAATGTTGTGGTAGTTTCAGGTGAACAGCGAAAGGACTCAGCCATATACATGTATCCATTCTCCCCCAAATTCCCCTCCCATCCATGCTGACACATTAACATTGAATAGAGTCCCATATGAACACTGCTTTTTTTAATATCAGCTAAGAGAAAGTAAGAGAGGCAGACAGAAAAGGATTCATTGAGATTAAATTGACTCATTTAAATTAATAAAGGAGCAACTTCCCTGGCAGTCTAGTGGTTAAGACTCCATGCTTCCAGTGCAGCGGGTACAAGTTTGATCCCTGGTTGGGGACCTGAGATCCCACATGCTGCATGGCAAAGGAAAAAAATGAAATTAGTAAAGTAGTATCAACCTTTTTTTATTCTTTAGGGTTCCACAATTCCCATCAACCAGGCCCGTCCAAATCGCAATCTGACCTTTACCAAGAAGGAGCCTCTTGGGTAAGACAAGGAGAGTGCCTCTGAGTGATGTGTATTAAGTTAGTTTGAGGGGACTGAGGCTGTCTCTTTCTCCCCTTGCAGAGTCTGTGCAATTA
Source organism: Ovis canadensis (assembly GCF_042477335.2). NCBI lineage: Eukaryota > Metazoa > Chordata > Mammalia > Artiodactyla > Bovidae > Ovis > Ovis canadensis. Next base: position 179,899,255 of record NC_091247.1, on the reverse strand, counting down.
TCATCCCTTGGAATTACCCGCTGATGATGCTGGCATGGAAGAGTGCCGCGTGTCTGGCAGCAGGCAACACCTTAGTGCTCAAGCCGGCACAGGTAAGACACGTGAGGCCAGGTGCGGCATCTACCCCCTCCCACAGATGTACGTTGACAAATATTATTTCTTGAAAAAAATGGGGTCATATATTACACCATCTTTTCATATATCCTTTCATATATCCCATATATCCTGGGCATCTTTTCATATTAGTAAATATTCATTTTTAATAGCTACCCAAAATGGGGATTCCAAACTTTAAAACCTCCATGACAGTGGAAGCAGGCATAGTGTTTGTCAGTGAAATCCCCTGAATTTCTACAAGCCAGTTCAATGCTTGCAAAATGCCACAGGCCCCGAACTGAGGGAGTTATTTAGAGTAGTTACAAAATACCAAAAGCAGTTTCATACAGGCATTAAAATATTGTAAAGTTATGGAAGATGTGGGAAAATCATGCAAATAATATACATAATTATAGCTGTATGAAATATATATATATATGTATATATGTGGAAAACAGGAAGTTAGTTTAAAAATAATTCAAATGATAGAGTTCTCAAAAACATCTTTTTAATGCTAGAGTAACTTTTCAAGAAAAAAAAAAATGTGGTAGCAAACTTAACATCCGGCTAAGCATTTCCTCCAGACAGTGAACAGGCGTGAACACTCCGAGGTACCCAAGTTGGTGGGGAAAACTTGGTCTCTATTCAATAAGAGTCTACAGTTTGCCACCTATTATTGTTTTATTTCTTCTTTTAGGATTAAAAAAAAATTTTTTTTTTCATTTAGAATAACTACATAGTCATGTGACCCCAGCCATCTTGTTTCCCTCATTAAAAAAAAAGATATACATTCAAAATTTTTTTAATTAAAAAAATACAAAGAGATAGATGATGAAAAGTCTCCCTCTTATTCTCCTGGCTAACAAATTTACCTCCCTGAGGCAACCAGTGTTTTTGTTATTTATTAGTTTCTGAGGTATTTTCAGATATATTCTCTGTGAATACAAGCATATTTTTAAAATTAAATAATTAGGTAATTTTTTAAAAAACATTTTTTAACCAACTGAAAACCACACAGGAGGAGAAGGGGAAATGGGAAATTGCTAATCAAGAGGCATAAAATTTCAATTATGTAAGATGAGTAAGTTCTAGAGGTCTGTTATACATCATATTATTGGACATGAATTTGCGTAAACTCCAGGAAATAGTGGAGAACAAGGAAACCTGGCATGCTGGGAAGTCCATGGGGTCACAAAGAGTCAGACATGACTTAGCAGCTGAACAACCATAATGTTGTATTGTACACTAAACAAATTGTTAAGAGGGTAGATGTCATGTTAAGTGTTCTTAGCACAATACAATACAATATGAAAATAAAATGAAGTAAAATAGAAGCATTCTATACATACTTACCAAAAAGGGAAAAAACTTTTTAAAAAAAAGTTTCCATGGTAAAAAATGTGTTAGTCACTCAGTTGTGTCCGAGTCTTTTCAACCCCATGGACTACAGTCTGCCAGGCTCCTCTATCCATGGAATTCTCCAGGCAAGAATACTGGAGTGGGTTGCCATTTCCTTCCCCAGGGGATTTTCCCAACCCAAGGATAGAACCCTTGTCTCCTTCATTGGAGGCAGATTCTTTACCATGTGAGCCACTAGGGAAGCCCAGTATAAAAAATAAACAGTATTTTATTTAACCTATACCTAATTAATGGACATTGAGATTTTCCCACCTTTTTGCTGTTACAAACTGTGTTATAATTAATAACCTTTTAAATATAGCATCATGGGACTTCCCTGGCAGTCCAGTGACTAAGACTCTAAGCTTCCAGTGTAAGGCGTGTGGGTTTGATCCCTGGTCAGGGAACTAAGATCCCACATGCAGCACAGCAAAAAAATTTTTTACTTGAAAAAAATATACTGCTTCCTGCACATGTGCAACTATCTTTGTAAGATATGTTCCTAATAGCAGAATCACTGAGTTAATAGGTCCATGTTTTGTGTGATAGATATTGGCTCATTCTTTCACAAGGACTGAGTAATTCACCAGCATCCTGTACGAATGCTGTTTCTCCCAAGCAGCGGCACTCGTTAAACGGCAAAAAACTAGTAAAATGAAGAGAGGAGGCGGGTAACTTAGCCCAGCAGTGCTCAATCCTGGCTGCACATTAGAATCATCTTTTAAATTCTCTCTAGAATTTAAAATTCTAAATTTTAGAATTCTCTTTGAAAAATACTAATACCTTGGCCCCACTTGGCAGAGATTGTGATTTAATTGGTCTGGGTCAGAGACCAGACCTTGGTATTACTTAACTTCCTCACATTCATTTCTAAGGTACGGCCAGAGTTGAGAACCACTAGATGGTGGTATCCAAAGAGAGTGCTAAGCATTGGAAAACTCCAATGACTACATGGAATATTAAAAAATTACAAACATGTATCGAGTGCACACTAATTGTCAGGCATATTATCAGTGACAAAGACATAAAATTTCTGTCCCATGGAAATTACTGATTCAGGATAGTTTTTAAAAGTCTTTCCAATCATGATGATTTCATACTAAGGCATAAAAATATACACTTTGGTCCAGGATTCTCTTTAACTATAGTAGATATAAAGCACTATTTGAATATCTTCTTGCCAATTTTAAATATCTGAGCATTTGAAAAATTTCTCATCAGGTATAACTACGTTGACTTTTTTTTAAACATCATAATGTTTATTGCCATGGACCTGTCACTAGAAGGAGGAAAAATGTTAACCCTGCTTTTTTATTGTTGTTGCTTGTGTTTGTCATATTACTATTTATTATGCAGTTTCTGTATAGAGTCCCTTTCAGTCACTTGACCATTTTATTAGCTAAAACAACAATATAGACTATGAATATGCAAGCAGGCCTGTGAACTTCAACACATGGCACTATTCTGAAAGCATACTGAGCAAGTGAGGAAGCCACAGTCTGTCCCTCGGCCTTGTGAGCTTCTGTTCTTTCCTAGGACACCGCACTTACCTGTGATCGGTGATCATCTGACCTTCATTCAGACAGAGTGAGAGTACCATTATCTAGTCCCATATTAACTGTTAGCTATGTTAGATTTATTTCCTATCTTCCTCTGTTAAAATATATAAATAGAAGCTCTACTATTTTTCTATTCACAACTCAGTTTTCGTCCATTCCATTTTTTGACACCAAGCTAACAGAATACTAATTTAAGACTTAATCAGCATTGGTTTTTCAGTGTAAACATATTACTCTCATTTTGCTTCTGAGATATGCATTGCTGTAAGAGATCTTTAAGATGAGATCCATAACTATACCACTTTTTTTGGTAAAAAGAAAGGGAAAATATTATGGGTTCGTTTGAGCAAAAAGAAACATGGTAAGGGTAAATCAGAGCCTAATGAGATTGATTAACTACTTGGGAGGATGACCTAGGAAGGATGGGGGAAGGGGTGTTCAGGAGAACAACACATCTCTGAATGTACTGCTGTATAATCCTCACTTTTGGAAGCATGTTTCCCATACTCTACAAAACAACAAGTGAGCAAATAAAGAAAAGAAATATAATCAACATGGATGCCAACACTGAATACAAAAAAAAAAAAAAGCTAAATTTCAAATTAATAACAGCATCATGCTAAAGGCAATGAGGAAGCACTAACCCAAGAAACTTTTGACTGACATTTGGACTTTATGGCCTCAGACTGGAGGCAGAAACACTGTAAATAAGTATTCAAGTTAGTAGGCTTCTTTTTCATAGCAATGTGGCTTAGTAATTTTCAAAATATTTTCTGTATATTTTAGGACTAAGCAAATAAGTAAAATATATTGTGGATGTTGGGATTATATCATACTCCTTAAACAGTTCAAAAACACACAGAGAGAAGAAGAGGATAAAGCAAACAGTAAAATATTAACATTTGAGGAATCTGGGTGACAGATACATAGGAATTCTTTGTACTGTTTTTTGCAACTTTGCTATAAGTCAGAAATTATGTAAAAGTAAGAGAAAAAATAAACTCTAGTAAGAAAGAAAAACCACCAAAAAAAAAAAAAAAAAAAACCACCACACTGTGTGGCCATAAAAGGAAAGCTAGGTATTGATCCACAGGACAGGATGGAGTCTGAAGAAAGCAATTGCTGTCTGCTTCTGCTCAGGTCACACCCTTGACTGCTTTGAAGTTTGCTGAGCTCTCTGTTAAAGCAGGCTTTCCGAAGGGGGTAATCAACATCATTCCAGGCTCAGGTAAGCCAATAAGAACCTACTTTGCTGTAACTAATAAACAGTCAAGGGTAATTGAGTTTTCCCACTGGAGTCTTGTCCTGACATAGCTGTTGGATTGGTCAAAAAGTTCATTTAGGCTTTTCCATGACATCCTATGGAAAAACCTGAATGAACATTCTGTCCAATCCAAAATATTAAAACTAAATACAGTTTAGCAACAGTGCAATAGAAACATACTCACCATGTGCTAATATCTTAAAGTGGAAATACAGTGGCAGGTGAATTGAGTGGGAGGGTGGAAGTTGTACAACATGATAAAACTACCCTATGGTGTCCTATTTCAGTTTTTTAAAATTACTTTCAGTTCAGTTCACTCGCTCAGTCATGTCTGACTCTTTGCAACCCCATGAATCGCAGCATGCCAGGCCTCCCTGCCCATCACCAACTCCCGGAGTTCACTCAGACTCATGTCCATCGAGTGATGCCATCCAGCCATCTCATCCACTGTCATCCCCTTCGCCTCCTGCCCCCAATCCCTCCCAGCATCAGAGTCTTTTCCAATGAGTCAACTCTTCACATCAGGTGGCCAAAGTACTGGAGTTTCAGCTTTAGCATCATTCCTTCCAAAGAAATCCCAGGGTTGATCTCCTTCAGAATGGACTGGTTGGATCTCCTTGCAGTCCAAGGGACTCTCAAGAGTCTTCTCCAACACCACAGTTTAAAAGCATCAATTCTTCAGTGCTCAGTTTTCTTCATAGTCCAACTCTCACATCCATACATGATCACTGGAAAAAACCATAACCTTGACTAGATGGACCTTTGTTGGCAAAGTAATGTCTCTGCTTTTCAATATGCTATTTAGGTTGGTCATAACTTTTCTTCCAAAGAGTAAGTGTCTTTCAATTTCATGGCTGCAATCACCATCTGCAGTGATTTGGGAGCCCCCAAAAATAAAATCTGACACCATTTCCACTGTTTCCCCATCTATTTCCCATGAAGTGATGGGACCAGATGCCATGATCTTCATTTTCTGAATGTTGAGCTTTAAGCCAACTTTTTCACTCTCCTCTTTCACTTTCATCAAGAGACTCTTTAGTTCCTCTTCACTTTCTGCCATAAGGGTGATGTCATCTGCATATCTGAGGTTATTGATATTTCTCCCAGCAATCTTGATTCCAGCTTGTGCTTCTTCCAGTCCAGCGTTTCTCATGATGTACTCTGCATATAAGTTAAATAAGCAGGGTGACAATATACAGTCTTGACATACTCCTTTTCCTATTTGGAACCAGTCTGTTGTTCCATGTCCAGTTCTAACTGTTGCTTCCTGAACTGCATACAGGTTTCTCAAGAGGCAGGTCAGGTGGTCTGGTATTCCCAGCTCTTTCAGAATTTTCCAGTTTATTGTAATCCACACAGTCAAAGGCTTTGGCATGGTCAATAAAGCAGAAATAGATGTTTTTCTGGAACTCTCTTGCTTTTTCGATGATCCAGCAAATGTTGGCAATTTGATCTCTGGTTCCTCTGCCTTTCCAAAAACCAGCTTGAACATCAGGAAGTTCACGGTTCACATATTGCTGAAGCCTGGCTTGGAGAATTTTGAGCATTACTTCACTAGTGTGTGAGATGAGGGCAATTGTGCGGTAGTTTGAGCATTCTTTGGCATTACCTTTCTTTGCGATTGGAATGAAAACTGACCTTTTCCAGTCATGTGGCCACTGCTGAGTTTTCCAAACTTGCTGGCATATTGAGTGCAGCACTTTCACAGCATCATCTTTCAGGATTTGAAACAGCTCAACTGGAATTCCATCACCTCCACTAGCTTTGTTTGTAGTGATGCTTTCTAAGGCCCACTTGACTTCACATTCCAGGATGTCTGGCTCTAGGTGAGTGATCACACCATCGTGATTATCTTGGTTGTGAAGATCTTTTTTTGTACAGTTCTGCTGTGTATTCTTGCCACCTCTTCTTAATATTGTCTGCTTCTATTAGGTCCATACCATTTCTGTCCTTTATCGAGCCCATCTTTGCGTGAAATGTTCCCTTGGTATCTCTAATTTTCTTGAAGAGATCTCTAGTCTCTCCCATTCTGTTGTTTGCCTCTATTTCTTTGCATTGATCGCTGAGGAAGGCTTTCTTATCTCTTCTTGCTATTCTTTGGAACTCTGCATTCAGATGCTTATATTTTTCCTTTTCTCCTTTGCTTTTCGCTTCTCATCTTTTCACAGCTATTTGCAAGGCCTCCCCAGACAGCCATTTTGCTCTTTTGCATTTCTTTTCCATGGGGATGGTCTTGATCCCTGTCTCCTGTACAATGTCACGAACCTCTGTCCATAGTTCATCAGGCACTCTGTCTATCAGATCTACTCCCTTAAATCTATTTCTCACTTCCACTGTATAATCATAAGGGATTTGATTTAGGTCATACCTGAATGGTCTAGTGGTTTTCCCTACTTTCTTCAATTTCAGTCTGAATTTGGCAATAAGGAGTTCATGATCTGACCCACAGTCAGCTCCTGGTCTTGTTTTTGTTGACTGTATAGAGCTTCTCCATCTTTGGCTGTGAAGAATATAATCAGTCTGATTTTGGTGTTGACCATCTGGTGATGTCCATGTGTAGAGTCTTCTCTTGTGTTATTGGAAGAGGGTGTTTGCTATGACCAGTGCATTTTCTTGGCAAAACTCTATTAGTCTTTGCCCTGCTTCATTCTGCATTCTAAGGCCAAATTCGTCTGTTACTCCAGGTGTTTCTTGACTTCCTACTTTTGCATCAAAATTACTTTGGAAGATTAAAAAAATTGAGACACCCATCTTTGGGGTACTGACAATTGCATAGAGGACATTATTCAGATTTTTGTCACGCTTTTATTATTATAGAAAATGTAAAACTAAGATTTAAATGAGAGCTTGGAAAACTGCTTCAGTGAATTCAAAGACACCTTTACCCTAAGACCTTGATGAAGTTTTAATTTGTGTTTTATTCCATTAATTGCACAGGCGGCGTAGTGGGACAGCGCCTTTCAGAGCACCCTGATATCCGCAAACTTGGTTTCACTGGCTCCACTCTGATTGGCAAGCAGATCATGAAGAGGTATTGGTGTTAGTGTGCTGATTTGCTCAGGAGCCTGTTAGACCAGGTCTTTAGCTTTGCTTTTACTTTTTTAAATAAGGTGCTTTTGGAAGGAGAAAAATCACATCGAATGTGGAAGAGAAATCCTATCACACCAGGGTATTGAAATGTTTGAATACAGTAAAATACTTTCTAAAGTGTAAAGCCCAAAGTCAGTAAAACCAGAGATGTATTGAAAGCCTGCAGGCTTCTGGCAGCTTTAACAATCTGGCACAAAAATTTTTGATACTAAAACTGTGGCCCAAATTGGTGTTGGAAGCCTAAGTAAGAAACTGAAAAGACATATAAAAGACAAATCTGGATTATTTATAAAATGCATTCCTGAAAAACAGTAACATTAGTTCAAAAAACTGCAAACCATCTAAATGTCTAAAATAAGGCAGTGGTTAAAGTTTGTTAACATAATGGAATACTGTGTGGTCAGGGAGAATTTTTAATAACTCTAGACTGTTATTAAATGGTAAATGGAAAGAAAAATAAGGTACAAAGTTGTACATATTGGGTAATCCTAACTATGTTAACTAAGGCAAAGGCTGTGTTTGGAAACAGACCAGAAACAAGTATATCAAAATGGTTAAAAAAAAGAAAACAGTCATCAATGAGCCATGGAATGGAACTTTGTGATTTTTTTCCTTCTTTCTGAATTTTTAAAAGTATTTTAAAATGCTTTAAATAACAAATTTTTTGCAAATAGGAAGTAATAAACAGAATTTTTAATAACTTCTAAAAATGGATATTTTCCTCCAATGTGCCAGTAATCTAGTTAAATTCTTTGCCAGGCCTTTATGTAATCAAAATTCTTACACCCAAAGAATCTGTATTTACCCATGAGAATCTCTAATTATTTGACCACAGAATTTTTTAAAGAAGCAATTTTTACAGAAGATTTCTAATAGTCACAAAGCTCACAGAATAGTGTAATGAACCTCCATGAATGTGCTCATCAGCCAGCTTCAGCTATCATCACCATTCTACCATTCATGTTTTGTCTTTGCTAAGTTTCTTAATATTTCTGAGGCTCAATTATATTTTCCATGCTAAGTAGTAATTGTGTCCAAGAAATAAGAGAAAGAAACCGAGAGAGTAAATGCTCATATTCCATTTATTTTTCTCCAGCTGTGCTGTGAGCAACTTGAAGAAAGTTTCCCTTGAACTTGGTGGAAAATCCCCACTTATAATATTCAATGACTGTGAACTTGAAAAGGCTGTGCGAATGGTAAGAGTAGGTCAAGTCCAGTGAAATAGGTGCCTACTTTCTGAAACACATTTCAGCTTCTTGTTTATCAGGAGCCTTAAAATGAGGTCTGGTTTTATCTGACCATAAACAGAAACCATTCTCTTTATGCTTAGATTTGGGATTGCTCAGGGCACTTAATTTTAAAAATTATGTCATTATAATCAAAGGTCTTTTTAAAACTTGGAAGCCAGGTTTTTACAAACAGATGAAGAGATTTATAAACATTGATGATTTATATAAACTGATGTAGAGATTCTAAAAGCAAAATTTGGTATACAAACATTACATTTAAATGTATAGAGTAGTCTACATTTTCTTATAACACAAAATCTTTTTATCGGTATATCATCCTTGATAGGTACATCTCTTGTAAAGTACTCATAGATAGAAAAGGGGAATGGAGAAATAAATTTCTAAAAATATCAAAACCAAGAATCTCTAAGCATCACTAACTAGACCAAGGGCTTGTGTTTTTTCTCTGACTTCTCTGTGTTGCCTGCTATTTTATGATAAGACAATTCTTAATGTGTGCAATTTTATGACAACCTTGACTTCCCAAATAACAACAGTATTTTGTCTTTTACTGCCAAAGGGCATGGGGGCAGTATTTTTCAACAAAGGAGAAAACTGTATTGCAGCTGGTCGGCTGTTTGTGGAAGAATCCATCCATGATGAATTTGTGACAAGAGTGGTAAGCATCTTCAGATTTGCTATGTGAGTTGGATAGAAATTGTCTTTACTTTCAAAGTACTTCTGGGATTATTAGTGGTGATAGTATATTTTTTAAAAACAATACAATCCTTATTTTTTAGAAGTACTTTCTGACATATTTATAGATTAGATTATGATATCTGGACTTTGCTCCAAAATAATGCAGAAGGGGAGGAAGTAAGTCAGGGAATAAACTGATCATTGGTTGGCAGTTGTTGAAGCTAACTGATGGGTATGTGGAGTTTCATTATGTTATTTGCCTACTTTTATATGTAATTTTATAATTTTTCATAGTAAAAAGTTATAGGTCTATATTAAAAAACCTGATAAAGTATACTGAAGAGCTCTTTATCTCGCTCTGTATTTATAGTATATTAGATCCTTGATATTTATGGAATATATACCCCTATGTTATTATAAATCCCTAAAATGCCTATGAGAGATATACCACTAGATTCTTACAAATCCCAAATTTACAGTAAAATGACAGTGTATATATTTCCTCCACTAAGATAGATACATACCTACATAACCCCTGATGTTGGACATGATTCCATAAATATGAGACTGAAGCATTTATAGAACTATTAAGATGAATCCTGTGGTAAAAATGAACTCTGAACATACTACAGTGTATCATCATTATGGTCGTAGTAATCACAAACTTATTTCTAGTTGAAAAACCAGCACCCAGCTTTTCTTTTCCTTCAGAGCCAATTCCCCAATTCCACCCCCAAGAAGCAAAGGCATCTTTCCTCATGAGAGTAGGAAACAAGGAAGCCATACAGAAGGGCAGACGGCGGGCAGTGTCTGGCTCATGAGCAGCCCGGAAATTCACTTTTGTGCCTTAGTAAAATACAGGGCACAGCATGACACATCATGGGCTTTCCCAACTACAACTTGTTGAAATTTCAAATGCTAAGACCATGAAAATGAAGATCATGACATCTGGTCCCATCACTTCATGGGAAATAGATGGGGAAACAGTGGAAACAGTGTCAGACTTTATTTTGGGGGGCTCCAAAATCACTGCAGATGGTGACTGCAGCCATGAAATTAAAAGACGCTTACTCCTTGGAAGAAAAGTTATGACCAATCTAGAGAGCATACTGAAAGGCAGAGACATTAATTACTTTGCCAACAAAGGTCCATCTAGTCAAGGCTATGGTTTTTCCTGTGGTCATGTATGGATGTGAGAGTTGGACTGTGAAGCAAGCTGAGCACTGAAGAATTGATGCCTTTGAACTGTGGTGTTGGAGAAGACTCTTGAGAATCCCTTGGACTGCAAGGAGATCCAACCAGTCCATTCTGAAGGAGATCAGCCCTGGGATTTCTTTGGAAGGAATGATGTTAAAGCTGAAACTCCAGTACTTTGGCCACCTCATGAGAAGTGTTGACTCATTGGAAAAGACTCTGATGCTGGGAGGGATTGGGGGCAGGAGGAGAAGGGGACGACCAAGGATGAGACGGCTGGATGGCATCACCGACTCGATGGACGTGAGTCTGAGTGAACTCCAGGAGTTGGTGATGGATAGGGAGGCCTGGCGTGCTGCGATTCATGGGGTCACAAAGAGTCGGACATGACTGAGCGACTGAACTGAACTGAACTGAACTGAAGACCAGAAATGTCAAGGATTTGCTGCTATCAGTCCATCAATAATGTGTTTTGCACACATAGGAACAGAATTAATTTATTTATTCAATAGCTATTTTTTGAGCACTTACTGAGGGATTTTAGCCAGACCTAAATTCAAAATTCATGGCCCTGTGGGGTTGTGGTAACTCTCATTCTTTCTCCTTATTAGAATTGGTCTTAACATCAAGAAATTCAGAAACAGATTAAGATAATTAAGGAGCCCTAGAGATTGTCATTCTGAGTGAAGTCAGAGAAGGAGAAATATTGTGTGACTTCCCTTATATTGAAATCTAAAAGGAAATGATACAAAATGAACCTATTTACAAAACAAACAGGCTCAGAGATTTGGAGAACAAACTTGTGCTTACCAGGGCAGGAAGGATGGGGGGACAGGATAGTTAGGGAGTTTGGAATGGACATGTACATACTGCTGTATTTAAAATGGATAACAAGGTCCTGCTGTATATAGCACAGAGGACTCTGCTCAGTGTTATGTGGCAGCCTGAGTGGGAGGGGAGTTTGGGAAAGAATAGATAGATACTTGTATATGGTCTCTTTGCTGTCTACCTGAAACTATCACAACATTGTTAATTGGCAGAAACTATCACGACATTGTTAATTGGCTATACTCCAAAATTAAAAGTTAAAAAAAAGATAACCAAGGAGCATGTATGAGTGATGAATGTTCCATATAAAGATGGGTTTTCATCAGAACATTCTAGTATATCCTCCAGTGTGGCTATACCGTGAGATTTTCACGAGGGCAGTCTGCCACATTTAGGAAGAGGAAAAAGGCGACAATGTGGCCATTTTAGAAATTACTTTGCCATGAAGAGTATGCTGTATTGACAAAAATTCCAGAACATCAGGTTTGCTATTTTAATGGATTAACATTCAGGATAATTTTAATATAATGCATGTGGCTTGTGTTCTGTTTAAAACTCAGTGGTGAAAAGCTTGGGCTTTCACATCAAGAAAACTCTACAGTACTTAGTGGTTGTGTGCCCTCGGGCTAGTCACTTAGCCCCTCTGATCCTCAGTTTCCTCATATGTAAGATGGAAATAAATATCTACCTCCAATGCTACCAAGATTAAGTGAGGACACATCTGGGAAGAGCTTAGTACAACACCCATCACAGCGGAAGCTCGGTGAAGGGTATCCATTGCTATTATTAACAGTCAATTGTGTTCTGTGAACTGGGTGACATACAGGTGGAAGAAATTAAAAAGATGAAAATTGGTGATCCACTTGACAGATCTACCGACCATGGGCCCCAAAATCATAAGGCCCATCTGGAAAAGCTTCTGCAGTACTGTGAAGCTGGAGTGAAAGAGGGGGCCACCCTGGTGTACGGAGGAAGACAAGTCCAAAGGCCAGGTATGATCACCTCCAGGGGAGGGATGCTGGAGGCCTGGCTTCTTAAGTTGGAATAATCGGTAACAGGTTTCATTACAGCACCATCTTGCCTCAGAAGTAAACAGTGGCATTTATGTTATGATCAGAAGAAATATGTTCTAGATCCTGCTTGGCCACTTTTAAGCTGTGACACCTTCGACAATAGTTTTGTTGAGCCCTAGTTGTCAAATGCGATGAAATGTGCACATCCTGCTTTACGAGGCTGTGAAAATCAAATAAAATGATGTGACAGGCCCTTAGCTGTGCAGTAAACAAGTGTAATGGGTAGGTGTTGTTCAGGCACTGGCGGTTTTCATTCCTGGCAATGTGAGGCTTAATCTTAGCCAGTTTAGCCTGGGAAGGATTCATTCCTGTTGTGTAACTGTTAATGAAGAGCTGACTCATTAGAAAAGACCCTGATGCTGGGAAAGGTTGAAGGCAGGAGGAGAAGTGGACGGCAGAGGATGAAATGCTTGGATGGCATCACTGACTCGATGGACATGAGTCTGAGCAAGCTCTGTGAGTTGGTGAAGGACAGGGAAGCCTGGCATGCTGCAGGCCACAGGGTCGCAAAGAGTCGGGCATGACTGAGCGACTGAACGGAACTGAACCCAGTACTTGTTACAGAAGTATGTGAATGACTCCATGTCATGATACCCAAAAGGAGAGAAAAGCGAACAAACAACAATTGTAAAACCTCCTGTCTTACTGTGATCAGTGGACTGAGTACCGGCAGTACAGCTGGGTATGATGTGTCTCCTATGGGATCCAGTGTGGAACACAGCATCACCTATGAAGTATTCTTGCCAAAAACATTTATCTAACCATGAATCTAACCATGCCTTTACGTCATGTTTTCTATTTAAAGAAGCACAGGGGATAGGGAAACAAATCAAATATCATCCCAAAGAAGCAATGACAAATCTGAAATGCCTAAGATATTCTGCCGGACAACTGAATCAGTTTGTTTAACAAAGTCATGCATGTATGCTAAGTCACTTCAGTCATGTCCGACTCTTTGCGACCCTTATGGACTTTAGCCTGCCAGTCTCCTCTGTCCATGGGATTTTTCAGGCAAGAATATCAGAGTGGGTTACGATTTCCTACTCCAGGGGAATCTTCCCACCCCAGGGATCGAACCTGTGTCTCTTGAATCTCCTGCATTAGCAAGCAGATTCTTTCCCACTGGGAATTCACCTGTTTAACAAGTCAGTGGCATGAAAATTAAGGGGCGGGCATAAGGGAGGAAATGTTCCAGATTAAAGCTATCTAACAACCAAATGCAAAGTGTAACTTATTTGAATCCCTGAATCAAACAAATCAACTACAAAGAGATATTTTCTAGAAATCAGAAATTGAATACAAATATCAAATCATTCTGTTGTACACCTGAAATTAATGTTATGTGTCAATTACATCTCAATTAAAAAATTAGAAGTTAAATTGAAACAAACTATGATTAAGGGATTAGCATTCATTTTGCTAGGTATGATAATGTACATTATAATTTATACTCCAAGTATTCCAGTACAAATCTATGATCTGTGGAATTTGCTTTAAACTATATCAGCAAGGGACAAAATGAATCAAATATAGCAAAATATATGCATAAAGATTTATTTTACTATTCATTATACTATTTTCTCTACTTTTACATATGTTTGAAATTTTTGTAATAAGTACATTAAAAATGTAAGAACCTAGGATTGTTAACACCAAATAGGAAAATGAAAGTCTTCTTGGTTTTACTGACCCAGAAGGAAAGAAAAAAAGTTATAATGTAATTAAATGAGAGAACTACTAATTGAAAATTACACTATAATTGATGTTATTTTCTTCTGCTTTTCAAATAGGCTTTTTTATGGAACCTACTGTCTTCACAGATGTGGAAGACCACATGTATCTTGCCAAAGAGGAATCCTTTGGGCCTATCATGGTCATTTCTAAATTCCCAAATGGGTATGTTCTTAGGCATAATTTAACCCGGTTGACTAAATACGGGTTTTTCTTTTTCCCTACCACTGTGCTATATACAGAGCATAAAATGAATGACCATACAACCTCTACCATAATAATAATTGACAAATAATTAGAAGAGAATGCTAACTTACAATGTAAGTTGTAATAATTTTTGGTCCTTAGCTTAAATTAATGTCCAACATTATATGGTATTTGCTAGTTTTCATTTTTGTACAGTTGGCATTTGAAGCATCTCTGGAATAAGGTCAGTAACTGAGAAACAGAAGTGGTTTTTGCATTTACATTTCTAGAGAAGGCAGCATCTATGAAATCTGATTTTCCCAAAGAAGGAGTGGAGTGTTTTCCCCACAGGGGATCACGCCCCCAAAAACCTAAAACTCAACTCTTTGTAGAAAGTCCACAGTCACCTTATAAACAACCATAAATGACGTACGGGTTTGTCAGGGTCCCCGAAACTTTCCAAAGTATTTAACATATCAAAGAAGTCCATATGGTAGCTGAGTTCTTAACATAATATTTAATATAATAGACTCTCTGGTATACTGCACACAGTTCTTTAGAATTCTGGCTTTAGTTTTCCTTTAACCCATGAGAACAGAATACCCAGTTCAGAAGGGCTTCTTGGTCTTTGATAGATTGTAAGAGAACTCTGGGGACACTAACTTGTAGTGAGTAATATTTTGACATGTATCAAGTGTGAGAGTTTTAGCAGAGCCTAGTCCACTCCAAGTGAGATTCCACATTTCTCATGAGAGTAGGAAATTGGATAGAGACAAGAGTACCTTTGAAAATCCCTAGGGGAGGCACCACATTCAAGCCTTTGTTGTCTCTTCAAAGAATTCAGCACAACTAATTTTTCTTCCAGCTTTGGAACAGAAATCCCATTTCCTTGCCGGATCCCCAGGTGAAATCTTGGCTTGCATTTACTGGCCATGTTGTAGAAATTTCATTTTTTTTTTTAACATTAGGATGACACTCATAAAAATGAGATACTCACAGTATGGCAGGCACATGGGAACTGGAACAAGCGGAGACATGAGTGGGTTCATGTCTGCACTGACTTGGCCATGCACACATACTGGACAAAAGGCAGGAAGTCACCAGACCCACTGAACGAATGATTTTACTGCCCTTTTATTGGATTAGCCTGTTAATTGAGTTCAGATTTGATGTTGCAACATCCTAGTATAAAGAAAAATAAAATGTTCTCTCTCTCCTCGGGGAACTTCCTGTCTAGTTGGAAGGTGACTGAGTTGGAGGAACATGGGCTACCTGATTATAGCTGATTTTCACTGAGCATTCCCTTTGTTCCAGACACTATTGGCTCATTTAATCCTATGACAACAGGTGCTATTATTACTATTTCCATTTTTTCACAAGAATACAGAAAAGCTGGGGGAGATGGGGTCATTTGCCCAAAGGTCACCCAGGCAGTGTGGCTGCTGAGCCTTCTCACTGGGCCACTCCACTCTACCGCCTAAGCAGGACCACTGATGGGATCTGAGAAGGCTTCAGGGTGAGGCATGGAATGAGCCCTTGAACTGTGCATGTAAAACCTGAATAGATGGAGGGACTGAGAGGGTGCTCTGAGAATATATAATATCTATACATGGAACTCAGGGGAGAGAAAGACAAATGGGGCAGTCATGAAGGAAAACCAATGAAGAAGATTGAAAAGATGACTTCAGCTCAGATTTTAAAGGGTGTCACATGATGTATGTGAAAAAATACAATACTAGGGCCGGAATATCTCATTGGACGTTTCTTTTGGAATATTTCATTTATAAAAACGTAAGCACACTGGCAGTAACGTTTTCCTGTTTCTAGCACAGAGGGGAAAAATATTAGAACATAAAATGAAAGTGTTTTGCTTTTACGTTTAATGAGGTTTTATGTCTTCCTAAAAACATCTTACAGGGACATCGATGGAGTGTTGCAGCGAGCAAATAATACAGAATACGGCTTGGCCTCAGGAGTTTTTACAAGAGACATAAATAAAGCCATGTATGTGAGTGAAAAACTAGAAGCAGGAACTGTTTTTATTAACACCTACAACAAGACGGATGTGGCTGCTCCTTTCGGTGGATTTAAGCAGTCTGGGTTTGGAAAAGACTTAGGTATGAACACGTCTTACCTTTCTACTGCACATCACAAAAAGCCCACCTCATGCTTTGTCCAACACTTGTATGTTGCTGTAAAGGGCATTTCCTACATGGTATTGATTTTTCTTTCAATGTTAAACATTTTCTAAAAACTTTTTATTTCATTTGGAGTATAGCTGATTAACAATATTGTGATAATTTCACGTGGACTGCAAAGGGACTCAGCCACACATATACACATATCCATTCTCCCCAAACTCCCCGCCCCTCCCAGGCTGCCACATATCAATGGTTAAACATTTTATTGAACATAACATACATATAGAAAAGAACACAAATTGTATGGAAAAGGGCTTCATTTTAAAAAAGAAGATTCCTATCGAAAAGAAAACACTGACAATTTAGCTAAAACATGTTCGGTTGGTTCTTTTAACTGGACATTCAGCATGAACTTGGTTTAGATGTCATGGGACCAAGTGGAACCAAGAAAGGAAAATGGGTAGAAGGCAATAACCAGCTAGCTCCAAGAATGTATTCTGTCTCTGAACCACTTGGCAGTCTTTCAGAGTCAACACTGAAACTGGCAGAGTTTTCTGGGCCTCTGGGAGCTCAGATGTAGAGTTTGCAGAAAGCTCCCCCAAACATAATTTACAGTGGGCAGCAACATTATCACATTTCCAGTAATAGCTTATTTTGAAAACTAAATGCATACCAGGCCTATAAGAGCATATGAGCAGCCCTCACAATAGCCATGGGAGCATTGCTATCCAGTGGCTAAACTGTGTCCAACTCCTTGCGACCCCATGGACTATAGCATGCCAGGTTCCTTTGCCCATGGGATTTCCCAGGCAAGGATACTGGAGTGGGTTGCCATTTTCTTCTTCAAAGGATATTTCTGATCAAGGGATCGAACAAATCTCCTGCATTGGCAGGTGGATTCTTTACCACTGAGCCACCAGGGAAGCCCCAGCCATGGGAGCCCAGGTGCTACTGTTATCTTTATTTTACACAGATGAGGACAATGGCACTCAGAGAGACTGGGTAACTTGCCCGAAGTCAGCCAGCCACCCATGGGCAAAAAGACTGCAAAGCGAGGTCTTCCAGCTGTGTAGCCCATGTCCTCACCCTTCAGTCTGGCATGTTGTTTCAAAAGTTGAAATGTTTGTGATTCACCAAAATTACAGTCTGCTTGGTTAATTTGGGGTATCTTCTCTTTCCTGATGACATTTGACAATTTATTTGCAAAAATAAGAGTGACTCCTATTTTAAATTCCATTGAGTTGAAGATTAATTCTTTTTTTTTTTTTCATGTCTTCAATCTGGCTTTCATCCCTGGATCTAAACTACAGGGGTAGATTTTCTTAGGGAAATTATTATCAGGAAGCAATAGTGTTCCATTTGTCTTTTGATAGACAATGATCGATTTGTCTGTTTTATTGTAACACAGTAGACTTTGTCTTAACAGTTTCTTCCTCTCTGAATTTGAAACTCCCTCAGCTCAATGGTTCCCAGCTGCACACTGGAGTAGAATCACCTGGGAGATTTAAAAAAAAAAATGCAAAGATGCTGATTTAACTGGTCTGAGGTGTGACTTGGGATCAGGAATTTTAAAAGCTCCCTAACGTGATTCTAATTTAACAGTAAGAACCCTGAGTTTAAGCTTAACTCCAGAATCATATACTTCACTAGTTTCACTCATGGTATTCATGCCCCTTAACAGTTGTAGAAATCAATGACTGTGGAAGCTCAAAACAGGAACAGAACAGAAACAAAATGGCAGACCTATTTTTTGCCTGGATATGCCTTCTGTGGATTTCCCAGGTGGCTCAGTGGGTAAAGAAACCGCCTACAATGCAGGTGACACAAGTGGCCCAGGCTCAATCCCTGGGTCAGGAAGATCCCCTGGAGGAGGACATGGCAACTCACTCCAGTATTCTTGCCTGGAGAATCCCATGGACAGAGGAGCCTGGAGGGCTTCAGTCCATAGGGTTGCTGGGAGTCAGACACGACTATAGTAACTACATGCATGCATGCATGCCTGTCTGTCTTTAACATACTACGTAAGTCAGGAAAAATACATTTCTCTTTTCTCTAACAAAATGAAACAAAATGATCTCAAACTTCACTCTGTTCTGCATTTATTGTAATTGGATTTACTGCATTTAACTGCATTTAATATAATTACATTTAATGTAATTGGAAGGACAGTATCCTGATCACTTTTGTTCAGCTTAAATGGCGAGGAAGAGAGATTTGTAGATTTGTAGATTTGTCATGTAGATTTGTCATCAAGCCAGGACATAAAGGAGAAGGGTTCTGGGTAGAGGTTGATAAGCCAACAGTGTGGTCCTTAGAAGGCCTGGTAGCTGGTCTAAGCCCTTATCCTCAAAGTGTAGACCATGAGCATCAGCATTTGGGGAATGGTTAGAAGCATATTTGGCTTCCCTGGTGGCTCAGAGGTTAAAGCGTCTGCCTCCAATGCGGGAGACCTGGGTTCGATCCCTGGGTCGGGAAGATCCCCTGGAGAAGGAAATGGTAACCCACTTCAGTCCTCTTGCCTAGAGAATCCCTCGGACAGAGAAGCCTGGTAGGCTACAGTCCATGGGGTCGCAAAGAGTCGGACACGACTGAGCGACTTCACTTTCACTTTCTTTAGAAGCATATAGGGATTCCCTGGTGGCTCAGATGGTAATGAATCTGCCTGCAATGCAGGAGATGCAGGTTTTATTCCTGGGCTGAGAAGATCCCCTGGAGGATGGCATGGCAACCCACTCCAGTATTCTTGCCTGGAGAATCCCCAGGGACAGAGGAGCCTGGTGGGCTATGGTCCATGGGGTTGTAGAGTCAGACAGGACTGAGCAACTTTCCCTTATAACCTTGGGGCCTCTGGTGGACTTAATCCAATCAGACTCTACAGTGTCATAAGATCAGGTGATTCACATGAAATTGAACGTTTGAGAAGCACTATCTCAGCCCCACTCTCTTGCTCAGTGACTGATACACCTACACCTGGCGCCATCATGTCCACCTGTGCACATGGTCCATCAACTGCTTTTCTCTTTCCTAGGCGAGGAAGCTCTAAACGAGTACCTCAAAACCAAGTCTGTGACGCTGGAATACTAGAGCAGTGCCATCCTCGGGAACTCCTCGTAGGCCCGCCACTTGTCAGCTCTCCTGCTGAAGAAGCCCGGCTGCGCCGAGGACAGAGGTGTCAGCCGCCCTCCGAAAAACACGCACACGGACCATGAAGAGGGTGGGGCCACGTGTCTAAGCATCTACACCTGTGCCTGAGTATTTTCTAATACCCCTTTTATACCTTAAAATGATGTTGGGTTTTGACTATGTTATATACCACATGTATTTCTAAAATATTGAGCTGTTTTTTTCCCCCCCACCAAGACTAATCCTAATCCAGGTTGTTCGTTTTGAAAACATCAATGAGGCAGTTATAGTACAGAAAGTTGGGAACCCTTGTATAACAGGTAAGGTTTTAACCTATGAACCAGGCATGTGGGGGTTATTAAAAAGATTTTCTGTAATCTTTGAAATATATTTTTTAATTGGAGGATAAGTGCTGTACAATATAGTTGGTTTCTGCCACAGAACAAGGCAAATCAGCCATAATTATACGTCTATCACCTCCCTGTTGAGCCTCCCTTCCTTTCCCTCATCCCACCCATCTAGGTCATCAGAGGGCACCAAGCTGGGCTTCTGTGCTGTATACCAACTTCTCACCAGCTATCTATTTCACACACTGTAGCGTATACATGTCAATACCACTTTCTCCATTTGCCCCATTCTTTCTTCCCCTATTATTTTGCTCTCAAGAAACAGTATATCCCCCAAGGAAAGTGAAGGAAGTTTTTTTATTTTCTTTTGGAAATAAGATACATCTTTATGCCTTTGATGTTCTATTTTTCAACCCACTGTGATGTGACCAGCTCATAAATAGTTCTTGAGTACCTACTAAGTCCGAGGTGCTATATTATGTCCTGAGGAGTACACAAAGTTTAATGACATGATCTTTGACCCCAGATAGCTGAAATTCTTGTCAACAGCTTTTAAAGTGAATTTTTTTACAGTATGATATAAAGAAAGTAGCTTTTGGAGGCTGATCTTGGTTCATAACATACTATCTTACTATCTATGTGACTTGGGAAAACCGATGCAATTTCTCCAAGCCTTAGTTTCCTTGTATGTAAAATGAGGACAGTAATGCCTCCCTCAGGAACCTTATGATGAGGTGGATTCAATGCAATAATTTTAGTAAAGCACCTTGCACTGGGCTTTGTTCATGGTAAATACTCAATAAAGGGCAGACTGGTTACCTAATATATCAGTATAAAGCCGAGAGGTGCAATCTATAAAATAGGGATAAAGTTCCTATCTCATTAGGTATTGTAAGGATTCAATGGGATTATATACATAATGCACTCAACAGGTGTCTAGATCATTCTGTGTGCTCAAGAAAGAGGAATTATTACAACTCATGAAGCACTTCATAATTGCCTGTTGTCAGACAAAAATAGGTGGGTAAATAGTCCAGGTATGACTAGCAGAAGGTGACAGCCTAACTTGAAGAGTCTCTAGAAGTTTGTCAGAGCAATTAATTTCCATTAATTCTCTTTTTAAAGTAAAATTTCAGTAAACATTCCTATCTCTCTGGCTTTGAAGAAGCCCTTAGGGATTACTTACTACCTTGGAACTCAGCAATTTAACCAAGAAGAGTGTAGGGAATTGTTAATCAATAAACAACAATAACAAAAGTCAGGGGCAGAAAACTTTCAAAAGGAAGAATATTAGGTATGATCCTGGCATGATAAATAGAGCAAATTTTGCCTGTAAGCAAGTTGGCACAGGTAAAATTCTAAATTTGGACCCAACAGGGTCCAAACTGACAGTTCATATTTGAATAAAATGACAAAGTTCTTATTATAAAGGAACCACGTTTTAAATGCAGTGTTTTTACTGATTTCATGTGATTTAAAATATCACTTTGCTGAATATTTTACTGATAGATGAAATGGCAAACAAAAACATGCCCATTTCTTTTAGGCTGACTTTTACCTTCTAATATTAATCTCAATTGCAGTGCTTTTAATCTTTGGGGGGGGTGGGTCATAAACCTCTTTTGAAAATCTGATAAAAGCTATGGATGCCCCTGTCCAAAACTCACACCTTCACACCTAATTCTGCAAATATCTTCAAGAAACTCACAGACCTCCTAAAACCCATGCTTGAGCTCCAGATTAAGAACTCATTTTTCCATAGTGAGTTTTGAAGTTCTTAGTGGCTTGAGTTTTTATATCCGATTGCTGACCAGAATCAAAGGCTACATGGAATTTATAAAATGACAAGTGAATTTGAATGAGAATATAATGATACATAGCCTACTAGGTAATTTAATTAACATACTGAGTAATTTATCACCATTTCTTCACATCACTGATTATTTTGCTAAAGGATAAAGCTGTGATTTGTTCCCCTAACTGGGGAGTTCAGAAGGTGTGGACACTTTTAAACGTTCTATTTTCCTTCCATTTCCTAGTGCTGCCCTTTTGTTCAAACACCCTTCCTGGACTTTCCAGTGCCCAGCTTGGTTTTAAGTCTCTCCTCTATACTTTGTCTGGAACACAGTTCTTACCACGTGGTGCTGGAATGATTGGTCTTCCTAATTAGATATGAGAATCCCTTCCCCACTCCCAGGATTAGCATCTGTCAATAGTAACAGCTATCACTTATGTAGGGGCTGCTGTATGCTAGTCACTATGCTAAGCCAGCTCAAACTTCATATCTGAAAAGATGAATAAATCGAGGTGCTCTTTTTACTGGCTCCACCCCCACCAAGAGGTTATTGCGTTTCCTGACTGGCCTTCCTGATCCCTCCCTGTGTGGTTCAAACCCTAAGTCAGAATGTGTCACTCCTCTGCACAAAACCTCCTTATAGCCCCCATTTCGCTTACAATAAAGTCTACCACTTACCATGCCTGCAAAGTCCTATCAACTTTATTCCTGGCTACCTCTGACCTCATCTCCTATCATCTACCCTCTCATTCTGTTTAGCCACCCTGGCTGCCTTGATGTTCCTCAAACTGATCAAGCACACTCCTAACTCCTAAGTGCAGAGCCTTTGCACTTACTGCTCCTTGTTCCCAACAGTGTGCTGGTAAATATTTAACAAGTGGGCTCTCTGGGGAAAAAAACAAAAACAAAATTCTGACTTGTAGCATTTTCTGATTTCTGTGTATAAATGCTCTCATACTGGCTGCTTTCAAGCTACAAACTTCACTGAACACAGAATTGGGAAGAGATGAGTGTGATTAGAACAACTGTGAGCTAGAGCCAGTATACCACTGCCTCTTTTTGAAACTTGCCCCACACGTGACCTCCCAACAGGCTGCCTCATCTTCTCCAGGTCTCTGCTCGAACATCATCTCAGTGGAGGTCCATTCACTGATCACTCCTCCTAAAACTGCACATAAGATTCCCACATCCACACCTCATTTGTCCTCTCATTTTGTTATTTGCCTTCTCCTGCATTGTTTTTGCAGCACTTATCACCACCTGGTTATTAATCATCGATCTCTTCCCATTAGAACTTAAGCTTTGTGAACAGGGGCTTTTGTTCAATGCTGTATCTCCAGTGTCTAACACATAGGAGGAGTTCAATAAATATTTGTTTTCAAATGATGGAGATTAAGTAACCTGCCCAGATTAAACAGCTATTCGGTGGCAGAGCAGGTACTTAAGCAATGAAGCTGAAAGTCTTTTAACCAAGCTAAGATCCCGTTGTTGCCCATAACCAAATCAGACCCTGGATAATGAATAGTAGGCATGTGTTAAATATTTGTCAAATTCAAAGCTAAACTGAGTGGAACATGAACTGTGAGAGTTTTTGTGGAAACGTCAAGAGACAGGGTGAGGAAACAAATTGGTTTCCCTATACCTGCCTTTTTAAGAAAACAGAAGCTCTCAAGGGAACCTGGTCTAGAAGTAAGTTATCAGAAACGAACATGATTGAAAGGATGAATTATTATGATTATTACTATTATGCAAATAATACCTAAGTGGATTTTTAATGATTAAGTCACACCTTATTTTGTAAAAATATTAAAATGAGAAGGTAAGATTCAACCACTCTCCACAAATAACCAGATGATATCTGAGATTGTTCCAGATTTTTTTCTATGAGTATACTTTTTTTAGAACTAGTATATACTGTACATAACTTTATCTGCTTTTTTCAATTAAAAATATGTAACCATCTTTCTATGTCAATAAACATACCTCTATATATGTTCACTGGCTTTAATTCAACTTGTTCTCTTATTGTTGGACATTTATATTTGCTTTTTGACTGTTTTAAACACTGCAATCAATTTTTTTTTTTTTCCAAAAAATACTTAATTGGCTGCACTGGGTCTTAGTTGATCCCAGTATGCAGGATATTTTGTTTCAGCACATGGACTTTCTAGTTGCAGTATGTGGGCTCAGTAGGGGCAGCACATGGGTTTAGTTGCTCCGAGGCATGTGGAATCTTAGTTCCCTGACCAGGGATTGAACCCCAGTCCCCTGCACTGCAAGGCAGATTCTTAACCCACTGGACCACCAGGGAGTTCCCTACAATCAATCTTATACAGAAATTTGTGAACAAAACTGTATTTGCTTAATTAGAATAAATTCCTAGAGGTATAATCTGATTAAAAGGATATAGCAATCTTACCAACAGCTTCTCCACATTTTTGCCACCACTGTATTTTTGTTATAGCATAACACCTCACACCAAACACTGTTCTAAGCACATGATAGGTATTAAGTCATTCATTTCTTATTAATACTAAAACCTCATAAGGGAGATACTATTATTCCCATTTTACAAATGGAAAAGCTAAGGTAAGTGGCTGGGCTGGGATCGATCCCGCTTCAGAGCCTGTGCTTGTGGCTTTGTGGCTGGCAGACCCATAATGGCAGCGTGTGGCTGACCGAATTGAGAATGTGGCTCCACCACATAAGTTGCACAGGGTCTTAGTTGCAGCACGTGCAATCTAATTCCTGGACCACGGATTGAACCCGGGCGCCCTGCACTGGAAGAACAGTCAGCCATTGGACCACCAGGGAAGTCTCTCCACCACTTAACCTATTGGGAGGCTTTAAAATTTTTGCTTAGTGTCTCCTTGCCACTTTTTCCTTTAAATCTGTGAAGTAGGTATAAGAGTATCTCATAATTGGCTTTTTTTTTTAAATAAAAAAGAAATTAATTGTCACAAAACTAGAAGTCCAGTGATAGTTTTGTCAAGTTATTTGATGCAGTAATTCAATGATGTTTCTTGCTTCTTTGTGCTCTCCTTGGCATGCTGACTGTGGCTCCAGGTATGCCCACTAGGTCGGAGTGGCAAGAGCCATATCCAACGACAAGATATCCATGGTTCCAAAGGAGCCATTTTTTCACGTGCCTCCTTCTTAGGAATAAGAAATCCTTTTCTTTCCAGAAAGTCTACTAACAAGACTTGGCTTGTGCCTCTTTGTGAAGGTTGTCACATACCCGTCCCCCACACCAATCACTGCAAAGATTTTCCATGAACAAATGGTGGAGAAAGTGAAAGTGTTACTCACTCAGTCGTATCCAACTCTTTGTGACCCCATGGACAGTAGCCTGCCAGGTTCCTCTGCCCATGGAATTCTCCAGGCAAGAATACTGGCGTGGGTTGCCATTCCTTTCTCCAGGGGACCTTTCCGACCCAGGGATTGAACCCGGGTCTCCCGCATTGCAGTCTTTACTGTCTGAGCCACCAGGGAAGCCCATATGGTGGGGAGTCACCCACAAAGATGCCAACATTAAACTCTGGGGAAAAGTCTACTCATCAGTTGGACAAAAGATAGTAGTAAACCTGTCTTTCTTCAGGACTGGTGACCGACCACTGGTGTTTAAGATGTATTACTTTATTGGGATCAAGAGGAAAAAAATTTTTTTTCATGAATATTTACTGTACATTCCGAGTGAAAGGCACCATGCCAGGCACTGAGGAAAATACAAATGAAGACTCAATCTCTTCTTGTCTTTTCTGCCACGGCAGTAGACTCAGGCACAGGAATACAAGCTACTTGGCAAGGCAGTTTTTTTTTTTTTTTATAAATACCACATTTGATGCACAAAGTATTATGAGGATAGAGGAGATTCATTAAGAATATTTTTGCTTCCAAGACCATTAAACCTAATTACCCAGTTTATGACTGTCAAAGAGCCATAAAAAGATGACACACAGGTTAAAGAGAACATTTCAGCAGCCTTAGCAGGAACAAGACTGTTCAAACGGCAGCTGTCACCTTACACCTAAGAATCAGGCAGAAAATGCACAGGGTCAGACCAACCAAAGCATGACAGTGACTCAGTTTCCAAGAGACTGTAGAGCAAGCTGCTTACAAACAAAACAGCTTTTTCATTAAGGTATAACATACATAAAGTACACAGATGTTAAATGTGTAACTCGATAAATTTTTCTATGTGTGAGAGTGGTGGTAACTCATAAGACACTCAGAATAGTGTCAGGCACACAAAAAGGTTAAGTACTAGTTAAGCACTAGCTGTTGTTTCATCTGCCACTTCAACAAGTGAAAAAAATACAACCTTAGTTTTATTTGCATTTCTTTGAGAAATGGGACTGAACTTTTGGGACTGCATTTTTTCCCTGTGAATTATCTGCTCACATCTCACTACTGAGATTATTAGTCTTTTTTTTTAATTAATTTGTAAGAGCCCATTTTATACTAATAACACTCATTCTTTGCCTTTTATTGCAAATATTTTCTCCAATTTGTTCCTTGGCTTTAGTACATGGTATGAGCCTAGATTCTAACTTTGTTTAAAAACAGCCATCCCTGACACTGTGTATTAAATAAGGGATCCAACTTACACTTACTTATTAGAAGGAAAAGTTATGACCAACCTAGATAGCATATTGAAAAGCAGAGACATTACTTTGCCAACAAAGGTCCGTCTAGTCAAGGCTGCTGTTTTTCCTGTGGTCATGTATGGATGTGAGAGTTGGACTGTGAAGAGAGCTGAGCGCTGAAGAATTGATGCTTTTGAACTGTGGTGTTGGAGAAGACTCTTGAGAGTCCCCTGGACTGCAAGGAGATCCAACCAGTCCATTCTAAAGGAGATCAGTCCTGGGTGTTCATTGGAAGGAGTGATGCTGAGGCTGAAACTCCAGTACTTTGGCCACCTCATGCAAAGAGTTGACTCATTGGAAAAGACTCTGATGCTGGGAGAGATTGGGGGCAGGAGGAGAAGGGGACGACCGAGGATGAGATGGCTGGATGGCATCACTGACTCGATGGACATGGGTTTGGGTGAACTCCAGGAGTTGGTGATGGACAGGGAGGCTGGGCATGTTGCAATTCATGGGGTCGCAAGGAGTTGGACATGACTGAGCAACTGAATTGAATTGAACTGAAAAGGACAACCCTATCACATATTAGATTTTTGTTTTTCCTCCAATGTCATAAGAATGTCCAGAGAACTTAATTTAGGTGACTTCTTTAACTGTATAGAATACTTAGTTGTATTATATGAGATAGCCATGTAAGGGGAGAAATATTAAAATTCTACATACTAGTATGTAATTCTACACTGACTAGTCTCTTTCACTGACCAGTCTACTTCTACTTAGGTGTGCATTTCTGGTGAACTTACACCTTCATATCCCCATGGATACCATGGCTTAAAACGCCCTGTACATCCCCATATACCTGTTGATTCATTTAGGTACATCATTCAGTGCCTACTGTGTACCACGCACCATGCTAAGGAGTGAACCAGACAAATGCAATTCTTCCCACAATGTGGCATAAATATTAGCTGGTAGAAGACATTATTTAATTTATTTAAATACATGATTACACCAATAATTCATCACAGCTGTGTTTGGTGCCACAAGGTACAACATAGTATCTTTTCTAGCTGAGAAATCTGGTTTCCAGATCTGTTTACTCTGCACACTTTTAAGGCACAACCAGGTTCCAATTTCCAATGGGAAATACCAGAAAGAACCTTGAGAATAATCTTCAGAGTAGTCACAAGGATAAGGTTGAGGAGTAAGAAAAAAAAAAGTTTAAAAAAAAACCACCCTAAAACATTAGGGAACACAGTTCCAGCAGCTCAATGCACTTGGAGACATTCCTTTAAATTCTCTAGTTTACATCCTGAGCAAAGCCAGTTCCATGGCAAATAAGAACCCAAACAAGTTTAATAAGGTCAAGAATAAGGCAGAAAGGAGACTCCAAAGTAGGATCATTTTGTCTTTTGAAAGGGAAAACCAATTACTATCTTTTTATGTACTGTGCCCTATTTTTCTTGGGGTGTCCCTATTCTCTACAATGAACAGATTTCAACACTGGGCAACTGTGAGGAATAATTTCAATAGTTGAAACAAACAAAAACATTGCTTTATGAGAAAAAGAAAAAACAAAACCAAAAGAGTAAATTCCACATACAATTCAGAGAACTGAACTTAGATGACTTCCTTAACTGTATAGTCGTATTATATGAGACAGCCATGGCAAGGGAGAAATATAAAAATTCTACATATTAGTATGTAATTAGAGGCTGCAGAGTCATCGACAGTGATTCAACCACAAAACACCAGTTTTCCAGCTCAAACTGGAAAGGATTTTTTCTTTTTTTTTTTTTTAATGAAAGTAGATATGTCTGAGGGTGGCCAAATGTAAGTAATTATTTTCTTTGTAAAAAACTTCTTTAAAAGATTTCTCCCTCATTGACCCCCATTTTGATGGTAATAAATAAGTCTGACTTTATAACTTAAAAAATAAAAACCAACCTAGGTTGTTTTATCCAAGTGGACGATTTAAAGTAAAAACAAACAGGTGATATATATTTTTATCTTAAAATAAGTTTGAGATTTCTGAAGTCTATGCTATGAAGAAGGATGCCAACAAACTCACTCATTACCATACATAAAATTAAGCTTTCTAACACAATCTCTTTAGCATGAAATCAAATACAGTGCTCTTAGAGGATCCCCAAATGCTATCTCTTCCAGCTCTTTAAAAGCCAGCTTCTGTTTCTTCAAGAAACAAAGTATATTCAATATTGCAAAAAAGCACCATAGGTATCTGAAATGCGAAACAACTAGTGACTCCCACTCTATTCCACAGAATTAGCAGGCATCTATCACCTGTTCCTCAGATCACTTACTTCCCTGTTTTTCTTTGTTTTCACTAGCAGGACTGTCCAGAACCTCTATCTTGCCTTTTCCGTCTTCTGAATGAGGAAGCTTAATATTATCTATGGTGACTTCAGCTTCGGAAGAGGTGCTGTCATCTTCATCCTCAGACTCTGAACTTTCCTCTGAACTGTCTTGTGAATTCTCTTCCGAACTGTCCTCTTCTTTCGAATGAGACTGATTCATCTCAAACAAGGCCACGTCCTAAAGGAAAAAAAACACACCATGTGGGAGATTTATTTTGGGGCAGTTCCCTAAAAAGTTATAAAAACAACTTTGGGAATGACCAACACTTAGCACAAATACTGAAGCACAGAAGACAGGAAATGTTTTTAATACAATACTATTATTCTTTCAGTTGCCAGAGTCCGGCCTAAGGATTTACTTTTATTATAAGTCTAAAAAGTTCCTCACAACTGAATTCTATACAGCTGACTCTATTTAACAAAACTCACTCAACAAATATTAACAAATACCAACATTAACCGGGCACCACATTAGAATCTCAACAACAACAAAATCCTTGCCTTGGTGGAACTTATGTTTTTGAGCAGGAGTTGGCAAACCATGGCCTGCAGGGCAAACCCAGCCCCCTGCCTGTTTTCATGCAGCTTATGAACTAAGAATGCTTTTACATTTTGAGTGGTAGGAAAAAAGCAAAACAAAAGAACAGTATTTCATGAAATGCAAAAATTGTATGAAATTCAAATTTTGGATTCCATAAAAAGTTTATAAAACATGCCTACTCATTATGTATCATCTACAGCCGTCTTTGGGGCTTCACAGGTGGCGCTGGTGGTAAAGAACCTGCCTGCCAATGCAGGTGACATAAGAGATGTGGGTTCAGTCCCTCAGTCGGGAAGATCCAATGGAGGAGGGCATGGCAACCCACTTTAGTATTCTTGCCTGGAGAATCCCATGGACAGAGGAGCCTGGCAGGCTATAGTCCATAGGGTCGCAAAGAGTTGGACACAACTGAAGCGACTTAGCGAGCACACACACATACACACACAGCTGTCTTCACATGGAAATGGCAGAAATAAACAGTCATAACAGAGACAGCGTGGTCCACAAAGCCTAACGTTATTTACTGCCTGGCCCCCTACATATAACGGCTGCTGACCTCTGTTCTAGTTAAGAAACAAGTTTTCTGGTGGTCCAGTGGGTCCACGCTCCCAATGCAGGGGGCCCGAATTTGATCCCTGGTTGGGGAACTAAATCTCATGTGCTACAACTGAAAGCCTAAGGGCTGGTGGAGCCGAATAAATAAATGTATCTTTTTAAAAAGGCAATAAACAGTTACTCAGAAAGCACAGTGGAGGGGAGTGAAAAGTTTAAAAAGAAAAAAGAAGACAGAAAACCATTGAGGTGACGAGTGATGAAAGATGGAATTTTTGGATGGGATTTTACAAAGAGGGAAGAGGCCCAGAGCAAGGAGACGGAGGCTGGAGTCCAACCAGTGAGGGTCCTTGGTGGGAGAGGTCAGTGGAGAGCTGGAGGCAGGATCACACTGGCCCATGAAGGACTCTGAATTAGAAATGAGACAGGAAGCCCCCTGGTTCCCAAACTGGGGGCCACATGCAATGTGTCAAGAACAAGCTCTGGGGGAAAAAAAGTGGAAGCAGAAAGTCTGGCTGGGAACTTCCTGGGATAATCCAGAGGAGAGACTGTCATCACCTAGAGTGACGGTCGTGGTGCCGAGCAGGAGTGGCTTGATTTGGGATGTACTCTAGATGCAGAGCTGCCATAACTGCTGATGGATCAGGTATATGATTATTAAAAACGGTGTCAGCTCTGTCCGGACATGAGTGTTACAAAGGGGATTTCAGTGCAGAAATAAGAGGAGCCCAAAGTGAGAGACAATTTTCACATCTGAGTTATATAATCAGTTTTTCTGTTATACACACTGTTTATTTTTACATTCTCAATGAATCAAGACTCTGATTACTTCTTTCTGGCCTTGAATGGGAAATTTTAAAAAAACTCAGGGCACTTAGTATATAAATGCTTCTAGATAACACATGTGTTATTGGAGTTGAAAAAGCCTTTCTATGAGTCTGAATAACTAAATTCCTAGACTTCACCCAGGGAAGCTTGCTGACTTATGAGGTTATTAGGATTAAATAACTTGGTCATTTAATCATCAAATGACTGAGTTACCTGTGCAGTACTGGAAACATGAGCTGACTTTGCAAAAAGGAAAATAACACTTGGAATCAAAATTTAAAAGTTCTCCTTCTTTTTCAGGTGACGAAACATATTGTTTATTTTATACTATGAAATGAAAACAAGGCATAATTACCATTTGAATAACTTGTCCAAGAGTCTCATCAGTATTTTCAATATTGAAATGACCAGGTGGTGCAGCTGCCATTTCTTTTCTTAGATTTTCATTTGCCTGAGCCATCTGTGGGAGAAAGGTCCGTACTTGGTCCAATACTAAGGAGCAAAAATATCATTTATCAATATTTATGTTAGTCTTTGGCCAAACTTTTAAAATCCAGAATTTCTAAAAAACACTTCTCAATTTGACAGGAATAATAACAACAGTTCAATAAAAAGCATTCAAATTCCTTCTATTTTAAAAGAGAATTTCCATTCTCTTCTGAATTCTTAAAACAGTGGGCTTCCCTGGTGGCTCAGACAGTAAAGAATCTGCCTGCAATGCAGGAGACTCAGGTTCAATCCCTGGGTCAGGAAGATCTCCTGGAGAAGGGAATGGTTACCCACGACAGTATTCTTGTCTGGGGAATTCCTCTGTCCGTAGAACAGTATGACTGTACAATTCATCAATTATTTCTCAATGTTTTCTGGTTTTCATATATGCTCAGAACTGAAAATTCCTAGAAGAATGGCATTCAACAGACAGTAACTGAATAAGTAGGCAGTAGGACTTAACAGTTTAATGCATGAGACTCCAAGGCTTTGGGGTCAGACTGATGAGGCTCTTCAGAGAACTCCGGTTCCACGTCTTACTATCTGAGTTACCTGGGGCAGGTTAATGAAGCTGCTGCTGCTGCTGCTAAGCCGCTTCAGTCGTGTCCGACTCTGTGCAACCCCATAGACGGCAGCCCACCAAGGCTCCCCCGTCCCTGGGATTCTCCAGGCAAGAACACTAAACTGGGTTGCCATTTCCTTCTCCAATGCATGAAAGTGAAAAGTGAAAGTGAAGTCGCTCAGTCGTGTCCGACTCTTATCGACCCACGGACTACAGCCTACCAGGCTCTGTCCGTGGGATTTTCCAGGCAAGAGTACTGGAGTGGGGTGCCACTGCCTTCTCCGGGTTAATGAAGCAATGGATGTTGGTGAAGCCCCACATCTGTTTCCCTTTCTTCTGATAATGATGACTTTTCTGAAACTCTGTCACTCTTAGTCACTCTTGTCCCTACCCAGTTCATGCCTATGTATTCCACAACCTTGGCCACTGTGATTTGGTCTCATGACACTGTGATCTGGCAAGCCAATTAGGGATCACCCTGGGACTCTGTTGTGGACTGTTGAGAAAGATGTCCATTCTTTCAGAGTCAATGACAAGGTGAGCTGCTGAATGTAAACCCAGAGCTGCTGATAAACCAGCCCACCTACCACCCATCATCAGGGAAGAGCTGGTTCTAGATAAAGTCAACACCTAGGAAAGTAGAACTAAGAGATATAGAGTGGCAGATCCCAGATGACGCTGAGCACCTGGATGCAGAGGTACCTGAAATCACTGGGGGTACTTTTCCCCCCAAAATGAGCCAACATCACTTGGCTAAAGGCAATTGGAGCTGGGTTTCATTCATGTGCAACCAGAGGAATCTAATACATTTAATTTAACCAATCAAAACCTCAGTTTATTCATCTGTAAAACAAGGGTAGTAACTATCAGGTACTGTGCTAAGCACAGGGGAGACAAAAAACAGGGATATGTCATTTATTGAGTTAGCTCTCAAGAGAGGCCCAGCATATAACCATGCACGTCATGAGCTCTCAGAACTTAAGTCACTGACAGCCATGCAACAGTGGACTGAAATGTTCAGAGCATGGAGGAAGAAAATGGAGGTGAGGATCAAGAAACGGCCTTGAATTGTGAATTCCAGGTGGTATACCCAACTTGGAAAAGAATTTGGCAATCTTTTCTCTATTGAAAAATACACTCTGGGGACTTCCCTTGGGGTCCAGTGGTTGAGACACCATGCTTTCAATGCAGGGGGGTGACAGTTCCACCCCTGGTTGGGGAACTAAGATCCCACATGATGGGTGGCATGGCAAAAATACTAAAAAATAAAAATTCTTAAAATTCCACTGAGAGATATGTACCCTCCAAAAATATAAACCTATGTCCACACAAAAACTTATATTTGAATAGGGAGCCACCATGCAATCATTTCAGCTGTTGTACATTTAGTGCATATTATGGTTAACTTCCCCTCGACTACTCACGATTTTGTAGTTTACAGACATGATAACCTCATGTATCATTTACACCACTTTTACTAATTCTTGTCTTTTTTTTAAACATTAAGAGGGAATTACACAGATGCTAAGTATTACATGATGCTATCTGAACAAAGTCTGACTCACCTATATTTAGAGTATGCGGTACAGCAACAGCGCAGAGTAATTAATAAAAAGAACTGGCCCTGTTATGAGTAACATTTACCATTTAACTTACTGTGTCCAATTTAATCAAATCTGGTGGTGTTTTCCCACATCTGTGTGTGAAATTTGGGAGTCAGTAACCTCTGGAAAAATTTCCCATGGAGTTTAACAATAATTGATTTTGAATTCCAAAAATTCATCCCGCAAGTTTTTCTGGGCAAGGTTACCCTCTTAAGTGTGACCCCAAGGACTGTAGCCTGCCAGGCTCTTCTGTCCATGAGATTCCCAACCAAGGAATCAAACCAGTCTCCTGCATGGTTTAAGCCCCGCCCTCTTACAGCAGGGGAATAATGCAAGAAATTTTATCCCTGTGCACTGAATTCATGATGTAATTTCCAAGTAAGACTTGCTAGAATGGACTCTGACAACAAAAGCAGACACTGTCCCAACAAATAAGTGATTAATTAGGCAGAATTTCACATCAGAGAGGGTTCTTGAGAGAGAGAAAGAGAAGAGAGGGAAGGGTACTTACAGGGACTCCTCTCTATCCGAACTGTTTGAAGAGTAGAATTCTTCCTGGAATTAGGCTTGGAGTCGATGAGCAACCTGTCCCATATACCTGAAAACACACACACACACTTCCTTTATTAAGGCACAAAGAAACAGGAGCCCAAGAGCAGACTTTCTGAGACCACCCTCCATCCTCAAGCCTTGACTGTTCCTTCCTCACTTTCTAACACATTAAAAAAAAAAAAAAAAAAAAAAGAGCACTCCAAGTTTCATTACAACATTTTAGTTCTTTCTGCAGATCTCCCCCCTTTAAACCTGTCTCTTACATCTCTGCCTCACCAATGTCAGGTAATAAATGCCCACTAAACTGCACCTTTCTGGGCCAGAAATCTACCAGCAACAAATGTAGGTCGGCAATGACAGAATGCAGGAAGCAGTACAGAGTACATAAGGGTTAAGTAAAGCCAGAAATGGTTTACCAGTTGCATTATACTGGGCAAATCACCTACACTTTTTGAGTATTAATTTCTTCATTTATAAAACATCTCTGCCTGGTAAGTTCCCTTTCAGTCAAGATGTCTGATGTAGACAAAACAGCCCTTTAAAGAGAACCCCTTTAGCCTTTTCACAGCTCCTCAAATCAACCCAACTCTCCAGCCCATCAGAGCACAGAGAACAGGACTTAACTTTCAAAACCCAAGGCTTTATGCACCCTGGTTCCCACACCTGGAAAATCTCTTCACTCTGGTATAAAAATCCTGTTCACCCTCAAAGCAGCAGCTCAACACTCCTAGCGTACTATCAATAGCTTATACCTAATAACTGGATTAGTGAAAAGAGCATGGACTCTGGGGCCACACTGATTGGATTCAAATCCCAGTTTTGCCACTTTCCACCCACATGATCTCCAACAAGTTACTTATCTGTGTGATACACCAGGTCTCAGGTTCCTCTTCTATACAACTGCCCTAACAGAACCAACTCCACACAGGGAGGTTGTGAGGATTAAATTTAGCGAATTAATTCCTGGGGCAGAGTAGGCACTAAGAAGCTTCAGCTATTATTATACTGTCTTCGAATGCTCTCCATTCTCACAGAATCTTTTTTCAAGTTAACATTTAATGAGGATATGCCCACAACATTACACTCATTCCTCTTCTCAGAAAACAAACAAACAAACAAACATTATAGGTAATACTACTTCCATTTTCCAAATGTAAAAACTGAAGCACTGGGGATGTAAACAACTCTCCTACTATGGTGCTGAAGATTCTTGAGAGTCCCTTGGACTGCAAGGAGATCAAACCAGTCAATCCTAAAGGAACTCAACACTGAAATATTCATTGGAAGGACTGACGTTGAAGTTGAAGCTCCAATATTTTGGCCACCTGATGTGAAGAGCCCGACTCTGATGCTGGGAAAAACTGAGGGCAGGAGGAGAAGAGGGCGACAGAGGATGAGATGGTTGGATAGCATCATCCACTCAACGGACATGAGTTTCAGGAAACTCTGGGAGATAGCGAAGGACAGGGAAGCCTGGAGTGCTGCAGTCCATGGGGTCGCAAAGCGTCGGACATTGGCCACAAAAAGGTTCCACAGCTGGTTGGCTCTTCCTTGAGCCAGCCATCTGTTCTAACAGCGTCTCCCACTCGAATGAACTTTATTATCCAACACCGGCCCCCTCCAAAAAGAGTTCGACAGCTAATTACTCGTGGGGTTGGGATTCGAACCCTAGTTTGTTTGGTTTTTTTAGCTATTATGATGTCTAAAAACCTACGAGGGTTTCCTGGACGCGTCTCCCTCTACCAGAGCAGCTCACTAAGGGAGCGCACTATGGGAGGCTCTGTGAACATCTGCAGAGAGAGGGTGCTCAATCCATAATAGTCACCTGCTCCCCTTAAGCCAACTGCTGGAACCCAGACCTGACTCTAAGGTCGTCCCCTTGGGAGGGGGAGGGGGGCGAGGGGAGGTCGTGCTGCGGCGCTCAGCACTGGGCACTCAGCACTGTGCCTAAAACATGAAAACACAAACCACCCTCGGGCTCGAGGCCGGATGCCCACACCTAGGCCGGCCAGTCCCCCAACCCCGCAGCCGGGGGCATGTCCGGGTCCCTCGGCGGTGCAGGGGCTACGCAGGTAGCCCCTGACCCGCGGCTCCAGCAGCGCCGCCCCCAGCTGCACGTGCGCGCCCCACGCCGCTGCCGCCCACCCGTCCGTCACCTCCGCGGCCGCCGCTCCCTGCCATCAGCAACTCCTTGGAGACCGAGACCCCGGAGCCATCCCGGGAGGACGACGAACAGCTTGGGCAGGACTGGGATTCGCCGCGGACCTCCATGCTGCTCGCTGGCCTTCACAGCGGCCTCTTCAAGCCCGGATGCAGGAAAAAGGCTGGGGTAGGAGGCGGGGCCAGGACTGCGATTGGAGGAAACTCGTAGGAGCGGGGCGAGGGGCAGGGCGAGGGAGGCCCGCGGCGAGGGCGGCACCTAGCGGAGTGAGGAGGCCATTCCTATCCGGAGAAAGGGTAGGTGGAGACTCTAGAGATCTGTGATTGGATCAAAGAGTTAGCAAGGCTGGATTTAAAAGTGAAGAGCGCACCATGGGGGCTGCCCTCCCCTTCAAACCTCTGTGACGTAGAACACACTTTGACTGTCCAGTGGTTAAGACTTGGACTTTCAGTTCAGGGGGTATAGGTTGGATTCCCGGTCTGGGAGCTAAGATCCCACATGTCTCCCAGCCACAAAAACAAAAATATAAAACAGAAGCAATATTAAAAATAATTTCAATAAATACTTTATAAATGATCCACATCAAAGAGAAATCTTAAATTAAAAAAAAACCCCATATACTCCAGGCAAGAGTACTGGAGTGGGGTGCCATAAAGACTCCAATTTCTCCACATCCTCGTCAATGTTTATTTGCTTTTTCTTTCTTTCTTTTTTTTTAAATAGTGGCTGTCCATCCTAGTTGGATTCTTCCCTCGTGGCTCAGATGGTAAAGCATCTGCCTGCAATGCGAGAGCCCTGGGTTCAATCCCTGGGTTGGGAAGATCCCCTGGAGAAGGAAGTGGCAACCCATTCCAGTGTTCTTGCCTGGAAAATCCCTTGGACAGAGGAGCTAGTAGGCTACACTCCATGGGGTCTCAAAGAGTCGGAAACGACTAAGCGACTTCACTTTCTTTCTTTCTTTCTAGTTGGTGTGAGGTGATAACTCACTGTAGTTTAGATTTGCATTTCTCTTGATGCTTTTGAACTGTGGTGTTGGAGAAGACTCTTGAGAGTCCCTTGGACTGCAAGGAGATCCAGCCAGTCCATTCTGAAGGAGATCAGCCCTGGGATTTCTTTGGAAGGATTGATGCTAAAGCTGAAGCTCCAGTACTTTGGCCACCTCATGCGAAGAGTTGACTCATTGGAAAAGTCTCTGATGCTGGGAGGGATTGGGGGCAGGAGGAGAAGGGGACGACCGAGGATGAGATGGCTGAATGGCATCACTGACTCGATGGATTTGAGTCTGGGTAAACTCCAGGAGTTGGTGATGGACAGGGAAGCCTGGCGTGCTGCAATTCATGGGGTCGCAAAGAGTCAGACATGACTGAGCGACTGAACTGAACTGAACAATTAGTGATATTGAGCATGTTTTCACCTATTCATTGGCCATTTGTGTATCTACTTTGCAGAGATGTGTATTCACATCCACTGCCTGTTTTAGGTTGCTTTGTTGGTGTTGAATTGTAGGAGTTATTTATCTTTTCTTATCAGATATATGATAATATTTTAGAGACATAGACCATTATGAACATACAAGAACTCAGGAAATATTGCTCCCAAACTCTCCTTGAGGAATTTCCTAGAAAATATGATTCAGAAAATAATTGGAGAAATGCAACTTAAGTTTTGGTAGTATTTTACAGTAGAATTGGGGGAAAACAGTGAGAATAAGGTTGAAAGAATAGTCTTTAATTTTTATAGGTTTTGATAGCATGGATATAAGACAAAAAAGGGGGAGAAAGCAGAGACTATATTAGTTAGTTCAGTTGCTCAGTCGTGCCGGACTCTTTGAGACCCCATGAATCGCAGCACGCCAGGCCTCCCTGTCCATCACCAACTCCCGGAGACTATATAGTAAGAGGAAATCTGACTTTTTAAAAACTTGGAATAAAAGGATAATATTTTAAGTTAGATGTTTGGGGTAATGGAGAGAAGAGAAAGAGGAGGTTACTTGTAAGTTACAATGTTGTTCGTGGTAAGAAGACAATATCAAAATAAAAGGAGACTGAATGATATTGAATACAGTTATTAGAACAAAATAAAAATATTCATAAATATAAAAATTAATAAGATAGAAAAGAATTCAGGCTCTTTCCCCTAAATGGAAACAAAAAGATACTTTATAATGCTAAATATAAATATAATGCTAAATACTAGAATCTGCAAAGAGGAAGCTATCATTAATATCCACATGCCTAATAAAACAGCAACAAGTATTATAAAACAGAAAGTAAAAAGGAATGCAAAGAAAATTAAGCAAAAACTCTACTAATTGGAAATTTTAACACTGTTTCAGAACAGACTATATCTAATTGGACAAAAAATTATGTGGTTACAGAAGACCTAAACAAAATTATAAATAAAGTAGAGGTAAAGAATCCACCTTACCAATGCAGGAGACGCAGGTTTGATCCCTGAGTCAGGAAGATACCCTGAAGTAGGAAATGCCAAGCTGCTCCAATTTTCTGGCCTGGAAAATTCCACATACAGATGAGCTTTGTAGGCTATGGTCCATGGGGTTGCAAAGAGTTAGATTCAATTGAGCACACACACACAGATCTAATAAATGTAAACACTGAATCCTGATAACAGAGATTAAACCTTCTATCTAAGTCAGATGAAAAATTCACAAAACTGCCACATTATAGTCCACAAAATTTCAATACATTCCAAAAATATAAATGATATAAGTGGCCTTCTGTGATCACAATTCTATATAACTAGCAAATAATGACATTTTAAAAAATCTCTTCCACCTAAAAATGTAAAAACACACTGCTAATCAATCCTTGCATTAAAAGGAAATAATGAAATGAACCTTTGCCCTTAAAAAGCTATTTTGAAAAAGTCAAGAAAACGACGAACCACTAGCTTAATGTGAGTCAAAATACAGGGGTGAAGGAAGGTTTGAAGGTATAAATATATGAAATAAAAGGTAATGAAACAATAACCATAAAATCAGAGGAAATATGTAAAAACGTATAAACACTACTTTGCACAACTCTATGCAAAGAAAATTGAAAGGCTAAATGAAACCATTTGAAATGGTTAATGTTCCAGAAATATATAATTTACAAAATTTCCCCAGAATTCGATAGCAAGTCTAAATAGAGCAGTTTTTATAGACGTTACAGAGAGGGTTGTCAGAGCTCTCACATAAAAACACCATGCCCAGTTGGTTTTACAAGGGGATTTCTATCAAACTTTCAAAGATCAGATAAACCTAATGCTACTTAAACTATTTCAGAGCATGGGAAATAAAAGTAAAATTCCCAAGTTCTAAGAAATGAATATAGCATTCATACCCAAACTTCAGAAAGATTGTACAAAAAAGAAAATCATCGAACTGGCTTAATTGGTTTCCCTAGAAGCCAGCCTAGAGATGAGGTTCAAGTGCAAGTAGCTTTGGAGCCAGAAGAGGGAAGAGAAACAGAGGAGGAAGGGAACCAGTACTGTGCTATGTGCTCAGTTGTGTCCAACTCTCTGTGGCCCCATGGACTGTCCATGCTCCTCTGTCCATGGAATTTCCCAGGTAAGAATGAACTGCAGGGTAAGGGTATCTTCCCAACCCAGGGAATCAAATCTGCTTCTCTGAAGTCTCTTGTATTGGCAGGCGGATTCTTTGACCACTAGCGCCACCTGAGAATCCACAATAGCAAATTGTGGCTAAGGGCAACTGGAACTTAATTCTGCTGGGGAATTCTCAGTTATCCTGAGTGAGCCTAGGTATTTGTCTACTAGCTCATGTCAGTTATTGGTTGAGGGCTGCTCCTACACGGTACAAGTTGCCCAGCATTTCCAGCCTGGTCTTTGCTTTCTAGTTAAAGTGGGCTCCAGTGGCAAGAGAAAATCTTCAGGCAGAAAGTTACAAATGCTGTTCATTGAAAATTGGTGGTCCAGTGGTTAAGAAGCCTCCTGCCAAAGCAGGGCACACAGATTCGATCCCTGGTCTGAGGTATATTCCACATACCTCAGGACAATTAAGCCCGAGGGCTACAACTACTGAAGCCCACATGCGGCAACTGCTGAGCCCATGGGCTCGAGCCCACGCTCTGCAACAAGAGATGCCACTGCAATGAGAAACCCACGCTTGGCAACTGGAGAGTAGCCCCTGCTCATGGCAACAATGAGAAAGCCCATGCCAGCAATGAAGACCTAGCGCAGCTAAAAATTAAATTAATTAATTAAAACAATTTTTTGAAAAAAGAAAATTGAGCAGAAGTGTATATAAATAGTAAGTGCCAATGGGCTATGCATGAGGCACTGACAACCTTTATGACAAGATCAATCTTAATTATGAATATTGATGCAAGAGATTTGTTGTTGTTCAGTCGCTCAGTCGTGTCCAGCTCTTTGAGACCTCATGGAGTAGCACACCAGGCTTCTGTGTCCTTCACCATCTCCCAGAGCTTGCTCAAACTCATGTCCATTTAGTTGGTGATGCCATCCAACTATCTCATCCTCTGTCATCCTCTGCTCCTGTCCTCAATCTTTCCCAGCATCCAGGGTCTTTTCTAATGAGTCAGCTCTTAGCATCAGGTGGCCAAAGTATTGGAGCTTCAGCATCAGTCCTTCCAATGAATATTCAGGACTGTTTTCCTTTAGGATGGACTGGTTGGATCTCCTTTCAGTCCATGGGACTCTCAAGAGTCGTCTCCAACACCACAATTCAAAAGCATCAATTCTTCAGTGCTCAGCCTTCTTTATGGTCCAACTGTCACATCCATGCATGACTACTGGAAAAACCATAAGCTTTGACTAGACAGAACTTTCTTGGCAAAGTAATGTCTCTGCTTTTTAATACACTGTCTAGGTTTGTCATAGCTTTTCTTCCAATGAGCAAGCATCTTTTTATTTCACGGCTGCTGTCACCATCTACAGTGATTTTGGAGCCCCCCAAAATAAGTCTTTCACTGTTTCCATTGTTTCCATATCTATTTGCCATGAAGTGATGGGACTGGATGCCATGACCTTCATTTTTTGAATTTGAGTTTAAGCCAGCTTTTCCACTCTCCTCTTTCACTTCATCTAGAGGCTCTTTAGTTCTTCTTCACTTTCTGCCATGAGGGTAGTGTCATCTGCATATTTGAGGTTATTGATATTTTTTCCAGCAATCTTGATGCCAGCTTGTGCCTCATCCAGCTTGGCATTTCACATGATGTACTCTGCATATATGTTAAATAAGCAAGGTGACAATTTACAGCCTTTCCCAGCTTGGAACCAGTCCGTTGTTCCATGTTCAGTTCTAACTGTTGCTTCTTGACCTGCACACAGGTTTCTCAGGAGGCAGATAGGGTGGTCTGG
Source organism: Ovis canadensis (assembly GCF_042477335.2). Classification (NCBI taxonomy): domain Eukaryota; kingdom Metazoa; phylum Chordata; class Mammalia; order Artiodactyla; family Bovidae; genus Ovis; species Ovis canadensis. The sequence continues at coordinate 179,857,906 of NC_091247.1, read as the reverse complement.
TATTCCCATCTCTTTAAGATGCAACAAATTAATACTAGCAAGAGAATCCAAGAGTACATTGAAAACTAGATGCCATACAAGAGGTGCTTATTCTAAGAAGAATTAGTATAGTCTTTAGTATATTAATAGTAGTATTGTCATTAACGTATTGGTTTAACAGTTACACAGAAAAATCATATAATCGTCTCTACAGATGAGCATTCAATAAGATGAAAATTGATACCCATTATGCATAATAAAATCGTATATACTTCTGCCCCCCAAATCAGCATTTTACTTAATGGGTAAATGCAAGGCTTTCTTCCTAAAGCATCTAGAGGAAATGCAAGGATGTTCACAGTCTTCAGTATTACCTAAGCATTGAATTGGCAATATTAGCCAAAACATTTACACAAGAGGAAATAGAAACATAAGACCTGGAAAGTGAGGTAAGACTATTTCTATATACAAATGTTACAGTAGTATATCTGAGAACAGGGGTGGGGAAAGAATCAGAAAAACTGCTACAAATGAGAATCTTGTAAAATAGTAGGAAATAAATGTAGAGAAACGCCACCCAGTTTGAAAATATAGTGGAAGGGAAACCCCATTTTTAAGAGGATTAAGATAAACTAAAACACCTAGGCATAAGCTTAATAATAAATCTTCAAAAAGTAGTTAAAGAAAACCATAAAATATTCTTGAAAGATAAAAAATAGATTTGAATAAAAGGAAGGATGTAACAGATATATCCATTGCCTTGGATAGAAAGACTCAATATCAAAAACACTGTCAGTCTCCTAAAGTACACCATGAAATTCCCATAATCCTAATAAAGATGCCATCAGGTAATCTTTCCCCTTTGAATGATGAAAACGTTCATACAAAATGACGGTAGCAGCCAGGAGACTGAAAAAGAGGAGATACAACGAGAGGGGGGTGTTTCCTCTATTAGATATTAAAACGTAAGTCTGCCTAATAATTAAAAACAGTACTGATGCACAAACTAAACAGAGGACAAAAAATAAAATTCAGAAGTAGATCCCCACGCTTTGGGAATTTTAGTGTAGATAAAGGGAGTCTCTCAAATCAGTAAGGAAGAGATGAACTTTTAAATAAGTTGTACTAGGGGATTGCCTTGGTGGTCCAATGGTTAAGATTCCATGCTTTAAATGCAGGGGTCCTGGGTTTGATCCCTGGTTGGGGAATTAAGATCCCACAGGTAATGTGGTATGGCCAAAAACAAAACAAACACGGTATTGGAACAAAAGAATAGCCATTTGAGGAAAAAAGAAAAAAGGTAAATTTGGGTCCATTCCACACACTATGCATCCAGACAAATTCCAAATGTATTGGAGAGTCAAACTTGAAAAACGAAACTTTAAAAGTAATAAAAGAGAGCTAGGAAGAGAGAGGGAAGAAGGTAGTGGCACCCCACTCCAGTACTCTTGCCTGGAAAATCCCATGGATGGAGGAGCTTGGTAGGCTGCCGTCCATGGGGTCGCTGAGGGTCGGACATGACTGAGCGACTTCACTTTCACTTTTCACTTTCATGCATTGGAGAAGGAAATGGTACCCCACTCCAGTGTTCTTGCCTGGAGAATGCCAGGGACGGGGGAGCCTGGTGGGCTGCCGTCTATGGGGTCTCACAGAGTCGGACTCGACTGATGTGACTTAGCAGAAGCAGCAAGAAGAGAGAGGGCAATAGAATGTTTTCTTTATAACTGAAATGGATGGGGAAAACTTCCTTAACTATCATTCAAAATCTAGAATCAATAAGAGAAAAGATTCATGAATTTGACTATATAAAAATTCAAAAATAATTTTTACAGAAGAAAAATCAGCATAAGTGATGTAAGAAGACAAATGATGCATCTGAAAACAAGACTTCCAACTTATCTCACTGGAGTTAATACCCGTAACATTAAAAGCTTCTAAAAACTGAGAAGAAAAAGACCAATAACTCCACAGAAAAACAGGTTAGAAAAGTGAACCAACAATTCACAGAAACAGAAATACAAAAGTTGCTCAAACACACTCGTATTTAAAAAAAGCTGAAACACACTCATATTAAAAAACACACACACATAAAAGAAAATGACATTGGGGAGCTATTTCTCATCTACCAGAATGGAAAGAATGAAAAATTAAAACATACCCATTGGCAAAGTAGTGGGGAAGCAGGCAGTGCCTTACATTAAAGTTGGGAATGAAAAATAATAGAGTTGTTATGGAAAGGAATTGTCATTGTCCAGTAAGTTACATATATGCATTTACCTTTATACTCAGAAATTCCTATCAACATTCTGGGAAAAAAATTCAAGATAACATAGGCACTGTGGCACTATTTGTAATGGTAAAAATTAAAATAACCTAATGTCTATCAATGGGGGTCTATTTGAATAAACACAAAATGGAATACTATGCATGGTAAAAAGATGAGGTAAATATATATATCCTGCTATGGAGGATCTTCTGGATATATTTATAAGCAAATAAAGCAAATTTGTTTAATAAAATGAGGAAAACACCTATATATGTTTATACACACACACAGATACATATGCATGTATATTTTCAAAAAGAAGCAATGGAAGATAAGCCAAAAATGAATAGAATAGTCATTCATTTCATATAAAAATGTTACTTCATTTCATAACATTAACAGAGGGGAAAGGAAGGAACAAGGAAGGCTATTAGACTTTTCTGAATGTGTACTGTTTAACCATTTTGATTTTGGAATCCTGTAAATAACTTATACTTTAAAAAATTAAATACAAAAAGAAAGAACCCTCTTCCCCAAACTAAAAATGGACCGAAGTAATTGAATTTAACTGTATATCAAGTTTGTGGCACAACAACACAGAAGAGACTTATTTTAGATAACTCTAAAACTTAAAATTTAGACAGTACATCCTTAATAAGATATATCTTAAGGACAAAGACAATAGCCACACACCCTCAACAAATCTTAAAATGCATTCTAGCATCTTAATTTTTAGTACTCCTATTGATATTGTTCTTTTGAAACTGCTTATATAAATATTCTTGTTGTTATTGTTTAGTTGCTAAGTTGTGTCTGACTCTGCCACCCCATAGACTGCAGCACACCAGGCTTCTCTGTCCGTAAACTATCTCTTGGAGTTTGCTCAGATTCTTAGGTTTTTAAATACTGTTAGATTCCTAAACATTCTTAGATAAAGCAAATAAAGTTATATAAACATGATTAGCAGCTCAGATTTTTTGTTTAAGAGATAAGAGGTAAAGCTCTCCTATAATCTTAAATTTGAATTGGCAATATCTGTATATATTCATGATTTCCTTTTCTTTTTCTGAAAAACTATTTATTCCCTAGCTTGGCCCACTGGCAGGTCTAGAAACAATAACAACCCACTGTTACAAGTATTCCTGAGCCCAGGTGGTGCCCACTAAACAACTTTCCCCACTATTAAGAAAAGGAACAGAGCTTCTTAGACACATGGCTGATTTCATGTCTGGGTCAGGAAATACAAACCTGGGACCCTGGGGGAACCAGAAAGCAAGGAGGCTCTCAAATACTATTGGGGTCATGTCAAAAGGAATCTGGAACTAACTCCAGAAATTCCCACTAGCCCAAATGAACTAAATCTGACTCTGCCAACCATTCTGACATCACTAAAACTATGACCAACCCAAGTTTGTGTGGTTCTGACTTTAATGCATTAGGAAGCACACAGTGCCACCTAATACATTTTGTAAAACAATGACATTTCTAAATCAAGCCCTACTACAAACTACTATTTTATAGGAAAAATGAAAAACGGGATTGGCAAAACCACTCAAGAAATCAACCAATCAAATCTAGAATATGGGAAATTCTACAGGATAAATTTGTTTTATTCAAAAGGAAAATCATAGAAAAGGAAGATAAACTGTTTTAAACATTAAGATACTTAAAAGGCATATAAGAAGCTTGTTGGTTGACCTGCATATATTATAAGTTACAGTTATGATCATCAGTTCAGTTCAGCCTCTCAGTTATGTCCGACTCTTTGCGACCCCAGGGACTGTAGCACGCCCGGTTTCCCTGTCCATCACCAACTCCCAGAGCTTACTCAAACTCATGTCCATCGAGTCAGTGATGCCATCCAACTATCTCATTCTGTGTTCCTGTCCTCAGTTTTCCCCAGCATCAGGGTCTTTTCAAATGAGTCAGTTCTTCACATCAGCTGGCCAAAGTATTGGAGTTTCAGCTTCAGCATCAGTCCTTCCAATGAATATTCAGAACTGATTTCCTTTAGGATTGTCTGGTTTGATTTCCTTGCAGCCCAAGGGACTCTCAAGAGTCTTCTCCAACACCACAGTTCAAAAGCATTAATTCTTTGGTGCTCAGCTTTCTTTATGGTCCAACTTTCACATTAATACATGACTCCTGGAAAAACCATAGCCTAGACAGACCTTTGTTGGCAAGTAATGTCTCTGCTTTTTAATATGCTGTTTAGACTGGTCATAGCTTTTCTTCCAAGGAGCAAGTGTCTTTTAATTTCATGGCTACAGTCAACATCTGCAGTGATTTTTGAGCCCAAGAAAATAAAGTCTGTCACTGTTTCCATTGTTTCCATATCTATTTGCCATGAAGTGATGGGACCAGATGCCATGATCTTCATTTTTTGAGTGTTGAGTTTGAAACCAACTTTGTCATTCTCCTCTTTCACTTTCATCAAGAGGCTCTTTTGTTCTTCTTCGCTTTCTGCCATAAGGGTGGTGTCATCTTCATATCTGAGGTCATTGATATTTTTCCTGGCAATCTTGATTTCAGCTTGTGCTTCATCCAGCCTGGCATTTCACATGATGTACTCTGATGCTGGGAGGGATTGGGGGCAGGAGGAGAAGGGGACGACAGAGAATAAGATGGCTAGATGGCATCACTGACTCAATGGACGTGAGTCTGAGTGAACTCTGGGAGTTGGTGATAAACAGGGAGGCCTGGTGTGCTGCGATTTATGGGGTGGCAAGGAGTTGGACACGACTGAGCGACTAAACTGAACTGAACTGAACTCTGTATATAAGTTAAATAAACAGGGTGACAATATACAGCCTTGACGTCCTCCTTTCCTGATTTGGAACCAGTCTGTTGTTCCATGCTCAGTTCTAACTACTACTTCTTGATCTGCATACAGATTTCTCAGGAGGCAGGTCAGGCGGTCTGGTATCCCCATCTCTTTCAGAATTTTCCGCAGTTTGTTGTGATCCACACAGTCAAAGGCTTTGGCATAGTCAATAAAGCAGAAATATATGTTTTTCTGGAACTTTCTTGCTTTTTCGATGATCCAATGGATGTTGGCAATTTGATCTCTGGTTCTTCTGCCTTTTCTAAATCCAGCTTGAACATCTGGAAGTTCCCAGTTCACATACTGTTGAAGCCTGGCTTGGAGAATTTTGACCGTTACTTTGCTAACGTGTGAGATGAGTACAATTGTGCGATAGTTTGAACATTTTTTGACATTGCCTTTCTTAAGGATTGTAATGAAAACTGGCCTGTTCCAGTCCTGTGGCCACTGCTGAGTTTTCCAAATTTGCTGGCATGTTGAGTGCAGCACTTTCACAGCATCATCTTTTAGAATTTGAAATAGCTCAACTGGAATTCCATCACCACCACTAGCTTTGTTTGTAATGATGCTTCCAATGCCCACTTTACTTCACATTTCAGGATATCTGGCTCTAGGTGAGTGATCACACCATTGTGATTATCTAGGTTGTGAAGATCTCTTTTGTATAGTTCTTCTGTGTATTCTTGCCACCTCATCTTAATATCTTCTGCTTCTGTTAGGTCCCTACCATTTCTGTCCTTTATTGAGCCCATCTTTGCATGAAATATTCCCATGGTATCTCTAATTTTCTTGAAGAGATCTCTAGTCTTTTCCATTCTATTGTTTTTCTCTATTTCTTTTCATTGATCACTGAGGAAGGCTTTCTTATCTCCATAGTTTTTCAGGCATTCTGTCTATCAGATCTAATTCCTTCAATCTATTTGTCACTTCTACTGTATACAGTTATGACCATGGGCAAGCTCTGATCATGGGAGAAGGGAGGCAATTCCTGGTTGCTAATTAGGTGTTACCATAAAACTTTCCCAAGAAATTGGAATTAAGATTGTTATCCAGGGGCTTCCCTGGTGGTCCAATGATTAAGACTGCCCTTCCGATGCAGGAGATGTGTGTTTGATCCCTGGTCAAAGGAACTGAGATTCCATGTGCTGTGTGGTATAGCAAAAAAAAAAAAAAAAGGAGTGCTCTCCAGAAATTAAATGTAAAACTAACCAACTTGGGTCAAGGCCAGCTATTGAACTAGCTGAGACAATTAGGATGATCCTAATTGGTTTAGGCAAATCAAGGCCTACCCCTCCAGCTGGGGGTGGATGGGTCAATATCACCCAGAAGGCAGAGCTGCTGCAATAGCGAGAGAGTGCAAAGGAAACTAGGGAAGCATTCACATGTCTACTGCAGTCAATAATATTTGGGATTTATTGTTTTGAGGTTTTCTCCTCAGGGGTAAATTTTACTCAGTTTTTTTAATCTTCAGCAGACTAACCAAACTGATCGTTTATATTGCTAACTTTTCAAGTGGCTATTACCTGGCTCTCAGTCCTATAGGAACAATTATATGCTTAATTTAATTATCCAGTTTTGCAAATCAAAACTATTTTATCTCTAGAGATACAGATATTTAAATGCTAAAAATTATGGTGTAATTAGATTGCAAATAATTGATTTTTATTAGCCTCTCAATTCATCTATTTAACACTAGGGATCAAATCAAACATTTGTGTCAAGGAAATGCTTTATTTTCTTGCAACATAAAATGTTCACCTGGTGGTGGAAGTAGGGAGGCATGGAGAACAAGATTTTATCTTTTGTTGTGAAGAGTAGCCACCTTAGCTAAACTGGCTTAAACCTTGATTCTCTGCCTCATGTGCTTAATTTTTAATACTTGATTTTTAAGTTATTTTTTTAAGAGTTGAATTTTGTATATAGTGCAAGGCATCATTTCTTTGTCAAAAGGAACAAATGAAATGTGTTAAATTCTGCTAAATATTAATGAGCCAGAAGCAATAATACCCATGAGTTAAATCCCAAGAGAGGACTGGAAGGAAATACCTTTTTATTAAAAAAAATCCATAAATTGTGTATGGTTTTACTGTTCCTTTTTTCTGATCCTACATACTACCCCTTTCATTTACCTTACGTTAAGAATATTTTGCAAGAATTGGCACATTTGAGTCAGTTCTAATGAGATGGATGGACCTAGAGCCTATTATGCAGAGTGAAATAAGTCAGAAAGAGAAAATCTCAGAAGAGATTCTATATATATTTAACACATATATATGGAATCTAGAAGGATGGCACTGATGAGTCTGTTTGCAGAGCAGCAATGGAGAGACAGATATAGAGAGCAGACTTATGGGCAAGGGCAGGGGAGAAGATGGAGAGGTGAGATAAATGAAGAGAGCATGGAAACCTATACACTAACATGTGTAAGTAGACAGTCAATGGGAATTTACTGTATGACTCAGAGAACTCAAAACTGGGACTCTGTAATAACCTAGACAGGTGAGAATGGGCAGGAGATGGGAAGGATATTCAAGAGGGAGGGGACATATGTATACCTATGGTTAACTGATGTTGATATATGACAGAAATCAAGCCAAGATTGTAAAGCAATCATCAATGAATTAAAAATAAATATTTTAAAAATTTTAAAAAAAGAAAGTGACTTAGGAAAGAAAAAAAGAATATTTTGCAAGATTAGACATTCTGATTACAAACTATGACAGGGCTCCCAAATTGCTATGCAGGACAGAGAGATCTCTATGATTTTAAAATGAATACTTTCATTTTCACAAAAGCTGTCTTTGAAGCTGCCCAAACAGACCACCTACACACTAGCTAGAAGCTCCTGTTTTGTTTTGTTTTAGCCAAGAATACAGACGGTATCAACAGAGAGGTGGCTACAGAGAGCAGGAGCAGATACAACCACCATGTTTTTGTATGGCTTTTCCCTCTGCACTGGTGGAATGTTATCAAAATAACTTTTTATGTACTTCTTCCCCCATCTCTGGCAACCCACCCCAGTATTCTTGCCTGGAGAATTCTATGGACAGAGGAGCCCAACAGACTAAAGTCCATGGGGTCTCAAAGAGTCGGATATGACTGAACGAGTAACACACATACTTCCCCCCTCTCAATTTTCTGGTTACATTTTGGGGGGATATAACTTCTGATTTATAGACAAGTTGCAACAACAGTATAAGCCCTGTAAACCTTTTACCCAGATTAAAAAATGGACATACTTTGCCCCACTTGTTTATTTATTGATTTATTTTTGGCTGTGCTGGATCTCACGCTGCACAGTCTTTTCTCTAGTTGTAGAGAATAGGGGCTGCTCTCCAGTTGCAGTGCCTGGGCTGCTCTGATTCTCTATGTAGAAGCCTCTTGCAGTGCACAGAGGCTTCTACACAGGCTTCGGTAGTTGAAGCTCACAGGCTCAGCAGTTGTGGTCCACCGGCTCTAGACCACGGGCTCCATAGTTGTGGCTCAGTAGTTGTGGCACACGGGCTTACCGTGGCACGTGGGATTTTTCCAGACCAGGGATTGAACCCATGTCTCCTGCATTGTCAGGTAGATTGTTTACCACTGAGCCACCCTTTGTCATATTTCTCTCTCTCTCCCCACACCATACAACACAATCCTTTCTTTGAATAATTTGAGAGCAAATTGTAAACTTCCTAGTCTGTACTTTAGTGTATAAATCCTAAGTATAAAATAAGGATATTTTCTTACATAACCAGAGTACAATAAACAAGATCAGACAGTTTACCATGAATTTATTTCCACTATGGAACCCACTATTTGTATTCAGACTTTGTCTTAATACTATCATTTATGAATTTTTTTTTTCTGGGCCAGGCTAGTATCAAACACGTCATGCACTGCATTTAAGCCTTTTTATCAATCTGTGATAAATAGTTTTTCAGTCATCAGTCATCGTTTGTCATTTATGACTGACATTTTTAAAGAGGATAGACGAGATTTCGTAGAATATCCCTCAATTTGGGTCTCTTTCCTGTTTCCTTGTGGTTAGACGCAAATGATATATTCTGGCACATTAATCACAGAGCTGGTATTAGGTCCTTTCAGTCGATCATATATGTACATGATGTAGGTTTGTCTCACTGCTGCTGCTGCTGCTGCTGCTGCTGCTGCTGCTGCTAAGTCGCTTCAGTCATGTCCAACTCTGTGTGACCCCATAGACGGCAGCCCACCAGGCTCCCCCGTCCCTGGGATTCTCCAGGCAAGAACACTGGAGTGGGTTGCCATTTCCTTCTCCAATGCATGAAAGTGAAAAGTGAAAGTGAAGTCGCTCAGTCGTGTCCGATTCTTCACGACCCCATGGACTGCAGCCCACCAGACTCCTCCTGGTGATATTAACTTTGATCACTGGGTTAAGGTGGTATTTGTGAAATTTCTGCTCTGTCAACTTACTAGTTATTTCTTTTCAATTAACAAGTATTTGTGGGGAGAGATGTAAACATATTGTCTCATTAAAATTTCACTCGATTTTTCATCTACTGATGATTTTCTATGTGAAAGTGAAAGTCTCTCAGTCGTGTCTGACTCTTTGCAACCCCTTCAGGGGATCTTCCCAACCCAGGGATCAACCCAGGTCTCCCTCATTGCAGGCAGATTCTTTACCAGCTGAGCCACAAGGGAAGCCCAAGAAGACTGGAGTGGGTAGCCTATCCCTTCTGCAGCAGATCTTCCCGACCTAGGAATCAAACTGGGGAATCGACCTAGGAATCTCCTGCACTGCAGGTGGATTTTCTATGTATTAGTTGGTATTCTATTGTGAGAAAGCTTTCTGTTCTTCCATTTACTTGTTTATGTCTATTTAACTCATGGATTTTTATTCTATTTAAAGGGCTTTAAGCCATTACTATTATAATTTATTTTGATACTAAAATTATCCCAGAGGGAGCTCTTCCTATTTGCAAATCTCTCCTTTTCATGTATCCTCATCTTTTTTTTGAGCACTTCATTAATTTCTGGTACAAGTTGTTGCAGGCTCATTTTGTACTTTCCTGTCCCCAGCCCTAGAATTAACCTTTTCTCCAACGAGCACTGGTTCCTTTTAATGTTGAGAGTGGTATTTGGAAAGTAAGATCTGAATGTGTTAGTTAGCTAGGTGTGCTAATTGTGGCTCCTTGGTAAAGAATTTGCCTGCTAATGCAGCAGACGGGGGTTCAATCCCTGGATTGGGAAGATCCCCTGGAGGAGGAAATGGTAACCCACTCCAGTATTCCTGCCTGAAAAATCTCATGGACAGAGGAGCCTGGCAATCTACAGTCGATGGGGTCACGAAGAGTTGGATACAACTGAGTGAGTGACCATGAACACACATTCTAATTGCTACTGATGTGCCCTGGCTCTTAGGCTTTTCCGTTGTAGAGGGCAAGGAAATACACACATACATATCCTTATCCACAATATACCTATATTTATTTCTATATTTATCTATATTTAAAAACTTTAAGAATGAGAAGCTTGCCACAATGTGCTGGAACCAGTATGAACCAGCTCATGAAAATTGATTACTAGCTATTTGTAATTTTTTGAGCTGATTGTTGCCTGAAAATCAGTCATGGGACCATTTATACCATTGCGGTTGGCAAATGCTGCAAATCAAGTTTTATTATTACCCTTCCTCCCTCCTCCCACAGAGAACCAGTTTAGCAGAGTACCACTGGAAACCTGACTTTCATTATTCTCAATATATTTATTCATCATACATTACATGGTAAAAGGGAATTAAGGCTGCTAGTCAACTAACATTAAAATAGAGAGATTATTCTGGATTGTCTGGGTAGGCCCAATGTATTCACAAGGGCCTTTAAAAGTGGAAGAGGGAGGCAGAAAAAAAGAATCAGAGTTGTGAGGATGAGAGGGTCAGAGATGCTGTGTACACTACTGTCTTTGAAGACAGAGAAGGGGGGCCACAAGCTAAGGAATGTGGTCCACCTCTAGAAGCTGGAAAAGGCTAGAAAAATAGCCACCAGCATCCCAGTGTTAGAGAAAGCCTGTCTCCCAACAACATCCAAAATGTCAGGCTCAAGGAGCAAGAACAATGTCATATGTAATTACATTTTAAAATCTGTTAATAATTCTGCTGGGAGTGGAACTAGAACAGAAAATCAAAATGCCAGTAGCAGCACCACTAAATGCAAAGGAAGTTCAATTGAAATGTATTTATTCATTCATTTCAGGGTAAAAAGTATTGACTATCTGTTTAAGGCTAAAAATGGTGTGCTAATCTGAGATACAAAGGCCCTGCTGACAGCCTAGTAGAAAGGTGGACAGATAGGGGTCCTGGTGGTCTTGGGGTTAAAACTCTGCCTTCCAGTGCAGGAGGCACTGGTTCGATCCCCGGTTGAAGGATTAAGATCCCACATGCTGTGAGGTGCAGTCAAAAAAGTTTAAAAAAATTCACCAAGGTGCTAGTAAAAAGATTCCAAGGCCTTTCTCCTGGAAAGTTTGGATTCAGGAGGTCTGTAATTAAAACAAGCACCTGTGGGTGACTCACAAAACGAAAAAAGGAAAGATGGACAGATAATTACACATTACAACACGGTATTTTTAAGTGCTATGATCATGCCCTTCACTGGCTGTCATGGAAACCAAGAGGGAAGACTCTGAGTTCACCTGGTGGGTACAGACCTGGGAAGGCTTATGGGAGAATGGAGTGTCCTAGTTAATGAGAACAGCAAGCCCTGAAGCTGGGAGGCAGGAACCGGTGAGCACAGTTGAGGAACAACAGGGCCCTGATAAGTGATCAAAGACAGCTGACCTCTGCTTTCTCAGCAATACAGTCTAAAGACAGCAGGAAAGGGAACCCTTGAACCGTTAAGGTGAGTTTGTGGAGGAAAATTCTCTATACGGATCAATCAACAAGTTTCTCTAAAAGAGGCAGAAGCACCACTCTGAAATTCTTTAGTTCCTTAAAATCCCCATTCTCCCTCCTTTTTGCACAAGTAGTTCCCTCTGCCTGGAAGACTCTCTCCTTCCTTTCCTATCTTACCTCTTAAAATGTCTTTTAGTTTAGCCACTGATCCTTTACACTTCAGCCCATGATCACTTCTTGTAAGGCTTCTCTGACTTCTGCCTGTCTTCCCTCCCCGGAAACTTTGGGAGATGCTCTCGCTCTGTACAACTGCAGCCCCTCAGATTCCCTCTCCTACAGCTCCAGATATTGCTGTAGTTGTCTATTGAGTGGTCTGTCTTCCCTTACAGACAGTGCAGTGGTAAACTCAGGAGTCGTCTCTTCATTTTACAGCTGTGGCATCTGAGGCAGAGTCAGGGCTCAGTTCCTCATCCACAGAGTGGTAATAACAATAGTATTTACTGTACAGAGTTGTCATGAAGACTGGATGAGTTCACCTAGATGGGCATTTAGAACCATGAGCCCTCACCAGCTGACCTCACACCTGTCTCCTGAATTTCTTCTTGCAGTCTTTGCCCCTTACAGCAAATGGTAGTTCCATTCTTCTATCAATTGACACCAAAATGTTGGAGGCCTCCTGAACACTTCTCTTTTTCTCCTGCATGCGTACATGCTAAGTCTCTTCAGTCGTGTCTCGACTCTTTGCAGCACCATGGACCAGCCAGGCTCCTCTCTCCTGGAGTGGGTTGCCATGCCCTCCTCCAGGGGATCCTCCCAACCCAGGGATCAAACTCACGTTTCTCATGTCTCCTGTATTGGCAGGAGAATTCTTTACCACTAGTGCCATCTGGGAAGCCCCCTTTTCTTGAATACTCCTCATTTAATCCATTAGCAAATCCTATCTCTCAGCTCCACTGTCAGACAAATATAAGAGTCCAGGCCCTCCTCACGACTTTCTCTGCAACCGCCCTGGCCTGTCCCCTCAGTGTTCTCACCTGGGTTGTTGTGAAAGCCTCCTTGCTGGTCCTCCTGCTTCTGCCCTCCCTCCCCTCACTCAGTTCTCCATGGTGACACCATTGTTCCCTAAACCATTTCTCTGCTCAGATACTTTTGGTGGCTCCTGTGTCACCCAGAGTGAATGCCAAAGACGTTACTATGACCTATGATCCCGTGCCCTGCCCCTACCCACTGTCCTGACCACATCTGTGACCACTGTCCCCTTGATCAGGTCACTCCAGTCACACAGGACATGGCTCTTTTTTTTTTTTTTTTTTTTAAACTTTAGTTCCCGGAGGTGGTGATAGACAGGGAAGCCTGGCATGCTAGAGTCCATAGGATGACAAAGAGTCGGACATGACTGAGCAACTGAACTGAACTGATTAAAACATTTTTTTAAATTGGGGATATAGTTGCTTCTTAATGATGTGTTAGTTTTTGCTGTACAACGAAGTTAATCAACTATATATACAAATATCCCTTCCCCTTTGGACCTTCCTCCCACTCGGCACCCACTTCCCACTCCTTTAGGTCACCAAAGAGCACTGAGCTCAGTTCCCTGTGCTATACAGCAGGTTCCCAATCGTTATCCATTTCACACATGATAGTGTAAATATCCCTGGAGAAGGAAATGGCAGCCCACTCCAGTATTCTTGCTGGGAGAATCTCATGGACAGAGGAGCCTGGCAGGCTATAGCCCATGGGGTCGCACAGAGTCAGACACAACTGAGCGACTAATACTACTAGGTCCACTATAAATACTTGCTGAATGAACAAGTGAATGTTCTAGAAATTCCCAAGAAGGGTGTTGATAACAGGGGATGGGGATGAAGAAACTGGAACATATGCCTGGAAACATGTACTGCTTGGGCTGCATGTCTTCTGAGTCATGGTTTTCTCGAATCCTTTTTCTTTATGAGTATTTTATATGGTTTGCAGGACCACTTTTAAAAAATATTTATTTATTCGGCTTTTCCAGGTCTTAGTTGCAGCATGCGGGACCTCTTAGTTGCGCAACATGTGATCAAGCTCCCTGATCAGAGACTGAAACCTGGGCTCCTCATTGGGGATGCAGAAACTTAGGCTCTAGACCACCAGGGAAGTCCCTGCAGGACCACTTTCACACAGTCCACAGGGTAGTCCTTGAACCTCAGTGATCTCAAAGCTACCCGCAGAGATTCTTATTTAATTGGGAATTTAAGTAATTTTGAGTGAGGATTTAACCCTTAGTTTCCTCATATGAAAAATGGGATTATAACTATAATCCCTCATAGAGGGTGAGGATTAAAATAACCTCTGTAAAGTGTCTCACAATTAGTCAATTGAGGTTCCGTTTGCTTCTCTCATTTTCTCTACAGTTTAGAGGTTAAATTCTTACAAACAAATCATATTTCATGTTATCTTAAAGTTTAGCTTTAAGTTTATCTTCAGTCCAGATCTCTGAGTTCCAGATTTATTCTCCAAGTATATTCTTAGCATCTTTACTTGGATATCTCATTGAGTCAGCAAACCCATCATAGCCAAAGCAACTCAAAATGATCTCCTTTAGACTTCCTTCTTCAGGTAGCCCCTCTCCAGGAAAAGGATAATCTCAAGCCAGAAAATGGGGAGTGATTTTTGGATACTTGGCATTCCATGCAGACGCTTTAACCTCTGAGCCACCAGGGAAGCCCTTCACCTTTCACACACAGTCAAAACTCAAGCCCTCGAAGTTCTAACCCTCATCTATTTGTTTGATTCACTGCCTCCTAGTTCCCATTACCTACAAACTGGTCTTCACACCTCCTCCGTGGCTCCTTTCTTATTCGTGCTCCCCGCTGCAGCCAGAAATGTCTTCCATAAATACAAATTTGAGCATGTCCAAATGGACCGTTCCAACTCTTCAGTGGCTTCCTTTTGTCTTTCGGAATAAATAAAGTCCTCATCGTGGCACTCAAGGCTCCTGCTGTCCTCTCCTGCAGTATTAGCCATCTTACTCCAGCCACAGTGGTCCCTTCTCAAGGCCTCCACAGGTGGAACCCCTTCCTACCAAAGGGCCTTCAACCCTGCAGTTTCTAGACTCCACTCCCCACCCCATCCCCTTCCCTTTGTTGCCAGGCCTCCTATTCCTTATTCTTCAAGGCTCAGATCAAATGTCACTTCTTCAAAGGGCTCTTTCTTAGCCTCTAGAACAGGCAGGTCCCTTTGTTACACACTTTCATAACCCCCAGGCTTTTCTCTAGCAATCATCATAACCGTGATTACTACATATCCTCAATTCTAAGTCACTTGCTTCATATTTAGAGTTGCCAGCTGTCAGGTAGAAGATGAAGTCGTAATATGATGTTGTTGCCTGCACACATTGGAACCTAACTTTTCAGAAGCAGGTATCCCTTCACCAGCTTCCACCTTGAGCTATTTTCAGGGTTGAGATTTAAATTTGGATTCCAACTTGAAGCTTAAAATAACTATATATATATATACACACACTCCATCTTGTGGCATATAGAATGAGAGGCACTGCATGAGGAGAAAGTTGCTACATGCTGACTAGTGAAATTCAGGGCAATGGAAACCATTAGCTCTCAGGAAAAAAAAGGTAGAATTTTCTAAACCGGCAGAGGGTGGTATATCCTATGTATGCTTTATGCAGAAATCTTGAGACTACAGGACCCAGAGGAGGTATGTATCTTTTTGGAACTTTTACTTCTAGCAAGCTTTCAACAACAACAATGACAAAAGCTTTCAAGAGCATTTAATTACCTCGGGGTGATATGCAATTCAAAACCTTGAGAACAAAAACCATTTGAAAATGCAGTGAAAACACTGTTTTTCCACTTCCTTGCAATTATACTTTCATTCCTAACTGATGTTTAGGGGTGAAGAACACTTTCGTGTTCAGTTCAGTTCAGTCGCAGCTCAGTTGTATCCGACTCTGCGACCCCGTGGATTGCAGCACCCCAGGCTTCCCTGTCCTTAAACTTGCATGGGCCATTATGAAAAGCATTACCTCAGATAACCAAGACTGATACAGAAGTACCCTTCATCCTGAAGGGGAAGGTCAAAACTCTCATGGCAGAGACTTCCCTGGTGGTCCAGTGGCTAATATTCCACACTCCCAATGCAGGAGGCCCAGGTTTGATCGGTGGTCAGTAAACTAGATCCTACATACTGCAACTAAGAATTTGCATGCTGCAACTAAAAAAGAAAAAAAAAAAAGGAGTGTGCTTCAAGAAAAAAAAGTGGATAAATATACTCTCTGATCTCTCTTAGCACCTGAAAATCTGCTATTAAATCATTGGAATGACTTAAGATTTGGTGGAAGCTTTGACTTGAGGAAGTGTCATGTGCTGGGTAATTTTTAAAAGGGCAGTCTCTCTCTTAGCAGAGCCTGAGGACAGAAACCTTTGTTCTGGACACTGGAATACCTCCAGGGCTTCACCCATTACCTGCAAAAGATGCTCGAAAGATAGTTGTTAAATAAAGTAAATGAATTCTTGGCTTTACTTTGCAAACTCTAGCTTAACTTTTTCACATAGATTTAAAAACAAGCATGAGCAGGTTTGAAAAGTCTGGCATTCCAGCCACCTCCACTGGATCCATGCACTTTGCTCTGAACACCACTCTCCCACTGCTGGGACTCATTTGGAGGCCAATCCCCTTCCTTCCTGCCTAGGCTCAAACTTGGACCATTCTGCGCAGTTTAAATCCCAGTCTCCGCGAGAGAAGAAAACACGAAGCCAGCCAACCAGGAGGCTCCCGGCTTGAGAATAGAAGTCATGAGTCATAAATTTGAGCGTTACGACCAAGGAGCAGCCAGAGATGTGGATGTGGGGCGGTGGGGGCAGTAGGGCTATGGGGATGGAGTGGGCTGGCAAACAAGGAAGGCCACAGCCCTTCTCTGCTGAGTAGGCTCCCATGAAAATTCCCCTTTTGCTCTGCTCGATCGGGTTCCCGGAGCGCGTCTGTCAGGGTGCCGCCGAGAGTCTAGGACTGGGCGGCGCTGGCGCTGCAGGTCGCCACCCCCGCGGCCACATCAGCAGGTTCTCGCTTCCCCTCGGGCTCAGGCGCCGCTGCGCGTGCGCGCGGCGGCCGCGCGGGGGCGGGGTGGGCGGCCGGGAACCAGCGGGCCGCGGGCGCCGGCTCCGGGGCTGTCAGCTCCGGGCCGGGACGGCGCGAGGAGGCGCGCGAGAGGAAGGAGCCGCGGGCGCTGGGCAGCTGCCTCAGCCGCCGCCCGGGGGGACTAGGTGAATTCCCCTTCCGTGCCCCTGGTGCCGGTGCCTCGGTCGCGTCTGAGGAGGCGAGGTCCCTCTCCTTGCACCGCGCTCCGGGGCAGGTGATATGGAAGGAAAGTCTCGGCTTTGGCCGCGGCGCCGGGTTCGGGCGCATCCCAGGTACTGGAGGGAGGTGCGGCGGCGACGGGCTTGAGACTCGCGGCCAGGACGCGGGGAGGCCGGGGTTGGGGGAGCGGCGGGGCCGGCCCGAAGCTCTGTATCCCCTCCGGGCCCGCGGGCAGCGCCCGAGCCCGACCCTCCGCGGCTGCCCCACCTTGGGCGGGAGGGCTGGCCGGCCCTGGGCGCCCGCCGCGGAGCCGGGCAGCCGCGGTGGGTCGTCCCCGGCCCTGACACTGGACCAGACGGCGGGTGGGGGCTGAGTGATGGATGAAGGCGAGCAGGATGGGGACGCTGCGAGGCGGACTGGGGCACACCCCAGATCCACGGCTTCAGGGCTCACAGTTGCTCCGTGTCACCGTGTTCTTTCATTTCTCTCTTTATATATGTGAAATATAGCTCAATTTAAAAAACCCCAAACGTTGATTTTTAGAAAGAGATTACGTATATGTATGTAATACACTTGTAGGTACTTTACATGTGCAATTTCTTTCCGTAAATGAACAATTTTTTTTTTTAAATTGAGATATACTTCACACACCATAAAATCCATCCTTTTCAAGCACGGTCTTTAGTATTTTCACCAAGTTTTGCAACTATCACCACTGTACAGAACATTTTCATCACCCCAGAATGAAACCCTGTAACATTATCAGTCACTCCTCATTCCCACTTATCCCACCCCATGGCAACCACGGATCTTTCTGTCTCTAAGGATTTGACTGTTGTGGAAATTTCATATAAATGGAGTCGTACTTTATGTGGCTTTTATTGTCTGGCTTCCTTCACATAGCATAATGTTTTCAAGGTTTATCCGCGTGTGGAGTTCATGGTGCTTAACTCTTGTTTATGGCTGGATAACAGTCCCTTGTATGAGTGTACCACATTATCACAGTTTACTGGTTTTCAGTCAATGGACATTAAGGATGTTTCTAGTTTTTGGTCATTGTAAATAATGCTGCTATGAACATTCGTGTACAAGTTTTTAGGTGGGCATATGACTTCCATTGTTTGGGGTCTATATATTTAACTTTTAAGAAACTGTCAAACTTTTCCAGAGTAGCTGGACCATTTTACATTCTCATCAAACAGTGTATGAGGGTTCCAATTCCTCCACGTTCTCACCACTTGTTATTGACTATTTACTAGTTTTTATTATAGACATTCTAATGGGAATAAAGTAGTGTTAATTTGCGTTTTTTATGGCTAAATATGTCGTGTGTCTTTTCATTTGCTTGTTGGCCACTTACATATCTGCTTTGGAGAAATGTCTGTTTGTATCTTTTGCCCATATCTTAATTGGGGTTATTTGTCTTTTTATTGTTGAATTATGTGTTAAAAATTCTAGGTTTGGGGGGCTAGCACTGCCTGAAAAACCAAACAACTCCATACCAAGCAACATAAGGGTTGTACTTGGGGTAGGTGAATAAATGCTGTTTCAGTCTGTCTGAATACCCTGTCATTTCTTGGGAATCTTACTGACCGTTTACCCTTTCTGGAATTTTGAGAAAAGCTGCAAATAGTGTGTTCATGACCAAAGGCAAGAGAGACCACACCCAGTTAGCATTTTCATGTATTCTATGCTCCGTTTGAAAAGTTCCTGTTATCACTTTAATTTCAAGTAATTTATTTTGGTGGCTAGCTAAGCAAACTAATAAAAAATAGCAAACACTAATTCCTCAATTAAAATTTCACATATCTCTCAGGCAAAGTGAAAGATCTTATTATCCTAAGTTTGTGTGATCTTTATTATAGTTCTATTCTTATTTGGGTGGCAAATAAGTATTTTTCATGGCACTGAAGTTAAGAACCACTTGGAGCTGAATGAATGCTACTTTGCCTATTTTTGTGTTTTTTTTCCTGAGTGCACACAAATTCAATCTCAGGCTTAGGTCTTTCTTACAAAAACCTCTGAAAAAGACATGATTTTGCCTCCCAGGAATTCAAGTCATTTTTCTTTTACTCTAATATGACTGTTCTAAAGTATACTACCAATTTCAGAAATGTTGTGGAAAATAAAATTAAAGATTTTCAAGTGGAATTAATGGATAAACAACCTATTCAAAGTGTGTGAAGAGCCATCCATCCTGTTCTTCAACTACTGAACTTTAAACAATGGGAATGTTATTTAACCCCGTTATGCCTCGTTGGCCTCATTAGTAGAATGAGGCAATAATTGCAATATATAACCTGAGTGAATGTTTTTGTTTTACCTAACGGAATGATTATCAAATATAGTTAAAGTATAACCTATCCATCTAATGTTGATTGTCATTGACTTGCCCAATCAATGATTAAGTATCCTGTAGCTATAGATGCTTTCCCAAGTTGGTTTTCTCTGTCCTCTTGGGTTTTTTTGTGTCACTTAAGGACTGAAAGTTGGGGAAAATGTGGGAACAACTTTGGGGATATGATCTTTGGGAAAGCTGGTCAGAGCAGACCTGACTCCTTTAGGGGAAATTTAGGCACCCCTCATCTTTTTCTCTGAAATTACTGTGGTTAGATGTCTATAGCTTAAAAATGTATGTGTGTATAAAATAAAACATATATGTATCTCTGGTGGTGGTGGTTCAGTCACTAAGTCATGTTCGACTCTTGTGACACCATGGACTGTAACCTGCCAGGCTCCTGTGTCCATGGGATTTCCCAGGCAAGAATACTGGAGTGGGTTGCCCTTCCCTTCTCTAGGAAATCTTCCTGACCCAGGGATTGAACCTTCATTGCAGGCAGATTCTTTACTGCTAAGCCACCAGGGAAGCCCAGATGTATTTCTAGGAGGGGTTAAAACCTAGGGCTGTCAGTTATTTTATCTTAATGTGAATGGATTTAGTCAGATTGCTTTCCTGCTGATCAGCTGCACTGAGAAAGTGGGAGTTTTGGTGTGAAGAGGGAGAGGAGAGTTTAGTAGTATGGGCTCAAGGAACATTTTGGAGGTTTGAGAAAAATTTGCTAATTTCTAGACGTGTGGGTATTGAAAATGAAGATCTTCAGGCAGCAAAAAGGAATTTGGAAGATGAGAAAAGAGAAGCAAGAATGAACAATTGGAAGGGAAGGTTGTGGTATACAAAGACAGATTCAACTTGTTCAGACAGTTTTGCCCAAGAAAAATTCAAAAGAAGTGGAAGAAACCTTAGCTTTCATGCCGTTCCCTTCCCTTTTGTCCCACCTTGGTCCACATGTTGCTGTTCTCCTGGGACCCAGGAATCAGTCTGGGATGACTGTTGTTACTATTCCTGATTGCATCTCTTCTGTCTCCCGACTTTGCAGATTGAGATCAGATTCATGAAGCCAGGTGAGAATTATAGTGCTATTAAAATACAGTTTAATTTTTCATTTCTGGTAAAGCTGGTTTGGAGAGTTTAGCTTAGACTCATATTTACTGTGTTCCTTCTTGCTTTATCTGCCCAGATGATTGTCTAGCACCTAAAAAACTGCAGGTCTCTCCTGCAGGTACAGAAAGCCCTGTCTCAGAAAGATTTCCTCATAGGATTTGGAAGGGAAAGGAAAACTTTCTCTTCTTGAAGACAGATAGATTCAAGAATCAGTGAGAGCTCAGGGGTGGGGCCTGTCTGGAATATTGACCTTTATTCTTTTTTTTTCTCATTTATTATTTTTTTATTGGAGTATAATTACTTTACAATGTTGTATTAGTTTCTGCTGTACAACAAAGTGAATCAGCTATACGAATACATATATCGCCTCCCTCTTGAATCTTCCTCCCCCATCCCCATCCCAGCCCTCTAGGTTATCACAGATCTGAGCTCCCTCTGCTATAGTGCAGCTTCCCACTAACTATCTAATCTCATTTTAGCCATTAGCTAAGTCACTTTGCTCTAAGGAGTGAAGTGAAGTTGCTCGGTCATGTCTGACTCTTTGTGACCCCATGGACTATAGCCTACCACGCTCCTCCGTCCATGGGATTTTCCAGGCAAGAGTACTAGAGTGGGTTGCCATTTCCTTCTCCAGAGGATCTTCCTGACCCAGGGATCGAACCTTGGTCTACTGCATTGTAGGCAGACTCTTTACCGTTTGAGCCACCTGGGAAGTCCACTTTGCTCTAGGAGGAACTAACTGATAAAGTAGGGAGAAAGCAAGTGAAAGTGAAGTCGCTCAGTCGTGTCCAACTCTTTGCGACCCCATAGACACCAGGCTCCTCTGTCCATGGGATTTTCTAGGGAAGAGTACTGGAGTGGGTTGCTGTTTCCTTCTCCAGGGAACTTCCTGACCCAGGGATCGAACCTAGGTCTCCCACATTGTAGACAAACGCTTTCCGTCTGAGCCACCACTTGATCTTAACCAAAAGGCCAAGAACAAAAAGTGTCCCTTTAATCCTGTTTTCTCGTACTTAGAGCAGTGAAAGTTCTGTTGTCCTGGCAGAGAGGGAAATAAGCAGCTGTTCTCTCATCAGTTAAGTGTGTGTGGGGGTAATAGTATTTTGCAGGCTAGCTTAGGAGCCTAATCACCATTTATACAGTTGGAACTGAGCATATATTTTCCTTGGAACTGGCTAAACCTCTTAACAGTTTTTAAGTGGGTGCTCATTTCATCATGTGGTTAAATATTAACATATAGATTATTCAAGTCCATTTCCTCACTTGTTTTACTCCTCAAACATTGATTGAGGGCCTAATCTGTAGCAGGCACTGGGTGTGGCTCTCAGGATTCAGCAATGAACAAGAATGGGTCCTGATGCTCATGGGATTTACATCTTAGAAAGACAGGCCATGTACAATTACAGTAAAGCTTAATGAACATTAGAAAGCATAGAGTATTAGGAACACAGAAGATAGAGAACTAATCTAAGAGGGTCAGGGAAGTGATGTTTATGAGCTCAGGTCACAAAGTAAAATAGGAAGTAGCCAGAAAAAAGGAAAGAATGAGGATGAGCAAGAATGTTTCAGACAGAAAGAATGCATGGAAAGGCCTAGAAGTGAGAGAGAGAGTGTGCATATGTGCTAAGTTGCTTCAGTTGTGTCTGACTCTTTGCAACCCCATGGACTATAAAACCCCAGCAGGCTACTCTGTCCATGGGATTCTCCAGGCAAGGATACTGGAGTGGGTTGCCATGCCCTCCTCCAGGGGATCTTCGGGGCCCAGGGATCGAACCCGTGTCTCCTGCATGTCCTGCATTGGCAGGTGGGTTCTTTACCACTAGTGCTACCTGGGAAACTCAAGAGAGAGTGTGGTATATGCTAAAGTACTATTTTTCAAACTGCAGTACCTAAGCACTGACCAGGAACTTATAAAACCAGTTTAGTGGTTGTAACCTGTATGTTTTTAAAAAGAAATAAAATAAAAAATAAATGTGTCATATACTGATACTTTAGTAAATGACAGTGTATAAAAGTTTGAAAATCCCTACAATAGAGGAAACAGAAGTGCAGTGTGACCACAACCCAAGATCTTGGGTAGGTGGGGATGATGACGCAAGATTTAGTTACCCTTTTCAAGATTTGCTTTTAAAGATTTTGGATTTCTCTTACAGGAAATGAGAAGCCATCCAAAAGTTTTAGCCAGCACCTGCATAGATTAATATTTTCTAAGGATCCCTTTGAATACCTAGGTTTCCTTTATTCAAACATAAACACCTTCCTTGGCCTTGACAGGTATTCCAAAATCTGGTTCCAGTCTCTTCTAAAGCATATTTCTGCTTTTGATATTGGAACTTCTCATTTCATAAAGATTTGTGGTTTATAAACATGCCTTTGCACCAAGAGAGAGAGGCCCATGAGAGCAGATCTTTCTTCTGTCTTGTTCACACAGAAGCATAGTGCTCTGTGCCCGGCAGGGACTAAGCAAATCTTTGCTGATAGACTCTTAATTTTAGAACTGTCACATAGTAGTAGAAATGACCTTGATATTTCTAGCTATCCTTGCTTTTAGAACTTTTACATATTAGTACGAATGACCTTGATGTCTAGCAATCCTTGCTTTTGGAAAAAAGAAAAAGGGTTTATTAGAAATTCTTTTTGCCCAGTTGGAAACCTTAGTGATGCAACCCCATTCACTTATTTAAAAGATAATTTAGTAAAAAGTACTCTTATACTATATTAAAACAGTAATAGAGATAAGAAAAAGAACACACTTCCTGACTTTGGGGTTTCACCTTCCAAGGAGTACAGAGCATTAACCAATTGTTCACAGGCAGAGGCAATCCAGCAAACATTTATATTTTGTTTGAACAGACAGGCATTCTCTGAGCCCTCACCAAAAGGTAGTTTTATAAAGATGGCTGAGAACAAGAGAATAAATTAGGTCAAGATGTATCAATCATAGGAGCTTAATGGAGAGGCAACACAAAATAGATTTTGATCTTAGAAGTAAAAATAGAACATCCTTATACCCCATAGAACTTCCAAATAAGAATTTAATGATGTTAGTTTGTTGCCAGAGAATGATTGTACTGTCACAGTACTGTGACTTCACAGAATTAGATTGTGAAACCCAACTGTGAAGAAAGATTCTTTCAGTGTATGGTTTTGATAAGTGGCAAGAGAAGTTATGAAAAATTCATGAAAGGTAGAGCGCTTTCAAGTTCTGTTTCAGATTTCTCTTTAATACATTTTTTGAGATGTGGAAACTTTGCTGATGAGTTTGATAAATTAGATTTTATGTATCTTAATCATGAATGCTGGAATCAAAATCTTGCTACTGTAGAATGGCATTTAAAAAATACTCATTGAGTTTTATATATATTTTTTGT
This sequence comes from Ovis canadensis, assembly GCF_042477335.2. Classification (NCBI taxonomy): domain Eukaryota; kingdom Metazoa; phylum Chordata; class Mammalia; order Artiodactyla; family Bovidae; genus Ovis; species Ovis canadensis. The sequence goes on along the minus strand of NC_091247.1, from coordinate 179,833,885 downwards.
TCTAGAGAGTCTTATTTTAAGCCATGTATTATAGAACTTAGATGGAAACCATTAACTAACTTGTATAAGTTTATCCTAAGCAAATCATTCTAAATATGGGAAAGTCTTATGCACAGAGATGTTCATTTTCATTGCGATGTAATTTAGTTTAAAAAGTATCCTGCAATTATAAGTAAGTGATTCATTAAAATATAGCAATCCACTTGAAGAAATTGAACCATTAAAAAATGCTTTTTTTAGAGCAATGGTGTCGTATTTATTTTTAAAGTCTAGAAAGTAAAAAGTGCTCAATATAAACAACAGTTCAAATAATATAAAAATATGTGAGATTTAAAAAGTGAAAATATTACTTCAAGTCCCTCCTTACTATGTTCCCCAACCTAGGCCAAGCCAAAGGTCAGTGCTCTGAGCCCTTTGGCATCTGTGCTTCCAGACATTTTTCTAACCCAGGTTTTTTTCAGATTGTGGTCCAAGGAGGGCCTTTGGAATCTTCTCAAGTCAGATAAGGTGGGGACTGAGTGGGGCTTCAGAGTACCTGTTTTCTATCAATATAGTGGGGTTTCACGTCGGGCTTAATTAAAACACAGAATTCTCCTGCATTAAAATAAATGTTTAAAAACAAATCAGCCTAATTCAGAAAAGGAAATCCTAACCCCCTGGGAAAGAATTCCATGTCTTCGGTTTACCGTTTTTGCTGCTTGGTGATGTGGATCTTCTGCTCTGACCTGCCTGTTCATTTATTTCCCCAGGAGTTGTCTGCCTGGTTACCAGCCACCTTGTTAGAATGCATTTTCCCCTCTTTTTTCCCATCTCTCTAACTCTTACTTGTTATTTAAGGTTCAACTCATCATCGTTTCTTTTGCTCCTTTTAACATTTTTAGTGGACGCCACCTGCGTAATACTGAATAGGGCTTCCCTGGTGGCTCAGTGGTAAAGAATCTGCCTGCCGATGCAGGCAACACAGGTTGATTGGGGAAGATCCCCTGGAGGAGGAAATGGCCACCCACTCCAGTATTCTTGCCTGAAAAATCCCATGGACAGGAGAGCCTGGCGGGCTGCAGTCCATGGTGTTGCAGAAGAGCCAGACGCGACTTAGTGACTAAACAACAACGAGTGGGGAATATACAGAATTTTGTATCAAGAGCTCACAGACTAGTAAAAGGCAACTGAACTTCATATAAGTAAGTGCAATTACTGTAAAGCAAGAGCATTTGAGGGGCAGATATTAAAGATATAAATAGTCTTTTTTACACTATCTTATATAGCACTTTTAAGTGTCTGACTCTTTGCGACCCTGTGGACTGTAGCTAACCAGGTTCCTCTGTCCATGGATTTCTCCAGGCAAGAATACTGGAGTGTGGCACTTATAAAATGGTCGATTTATGGTATGATTACATTTCTGGGTCTTCAGTAACCGTTTATTTATTAAGACAAGATAATGTACTTGTGAATTAGGGAGTGAGACATGGGAAGAAGCTGTTTCCATTCCTGAGCCATCAAAGAGAGCTTGGATCCAGTTTAATCCATCCAGCACTGGGCATGAGTGGACCTGGGAGGGAGCACCAGCAGGCCTTGGCTCTGTACTCCTCATCTCCGACCACTCCCACTGGTGTACGGGGATGCCTGGCATGTCTTCTTTATCGGTAGCTGGTTCGAAAGTTGTGAATTTGAGTCCTGTGTCTTTATTTATTCTGAAAATATTTTTGTGTTTTTGGCTATGCTGGGGCTTCGTTGCTGTGCAGGCTTTCTCTAGTTGCAGGGAGCGGAGGATACTCTTGTTGCGGAGCATAGGCTCTTGGTGCGCAGGGTTCAGTGGTTGCGTCATGCCGGCTCCGAAGCACAGGTTCGGAAGTTGCCGCCCATGGGCTGAGTTGCTTCTCAGTGTGGAATCTTCTGGGATCAGGGGTTGAACCCATGTCTCCTGCATTGGCAGGTAGAGTCTTTAGCACTGAGCCAGCAGGGAAGCCCGCTGCTGCTGCTAAGTCGCTTCAGTTGTGTCCGACTCTGTGTGACCCCATAGACGGCAGCCCACCAGGCTCCTCCTGTCCCTGGGATTCTCCAGGCAAGAACACTAGAGTGGTTGCCATTTCCTTCTCCAATGCATGAAAGTGAAAAGTGAAAGTGAAGTTGCTCAGTCGTGTCCGACTCTTCGAGACCCCATGGACGGCAGCCCACCAGGCTCCTCTGTCCATGGGATTTTTCCAGGCCCTTTATTTTGCTTTGTAACTTGGGCATATTACTTAACCTCTCTGAGACTCACTTTCCTGCGCTGTAGTGTATGAACATGTCTATCTCTTAGGTTTTCAGAAAAGGTGACCCAAGTACACACCAACGAAGCCTCTTTTTGCTTTCAGTGGTTTTGCTGTCTTAGCAGAAGGTCCCCAACCTTTTTGGCACCAGGGACCGGTTTTGTGGAAGACAGTTTTTCCACGGATCAGGGAGGGGGTGGGGGTGGTTTTGAAATGATTCAAGTGCATTACATTTATTGTGCACTTTATTTCTATTATTACTATATCAGCTCCACTCAGATTATCAGGTATTAGATCCCAGAGTTTGGGGACCCCTGTTCTAAAGAATGAGTGATTGTTCTTCTTTCTTTTGGGTTTAAGTTTTTAAATATTTTGTAGGACGTATGGATTAGACTCTAGTTTTTTTTTTTTTTTTCTGGATCTTAGGTCCTGGACCAGGACTTGAACCTGCGCCTCTAGTACTGAAAGCATGAAGTTCTAACCACTGAACCGCCAGGGAAGTCCCTGACTAGTTCTTTGAAGAAGTGTTTTTTTGTTGTTGTTTTTTAGTTCAAGAGTGGCTTTTTGATAAGCCATTCATATTCCTGGTAAGGTACAAATAAACAGTATAGGAAGGTAATAAGGCCAACATTTAGTGGAGAAATAAATCTTTTTCATTATTAGCCAGTGTATTCTCCTGGGATTTTAAGCAGACTGTCGTATCTATGATCAAGAAAGCAAAATTAACAGATAGTACCAGAGTCCAAAGCCTGGCCTACTTGCTTCATTTTACGTGCCGCTTTCCTCTGTCTTTTGCATAACAAAGAATTCTTATGGTAACATTCTAGTACTTTTGGAAAAAGAAAAGTCGGAAAATTCTTGTCTGTTATTTCTGGATTGTGGGTTTCAGAATAACCTCAGGCAAACTCATGATGGATTCTTTGTAATATTTCTTGCTCTGCTTGAGCAGACTTAGTTCTCTAATCTAGAATAAACCTTACAGTGATGGTTTAAGGTTGTTTATTTGTAAAATTATAAAAATGTTACTTAGATATCTTTTTAGAAGTAAAAAAGTACATTAGATGTGATATTTAAATTTAACAACAGTATTAGAGCTACTTCCTATTCCAGGTTTCATTTTCTTTTTTTCTTTTAGGAGATTGTGGTTTCCCAAAGACCTGTGTTGTTCGGTATCTATAATACGTACCATTTGGTCTCTGTATATACTAGTCATTATGAAAGTGAAAGTGAAGTTGCTTAGTTGTGTCTGACTCTTTTCGACTCCATGGACTGTAGCCTACCAGGCTCCTCTGTCCATGGGATTTTCCAGGCAACAGTATTGGAGTGGATTGCCATTTCCTTCTCCAGGGGATCTTCCCAACCCAGGGATCAAACCGAGGTCTCCCGCATTGTAGACAGACGCTTCACCGTCTGAGCCACCAGGGAAGTCATTATAGATATATAATATTTTATAGCATGCTGGCAGTTTAATTTAATGAAAAGTAGGATGAGGACAGTGTACAAAATGTAAATATTAAACTTCAGTTGACTTTTTAGAGAAAGTTGAAACAAAACAGTTGATCTGAAAATTATAAGGCAGGGGTTTAATATAGCAATGTGTAACTGGTATATTCCTAATTATGGGGAAAGAGAGGTAGAAAGTTAGGTTATGAGCCCTTTATAAAAAGTGTAGAGTAATAGTGATGAGTAATGATGATGATAACTAGCTAATATTTATTGAAGACTCAATACACTGTTCTAAGCATATTACATGTAGTAAAGTACTTAATCTTCACGGTAACATGTGGAGGAGATATTTTTCCCTTGAAGAAACTGAGGAATAGAGGCATAAGTCCCATAGCTAGTGAAAGTCAGAATTTAAGCCAAACCAGAGTTTCCTTGGTGGCTCAGTGGTAAAGAATCCTCCTGCAATGCAGGACACGCGGGTTCAGTGCTGGCCTGGGTTGGGAAGATGCCCTGGAGGAAGAAATGGCAACCCACTTCAGTATTCTTGCCTGGGAAATCCCATGGACAGAGGAGCCTAGTGGGCTATAGTCCAGGGGGTCAAAAAAGAAGCAGCACTTACCGACTAAACAACAACAAAGTTTGACTTTGGAGGCCAACCTCTTAACTACTCTCAGTATCCTTAGTGTGTTGACACTTCTTCACATTTAATTTTTTGCAAGCAAATCACCTCTCTTAATTGAAGTGTGAAGATTTGCTGAATAAGTCACTTGAAGTATCCCCATAAAACCACTCAATGCAAGTCATGTTATCAGTTTATTCATCTAATGAAAGCATGGCAAATATCTCAGGAAGCTTTGTACAGTTTCAAACATGGCATAAAGCATTTGCCAGTGATTCCACGTGAATAATACAACTTTGAACGAGCAGTTAATATTGTCCCTTTCAAAATGTGTTAGACTGAAATCTCTGTATTCAAGTCTGAGGTTTTGATTATGCATAGATTTTATCATCTGAGTTTAAACTCATATTGTTCCTTGGAAAAAAGCCTATTCTTTCCTCAGTCTCTGGGAGCAGTGCTTAATAGACAGTCTTGCTTCCCTGGTGACTCAGACGGTGAAGAATGTGCCTGCAATGCGGGTGACCTGGGTTTGATTCCTGGGTCTGGAAGATCCCTGGGAGAAGGACATGGCAACCCACTCCGGTATTCTTGCCTGGAGAATCCCCATGGACAGAGGAGCCTGGCAGACTACAGTACATGGGGTCGCAAAGAGGTGGACACGACTGAGCGACTAAGCACAAACACAGGCATGTGTTTGAGCATTAGTGAGGGGGTGGCAAAAGACACAAAAACATTTAAATAATGTTCTGTAATTTTTTATATGTGTATATATATCTCAGATTATTTTCCATTATAGGTCATTTCAAGATATTGAATATAGTTTCCTGTGCTAATTAGTAGATCCTTGTGGCTTATCTGTTTTAGGTATGGTGGTTTGTATCTGTTAATCTCATACTTCTAATTTATCACTTCCCCTCCCTCCCTTTCCCTTTGGTAATGTGCTTGTTTTCTATGATTGTGAGTCTGTTTCTGTTTGGTTTATAGATTCATTTGTATTATTTTTTAAGATTCCACATATAGTGATATCATATGTTTGTTTTTCTCTGACTTCACTCAGTATAATCTCTAGGTCCATTCGTGTTGGTGCAAATGGCATTATTTCTTTCTCTTTAGTACATTCATCATTGAATAATATCCATTAATCTGTCGGTGGACATTTAGGTTGCTTCCATGTCTTGGCTATTGTAAATAGTACTGCTGTGAACACTGAGGTGAGTTAGAATTTTCATATTTTCTGGATATTATGCCCAGGAGTGAGACTGCTAGATCATATGGTAACTCTATTTTTAGTTCTTTTTTAAGGAACCTCCATATTATTTTCCATAGTGACTGCACCAATTTACATACCCACAAAGAAAAAAAAAAAAACCACAACAAAACGCTGTAGGAGGGTTTGTTTTTCTGCACACCCTCTTCAACATTTATTATTTTTAGACTTTTTGGTGGTGGCCATTCTGACCAGTGTGAAATGATACTTCATTGTGGTTTTGATTTGCATCTCTCTAATATGTTGTTGCCTGTTGGCCATCTGTTAATGTTTTGTAGTCTGTAAAGAAACAATGAGATGGTCTTTCTAGGAAAAGTCACAGCTTGTTATGACTCTTACTTTGTTTGGAGTTATTATCATTTTGAATTATTGAGGGAAAGTCCATTTTGAATGATATGTGATGGATCATGGGAGAGATACACCATGAACTTGGTGGCACCCTGGCCCTGCCGTGGAGCTTGGTGAGGTAGATGCAGTTATGTATCCATGATCATCTAACAATATAAAATATAAATGAAATCACTTCTATGAATACAAAAGAATGTTAGTTTTCTGGAAGCTGTTTAGGATGTGTTAATGAATGAAGACTATTGCTTTAGTCGTGTTCCTGTTGGGAAACTGTGGAGGGGCATAAAGTAGGAAAAATAAATTTTAGAGCCCCTGAGAGTTTTAGAAAGAGGAAATTATAAGTAGCTGTTAAAAATAACTTTGTAGAATACTGATAAGAAAGTCTTTTGATATTTTACAAAATGCAAAAGCAGGATGCCAAACAGTGTATATAATATGGGTGTATTTTTGGTTTAAACATATATGTATATATAGAAAAAATATAGCAAAGTTATCATATATAGTATTATATCATCAGGGATTATCTCTGGATGGTGGGTTTCTAAAGTAAACAATTCTTGTTTGTCCTTTGGGCTTCTCCCCAACCCCCCCTGTTTTTTTTGGAATTTAACACGCATTCTGGGAAAACCAGAATAGTAAAAGAGAACTCCATGCCAGTGGACGTCAGAAACGTGCATTTCAAACGAGCTGAGAAAGAAAGGTAGTCAAGTGACTTTAACTACCTGAGGATAGTTTTAGTTTGAACTTCAAGTTGGACTTAAAGCCTTTGGGCTCCTTTTTTTTTTTTTTTAAGTCGTATTTGAACAAGAAAGTATGCAGCCCTGACCAAAGGGTAGAGACATGGTCTCAGAGAGTAAAGATACTGAAAGAGTTAGGTCATTCTTTGAGGGTGATGCCAAAATAGTTGACTAATGTAACCCCGTGTACCTGTGGTTCACCTTGTCTGCGAAGAGTCTCTTGCCGTGAGTTTGTGTGCTTGAGTGGACTTCACAGCACCGGGTACCAGGGAGCAGTATTGAGGGAAAGTCCAGTCTGGGAACGTGGAAGATCGGCTTCATCTCCCTGGGTGATACCATGGTGAAGGTGTCCCAGTGAGGGAAGGTGATGCTAGACCCCCACCTGAGGAAGACCTGGCTCCATGTGGGGGCTGTCCTGTTCCATCACCTAGTGGAAGGTAGAGTAATTTAGTGTGGCCTGCTCGTCTGGATGTGGTGTGCCACTTCACCTCCGGGATGAGGGGAGGAACCAGGGTCCCTAGAGGAATAGAAGTACTCTGAGTAAATACTGGGAATGGAATCACCGTGAAAATGATGGGGCACTCTTGGTCTTTAAAGAAAGAAAAATGTTAACCTTACCCATGGCATATCATGTTTCCCTTTGCCTTTTCTTAGAAAGAAGATTTTTGCTTTGACACATGATTATCTTTTCTGTACTTCACAATTCTGGAAGATTTTATATTCAGCTTTCAGTTTAATTATGCAAAGAATAAAGTATATCTTTTAAGTTGTCTGCAGAAGTGTGTTCAGATTTTTCAAACTGAATTCTCTTTAAGAGTGTAAGGATGTCATTTCAGTTCAGTTCAGTCGCTCAGTCGTGTCCGACTCCCTGCGACCCCATTAATCGCAGCACACCAGGCCTCCCTGTCCATCACCAACTCCCGGAGTTCACTCGGACTCACGTCCATCGAGTTGGTGATGCCATCCAGCCATCTCATCCTCTGTCGTCCCCTTCTCCTCCTGCCCCCAATCCCTCCCAACATCAGAGTCTTTTCCAATGAGTCAACTCTTCGCATGAGGTGACCGAAGTACTGGAGTTTCAGCTTTAGCATCAGTCCTTCCAAAGAAATCCCAGGGCTGATCTCCTTCAGAATGGACTGGTTGGATCTCCTTGCAGTCCAAGGGACTCTCAAGAGTCTTCTCCAACACCACAGTTCAAAAGCATCAATTCTTCGGGCGCTCAGCTCTCTTCACAGTCCAACTCTCACACCCACACATGATCACAGGAATAACCATAGCCTTGACTAGACGGACCTTAGTCGGCAAAGTAATGTCTCTGCTTTTGAATATGTTATCTAGGTTGGTCATAACTTTTCTTCCAAGGAGTAAGTGTCTTAAGGCTAGAATATGGAAGTATACTCTAGAGAGTTCTGAATAATAATTTCTCCTCATTTGAAATGCCGGAGTTTATCTTATCCTATTATGTTACCTAGTATCTATGTTTAAGTATTTCAGATCTGTAAATGCCAGAGAAAACCAGTAAGGAAATGTATTATTTATGTTTTATTCTCATGTACACTAGCTTTTACACAAAGGTGTTGAGTCACTTTATAAAAACAGCTACAAGAAGTACTGGTTTAAAAAAAAAGTGATGAAGCCAGTACAAGAGAAAATAAAACTAAGAATGTAACATTCATTTCAGTTCAGTTCAGTTGCTCAGTCGTGTCCGACTCTTTGCGACCCCATGAGTCGCAGCATGCCAGGCCTCCCTGTCCATCACCAACTCCTGGAGTTCACTCAGACTCAGGTCCATCGAGTCGGTGATGCTATCCAGGCATCTCATCCTCTGTCGTCCCCTTCTCCTCCTGCCCCCAATCCCTCCCAGCATCAGAGTCTTTTTCAGTGAGTCAACTCTTCGCATGAGGTGGCCCAAAGTATTAAGGTGAATAACTTGATCATGAATTTGAGTTTCAGGTATGGCTGTAGGTTTCCTGTTGCTGAAGTAAAGTGAAAGAGTGGCTCAGGCTTTGTTTTGTTTTGCTCTTGGCCATGTGGCTTGTGGGACCCTAGTTCTTCAACCAGGAGACCAAGGATTGAACCTGGGCACCCTGCAGTGGGAGCTGGGAGTCCCAGGGAAGTCTAAAGGGTGGCTCAATCTTTATTAAAGAAAAGGAAAGATGCCAGTTTTCAGTAGCAAGGCTTTCTCTAGTATAATTTTTAAGTAAAGTTTTATCTGATTTTCTCTAGGGGTGATTGATAAGGTGATGCTCTTAGCAATGTGTGCTCACTCAGTCACGTCCGACTCTTTGCAACCCCGTGAACTGTAGCCTACCAAGCTCTTCTGTCCATAGAATGTTCCAAGCAAGAATACTGAAGCGAGTTACCATTTCCTACTGTAGCTGATCTTCCTACCCAGGGACCGAACCTGCGTTGCCTGCTTTGGCTGGCAGATTCTTTACCACTGAGCTACCTTTGAAGCCTGTTCTTAGCAATAGTTTGCAGGAAATTAATGAATGTCAATTGCAAGTTAATTGCAAGAGCATCATTAATTGGTAATTTTTTTTAAAAATAAGATACATGTAAGAAATGTTTTAAAATGGGAGAAATATACTTTTTTTGTTGCTTAAAAGCAATTTCTCTACTTCAAAGCAGATTTCTGTGCTTTAACTTCTTTGTTATTTGACCATTAACTGAATTATTTCAAACAGTAGTACTGATATTTCTGATTATTGTCTACTACCTGTATTGTTGTTGTTAAGTCTGCCTCTTTGAGAACCCCCTCCCACCCCCTTGGACTACAGCATGCCAGGCTTCCCTGTCCTTCACTATCTTTCAGAGTTTGCTCAAACTCTTGTCCATTGAGTCAGTGATGCCATCCAACCATCTCATCCTCTGCTGCCCCCTTCTCATCCTCTCCCCTCAATCTTTTCCAGGATCAGGGTCTTTTCCATTGAGTTGGCTCTTCAAATTAGACCTTCAGCTTCACCATCAGTTCTTCCAATGAGTATTCAGGGTTGATTTCCTTTAGGATTGACTAGTTTGATCTCCTTGCTGTCCAAGGCACTCTCAAGAGTCTTTTCCAGCACCACAGTTCGAAAGCATCAATTTTTTGGTGCTCAGCCTTATTTATGGTCCAGCTCTCACGTTGATGCATGACTAATGGAAAAACCATAGCTTAGACTATATGGATATTTGTTGGCAAAGTGATGTTTCTGGTTTTTAAAACACTGTCTAGGTTTGTCATAGCTTTTCTTCCAAGGAGCCAGGGTCTTAATTTCATGGCTGCAGTTACCATATTATAAAAATATTTATGTATTGTTATTAATCTAACCAAAATATCTAGTAAAATGATTTGTTTTTCACTTTTCGGTTGGTTTGGTAGGGGCTAAATATAATCTAACTGTTGGCACTTGGTAGAATAGACTGTTTTGTTTATGCAATACACTTTGTTCTTTGGATGCACACTCTATTTATTCTGTCAACATTTTCTCAATAAGCAGAAATGGTTCAACTGTGGATTTTGTTTTAGTTGATTCATTGGCTTGTCTTTGATGTATCCTTCTTCTAAATAAAGCATTCTTTTAAAAGTGACTTTTTTTAAAGTGGGATTGAGGGTTGTGATTCTGAAAACAAAATCAGTTGTCTGGGTCTGGTTTCCTTTGAAAAATTATTTGTAGTGTATTGAGGATTTATTATACAGAGGCTTTATTATACCCACTGATTGTTTCTCTGGACTCAAATTCTTTACAAATGTTTAGCTGTCTTTTAGGCCTGTAGAAACTTTGACTGTTACTTTTTTCTATCTGTGGGTAGCCTTAGAATGACTGATTGTTTTATGGAATCAGCTAGCTTTTGGATAGCAGGAGCTGAATCATTCCCATGATTTCTCAAGCTTTTGTGTTTGTTAGAGACTATCAGGACCGCTAGATCAATAAAGTTTGACATCACTACCTATTACATAAATGAAACCTGTGTGAATGCTTGAATTCACTTTAAGTAGACAGTTTCCAGTTTAAATTAAAAAAAAAAACACCTCTTTTTTTTTTTTTTTTTTTTTTTTAAGGAGCTAACTCTGTGCATTTGAGCCAAAACAGAAAAGGAGTTGGGGAGATATACTTCATTCTACTTTAGAGGTGAGCCTTTTCATCAGGGAGGACAGTATTTGTGAGGTAGCATGTTTTATATTTCAATTTCCAAGTACTTTAAGTGCCCTGAACATTGATAGGAATTGTGAGATAAGATAATGTGGATTGCTATTGTTTGGACCAGTTTGAGACTTATGGCACATGGAGTTTGTGGGATAGTTACTGACTGGATGCACCTTTGTTGTTTAGAATCCTTGCCTTGGGGTTGTTCCTTTTCCTTGGTTAACTACAGGAAATGGGCAAAAAAAAGATCCATACATTTGTTTTTTTCCTAGTCGTGTGGTTCCCTCCATAGGTGGTGCCTGACTTTTTGCAGCCCCATAGACTGGAGCATACCAGGCTTCAATGTCCTTCACTGTCTCCCAGAGTTTGCTCAAACTCTGTCCATTGAGTCAGTGATGCCATCCAACCATTTCATCCTCTGTCATCCCCTTCTCCTCTTGCCTTCAGTCTTTCCCAGCATCAGGGTCTTTTCCAGTGAGTCAGTTCTTTGAATCAGGTGGACAAAGTATTGAAGCTTCAGCTTCAGCATCAGTCCTTCCAGTGAATATTCAGGGTTGATTTCCTTTAGGACTGACTGGTTTGATCTCCTTGCTGTCTAAGGGAATCTCAAAACTTTTTCTCCAACATCACAGTTTGAAAGCATCAATTCTTTGGTGCTCAGCCTTCTTTTATTGTCCAACTCTCACAACTATATGTGACTATTGGAAAAACCAACTGGATACTATGAATTATGTATACCTCTGCCAAGCAGCAGTAATATTGGTACATTTGGAGTTCTGGAGATTTCTTTTTCATTGCCATATTGATTTTTAACTTTTGAGGGTCAAGTGATATAGCAAGTATCATCAGAAAAAGAAGATGTTCTCTTTGCCCTGTAGGAATTGGCAATGGGAAACCAAATGGATACCTTTTATTTTTATTTCTGAAATTTTCTTTTCTTTTTAAAAAAATTGTATTATTTATTATTATTATTATTTTACTTTACAATATTGTATTACATGATAGGAAGATTTCTCACTGTTTTGGACATTTAATTTTGACTGCTTTTTTTCCTCTCTGTACCCTGAACTCTACATTAATTTAGGTAGATTTCTCTGAGGTAGTCAATTTTTATGGTGACCTTTTAAATGAGGCCAAAGTTTCAGAACATTAGGAACAGTTGGTAGAAAGTATAGGGACAACTGAATAAAAGAAATTTGGTTGAATAGAGGAAGCTTAAAGAAGAATAAGAGATAATAATTTAGCTGATTTAGGAAATTGAGTAGAAACAATTAGTTTGAAACAATTAGGAACTCAAAATCAGCATGTAGGGAGCCCTGTGGATGAGAATAGTGAAGTCAAAGGGTTTAAAATGAGAAATGATGGGCCTTTCCTGGCAGTCCAGTGGTTAAGACTCCACACCCCTAATGAAGGGGGCCTGGATTCGATCCCTAGTATAGAAACAAGATCCTGCATGCTGATAGTGCTGCCAAAAAAAAAAAAATTTTTTATTAATGAGGTTTGATTTTAGTAGTAGCTGTTGGACTAGCTCAAATGGGGAATAGAGTTCTTCAGTATGATTCAGTAGTCAAGGCTGTGATAGTCATGCTTGGGACTAGGGTGACCTTGTGGGTTCTGATGTGTTCTCCAGGAAGAAGGGTTTGACAGTGGGTTTATGGCAGGACAGCAGAAAGCTGGCGTCAGAGTGAACAAGAGAAAACCAAAGGGGGGATTGTTTAAGAGCTGTTTGGGATATGTGCTGATAAAAGTGATTTGATGGTCAATTCTTCAGGAAAATGGGAGTTTGGGGATAAGAAATGGAGAAGCTAAGGAATTCAGGTGACCAAACTGGGTATCGAGAAGACTATTGAGACTTTTAAAAATAGTTTTTGCTTAAATGGAAATCGTAATCATTGAAATCAGTGAGGATTTATGTTTACATAGGTTTTATTCTTTAAATGGAAATAGTGAAAGAAAACGGATCAGCCATGAAGGCAGCCTGCTGTTTGGGTGCTGCAAAAAGGCAAATTATTATAAATAGATATAATCCTTCTTTGTGAACCTGCTATCCAGTGAAACAAGTCACTACTTACTGGGTATCGTTGAAAAAAATGTGCCAAATTTTTTTTTTTTTTTAAAGAAAATAATTTGTACAGCATCAGCTAAGGTCTCATTTTGTCTGGCATGAAATCTGACTTAACTGACCGCATAATACATCCTGTTTGGTGACTATCTACATCTTCTAACAAAAGGTGTAGAATACATATATTCAGAGGAAGTGAAAAGCAGAATGCACACTTGGAGAATGGCAAAACTAACAATACATAATAACCATAGTCTGCCTTGACTTCTTGGTCATTTAGTGTGAATATACGTGTGTGACAGTGCTGTGACAAGTTTTGAGATTTTTGACTAAATACTTTCATCTTTTTGTTCTAATGGGAAGATAAAGTATTAAACTTCCATTTATTGCCTTTCTTAGTAATGAGGCGTGACATAAGTCTGCTAACTCAGCTGCTCTGATGAATTTTTCAAATGTATTATTTAACCTTTGCAAAGGTACAGATTGCCTCCTCCAGCACAATGGGCAGATTTTCTCCAAGATACTGATTTAGTAAGTCAGCACACATACAATTCTTTTTCTTAACTTTTAAAAACAAGCAATTTTAACATTATTATTATTATTATTGTAACTGCAGTTGCAATTAGTCAGGACTGTCTGATATTAGTTTGTTTTCCTTTAAGTCAGTGGTTCTCTAACACAACTCTCTGATTAATGTTGGCCCATGACAGAGCTTCCACAGGAAGCAAGGAGTGAGTTCTTAATAAACCTGAGTGTATTCAATGGAAAGGCTTTTAGTCTAAGAGTTTGTCCTTTCTACTTGTTTGGTGTTAAAATGTACACTTATATTTTAAAGGAAAAATCATTGTTAACTTGATAAAATTTGAGGGGAAATGTGGTTAACGAGATCTAAATGTTTGGAAAACACTCTTTTAAAGCTCTTTAACCATAGATGGAATCCTTACATGCTCAGTATATCAGAGAGACTCTATTAAACTAAAATAGATGGGAATATTTGGGTTAGATTCTTTTTTAAGATGCCTGCTTTTGAGTTTAGTTTTCATTAAATCTTGCTGTGGTAGTAAACAATCCTGAACCCTCGGTGGCTTTCAGCAGCAAAGCTTTCTTTCTCTCCTCCTACATGTTGCCCGTAGGTTGCTGCAGATGAGCTTCAGTACCTGCAGCTCTGGGTATTATCTTTGTCCCAGGACCCAGTCTGAACCTTGGACATGTTGTTCCCATGTCGGAGGGAAAAGAAGGCAGAGTTGAACTGCTTTTGTTTGTAGATGTTGTTGCTTCCTGAATCGTCTGCCCAGACTTGATGTCAGTAGAGATGAGGCAGTGTAATCTTCACATACTCCCTGCAGGTAATTTGGCAACAGGCAGAGATGACAGTCCTCTTACAGGAGGGAAGCTATAATGGGGAGTAATAAAATCTGTCACAGAATCATTCAGACCAAAGCACACATGCCAAATAATCAAAATGTTCCATTTGAATGCAGAGTTCCAAAGAATAGCAAGGAGAGAAAAGAAAGCCTTCCTCAGTGATCAGTGCAAAGAAATAGAGGAAAACAATAGAATGGGAAAGACTAGAGATCTCTTCAAGAAAATTAGAGATACCAAGGGAACATTTCTTCCAAAGATGGGCACAATAAAGGACAAAAATGGTATGGACCTAATAGAAACAGAAGATATTAAGAAGAGGTGGCAAGAATACACAGAAGGGCTATATAAAAAAGATCTTCATGACCCAGATAACCATGATGGTGTGATCACCCACCTAGAGCCAGACATCCTGGAATGCGAAGCCAAGTAGGCCTTAGGAAGCAACACTACGAACAAAGCTGGTGGAGATGATGGAGTTTCAGTTGAGCTATTTCAAATCCTAAAAGATGATGCTGTGAAAGTGCTGTATTCAATATGCCAGCAAATTTGGAAAACTCAGCAGAGGCCACAGTACTGGAAAAGATCAGTTTTCTTTCCAATCCCAAGAAGGGCAATGCTAAAGAATGCTCAAAGTACTGCACTATTGCACCCATCTCACACATTAGCAAAGTAATCGTCAAAATTCTCCAAGCCAGGCTTCAACAGTACGTGAACCATGAACTTCTAGATGTTCAAGCTGGTTTTAGAAAAGGCAAAGGAACCAGAGATCAAATTGCCAACATCTATTGGATCATTGAAAAAGCAAGAGAGTTCCAGAAAAACATCTCCTTCTTTACTGACTACGCCAAAGCCTTTGACTATGTGGATCACAACAAACTGTTGGAAAATTCTTAAAGAGATGAGAAATTTGTATGCAGGTCAAGAAGCAACAGTTGGAACTGGACAGGGAACAACAGACTGGTTCCAAATGGGGAAAGGAGGACTCAAGGCTGTATATTTTCACCCTGCTTATTTAACTTATATGCAGAGTACATCATGAGAAATGCCAGGCTGGGTGAAGCACAAGCTGGAATCAAGATTGCTGGGAGAAATATCAATAACCTCAGATATGCAGATGACACTACCCTTATGGCAGAAAGCGAAGATGAACTAAAGAACCTCTTGATGAAAGTGAAAGAGGAGAGTGGAAAAAGTTGGCTTAAAGCTCAACATTCAGAAAACTAAGATCATGGCATCCAGTCCCATCACTTCATGGCAAATAGATGGGGAAACAGTGGAAACAATGAGATACTTTATTTTATGTGGCTCCGAAATCAGTGCAGATGGTGACTGTAGCCATGAAATTAAAAGACGTTTGCTCCTTGGAAGAAAAGCTATGACCAACCTAGACAGCATATTAAAAAGTAGAGACATTACTTGCCAACAAAGGTCTGTCTCGTCAAAGCTATGGTTTTTTCCAGTAGTCATGTATGGATGTGAGAGTTGGACTATAAAGAAAGCTGAGTGCTGCAGAATTGATGCTTTTGAACTGTGGTGTTGGAGAAGACTCTTGAGAGTCCCTTGGACGGCAGGGAGATCAAACCAGTCAGTCCTAAAGGAAATCAGTCCTGAATATTCATTGGAAGGACTGATGCTGAAGCTGAAACTCCAGTACTTTGGCCACCTGATGCAAAAAACTGACTCATTGGAAAAGACCCTGATGCTGGGAAAGATTGAAGGCAGGCGAAGGGATCGATAGAGAGTGAGATGGTTGGATAGCATCAGCGACTCAATGGACATGAGTTTGAGCAAGCTCCGTGAGTTGGTAATGAACAGGGAAGCCTGGCGTGCTGCAGTCCATGGGGTCACAAAGAGTCAGATACAACTGAGTGACTGAACTGAACTAAAGAACAATAATAAACATTTAGGTATCTACTACCTAGCTTAAAAAATATAACCACTACCTTTGGAGCTCCCTGTGTGGTTTTTGTACTACTTTCACAAATGTAACCATTCTCTTGAAATTTGTGCTTGCTTATAATCCCCTCCTTCATAGAGTCCATTGTGTGAATATCCCACAATTTATCTTTTATTGTGTTGATTCTAGTTTTTTTCTTTTCTTTTTTTGCTAATGTGAAAATGTTGCTAAGGATAGTTTTTTATGTGTCTTCTGTGTACAAAGCAAGAGTTGCTTTAGGGTATGGACTTTGGTGCGGAATTGTTGGTATGTGACAAGTGTGTGTCTTCCATTTCAGTAGATCAGACCACATTGTTTTCTAAAGCGGCTGTGCAGTCTCCCCTCCCACTAGTGGTGGTGTATGTGTCACCAGTACTCAGGTCTTTGGTCACATCTGAAAGTCTGACAACACCTAATTTTTAGTCCAATGTGTATAAATCAAATTCTCTTGGATGCTCAGGGAGATGCTTCTTAAACTTCCATGTTTACATACAGCACATGGTATGTATTTCAGTCGTTCAGTCGTGTCCGACTCTTTGAGAACCCATGGACTGTAGCCTGCCAGGCTCCTCTGTCCATGGAATTCTCCAGGCAAGAATATTGGAGTGAGTAGGTTGCCATGCCCTTCTCCAGGGGATCTTCCCAACCCAGGAATTGAACCTAGGTCTTCCAAATTGTTGTCAGATTCTTTACCAACTGAACTATCAGGGAAACAAAGCACATGGAGATGGTATTAATGCTATAAGCACAGGTTATGGTTCAGTAGGTTGGGTTATGCTTGGGAACTGAGATCCCACGTTTCTCATAACCATCCAGGTGATGCTGACGCTGCTGTGTCCTGTGCTCAGTCGTGTCCGACTCTTTGAGATTCCATCACAAAGAGTGATGGGGTCTGGGGGGCTACAGTCCCATAGGCTCCTTTGTTCATCAGGTTTTGTGGGCAAGAATCCTGGAGCGAGTTGCCATTTCCTACTCCAGGGGATCTTTCCAACCCAGGGGTTGAACCTGTGACCCATAAATATCTCCACTGATCTTCTTTCACTTACAGCATGTAAAACTAGAGAAATTTTGCCCAATACTATTTACTTATTTTTACATTTTTTAGTAATTTTTACTCATTTATGGATGAAGAGCAATATAGAGCAATCCAACTGATTTTTTATTTAGTACCATATGTGTACATTACCCATTTTAAATCAACTTCAAAGTAATTTAATTATAGTCATTATTCAACGAGTTTCTAAGTGACTTCTTTAAAGGAAGAAAATTCAAGAAATCTTTAAGGGAGATAATAGATCTTTATAGACCTTGTCAGTATGCAAGCATTAGACTAACTGATCACTCATTAGCTGGGCAAAATGAAGGATAAATAAAAATGAGCACGTTTTCCTCAGTGCAAGATTGTGGTCTGTGGTCTATGGTATACACTTGTAGCAAGATAATTCTTAGTACTTCCAAATTGCATTATTTTACAAACAGATGTTAGGACAGAAGCACCATTTAGCCTAGCTTAAGCAATGGAGATTTATTGGCCCATAAAATTGGGAAGAACCGGGATGGAATGGGCTTTAAATAAATGAGAAATCCTAATTGTGTAGTGTTATCAGAACCCTCTCAACATCTCCTAGCTGTGATTCTCTGTTTCTGTGGATGGGTGAGCTTTCCTCCAAGTGTAAATGGTGGTGGTGGTGGTGGAGGGAGTTTTTGGAGGATAAAAATAGAGTGACAAACCTCAAAATTTTCTCATTCAAAAGGGAAGTGATAAAACACTCTTTTTAAAAAGAATTAATTAATTCATTTGGCTGCACTGGGCCTTAGTTTTGGCATGCAGGATCTTTGGTTGCAGCATGTGGGATCTAGTTCCCTGATGAGGGATTGAACCCAGGCCCCTGCATTGAGAGTGCAGAGTTTTAGCCACTGGACCACCAGGGAGGTCCCGAGAAGACACTCTTCCAGAGGCCTCCCCCTCTGAAGTAGCCCTGTAAGTCATTCACTCTTTGCTCTATCAGCTGTTTTCTTCATTACCTTTATTACAAGTTATCTCCTTTACGTATTTGCTCACCTGCTTGTTTTTCCTCTCCACCACAAGGTAAAATCGTTGAAGAAGGAGTAGCGCCTCTTTTGTTGGCATCCGTCAGCCATTCAGGAAATAGTAAGGCAACAAGTATGTGAAATTCCAGGGTAGGACTCAGGCCTGCCCCAGGCAGTTGTCATTATGTGATCTGGAGGTCAGGGAAGTTTGATTACTGGGCACAGCAGAGCCTCATAGACGAGGCAAGTGTGATTGCACATGGGAAATGGAGCTACTGTAAGCTGAAAAATTGGGAAAAGATGCTGAGGAAACAACAAAAGGGCGTGTATTTTATGCCCTTTAAGCTGGTTTACTGTTGCACTTAGCTGCCCAGTGTGTAGTGTGAAGTTGTGCAGGTTCTGCAGGGCATGAGGGTGCTTGGCTGAGGGGAGGGAGAGGGGTTGAAATCCAGCACGAGATTCCACACCTGTGGCTTCCTTTTCCCAGGAGGCATTGTTTTAAATTTACCCCTAAGTTCTGCCTGGTCTGGGCCCACTGGGCCAGGCTGAATATCTGTGTCTCCATCTCACTTTCCTCATAGCTTCCCTGGAGAAAGAATACCAGGGGCAAAAGTGTGTGAGCTGGATGCATCTGGATCCCGCTGGCCTACTCAGTGTAGACTCTATGCTTAGCCATGCCCTGCAGGTATTCTAAGAGAGAGAACTTTCTGGAAAATTCCTCCCTCTCCCTTTTCTCTTCCCTCCATTTTTCTATTTAGGGTTAGCTGGTCAAGTTTCCTGACCATGCATTTTGAGATGAATGCTGACTGAATGGTAATATACATACTGTCATCTACATTTCTCTGCATTTCCAGTTTGATTACTTTATAATTCTGCTTCAAGAGGAAGAAGAAATTGCCTATGTCCATCACTGGCCCTTTAGTGGAATAGACTGTCTTAAAAGTTTGTTCTGTTTTTTGTTTGATTAAAGATCTCTTTGGGGCAGTGAAGTGCTCACTATTTAAAAGGAAGCAAATTGGTTTAAGGAACAGAAACCCACTCAGTCTGACTCATGTAAGACTGCTGGCAATCTCCTAAGTTTCAGTCATACAGCTGAGCCTCTTCTTACATGGAAGGTCCTCAAGGAGCCATTCTGTCCTCCTTTCTGGATTGCTTGGTTTCTTCTTTGCTTCATTCTGGACACTGTTTCTGTTCATTTGATTTTCTTTAAACACTGAGTTTGTATCCCGATCCACCTGCCAGTGGCAAAAATGGCAACTAGTACTTCATCTCATTGGATTCTCTGCAAGTCCACAGAATGTCTGTACTGTAATCACTTGGGGAATGTAAAAAAAAAAAAGATTTCTATGCCTCAAACACATTCTGAGCCAGTAGGTCTAGAGTCCTAGAATCTACATGTTGAGACTTTTCCCTCACAGGAATTCCCAGACCCATCTGTAATCACAAGAGAAAGCAAGTGAGTGAAGGATGAAGTAGATGAGCCAGGCCCTAGCATCCACTTTCCCCTGACATAGCCCCTTCTATTTTTTCCCTTTGCCATTTCTTGCCATTGATCTTCCTATCCAAGGAGAGGAGATTGGCATTCTAAGAAGTTGAAAACAAATATTGAAGAATAGAATGGTTTTCATTAAAAGCAGCAGTATAGCAGCAACAGTTCTTAGTCTAGTTTGGTTGGTGAACAGTCCAGTTAGGCAGTGGGGCTATCTGTCCCTTATCAAATCAGGGATCAAATCAGATCTTGAATGCTCTTGGAAGTGTAAGATAGGGCTGGGTGTTCCTGAGAAAGACCTGCAGCTTTAGGCCCACTCGAATAACTTTGAAAACCTCTGTACCTTGGTGGCAGTTGTCCAAAGAAACTCTCTGCCTGGACAGATGATATATGACCTCACAACTTCAGTGTCTGTCACTCTCAAACTAGCTTACACCTCAGTTCAGTTGGTCAACAGCATCCGACTCCTTGTGACCCCATGAAGACTGCAGCACACCAGGCTTCACTATCCATCACCAACTCCCAGAGCTTGCTCAAACTCATGTCCATCGAGTCAGTGATGCTATCCAACCAACTCATCCTCTATCATCCCCTTCTCCTCCCACCTTCAGTCTTTCTCAGCATCAGGGTATTTTCCAATGAGTCAGTTCTTTGCATCAGGTGGCCAAAGTATTGAAGTTTCAGCTTCAGCATCAGTCCTTCCAATGAATATTCAGGACTGATTTCCTTTAGGATTGAAAGCTTGCACTATGTGTCTCTAGATTAAGATCTTCAGAGAGAGAATCTCATCACTGACTAGCCAATCAGGAGCCTACTCTGAGGTTGAAGGTCAGAGTTAACTTTGAGAAGGGCGTTAAAAGCTTTCTTTTGGTTGGGTTGCAAAATAGGATTAAGTCATTTTTTGTAATCCCTTTTCATTTTGGTTATTTCTTAGGTAACATTATTATATCCCTAAATCAACTATAATGATATTTTTTTGTTGTTAGAACTACAAATATAACATCAACATACTTTTACATGTGAAATAAATACCATGTACATTATTTAGGATATTTATCAAGTAATTTCATGGCAAACATTATCATTGTTTCTTCATATTTTAATAGCAAGATGCATACTGTATTAAGTTGGAGATAAAGTAACATATATTATTTAATATATTTAAAATATAATGTCATATACTTTACCTTTGTTGTGCTGATATATGTAAAGGGTGGTAGCAATTTAATTCTGAGACTTCAGTATAAGTAATGGAAGCCATTACTTTAATAAATTTTTCTTTTGAAGAATTGCAGAGACATTGAAGGCATTTGAAGGGCTTCCCTGGTAGTTCAGTTGGTAATGAATCTGCCTGCAATGCAGGAGACCCTAGTTCGATTCCTGGGTTGGGAAGATTCGCTGGAGAAGGGATAGGCTGCCCCCTCCAGTATTCTTGGGCTTCCCTTGTGGCTCAGCTGGTAAAGAATCCTCCTGCAATGTGGGAGACCTAGATTCGATCCGTGGGTTGGGAAGATCTCCTGGAGAATGGAAAGGCTACTCACTCCAGTATTCTTGCCTGGAGAATTCCATGAACTGTACAGTCCATGGAGTCGCAAAGAGTCAGACATGACTGAACAACTTTCACTTTGAAGACATTATATGGGTATTAATTACATAAAGTATGCAAAAATAAATACTTTTAACCAAAATGGGCCACCAAAAAAAGCTGTATGCTACATTTCTGCAGCCAAAGCAGTTGCATGGCACAAACCAGTTATGTGTTAAGCCCACAGACTATAATGTCAGTACCTCGGGGTTCATTTAAGAACATGTGTATTTTATACCTGCAACTATGAGGTATTAAGAGAGTTATCCTGACTTTTAAAAATAATTTTGTTTTTCCAGATCCAGTCCCTGTGTGGAGCTTCTAAACATCTTCTATTAGTGGAAGTGCTGTTTTCTGCACAATGACGTCAACATCTTAATTTACACCAGCGTTCATGTGGTTCTGATTCATCTGCTCTGGTTCACGAAGCTTGAGATCTAAGGCAAACAGGGTCTTTTGCAATGACAATATGACTAATAGTAAAGGAAGATCTATTATTAATAAATCAAGTGGTGGTCGAAGCAGTGGAGGAGGTTTTGTGGACTGGACTTTAAGTTTAAATACAATTCAGTCTGATAAGTTTTTAAACTTACTGCTGAGTATGGTTCCAGTAATATACCAGAAAAACCAGGAAGACAGGCACAAAAAAGGAAATAACATTTGGCAAGATGGGTTATCAACTGCAGCACAGACTTTCAGTAATAGATCTGAACAGCACATGGAATATCACAATTTCTCGGAGCAGTCTTTTCATGGCAACAGTGGGCACACGCCATCAAGCTGTAGCCAAAAGTATGATGACTATGCCAACTACAATTACTGTGATGGAAGGGAGGCTTCAGAAACTACAGCCATGTTGCAAGATAATGATGTATCTAGTGATGGTGATGAAGATGTCATTGTGGAGACAAGCCAGAAATTACCAAAGGAATCCAGTGGTGTCATGGCACTGCAGATACTTGTGCCATTTTTGTTAGCTGGCTTTGGAACAGTCTCAGCTGGCATGGTTTTGGATATAGTCCAGGTGGGTTCTCATCTTTGTTTAACTTCACTGACTTGTTGTTTAAATTGCTTTGTGTCAGGTACTAATCTCAGACATTACATTTAGTTTTAATTTATCCCTTAGTTAAAATGAACTGATGCAGACTCTGGTGGAGAATCTGCTCTTTCTAGGTATCTTTTGTTTGTTTTCTGAAATTCTAAGAGAATTGTCTGATTCTCGCCATAAAGTAATTCTTCATAAAATATTAAATATAGAGTAATCCCAAATAGGGTAAGTCAGCTAAATGAATAATTCAATATATTTAAATATATCCTATTTTTTTAAAATAATATATGTTCATTAAAATGAACTCAAACAATGCAGAGTATTAAGTAAATGATAAAAAGTCCTGTCCTCATCTCCAAATGAAAATTCTCTTCCCCTCCAGAGGTTACCATTGTTAAGAGTTTGCTGTATATACTTGCAGATGATTTTTCTGTGCTTATATACAAGCATACGTGCAGAGGTTTTTTTTTTAAAATAAAAATTAAATTCTGTGTGTTTCTTTCTCAGTTTATTTTCACTACTTATTAATATATCTTGGACATATTTCTAAATTAGTAAAAAGGATATTTAGCATTTTAAAAACAGTGCTTGATATTTTCATTGTATATATATAATATATGGTATATATAATATATATATTTATATGGTATATGTATATATAATATATATGTGTGTATATATATATAATATATATGGTGTGTGTGTATATATATATATATATACACACATATATATATACATACACACCAAAATTTACTTATTCATTCTCCTATGCTGGTGCTATAACAAATATCCTTACAAATTTATTTTTATACACTCATACTAATTTTTTCATAAGATAGTATTTTTTTTTCATAAGATAGATTTTTAAAATGGGATTGTTGGGTATTAGAGCAGGTGTGTGTGTTTAAAATTTGTAGTCCTTCCAGAAATATGTAAATACTTTTATTTTTCCATACCCTTATCAACATTTGATGTTCTTGATCTTTTTCATTTTTGCCAGTTGATAGGAAAGTGTTATCCTATTTTAATTAACATTAATTACTATTAATGTTTTAGCCTTTTTTCATATGTTTATTGGCCATTCTTACCTTTTCTGTGAATGTTTCTTATATGAATTACTTTTTTGTATCTTATCCATTTTTTTAAGGTTTTTTTTTCTTTTTAATTTATATTTTATTGAAGGATAATTGCTTTGCAGAATTTTATTGTCTTCTGACAAGCCTCAACATGAATCAGCCATAGGTATACATATATCCCCTTCCTTTTGAACCTCCCTCCCATCTCCCTCCCCATCCTACCCCTCTCGGTTGATACAGAGCCCCTGTTTGAGTTTCCTGAGCCATACCGCAAATTCCCATTGGCTATCTATTTTACATATGGTAATATAAGTTTCCATGTTACTCTTTCCATACATTTCACCCTCTCCTCCCCTCTCCCCATGTCCATAAGTCTTTTCTCTATGTCTGTTTCTCCATTGCTACCCTGTGAATAAATTCTTCATTTTTCTAGATTCTGTATATGTGTGTTAGAATACAATATTTATCTTTCTCTTTCTGACTCACTTCACTCTGTATAATAGGTTCTAGGTTCATTCACCTCATCAGAACTGACTCAAATGAGTTCCTTTTTATGCTGAGTAATATTCCATCGTATATATGTACCACAGCTTCTTTATCCAGTCGTCTGTCGATGGACATCTAGGTTGCTTCCATGTTTTGGCTATTGTAAATAGTGCTACAATGAACAATGGGATACATGTGTCTTTTTCAGGTTTGGTCTCCTTAGGGTATATGCCTAGGAGTGGGATTGCTGAGTCATATGGTGGTTTTATTCCTAGTTTTCTAAGGAATCTCCATACCATCTTCCATAGTGGCTGTATCAGTTTACATTCCCACCAACAGTGCAAGAGCGTTCCCTTTTCTCCATACCCTCTCTAGCGTTTTTTGTTTGTCGACTTTTTGATGATGGCCATTCTGGCCCATGTGAGGTGATATCTCATTGTGCTTTTGATTTGCATTTCTCTAATAATGAGTGCGGAGAAGGCAATGGCACCCCACTCCAGTACTCTTGCCTGGAAAATCCCATGGGTGGAGGAGCCTGGTGGGCTGCAGTCCATGGGGTCACTGAGAGTTGGACACGACTCAGTGACTTCACTTTCACTTTTCACTTTCATGCATTGGAGAAGGAAATGACAACCCACTCCAGTGTTCTTCCCTGGAGAATCCCAGGGACTGGGGAGCCTGGTGGGCTGCCGTCTCTGGGGTCGCACATAGTCGGACACGACTGAAGTGACGCAGCAGCAGTAGCAGCAGCAGCAGCAATAATGAGTGATGTTGAGCATCTTTTCATGTGTTTGTTAGCCATCTGTATGTCTTCTTTGGAGAAATGTCTGTTTAGGTCTTTTTCCCATTTTTTGATTGGGTTGTTTGTGTTTCTGGCATTGAGTTGTATAAGCTGCTTGTGTATTTTGGAAATTAATCCTTTATCAGTTGTTTCATCTGCTATTATTTTCTCCCATTCTAAGAGCTATCTTTTCACCTTGCTTATAATTTCCTTTGCTGTGAAAAAGCTTTTAAGTTTAATCAGGCCCCAGTTGTTTACTTTTGTTTCTATTTCTGTTACTCTAGGAGGTGGGCCATAGAGGATCTTGCTTTGATTTATGTCATCGAGTGTTCTGTCTGTGTTTTCCTCTAAGAGTTGTATAGTTTTTGGTCTTACATTTAGGTCTTTAATCCATTTTGAATTCATCTTTGTGTATGGTATGGTGTTAGGAAGTGTTCTAATTTCATTCTTTTACTTGTAGCTGCCCGTTTTCCAAGCACCATTTATTAAAGAGGCTGTCTTTGCCCCATTGTATATTCTTGCCTCCTTTGTCAAGAATAAGGTACCCATAGGTGCATGGGTTTATTTCTGGGCTTTCTATATTGTTCCATTGGTCTATATTTCTGTTTTTGTGCCATTACCATTCTGGCTTGATGACTGTAGCTTTGTAGTATAATCTGAAGTCAAGAAGCTTGACTCAAATGCGTTCTGAAGATTGCTTTGGCTATTTGGGGTCTTTTGTGTTTCCATATGAATTGTGAAATTTTTTGTTCTAGTTCTGTGAAAAATGTCATTGGTAATTTGATAAGGATCACATTGAATCTGTAGATTGCATTTGGTAGTGTAGTCATTTTCACAATATTGATTCTTCCTACCCAGGAACATGGAATATCTCACCATCTGTTTATGTCATCTTTGATTTCTTTCATCAGTGTCTTATAATTTTCTGTGTACAGTTCTGTTGTCTCCTTAGGTAAGTTTATTCCTAGATATTTAATTTTTTTGTTGCAATGGTAAATGGGATTGATTCTCTAATTTCTCTTCCTGATTTTTCATTGTTAGTATATAGAAATCCAAGTGATTTCTGTGTATTGATTTTGTATCCTGCAACTCTGCTAAATTCACTGATTAGCTCTGGTAATTTTCTGATACTATCTTTAGGGTTTTCTATGTACAGCATCATATCATCTGCAAACAGTGAGAGCTTTACTTCTTCTTTTCCAATCTGGATTCCTTTTATTTCTTTTTCTTCTCTGATTGCTGTGGCCAGGACTATGTTGAATAATAGTGGTGAAAGTGGACATCCTTGTCTTGTTTCTGATCTTAGGGGGGGAATGCTTTCAGTTTTTCACCATTAAGCATAATGTTTGCTGTAGGCTTATCTTATATGGCCTTTACTATGTTGAGATAGGTTCCTTCTATGCCCATAGAGTTTTAATCATAAATGGGTGCTGAATTTTGTCAAAGGCTTTTTCTGCATTTATTGAGATTATCATATGGTTTTTATCTTTCAATTTGTTAATATGGTGTATCACATTGATTGATTTGCATATATTGAAGAATCCTTGCATTCCTGGAATAAGCCCAACTTGATCATTGCGTATGAGCTTTTTGATGTGTTACTGAATTCTGTTTGCTAAAATTTTGTTGAGAATTTTTGCATCTATGTTCATCAGTGATATTGGCCTGTAGTTTTCTTTTTGAGTGTTGTCTTTGTCTGGTTTTGGTATCAGGGTGATGGTGGCATCATAGAATGAGTTTGGAAGTGTTCCTTCCTCTGCAGTTTTTTGAAAGAGTTTTAAAGGGATAGCCATTAGCTCTTCTCTAAACGTTTGATAGAATTCTCCTGTGAAGCTATCTGGTCCTGGGCTTTTGTTTTTTGGGAAATGTTTGATCACAGCCTCAATATCAGTGCTTGTAATTTGGTTGTTCATAATCTCTTCCTGGTCCAGTCTTGGAAGATTGAACTTTTCCAAGAATCTGCCCATTTCTTCCAGGTTATCCATTTTATTGCCATATAGTTGTTCTTTATAGTCTCTTATAATCCTTTGTATTTCTGCACTGTCTGTTGTAACCTCTCCTTTTTCATTTCTGATTTTGATGATTTGATTCTTCTCTCTTTTTTTCCGTGATGAGTCTGGCTAAAGGTTTGTCAATTTTGTTTATCTTCTCAAAGAACCAGCTTTTATTTTTATTAATCTTTACTATCGTTTCTTTTCTTTTTCATTTATTTCTATTCAGATCTTTATGATTTTTTTTCCTTCTACTAATTTTTTGTTGTTGTTCTTCTTCTTTTTCCAGTTATTCTGGGTGTAAAGTTAGGTTGTCTATTCAATGTTTTTCTTGTTTCTTGAAGTAGGATTGTATTGCTATAAACTTCCTGCTTAGAACTGCTTTTGCTACATCCCATAGGTTTTGAGTTGTCATGTTTTCATTGTCATTTGTTTTTAGAAATTTTTTTATTTCCGATTTGATTTCTTCAGTAACCTTTTGGTTATTTAGAAATGTGTTGTTTAATCTCCATGTATTTGTGTTTCTTACAGTTTTTTTCTTGTAATTAATATCTAGTATCATAGCACTGTGATCAGAGAAGATGCTTGTTATGATTTCAGTTTTCTTAAATTTACTGAGGTTTGATTTGTGACCCAATATATGGTCTATCCTGGAGAATGTTCCATGTGCACTTGAGAAGAAGGTGTATTCTGCTGTATCTGGATGGAATGTCCTGAAGATATCAACGAGGTCATCTCATCTAATGTATTATTGAAGACTTGTGTTTCCTTATTAATTTTCTGTTTTGATGATCTGTCCAATGTTGTGAGTGGGGTGTTAAAGTCTCCTACTATTATTGTGTTACTGTCAGTTTTTCCTTTTATGTCTGTTAGTGTTTGTCTTATGTATTGAGGTGCTCCTATATTGGGTACACAGATATTTACAGTTATGTCTTCCTCTTGGATTGATCCCTTGATCATTATGTGGTGTCCTTCCTTATCTCTTATAATCTACTTTATTTTAAGGTCTATTTTGTCTGGTATGAGGATTGCTACTCCAGCTTTCTTTTGCTTCCAATTTGCATGGAATATATTTTTCCATCCTCTCACTTTCAGTCTATATGTGTCTTTAGGTCTGAAGTGGGTTTCTTGTAGGCAGCAAATATATGGGTCTTGTTTTTGTATTCATTTAGCTTGTCTGTGTCTTTTGGTTGGAGCATTTACTCCATTTACATTCTAAAGTAATTATTGATACATATGTTCCTATTGTCATTTTCTTAATTGTTTGGGGTAGATTTTGTAGATCCTTTTTCTTCTCTTGTATTTCTTGACTGTATATTTGTTGTAAAGCTGGTTTGGTGGTACTCAATTCTCTTAACTTTTGCTTGTCTGAAAAGCTTTTTATTTCTCCGTCAATTTTGAATGAGATTCTTGCCAGGTACAGTAATCTTGGTTGTAGATTTTTCCCTTTCAGTACTTTAAATATATACTGCCGTTCCCTTCTGGCCTGCAGAGTTTCTGCTGAAAGATCAGCTGTTAAAAAAAAAAAAAAAGATCAGCTGTTAAGCATATGGGGTTTCCCTCCTATGTTACTTGTTTTTCCCTGCTGCTTTTAATAGTCTTTCTTTGTGTTTAGTTTTTGTTAGTTTGATTAGTATGTGTCTTGGCATTTTTCTCCTTGGGTTTACCCTGTATGGGACTCTTTGTGCCTCTTGTGCTTGATTTGACTATTTCCTTTTCCATGTTGGGGAAATTTTCAACTATAATCTCTTCAAAAATTTTCTCATGCCCTTTCTTTTTCTCCTCTTCTTCTGGGACCCCTATAATTCAAATGTTGGTGCGTTTGTATTGTCCCAGAGATCTCTGAGACTATCCTCAGTTCTTTTCATTCTTTTTACTTTATTCTGCTTTTCAGAAGTTATTTCCACCATTTTATCTTCCAGCTCACTGATTTGTTCTTCTGCTTCAGATATTCTGCTGTTGATTCCTTTTAGAGTATTTTTAATTTCAGCCATTGTGTTGTCTCTACGTGTTTATTCTTTAATTCTTCTAGGTCTTTGTTAATCGATTCTTGCACATTTTCTTCATTTTGTTTTCAAAATTTCTAATCATCTTTACTATTCTTATAACACATGCTTTTTCAGGTAGTTTGCCTATTTCCTCTTCATTGATTTGGACTTCTGTGTCTCTAGTTTGTTCCTTCATTTATGTAGCATATCTCTGCCTTTTCATTATTTTTTTTTTAAACTTACTGTGTTTGAGGTCTCCTTTTCCCAGGCTTCAAGGTTGAATTCTTTCTTCCTTTTGGTTTCTGCCCTCCTAAGTTTGGTCCAGTGGTTTGTGTTAGCTTTGTATAGGTTGAGATTTGTGCTGAGTTTTTTGTTTGTTTGTTTTGTTTTTCCTCTGATGGGCAAGGCTGAGTCAGGTGGTAATCCTGTCCGATGATGATTGGATTTTTATTTTTGTCTTGTTTGTCATTTAGATGAGGCATCCTGCACAGGGTGCTACTGGTGGTTGGGTGATGCCACGTCTTGTTCAAGTGGTTTCCTTTGTGTGAGTTTTCACAATTTGATACTCCCTAGGGTTAGTTCTCTGGTAGTCTAGGGTCTTGGAGTCAGCTCTCCCACTCCAGTGGCTCAAAGCTTGATCTCTGATCAGGAACGAAGATTCCACGATTGGTTTGTTACGGCATTAAGTGAGATTAAAATAAATATCCCAAACCATGAAACCAAAGATGAACCCCAGACAAATGGCAGTTACAAAATCAGGCAAATAACAACTAAAATAATGGAATATAAACATATACATATACACCCATGAGCAAATTCAAAACAGTCCAACAAAAATAAAGTACAATAGATTGACCCAGCAAACAAAGGAAATCAAAAATTATATTTACCAGTTAAGAACAAAACTAACTAAAGCACAAGTAGAAAACAAAACTAAACCAATGAAAACAAAACTAACAAATATGTTGAAAGGAAAGGAAAGAAAGAAAAGAAAGAAAGAATAGATATGCAAAGTTGAACAGAGGTAGATGAAGAAAATTTATATACATTAAAGATGAACTGCAAGGGGAAAAGAATGTAGGGAAGGCAAACAAAGGAATAAATACAGAAAAAATATAATAGGTTAAAAAAATTAAAATTATAAAAAAGAAAAAATACTGGAAGAAAAAGAAAAAAGGAAAACTTCAGATATCTGCAAAAGCCCAGTGTAAAGGCAGAGGTTTATAATAGCAATAAAAAGTGTGACTGAATATACACATATACATATTCACCCATAAACAAAATCAAACAGTCCAACAAAAATAAAATACAATAGATTGACCCAGCAAACAAAGGAAACCAAAAATTATGTCTACCAGAATAAAACTAACTAAAGCAGGAACTGGAAAACAAAACTAAAGCAAGATGCCAATTGGGGAATGAAGCAATTAAAATAAAACTAACAAATATGTTGAGAGGAAAGAAAGAATAGATATGTAAAGTTAAATAGAGGTAGACAAAAAAGATTTATATACATTAAAGATTAACTGCAAGGGGGAAAGAACAGTAGGAAAAGCAAACAAAGGAATAAATGTAGAAAGATAATAATAGGCTTAAAAATTAAAAATAAAACAAGAGAAAAGAAAAAAAGGAAAACTCCCCAAAAGTGCAGAAGCCCAACGTAGAGGCAGAGGTTTATAACAACAATAAAAAATGTGACTGAGAAAAAAAAGAAAAAAAGCTCAAAAGCTTAATTAGATTTCATAGTGCCAGTAAAATCGACAGCTACAACAGAGGGGGGATAAAGGGAAAAAAGAAAAAAAAAATCCAAAAGAATCTAAAGAACGAGTCAAAACATAAGAATTTAATAAATGTTTTTCTTGAGTCACTGCTGTCAGAGTCCTTTCCCTTACTAGGAGTCTCAGTTCACCTCACCACCCTAGGATGCCCTCCAACACTGTGCTGATTTCTGGACCTGTTATGGGGGCAGCTCAGATTCTATTCTGGACCTACTCTGTGTTCTTGCCTCCAATACCCACAGCTATCAGAATTAGTGTGTTTTCTTTTGTGGGAGCTCTTAATGACCTTTTATATATTCCATAGACACAGAGTCTGCCTAGTTGATTGTGTGGATTTAATCTGTAGCTTGTACAGCTGGTGGGAAGGTTTGGGGTCTTCTTCCTTAGTCACACTGCCCCTGTGTTTCAGTTATGGTTTTATTTCCACCTCTGCATGTGGGTCGTCCCCTGGGGCTTGCTCCTGAGGCTGCCCTGGAAGACTTGGGTTTGCCCCTCGGAGGGCCAGGTGTGGAGGTGGTGCAGCTGCTTGAGTTGCAGGGGTTCTGGCAGCACTAGATACTCAGGGGAGTTGGTGGCTAGGGCAGCAGGAAATATAGTGCTCTAGAAGGGTTCGGCAACCAGTATTGGCCAATATGCTCCAGTATTCTTGCCTGGAGAACTGCCCCCTTTGTCTACGGGGTCGCAGAGTCGGACATGACCAAAGTGACCTTGCGCACATAGATGCAAGACTTTTTCTGCCTGTGTCAGCTCAGCCCCAGCGAGTTGAGTGTGAAGATGGCATGGCTTCTTGGCTTGCAGGGACCCTAGCAGGCGCCAAGTGTGCAGGGACACAGAGTGCCTCAGCCACAGGAGTTAT
The DNA here is from genome assembly GCF_042477335.2 of Ovis canadensis. Taxonomy (NCBI): domain Eukaryota; kingdom Metazoa; phylum Chordata; class Mammalia; order Artiodactyla; family Bovidae; genus Ovis; species Ovis canadensis. The sequence goes on along the minus strand of NC_091247.1, from coordinate 179,802,617 downwards.
GGCCCTATCAGAGTCTGTTTCTGAGCCTCTCATAGCTGGTGATCAGAGGGCCTCTTTGGCCAGTCTTTCTCTGTAGCTCCGCCCGTTCAGGCACTTGGAGGGCTCCCTTGCCTGGGGTCCTTTTCTGTTGTTCGGTTCATCAGGCACATAGAGGGCCCCCCCTGTGGCTGAGGTCCTACTCTGTAGATCAGCGCGTCAGGCACTTAAAGGGGCACCCTGAACAGGACCCTGTTCTGTAGTTCAGTGCACCAGGCAGATGTTTGATGGGCCAGCCTCTCTATCGTTCAGCTGCTGATGCTGGCATGTGGGGAGAGAGAGGCTGTGGTTATGGCTCCATCCCCTACGCATGACTCAGCAGTATCACCTTGCTTCCATGGCTGCCTGGCTTTCCTCCACAGGCATTTCCCACCACAGTCTCCTCCCTCACATCCCCTCGATCCATCTCTCCACAGTCAACAGCAGCCCTCACCCTGGAATTGCTCCACAATCCCTAAACTCCAGTTCCCAGCTGCTGCCCCTTCCAGGGAATCTACGTCCCTGTCTGGGGTATGTATGGCTGCGGCAAGGACTGTCTGATTCTCATTTCATTTAGGCCGCCACAGATCAGCTGTTTCACTCACAGCCTTAAATGTTTCTCCTCTGACTCACACAATTGCCCCAATGTGGGGACCGGACCCCTGCTTCAGTTCCCCCACCCGCTGAGGGCAGGGCCAGTCGTACTAACACTCCCGTTTCCCTCCTAGTTCTTCATCCTACCGAGTTTTCCCTGCTTCTATACATTCTTTTCCGCTGGTCAGGTACTCCTGTCCGCTCTCAGCTGTTGTTCTGCATGAACTTCTGTGTCTGAAGGTGTGTTCCTGATGTATCTGTGGAGAGAGATGTACTCCACGTCCACCTACTCCTCCGCCATCTCGTTCTTTCTTTTATCCATTTTAAAATGTGTACATTACTTATTTACTTGTAGAAGTTCTTAATGTAGTATTACATAAAGTTACAAAATTACCTGTTATATAATTATCTTTCTAACATAGTACATTGTAAAAAGGTAGCATTCTGTTACTATTGATTTTCATTCATCAGTCAGAAAAAGATTGTGTCCAGGAAAGTGTTAGATACATTATCCTAATGTGCCTTTCTCTTTCACTATTTGCTCTCTAAAGGAAATCTCAGGTCCTTTATGACTCTAAGACACTTTAAAACACATAACATTTTTATCTAAATGGAAAATGTACATTTTATCTAAATAGAAACATAATTTTTATACCATCAGGTGGAAAAAAGATATGAAGAGAACTGTTAAGTGTATTGAATTTTTGAATAGACTGTAATACTAAAGGGGGACCAAACCTATCTGTCCACTTGAAATATGATTGTTTTAAATTATTACCATAGCATCATAACTGCTAAAATGAATGTACTGTTTTGGGTTGGCTTTTTTTCTGACTTTTTGGTGACAGTTATTCTGAAGAAACACTCAATAGTTAGCTCTATATAGTATGACAACATCTGTAGGAAAAATATGTTAATGTATATAGGTTGTTTAGGTAGAATAGTTACATAACTTATTATGTCCCTTCCTCTCGTGTATGCTCACTGATTTCTTGATATTTGAGAGAAGAACATGTGTGTAATTGGGAAACGTTGCCTTTATGATTTATAAAAGTTTTTTCCTTATTCGTTTATTTTTGGCTTGCGCTGGGTCTTCATTGCTGCATGTGGGTTTTTCTGTAGTTGCAGAGAGCAGGGGCTCCTCTCTAGTTGCAGTGCACAGGCTTCTCATTGCAGTAGCTTCTCTTGTTGCAGAGCATGGACTCTGGGGTGCAAGGGCTTCAGCAGTTTCAGGTCCTGGGCTCCAGAGCACAGGCTCAATAGTTGTGGTGCACAGGCTTAGCTGCTCCACAGCATGTGGGACTTTCCCGGGTCAGACATCAAGCCCACGTCTCCTGCACTGGCAGGTGGACTCTTTCCCACGGAGCCGCCATGGAAGCCCTTGCTTTTATGACTTTATGAATTTTAACACTGCTAGCCCTAAGAACTTTATAGTGATAAACTTTGGTGTTAAAAACCATGCAGGTATGGTTTTTAAAAGATTTAATTTGATGAGGTTTTGAAAACTTGTTAGATTGTGAAGTTTAAAATATTATAGAGTGTAAGAAACAGAAATATACAGCTCAGTGAACTTTCATGACAAAAATAACCATATAACGGTCACTTGGGTCAACAAATAGAATCTTACCTGTATTTCATTAGTTTCCATTGGTGCTCCCTTCCAAAAGCTTTTTTCTCCATCACCAAAGATAATCAATAACCTGATATTTCTCAGTACTTTTTTCTCTTTATAAGTGTGTATTATTAAACATAATTGCTTAGGTTTACTTAATTCTTTTTAAAATTTATGCAGTGGAAGTATGGAGTATACCTTTATGTTTGGGTTTTTTTGGTCAACATTATGTAAGTTTTAGAAAACTGTTGGTCGTTTATTTTTATTGCTGTATTGTACTCCAGTGTATAAATACATCACAATTTATCCACTCTACTCTTTTCTTCAGTGCTTTCTACTGTTGATGGACTTTGGGCTGAATGGTGTTTCCAGGCTCTTGGTGTACATATGCATGCGTTTCTCTTGGGTATATAGGTAGAAATGGAATCTCTAGGTCTTAGAATATGCAAGTATTTAAATGTAATGTTTGTCAAATGGTTTTCCAAAGTGGTTGTACCAATTTACAGACAAATGTAGCCGTATATGAGCAGTTCCACTGTCCTATATTATTATTTATACAAGGTATCAGCAGTCTTTTTTAAAATGATTTTGTGGTGTAGTCTCTAAGTTGTGTTCGGCTCTTGCAATGCCATGGACTGTAGCCTGCTGGGCTCCTCTCTCCATGAGATTCTCCAGGCAAGAATACTAGAGTGGGTTGCCATTTCCTTCTCCAGGGGATCCTCCCAACCCAGGAATTGAACCTGGGTCTCCTGCATTGCAGGCAGATTCTTTACCAACTGAGCTACAAAGGAAGCCCAAAATGATTTTAATTTACTCACTCATTTATTGTTGGCTGTTCTTGGTCTTCGTTGCTGGGCTGGCTGTTGCTCTGGCTGCGGTGAGTAGGGGCTCCTCTCTAGTCGTGGCATGTGGGCTTCATGTTGCAGTGGCTTCTCTTGTGGTGCACAGGCTTCAGTGGCTGCAGCACATGGGCTCAGTAGCTGCGGCTCAAGGGCTCTGCAGCGCAGGCTCAGCAGTTGTGATGCACAGGCCTTGTTGCTCCGTGGCCTGTGGCATCTTCCCAGATCAGGGATTGAACCCATGTCTCCTTCATTGTCAGGTGGATTCTTTACCACTGAGCCATCAGGGATGCCCTAGCAGTCATTTTAATTTTAGAAATTCTGGCATATGTGGGGTGGTATCTCATTGAGGTTTTGAGTGGGATTTTCCTGATGATGTCTGCTGATCGTTTGTATATCATTGCTGAAGTTTCTTTGCCCATTTTTGTATATAGTTGTCTTTTTTTAAATTGATTTATAGGAGTTATTTTTACATTATAGATGTAAGCCCTTTAGTGAAAGTGAAAAGTGGAAGTGTTAGTTGCTTAGTCGTGTCTGACTCTTTGTGACTCCATGGACTGTAGCCTACCAGGCTGCTCTGTCCCTGGGGATTCTCCAGGCAAGAATACTGGAGTGGGTAGGCATCCCCTTCTCCAGGGATCTTCCCAACCCAGGGATCAAACCCTACATTGCAGGCAGATTCTTTACTGTCTGGCCACCGGGGACGCCCCAAGCCCTTTAGTTATATGTAATACAAATATTTCCCGCCCCCCTCCCCTCCGTGGCTTGCTTTTTCACTCTCTCAGTGGTATGTTTTGATGAGCAGACGTTCTTAATTTTTATACAGTCCTCTTTCCCCTCTTTTCTATGGTCTGTGCTTTTCGTCTGCTGTTTAAGAAATCTTTCTACACCCCGTGAATTAAGATATTCTCGTATAATACTTCCTCGAAAGGTCCTTGTTTTGTCTTTTACACTTTGACCTTTCCCTCCCTGGAATCCATTCTGTATAGAGTGTGAGGTAGGGGTTCTATTTTTTCCTTTCCACATGGATTTTCATTTGTGTCCTCACTATCGTATAACTGAAATATTTGTTGTGAGTCAAGTGCCCATTTGTGAGTAGGGCTACTTCTGGGCTCTCAATTCTGTGCCTCAGTGTATTTATGTCTCTCGTCATGAAAGCCGCACTGTCATCATTACTCTATAAGTCTTGCTGTCTAGTAGAGAATTTTCTCTCCTTAGTCCTCCAGGAGAGTGCTTTGGTTATTCTTTCCCTTCGCATTTCCATGTATGTTTTAGTGTAAAAACATGTCAGTTTTCAAAAAAAGTTGTTGCAGTTGTGATTCAGACATAATTAGGGGGAGAATTGACTCTGTTGTTCCATGTATGTGGAATAATAGTCCTCCATTTGTTTCGGTCATCTTTAATTCCCCTCATTGATGTTTTACAATTTTTGAACAAAAGTCTTTTACATTTTTAATTAGGTTCATTTCTAGTTATTTGATACTTTTAAATGCTAATGTAAGGGCTTCCTGGATGGCTCAGTGGATAAAGAACCCGCCTGCTAACGCAGGAGACAGAGGAGACACAGATTTGATCCCTGGGTGGGGAAGAGACCCTGGAGGAGGAAATGGCAACTGAGGCCAGTATTCTTGCCTGGAGAATTCCATGGGCAGAGGAATCTGGTGGGCTACAGTCCATGGCCTGACAAGGAGCTGGACATGACTAAGCGACTAACCACATAGCGCAATACTATTCTAAGTGATACAGTTCTAAAAAAATTATTCTCTACTTGTTGCAGGTATGTTCATGTGTTTATAGAGGTAAAAAGTGAGTGCTCTAGGAATTCTGTAGAGGTAACAAAAAGACCTGTAGGAGTATAGAATGTCTGCTTTTACATACTCTCAAGACTTTCCAAAGGAGTAAGCTTTTGTGCCAGTCTAAACTACCTCTTTGTGCTTATGCCTTTAACATCCTTAATATTCATTTTTGGTCCCAGATTAGTAAAATAGCATATAAAGCACCAGTTATAGTACCTGGGAGATAAACGTTCCATAAGTGGTGTAATATTAACAAGCTCAGACTTAAATTGAAGAAAGTGGGGGAAACCACTAGACGATTCAGATACGACCTAAATCAAATCCCTTATGATTATACAGTGGAAGTGAGAAATAGATTTAAGGGACTAGATCTGATAGACAGAGTGCCTGATGAACTATGAACGGAGGTTCGTGACATTGTACAGGAGACAGGGATCAAGACCATCCCCATGGAAAAGAAATGCAAAAAGGTAAAATGGCTGTCTGGGGAGGCCTTACAAATAGCTGTGAAAAGAAGAGAAGTAAAAAGCAAAGGAGAAAAGGAAAGATATAAGCATCTGAATGCAGAATTCCAAAGAATAGCAAGAAGAGATAAGAAAGCCTTCCTCAGTGATCAATGCACGGCAATAGAGGAAAACAACAGAATGGGAAAGACCAGAGATCTCTTCAAGAAAATTAGAGATACCAAGGGAACATCTCATGCAAAGATGGGCTCGATAAAGGACAGAAATGGTATGGACCTAACAGAAGCAGAAAATATTAAGAAGAGGTGGAAAGAATACACAGAAGAACTGTGCAAAAAAGAGCTTCACGACCAAGATAATCACGATGGTGTGATCACTCACCGTGAGCCAGACATCCTGGAATGTGAAGTCAAGTGGGCCTTAGAAAGCATCACTACGAACAAAGCTAGTGGAGGTGATGGAATTCCAGTAGAGCTATTTCAAATCCTGAAAGATGATGCTGTAAAAGTGCTGCACTCAATATGCCAGCAAATTTGGAAAACTCAGCAGTGGCCACAGGACTGGAAAATGTCAGTTTTCATTCCAATCGCAAAGAAAGGCAATGCCAAAGAATGCTCAAACTACCGCACAGTTGTCCTCATCTCACACGCTAGTAAAGTAATGCTCAAAATTCTCCAAGCCAGGCTTCAGCAATATGTGAACCGTGAACTTCCAGATGTTCAAGCTGGTTTTAGAAAAGGCAGAGGAACCAGAGATCAACTTGCCAACATCTGCTGGATCATGGAAAAAGCAAGAGAGTTCCAGAAAAACATCTATTTCTGCTTTATTGACTATGCCAAAGCCTTTGACTGTGTGGATCACAATCAACTGTGGAAAATTCTGAAAGAGCTGGGAATACCAGACCACCTGACCTGCCTCTTGAGAAACCTATATGCAGGTCAGGAAGCAACAGTTAGAACTGGACATGGAACAGCAGACTGGTTCCAAATAGAAAAAGGAGTATGTCAAGGCTGCATATTGTCACCCTGCTTATTTAACTTATATGCAGAGTACATGATGAGAAACGCTGGACTGGAAGAAGCACAAGCTGGAATTAAGATTGCCGGGAGAAATATCAACAACCTCAGATATGCAGATGACACCACCCTTATGGCAGAAAGTGAAGAGGAGCTAAAAAGCCTCTTGATGAAAGTGAAAGAAGGGAGTGAAAAGTTGGCTTTAAGTTCCATATTCAGAAAACGAAGATCATGGCATCTGGTCCCATCGCTTCATGGGAAATAGATGGGGAAACAGTGGAAACAGTGTCAGACTTTATTTTTTGGCTCCAAAATCACTGCAGATGGTGACTGCAGCCATGAAATTAAAAGACACTTAATCCTTGGAAGGAAAGTTATGACCAACCCAGATAGTATATTGAAAAGCAGAGATATTACTTTGCCAACAAAAGTCTGTCTTGTCAAGGCTATGGTTTTTCCTGTGGTCATGTATGGATGTGAGAGTTGGACTGTGAAGAAAGCTGAGCGCCGAAGAATTGATGCTTTTGAGCTGTGTTGTTGGAGAAGACTCTTGAGAGTCCCTTGGACTGCAAGGAGATCCAACCAGTCCATTCTAAAGGAGATCAGTCCTGGGTGTTCTTTGGAAGGACTGATGCTAAAGCTGAAACTCCAGTACTTTGGCCACCTCATGCTAATAGTTGACTCATTGGAAAAGACCCTGATGCTGGGAGGGATTAGGGGCAGGAGGAGAAGGGGATGACAGAGGATGAGATGGCTGGATGGCATCACCGACTCGATGGACGTGAGTTTGAGTGAACTCCAGGAGTTGGTAAAGGACAGGGAGGCCTGGCATGCTGTGATTCATGGGGTTGCAAAGAGTCGGACACAACTGAGCGACTGAACTGAACTGAATTAACAAGTATCATTCTTTGCATGAATGTTCCCTGTCAGGACTCTGCATGAGTTACCTCATTTGATGCCTATAAGGAAGACTCTGAGGTAGGTGATATTATTCTTATTTTATGAAGCTTAGAGATTTACCTAAGCTCACGCAAGTGGTAAGTGGATGGATTAAACCCAAGTTTGTTACTCTAAAACTCATGCTTTCAACTACTATCAGTTCAGTTCAGACTCTCAAGAGTCTTCTCCAACACCACAATTCAAAAGCATCAAATCTTTGGCGCTCAGCATTCTTCACAGTCCAACTCTCACATCCATACATGACCACAGGAGAAACCATAGCCTTGACTCGATGGACCTTAGTCGGCAAAGTAAGGTCTCTGCTTTTGAGTATGCTATCTAGGTTGGTGATATCTTTTCTTCCAAAGAGTAAGTGTCTTTTAATTTCATGGCTGCAGTCACCATCTGCAGTGATTTGGGAGCCCCCAAAAGATAAAGTCTGACACTGTTTCCACTGTTTCCCCATCTATTTCCCATGAAGTGATGGGACCAGATGCCATGATCTTCGTTTTCTGAATGTTGAACTATACCAACTACTTCGTTTTCTGAATGTTGAGCTATTACAACTACTATACCATCTCCTTATTTATAGGGAACATAGCTTATCTTTGGATCAGTTCAGTTCAGTTTAGTTAATCAGTTGTGTCTGACTCTTTGCGACCCCATGGACTGCAGCACACCAGGCTTCCCTGTCCATCACCAACTCCTGGAGCTTGCTCAAACTCATATCCATTGAGTTGGTGATGCCATCCAGCCATCTCATCCTCTGTCGTCCCCTTCTCCTCCTGCCTTTAATCTCTCCCAGCATCAGGGTCTTTTCCAGTGAGTCTGTTCAGATATATATCTACCTCAGATATAAGTAGATCTGGGGCTTACATTTATGATTAAATTCATGATTACCTTCTCTCTGTCTTTCACTTCAACTTTTCTTTGTGGCCCTTATTCACTCCTATTGCAGGTGGCTGCTGACAGTTGTGAGGTCATATCCTTTTAGTTTGTTTTACAGAAGGAAAGAATGCGTTAGCCTTCTGTAAGTTTGCAAATTCTAGGGCAAAGCTCAGTAGTAGGCTTGTCTGGTCACATGCTTACCCCCAGGATTAGTGGGTGATGATTAGCCCATTTAAATTTACATTTTTATCCCTGGAACAGAGGGTCATTCGGATCAGTAATTTTACCAGAACTACATACAAAGAAAGGAATGTAACTGCTTCTCAATAGAGAGGGAATGAATATTGTTGCAAGGAAAAAGGAGATGAAAGAGTGTGAAGAGGCGAGAGCACCAGCTTTACAGCAGAGACCACTGACGCATGGGACTTCATCTGAATCAGTGGTTCTCCATGTGTGCTCCTTGAACCAGCAGCATCAGGAGCTTGTTAGATACACAAATTCTCAAGCTCCATTCCAGTCCAGAGTTGGACTCTGAAGAAGGCTGAGCGCCGAAGATTTGATGCGTTTGAACTGTGGTGTTGGAGAAGACTCTTGAGAGTCCGTTGGACTGCAAGGAGATCCAACCAGTCCATTCTGAAGGAGATCAACCCTGGGATTTCTTTGGAAGGAATGATGCTAAAGCTGAAACTCCAGTACTTTGGCCACCTCATGCGAAGAGTTGACTCATTGGAAAAGACTCTGATGCTGGGAGAGATTGGGGGCAGGAGGAGAAGGGGACGACCCAGGATGAGATGGCTGGATGGCATCACTGACTCGATGGACGTGAGTTTGAGTGAACTCCGGGAGATGGTGATGGACAGTGAGGCCTGGCATGCTGCACGATTCATGGGGTCGCAAAGAGTCGGACACGACTGAGCGACTGAACTGAACTGAACTGAAGGCAGTTTGTGTATGTTTCAGAATTCAGATAGAATGATGCACTGACGCTGGAACTCTGAGTAACGCTGTTTTTCTGATGTGTAAAGTAGAGAGATCAGAGAGGAAAGGGATAGTGTGTTGAAGTTTTGTGGATTAAATGCCAGTGTGTTTTTAAAAGTGCAAAGAGAAGGTAAGAGGACAGTATTAGTGTTAGATTAATTTTTGTCATCAGTTTCTCATTTTGCAAAGCTAGGGACATCACGCTTGTCCCTCCTCACAAGGTATAGCTGCAGTTTTAAGAGTTTGTATTAAAGATAAAATTCCTCTTTTAACATAACCGTGACCTGAGGAAGGCACTCACACTCTGTTGTAATGGTTCTGGTTTTTATTTCAAAAATAATAAATGTAATTCTACTTCTGGGAAGCTGCAATAAATATACTTTCACTTTTCCTTCCCATTAAGTACCCCCCAAACCCCAGAAACTTTATATAAAACACACATAAGAAGACTCTGAAAGAAAGAAGAAAGAGGCTGGCTAGGCCCCTTAGGGCTCAAGGAGCAAAACATTAATGAGTTCCTGAGGTTTTCTTTTGCTTCATATATCCCGGAAAGTGAAAGTGTTAGTTGCTTAAGTCATGTTTGACTTTTTGTGACCCCACAGATGGTAGCCCTACAGGCTCCTCTTTCCATGGAATTCTCCAGGCAAGAATACTAAAGTGGGTAGCCACTCCCTTCTCAAGGGGAGTTTCCTGACCCAGGGATCAAACCTGGGTCACCTGCATTGCGGGCAGATTCTTTACTGTCTGAGCCACCACGGAAGCCCACATTTATCCCAGATTTGGAGCTAAAAAAGCCAGCAGCAGAGATATGCAAACAACGGCAGACAAAGCCAAACCAACACAAGTCTGGTCTTTGTAGCTGAAGGACTAGGAGAGGAACACCCTAACAAGTCAGAAAGGTTTTAGACAATAACTGCTCTACTCTAGCCAAGCACTACAGAGAAAACTATGGCCCCACCCACAGCCACCTCAGCAGAGCCCCAGTGGGTTGCCTGGAGGGCATTCTGCTAAGTAAAATAAAATAAAATAGAGAAAGACAAATAATGCATGGTATCTCTCATCAAAGAAAAGTTAAGTCATAAAAACTGAGAGTAGAGTGGTAATTGCCAGGGCCTGAGGGGGTGAAGGAAACAGGGAGAAGCTGGTAAGGGTACAGACTTTCACTTATAAGCTAAGTGTGTTCTGAGGATCTAATGTACAGCATGGTGACTGCAGTTGATAATGCTGTATTGTATACTCGTTATTTACTAAGAGGATAGGTCTAAAGCATTCTCACTGAACAAAGAAAAAGTAACTGTGAGGTGATGAATATATTAATTAACTTTTTGGTGGAATTGCTTTCATAATGTGTATGCATTTTAAGTCATCCTACTTTACCCTTTTATATATTACAGTTCTGTTTGTCAGTTATACCTCAGTAAAGCTGGGGGCTGGGGTGGGGTGAAGGAGGCTGTAATGAGGTGCTGTAGTACTTTAGCCAAGATGGTATCAGAGAAGGGCAAGTAGAGTGCTGGGAGTTTCATCTTGTCAGCTGATAATGAGAGGGCCCCAAGAGACCTGGAAAGAGAAATAGAAAAATCCACAGTTATAGTTGGAGACTTCAATACTCTTCTCTCAGTAATTGATAGAACAACTAGATAGTAGGGATATAGAAGAATTTGACAACAGCACCAATCAACCAGATCTAACTGACATTCATGGAACACTCCACCCAAAAAACAGCAGAATGCCGTTCTGTTCAAGCTCTTACTGATCATATTTAGAGATAATCCATATCCTGAGCCATCACAGAAACCTCAACAAATTCAAAATATTGAAATCAGAGTATGTTCTTGGACCACAAACTTGAAAGCAGTAACAGCAAAATCTTCAGAGATGAAACAGCATACTTTCAGATAACCCGTTGGTGAAAGAGGAAGTCTCAAGAAAAATAAAACAAAACAAAACAAAACATTGAACTGGGTCAAAATGAAAGTACAGTATCAAAATTTGTGAGTCACAGGTGCAGTGGTCCAGAGATAGAAGTTTATAGAACTGAATGCATACCTCAGAATGAAAAAAATCATCAAATCAATAATCTAAGCTCCCATCTCAGACTTAGAAAAAATGAATAGAATATACCAAAAGCAAGCAGAAGAAAGGAAATAATAAATATAAAAGCAAAACTCAATGACATTGGAAGCAGGAAGATAATAGAAAAAAAAATCAGTAAGACAAGCATTTGATTCTTTGAAAAGATCAGTAAAGCTGACAATTTGTAGCAGACTGACAATGAAAAAAAAAGAGAAGACATTACCAGTAACAGAGCAACATAGGGGATATCACTACAGATTCTGCAGACATCAAAAGGATAGTAAAGAAATGCTAGAAATGACTCTGCACACATAAATTTTACAACTTAAAGTGTAAATGCAGTTACCACATTTCACCCAAAATGAAGTGGATATTTTGAATAGCTCTTATTCACTAAGGAATTTGAGTTCATACTTTTAGAAACTCCCCAAAAAGAAATCTTCAGACACAGGTAGTTTCACCCAAAAATTCTACCAAATGTTTAAAGCAGAATCAACACTAATTCTACACAAGTTTTTCTGGAAAATTGATAAGGAAGGAACACTTGCCAATTCACTTTAGAAAGCTAGTATTACCCAGAGACCAAACCAAAGACAATGCAAAAGACAAACAAACAAACCCAACCCCGTCTCCCAAAACCCACAGACCAATAGTTCTCCTGCTCCTGCTGCTGCTGCTGCTGCTAAGTCGCTTCAGTCGTGTCCGACCCTGTGTGACCCCATAGACGGCAGCCCACCAGGCTCCGCCGTCCCTGGGACTCTCCAGGCAAGAACACTGGAGTGAGTTGCCATAAATATAGACAAAAAAATCCTTATCAAAACATTGGCAAATAGAATTTAGCAACATATTAAATGAATTATACACCATGGAAAATGAGGTTTATTCCAGGGATGAAAGTCTTGTTCACAATTTGAAAATCACTGTAATTCACCATATAAAAGGGCTAAAGAAGAAAATCACATGACTGTATCAACTGGTACAGAAAAACCAGTTGACAAAATTCAACATGCATTCATGATTAAAAAAAAACATAACAACAAACTTAAATAGGAATAGAGTAGAACTTCCTCAACCTTGTACTTAATGGTAAAATACTGATTTCTTTTCCTCTAAGAACAGGTTCAAAGCAAGGATGTCCACACTCATTACCTTTATTCAGCATAATGCAATAATTTAAGAAAAGGAAATAAAAGACATACAGGTTGGAAAGGAGGAAATAAAACTTCCTATTTGCAGATGACATGATGGTCTACTTAGGAAATCCCAAGGAATCTACCAAAATCAAAAGAAAAACTCTGAGAACTGATAAATGAGCTCAGTAAGGCCATGGACACCCAATATGTTAAAAAAAAAAAAAGAAGAAGAAATTCAGATTCTAGCAATGAGTATGTTAAAATTTTAAAATAACTGTCAACTGGAAAAAAATGCACAATGTAAAAGTTGTGAGTTAAGTTTTGAGAGAGTGCTCCAGAGATGCAGGGGGAAAGGACAGTATATTCGTGATTTTGGTAAAGGGGTTGCACATGCAATCAAGCATATATTTTTTTGTAGAAAGTTTCTGCTGGTCTCGTGAAGCTTCTGCTAGTCATGAGAAACAGTCATCACCATGAAGGATTTTAGTGTTTTTCTAGATATGAGGAGATAGAAGAATTGGGCTCATAAAATCAGCTCCTGAGACTATCTGACTATCTGAAGACCTGTCCTGCCAGTTTTCCCGGAGCGCAGAGTACCTCATTTCTGCTCTCCACCCTGAAGTCCTTCAGGGAGTGTTGGAGATCAACGGCTGAAACAACACCTGATTTAATCCTTGTACATGGCAATTACCCATGGCAAGTTCCAGTTCGTGGTTGATGACAATAATATTTACTCAAAAAATAAATACCTGGATGTAAATCTTAAAAAACGTGTACAGGGCTTATATGCTGAAAGCTATAAAACACCAATGAAAGAATCAAGGAACATCTAAATAAATGGAGAAACTTGTATTCATGGCTTGGAAGATTTGACATAGTAAAGATGTCAGTTCTCCCAAATTGATGTAGCGTATAACAGAACTTTTAAAATCTCCATAAGATTTCTTAATAGAATAAATAATATTCTAAAATGTATACACAAAGGCACAGAATGTAGAATTTTCTTTTTTGAAAATAAAAATAAAGTGGAAAGGATCTGTTTCCTTGATTCCAAGTTTATTAAAATGACGACAGTAATCAAGACTGTGGTATTGGTGGAGGGGTGAACATGCCTAGACTTGACACCAAGAGGATGATCCACAAAAGGAAAAATGGATAAATTGGACTTCATCAAATAAAATTTTTGTTCTGTGAATGACTCCATTAAAGGAAGGAAAACACAAGCTACCAAGTGGAAGAAAATATTTGCAAACCATACATCTGACAAAAGGCTAGAATAAAGAACTCTCAAAAACTCAACAGTAAAAACAAAAACAGCCCAGTTAGAAAATTGGCAAAAAAAACATGAAGGCATTTTACTGAAGAATGTGTAGGGATTGTAAATAAGCTTGGAAAGATATTCAGTATCTTTCTCCATTAGAGAATACAAATGAAAACCACAGTGAGCTATCACTATGTATCTATCAGAATGGTTATAATGAAAAACGGTAGTAGTATCAAATGCCATTGAGAATGCAGAGAAATGGCATCACTCATGTATTGCTGGTGGGAATTTAAAATGATACAGTTACTCTGGAAAACACTTTAATAGTTTCTTTAAAAACAAAACAAAAACCTAGACATTAACTGTCTTGCAACCTAGATATTGCATTCCTGGGCATTTATTGCAGAGAATGAAGACTTATGCTTATACAATTCCTATATGTGAATGTTTACAGCTGCTTTACTCATAATAGCCAAGAACTGGATACACCCCAGAAGTCCTTCAAAAACTGAATGGTTAAACTTTGGTAAGTTCATGTGCTGGAATACTGCTCAGCAACAAAGGGGAGTCAACTATTGGCACATGCAGCAATCTAGATGAATCTCCAGAGAATTATGCTGAGCAGAAAAAGCAAATCTCAAAAGGCTATACATACTATATTCACTTATAAAAATTCTTGAGTTGACATTTTATAGACATAAAGAGCTGATTAGTGTTTGCCAGGGACTAAGAAGGGACTGGAAGTGAAGAAAAGTGGACATGGCTATAAAAGGGCAGTAGGGAATCCTTGTGGTGATAGAAATGTGCTGTATTTTGACTATCAATGTCATTATCCTGGTTGTGAGATTGTCCTAGAGTTTTGAGAGATATTAGCATTGGGGTAAATTTGATACAGGGTACATGGGAATCTCTCTGTATTATGTTTTATAATTGCATGTGAATCTATAATTACTTCAAAAAGTTTAATGAAAACCGTGTATCTGGTTGAGCATATCTAAGCAGTATGAAAGAATATGTAATGGAGAAAAGAGTCTTCTCCATGCCCTTACCCTATTCTCTTCTCTAGAATTTAGGGGTATAATTTTTTTTGTCGCCTTCAACTGAAGTTAAATGGATGAAGATGCGTACATACATGTTAATATGTGTGTGTATTCACTAAAAAACACAAGCAAAAAACACCCTATAATGCTGCCCTTTACCTTGCTCTTCTTAATTTATCTTGGAGCTTCCTTATAGATACACACAGATTTACCAGATTCTTCTCCAGCTATGCAAAGGTGTATCATTGTTTTTCTACCAAGTTACCTAATGAAGGAGATCTAAAGTGTCTCAGCTCTTTTGTGATTATGAACAATGATGAAGTTGACTCATTATATGTATGTGTTTGAACTCATGTTCAAGTTTATTTGTAAGGTAACTTTCCTTGAGGTAGAGTTTTTAGTTCACAATTATGTGCATTTTACATTTGATACATATTGCTGAATTCCCCCCCAAAGTTAAACCTTCAGTTCAGTTCAGTTCAGTCACTCAGTCCTGTCTGACTCTTTGCGACCCCGTGAATCGCAGCACGCCAGGCCTCCCTGTCCATCACCAATTTCCGGAGTTCACTCAGACTCACGTCCATCGAGTCAGTGATGCCATCCAGCCATCTCATCCTCTTTCATCCCCTTCTTCTCCTGCCCCCAATCCCTCCCAGCATCAAAGTCTTTTCCAATGAGTCAACTCTTCGCATGAGGTGGCCAAAGTGCTGGAGTTTCAGCTTTAGCATCATTCCTTCCAAAGAAATCCTAGGGTTGATCTCCTTCAGAATGGACTGGTTGGATTTTCTTGCAGTCCAAGGGACTCTCAAGAGTCTTCTCCAACACCACAGTTTAAAAGCATCAAATCTTCGGTGCTCAGCCTTCTTCACAGTCCAACTCTCACATCCATACATGACTACTGGAAAAGCCATAGCCTTGACTAGACAGACCTTAGTTGGCAAAGTAATGTCTCTGCTTTTGAATATACTATCTAGGTTGCTCATAACTTTTCTTCCCATGATTAAGCGTCTTTTAATTTCATGGCTGTAGTCACCATCTGCAGTGATTTTGAAGCCCAAAAAAATAAAGTCTGACACTGTTTCCACTGTTTCTCCATCTGTTTCCCATGGAGAGATGGCTAGATGGCATCACAGACTCAATGGACGTGAGTCTGAGTTAACTCCGGGAGATGGTGATGAACAGGGAGGCCTGGCGTGCTGCGATTCATGGGATCACAAAGAGTCGGACACGACTGAGCAACTGAACTGAACTAAACTGATGGGACCGGATGCCATGATCTTCGTTTTCTGAATGTTGAGCTTTAAGCCAACTTTTTCACTCTCCCCTTTTACTTTCATCAAGAGGCTTTTTAGTTCCTCTTCACTTTCTGCCATAAGGGTGATGTCATCTGCATATCTGAGGTTATTGATATTTCTCCCGGCAATCTTGATTCCAGCTTGTGTTTCTTCCAGTCCAGAGTTTCTCATGATGTACTCTGCATATAAGTTAAATAGCAGGGTGACAATATACAGCCTTGACATACTCCTTTTCCTATTTGGAACCAGTCTGTTGTTCCATGTCCAATTCTAACTGTTGCTTCCTGACCTGCATACAGATTTCTCAAGAGGCAGGTTAGGTGGTCTGGAATTCGCATCTCTTTCAGAATTTTCCACAGTTGATTGTGATCCACACAGTCAAAGGCTTTGACTTAGTCAATAAAGCAGAAATAGATGTTTTTCTGGAACTCTCTTGCTTTTTCCATGATCCAGCAGATGTTGGCAATTTGATCTCTGGTTCCTCTGCCTTTCTAAAACCAGCTTGAACATCAGGGAGTTCACGGTTCACGTATTGCTGAAGTCTGGCTTGTAGAATTTTGAGCATTACTTTACTAGCATGTGAGATGAGTGCAGTTGTGCAGTAGCTTGAGCATTCTTTGGCATTGCCTTTCTTTGGAATTGGAATGAAAACTGACCTTTTCCAGTCCTGTGGCCACTGCTGAGTTTTCCAAATTTGCTGGCATATTGAGTGCAGCACTTTTACAGCATCATCTTTCAGGATTTGAAATAGCTCAACTGGAATTCCATCACCTCCACTAGTTGGTTCATAGTGATGCTTCTTAGGTCCACTTGACTTCACATTCCAAGATGTCTGGTTCTACCTTTACATTTCATTTATGTTCTCACCAAAAGTATAATAGAGTGCCTATTTCCTTTTTTTAATACTCTTACCAACAGAGTATTATCCAAGTTGTTAAAATTTTAAATTTTTATTTTTTTTAACTTTTTATTTTGTATTGGAATATAGCTGATTAACAGTGTTGTAATAGTTTCAGGTGGGCAGCTGAGGGACTTAACCATACATGTACATGTATCCATTCTCCCCCAGACTCCCCTGTCATCCAGGCTGACACATAACATTGAGCAGAGTCTCATGTGCTATACAGCAGGTCCTTGTTGGTTATCCATTTTAAATATAGCAGTGAGTACATGTCCATCCCAAACTCTCAAACTTTATCCAACTTTTTGACCCGTATCAGTCTCACAGAAGAAAGTTGATCATCTTTTAATTTGCATTTTATAATTATGAATGAGGTTGGTCATTGAGTCATACGTTTAAAAGTGAATGGGTTTAACTTTTTAAAACTAAGTTGAAATGAGAAACAATTCTTCTCTGCTAACTGTTTTAAAATTGCTTAAGCATGTTTTACCAATCAGATATTTTTTAACTTTTTCTATTTATTTTTAAGACTCTATTTATGTATTCCCCAGCAGCAGCAGCAGCAGCAGCAGCAGCAGCTTATGTTATTCTTTTTTTCTTAAGTTTCATATTTGTTTGTCCTTTGGGGCAGTAATGGATTTTTAAGTTTCAAATGTAGTACATTTGTAAGCAATCCGACATTACATTTGAGAAGTGGGTTCTTGCCCAAGATTCTGGTTATTGACAGGTGTCCAAAATTAGGTAAGATTAAAAATTGATTTCCTGTAGGGCAGATTCTTGTGGAAGCTTGTACTGCATAATAATCTGCCTTGGAGGACATGTCTGTATCATGGCAGAATTTGTAAGTAGGTGAAATTTACTGGAGGTGTTGCAGGAAGGCAGACCCCTTCCAGGGCCCGAAACTGGGCTCTTGTCTAACACTCGGAGAGGAATTGTCCGAGGAGATGTATGTGCTGACAAAGTAAGAGATTTTATTGGGAAAGGGCATCCGGGTGGAGAGCAGTAGGGTAAGGGAACCCAGGAGAACAGCTGTGTCACATGGCTTGCAGTCTCAGGTTTTATGGTGATGGAATTAGTTTCTGGGTTGTCTTTAGCCAGTCAGCTGACTCGAAGTCCTTCCTGGTGGTGCACACCTTGTTCAGCCAAGATGGATGCCAGAGAGAAGGATTCTGCGAGGTGGTCGGACATGTGGTTTCTCCTTTTGACCTTTCCTGAACTCTTCCAGTTGGTGGTGGCTTATTAGTTCTGTATTCCTTACCAGGACCTCCTGTCGGAAAACAACTCATGCAAATGGTTACTATGGTGCCTGGCCAGGGAGGGCAGTTTCAGTCAGTGTGCTTCCCCTAACAGGGTTACTAGCTATATCAGCATTCCCCTTTTTTCTTTTTTTTCATTACTTCCTCCTTACAGGAAGATTAACTGATAATATGTTTTGGTGTTAGAACTAACAAACTCTCAATATTGTTATTTATTACAAGGTATAGAAATGGTCCTGAACACAATTGTATGAGGTAGCTACAATTATGACCCTATTTTAGGTGAAGAAAGTAAAGCATAGTTTTACATAGCATACTCAAGGCATACAGTAAAAATAGTGAAAAGTTGTTGCTGAGCCACCAAAGACACCAGGATTCTTGGCCTCCAGACAAGAAGATTTCAATTTGGGCCCAACAACAAGGCTTGATTGCTCAGAGCTTTTGTGTAATAAAGTTTTATTAAAGTACAAAGTGTAAAAGAGATAGAGAAAGCTTCTGACATAGACATCAGAAGAGAGCAGAAAGAGTGCCCCCCTGTTAGTCTTTAGCTGGATGTTATATAGCTACTGCTGCTGCTGCAAAGTCAGTGTCCAACTCTGTGCGACCCCATAGACGGCAGCCCACCAGGCTCTGCCATTCTGGGATTCTCCAGGCAAGAACACTGGAGTGGGTTGCCATTTCCTTCTCCAGTGCATGAAAGTGAAAAGTGAAAATGAAGTCACTCAGTTGTGTCCGACTCTTCGTGACCCCATGGACTGCAGCCTACCAGGCTCCTCCATCCATGGGATTTCCCAGGCAAGAATACTGGAGTAGGCAGTCTGCTAATTAGAGGAAAGCAAATGTCTCAAAACTCAGAGACTGGCACCAGGCCCCTCACCCGCAACATGCATTTTAAGATAAAATTGGCACAAAGTGAGTTGTCCCTGGCCATAAAATGATTGACATGACAAGAAAGGCAGGTTTCCAAGCAGATACAGTCTCATTAACATAGTTTAAGAGAATATTTGCATGAGTAAAATATACTGGCTTGTCAAGTTGGTTCTGAGTCCTAGGCAGAACCGACTTGAAGACAAGAGTCTAGGATAAATACATAGTTCATTAACATAGCTTAAGGCAAACATTTCCATAAGAAAAATGCATTGGTTAATTCAAGATTTGAGAAACGTTCAATTCAGGTGGGCAATACAAAGAATGCTCAAACTACCGCACAATTGCACTCATTTCACACGCTAGTAAAGTAATGCTCAAAATTCTCCAAGCCAGGCTTCAACAGTACATGAACCGGGAACTTCCACATGTTCAAGCTGGATTTAGAAAAGGCAGAGGAATCAGAGATCAAGTTGCCAACATTTGTTGGATCATCAAAAAAGCAAGAGAGTTCCAGAAAAACATTTATTTCTGCTTTATTGACTAAGCCAAAGCCTTTGACTGTGTTGATCACAACAAACTGGAAAATTCTTACAGAAATGGGAATACCAGACCACCGGACCTGCCTCTTGAGAAACCTGTATGCAGGTCAGGAAGCAACAGTTAGAACCGGACATGAAACAATGGACTGGTTCCAAACTGGGATAGGAGTACGTCAAGGCTGTATATTGTCACCCTACTTATTTAACTTCTATGCAGAGCTGCTGCTGCTGCCAAGTCACTTCAGCTGTGTCCAACTCTGTGCGACCCCATAGACGGCAGCCCACCAGGCTCCCCATCCCTGGGATTCTCCAGGCAAGAACGCTGGAGTGGGTTGCCATTTCCTTCTCCAATGCATCATGCAAAATACCAGGCTAGATGAAGCACAAGCTGGAATCAAGATCGCCAGGAGAAATATCAATAACTTCAAATATGCAGATAACACCACCCTTATGGCAGAAAGTGAAGAAGAACTGAAGAGCCTCTTGATGAAAGTGAAAGAGAGTGGAAAAGCTGGCTTCAAACTCAACATTAAAAAACTGAAATTCATGGCATCTGGTCCCATCAGTTCATGGCAAACAGATGGGGAAACAGTGACAGACTTTATTTTCTTGGGCTCCAAAATCACTGCAGATGGTGACCAGCCATGAAATTAAAAGATGCTTACTCCTTGGAAGAAAAGGTATGACCAACCTAGACAGCTTATTTAAAAGCAGAGACATTACTTTGCCAACAAAGGTCCATCTAGTCAAAGCAATGGTTTTTCCAGTAGTCATGTATGGATGTGAGAGTTGGACTGTGAAGAAAGCTGAGCACCAAAGAATTGATGCTTTTGAACTGTGGTGTTGGAGAAGCCTCTTGAGAGTCCCCTGGACTGCAAGGAAATACAGCCAGTCCATCCTAAAGGAAATCCTGAATATTCATTGAAAGGACTTATGCTGAAGCTGAAACTCTAATATTTTAGCCACTTGATGCAAAGAACTTACTCATTGGAAAAGACTCTGATGCTGGGAAAGATTGAAGGCGGGAGAAGGGGACGACAAAAGATGAGATGGTTGGGTGGCATCACTGACTCAATGGACATGAGTTTGAGTAAACTCTGGGAGTTGGTGATGGACAGGGCGGCCTGGCGAGCTGCAGTCCATGGGGTTGCAAAGAGTCGGACACAACTGAGCGACTGAAATCATTAAGTTCAGGTGGAACCAGGTGTTGTCATGGCAACACAGAATTTTAAAAGAAACCTCTTTTTAAATTTTCATAGAGAATGGGAAAAAATATAACACTAGTAGTTTGTTTCCTCTTGCCACTAAAGAGAGAGATTAAAAAATGTCTGACACTTGCAGCCTATTTCCTCTGTTAGGAGACCCCTGGGCTTCCTGCCTGTTACCTTCTCATTAGTATCAGAATTTCAACCCAGATAATCTGATTCCAGAATTCCTCCCTTTGACTGTAGTGTTTCTCACCATTCTCATATATCCCAAACTGTGTGGCTGGACCTTAGAGGCGCTGTGGTATATATTAAATTTTTGAGGGAAACAGTGACATTTCTTGGACATCTCTGCAGACCACTGGCTCGAGGTGGTTCAGCATTCAGCATTAGATCATACTCCATTTCTCTTGATGACATACCTCTGCAAAACGAGATTTTCAACAGTGCTGGGAAAAAAAGCAGATGTCACACAAAAGTCAGTATGGAACGAGAAATGAAGGCAATGGTTTCCAGTTACAAGGTTTGAGAAGTTATGCAGTGCCCAACAGATGCACACATCCCATTAGGAATTAATGTTGTTAGAGGACATAAAAATACAATATTTTCCTTCCAGTGTTTGTGATATTTCTTTAGAAGGCTATAAAGTTGTTAGGGAATAAATACCTATTAAATTGTTTGGACCTAGCTGCTTGGCAGGACTGTTAGGTATTTCTTTTGACCAAAGGAAGCCATGAAAACATTTCTGAGGTGCTACGGGTGCTGTGAGCTCAGAAAGTTTGAGAGCTTCAATAAGTACATGTGTTCAGGTTATAGAGAGAAGAATGCAGAATCTATTGGGCACAAGGTAGGAAAGCAGTATGTGAAAGTTATTATTATTGTATCAATGCTAGGTATAAGTGTTTTCATAGGAATTCTCACAGGAGCATTTGATTTTAATTAAACTCGGGAAGGATGTTAGTAACCCAGTGGACTGCATTCCAACAGATCTACAGTGGGATTGCGTGTGACTGATAGAGAAATTTAAAATCATTGTATAGGTAGGTGTCTTAAAATTATGACCTAGGTAAAACATATTCCTGAATTATGTCTAATCTGATAAAAATGCTATCTCATAAGTTTGTTGTGAAAATTAAATGATGAAGGCTAGAACAGTGACTGGCACACAACAAGCAATCAGTAAATGTTGACTGCTGTTAGTATTTATTATTATTATTGTCTGTTGTTATTCGTCACCATCATCACCATCATCTCGGAAGGATGCATATCCCACTAGGACAGCAGAATTCTTATCCAACATAAAACACAGGCAAAATTGTTTGGTAGTTTCTTTGATAGGTTAAGGAATCTGAGAGGTTTCTGGACCCCCAGCGCCTCTTTTAACTCCGTCCTTTATTGACTTCTTTTAGCTCCATCCTTAATTGAATCCCTGGATGGATTCACTTGTGAATCCTTTGAACCAGGTTTTTACCAGAGACTGGTCTGACAAATATTTCCTGAACTCTTTTTAGCCCCTAGTTCTACATCTATTTGGAACAGCCTCTAGGGAAACTTTGGAGACAAATTAAAATTTCCTTTCACTTATCTAATAGATTTAAGTCTTTTCTCAACTGTATTGATGTTAGTGACAGGACTATATTCTTGATATCTTTTGGCATAAATTAAGAGGCTTAGCTACTAATGTCTCATAGTGGGACAATCACCTCTTAATAGCACTTGTGAAGTAGCATTTTGTGTTAGTCATTTGTATGGCATTTCCAGTTTATAAAGTGCTTTAATATCTGTTGTTTTCATTATCATGGTATTTCTCCATAGGCTCGACAGGACAGATAGTATCTTCATTTCATGGTTGAAGAAGTTGAAATCAGGAAAGTATATAACTCATCAAAGATCACACAGCCAGTTTGTGCCAGATCCATGCCTTGATAACAGGTTTTCTGATTTCCAGTTTCGTGCTCTTTATGATCCTCTGCTCTGCAGCCTCTTGCCTCGCATCCTAAAATGGGGAGCAGAACATGGGACAGCTCAGAACTTCTGGGGTCAATTTTAGGTCCCATCTTTTGGTCTTGGGAAAATCACTTTATCTGAATCTCTATTTCTTCATTTGTGAAACTAGCTAATAATATTACTGTAATTTTTCATGGCATCCGGTCCCATCACTTCATGGGAAATAGATGGGGAAACAGTGGAAACAGTGTCAGACTTTATTTTTTGGCTCCAAAATCACTGCAGATGGTGACTGCAGCCATGAAATTAAAAGACACTTAGTCCTTGGAAGGAAAGTTATGACCAACCTAGATAGCATATTCAAAAGTAGAGACATTACTTTGCCAACAAAGGTCCGTCTAGTCAAGGCTATGGTTTTTCCAGTGGTCATGTATGGATGTGAGAGTTGGACTGTGAAGAAAGCTGAGCACTGAAGAATTGATGCTTTTGAACTGTGTTGTTGGAGAAGACTCTTGAGAGTCCCTTGGACTGCAAGGAGATCCAACCAGTCCATCCTAAAGGAGATCAGTCCTGGGTGTTCTTTGGAAGGACTGATGCTAAAGCTGAAACTCCAGTACTTTGGCCAACTCATGCGAAGAGTTGACTCATTGGAAAAGACTCCGATGCTGGGAGGGATTGGGGGCAGGAGGAGAAGGGGACGACAGAGGATGAGATGGCTGGATGGCATCACCAACTCAATGGACATGAGTCTGAGTGAACTCCAGGAGTTGGTGATGGACAGGGAGGCCTGGCATGCTGCGATTCATGGGGGTCGCAAAGAGTCGGACACGACTGAGCGACTGAACTGAACTGAACTGAATTTTTCTGTAGGTTGGTTATAATCAGTGTTGGAACCAAGATTCAAATACAGTTTATCTGGTTCTTGACTCTGTGCTCCTAATCACGAGTTACATTGACTTGGCATCATTAAGAGATAAAGGAGACTTAAAGAGTAACAGAGTCAGACTGAACTTGGTGGTCCAATGGTTAAGACTCTGCTTTACAGGAATGTGGAATTCGATCCCTGATCCAGGAACTAACAACCCACATGATGCTGGGCAATTAAACTCACATACCACAGCTAGAGAAAGTCTGTGTGCCACAACAAAGACCCAGGGCAGCAAAAATAAAATAAAAAAGATTGTGTAGCAAGCTAGATATACTATGAGATATAATGACTTTATCAGCTATTACTCCCAACCCTAACTGAGTCTTCTAAAGTAACTCAAGGCTTCAGAACTCTGGAGAGGAGTTGTTGTTCAGTCGCTAAGTCATGTCTAACTGTTTGCCACCCCCTGGGCTGCAGCATGCCAAGCTTCCCTGTCCTTCCCTGTCTCCTGGAGTTTGCTCAAACTCATGTCCTGAATCAGTGATGCTATCCAGCCATCTCATCCTCTATCGCCCTCTTCTTTTCCTGCCCTCAGTCTTTCCCAGCATCAGGGTCTTTTCCAGTGAGTCTGCTCTTCACATCAGGTGGCCAACATATTGGAGCTTCAGCATTAGCATCAGTCCCTCCAGTGAATATTCAGGATTGACTTCCCTTAGGATTGACTAGCTGGATCTCCTTGCTTGTCCAAGGGACTCTCAAGAGTCTTCTCTAGTACCACAGTTTGAAAGTATCAGTTCTTTGGCACTCAGCCTTCTTTATGATCCAACTCTCACATCCATACATGACTACTGGAAAAACCATAGTTTTGACCATACAGACCTTTGTCAGCAAAGTAATATCTGCTTTTTCATATGCCATCTAGGTTTGTCATAGCTTTTCTTCCAAGGAGCAAGCGTCTTTTTTATTTCATGGCTGCAGTCACCATTTGTAGTGATTTTGGAGCCCAAGAAAGCAAAATCTGTCCCTGTTTCCACTTTTCCCCCATCTATGGGAATGGGTTAAGCTGAATGTTCAGTGATTAAATGATCTATGTAGTTACTTAAAATGTAGATGCAACATTGAAAAAAAAAGCTGACATTTTTGGAAATCTTATTCTAAAGTGTTTTTAAAGAGTGTTAAAAATTCTTTTTTTTTTTTCTTACAGCACTGGGAGGTGTTCAAAAAAGTAACAGAAGTTTTCATTTTAGTTCCTGCACTTCTTGGTCTCAAAGGGAACTTGGAAATGACATTGGCATCCAGATTATCCACTGCCGTAAGTTTATTCCTACCTCTAAGTATGTATATTTTCTACACATGTGCACACACATGCACAAATATATATATGTGTGTGTGTGTGTCTGTGTCTCTTTGTGTGTATATATATCATATATGCTGTTCCTCTCTATTAAGGAGAACATTTATGAGGAAAAAAATTTTCTCCTCTGTCTACTGATAAGTTTTTGAACCTCAGGGCTATGCTAAGTAGTTATGCCTGTTATCATGTCCTAAAAGTTCCCTGGGCTGATTTGGGAATTACAGGCCTTCCTTTACCCTGAGAAGGAGTAGGATTCTTGCCTCCTTTCATTTCAAGGTATTCTGGCAATCATCATCAGTGCTTAAGATATGGGCAAGTCAGACACTGAGATTCTGTGATTGTAAAAGTAATACATTCTTATTGTAAAAACTGAAGGAAAGGGAAAACGTATAAAGAAGAAAATGAAAAGCTACCCTCAATTCTTTACCTAGACATAATCTCTATTACTATTTTGTTATAGATCCTTCTATACTGGGATACGGAGAAGGCAATGGCACCCCACTCCAGTACTCTTGCCTGGAAAGTCCCATGGACGGAGGAGCCTGGTGGGCGGCAGTCCATGGGGTCACAAAGAGTCAGACACGACTGAGCGACTTCACTTTCACTTTTCACTTTCATGCATTGGAGAAGGAAATGGCAACCCACTCCAGTGTTCTTGCCTGGAGAATCCCAGGGATGGGGGAGCCTGGTGGGCTGCCGTCCATGGGGTCACACAGAGTCGGACACGACTGAAGCGACTTAGCAGAGCAGAGCAGATAAACTGGGATAACTCTACTTACGCATAGGTATAGCATAATGTGATATATATGTATACGCACACACACACACACACATATACACACACACACACTATATTCTTAAAAGAACTGGAATCGTATAGATTCTCACTTATAATCTTTGATATCCATTTGAAGAGACATCATGATCATCTTTCCATATCAAGAAATGTGGACCTATGCCATTTTTATTGGCTGTGTGTTTTTCTGTTGTATAGCTCTACTGGGATTTAATCTGTTATTGAATATGTAGGTTCTTTTTAATGTTTTACTGTTATGATTATTCTTGTATATACAGTTTTATACTCTAATTTCTTTGGGGCAGATTCTAAGATGAAATTATTGTTCAGGGGAGGGAAAAAGCATACTTTTATGGCTTTAGCCACATAGTAGAAAATAGTCATCCAGAAACATTAAACACTTCTAAAAATACTGCCACTAGCAGGGTTCTGAGTGTTTTTTTAGTAGCTGAAAAGGATTTTGTTTTCTCACTATAATATTCTTTGCGGTTTCCACCATCATGGAACCAAATTATGATTAAATCCATGTAGCTACTGAGGCTCACTTCAATGAACCGTCAGCCCATTGAACGTTGTTGTTGTTCAGTTGCTAAGTCATGTCTAACTCTTTGCGACCCTGTAGACTGTAGCACCCCGGGCTCCTCTGTCCTCCCCTGTATCATGGAGTTTGCTAAAATACATGTCCATTGAGTCGGTGATGCTGTCTAACCATCTCATCCTCTGCCACCCTCTTCTCCTTTGCCTTCAGTCTTTCCCTAGCATCAGGGTCTTTTCCAGTGAATCGGCTCTTTGCATCAGGTAGCCGATGTATTGGAGCTTCAGCTTCAGCATCAGTCCTTCCAGTGAATATTCAGGGTTGATTTCCTTTAGGATTGACTGGTTTGATCTCCATGCAGTCCAAGGGACTCTCAAGAGTCTTTTCTAGCACCATATTGAATGTTAGCCCCAAATTAACTAAGCTGTCATTACTGATTGCAATGCTGTTAGTATATGAGGTTTGTTTTTTCCTTTAAAGAAGATGCAACCTATGAATCTGTCTGTGAACTAGGAAAAAACATTTGTGTATCTAAAGGTAATGAAGATGTGGAAGCTGAACAGCTGTATTTTGTTAGAAGCCCGCTTTTCGTCCTTCTCCCCTCTCTTCATTTTTCTCCAGGCAGCTGTGAGGTCCCTAAGTTTTCTTGAGTGAAACAGATGCTTGGAAAGGAAATGCATTAAGTAATGTTTTATTAACATTACTATTTGCTTTTTCAAGAACTGCTACATATATCCTATGGAAACTTCTAAGCCGTTTGCTTATATATAAAAGGTCATATAGCCATACTCCATCCAGGCAATAATGAAGTATTGGGTATTAGTGAGTTCTCATAATGTGCCAGGTTTCCCAGGTGGCAGTAGTGATATAGAACCCACCTGACAACACAGGAGACAGGAGATGTGAGTCTGATCCCTGGGTCAGAAAGATCCCCTGGAGAAGGGAGTGGCAACCCAGTCCAGTATTCTTGCCTGGAGAATCCCATGGACTGGGGAGCCTGGCAGGCTTATAGAGTTGGAAAGAGTCGGCATGACTAAAGGGACTTAACGTGTACACATAATGTGCCAGCACTGTGCTAACTGCTTTAGGATGTCTTATAACAAACCCTATGAGATAAACACTATTCCTGTGTTACAGAGGAGGAACTGAGGCTTTGAACAGTTGAGTAACTTTCCCAAAGACACAGGGGTAGTATGCAGTGAAATAAGTCATATTCCAGAACTTTTCCTTTTACTTGTACAGGATGACTGTGTCTGAGTTTATAAAACCAATAAATAAACACAATAGCAAAACCCTAATAATCTCCTTCTCCAGTGGACCACATTCTGTTGGACCTGTCCACCATTCTGTTGGACCTGTTCGTCTTGGGTGGCCCCACACAGCATGGCTTAGTTTCATTGAGTTAGACAAGGCTGTGGTCTGTGTGATCATATTGGCCTGTTGTCTGTGATCGTGGTTTCAGGCTGTCTGCCCTTTGATGCCCTGTCTCAGTCCCTACCATCTTACTGGGGTTTCTCTTACCTTGGATGTGGGGTATCTCTTCACAGCTGTTCCAGCAAAGCTCAGCCACTGCTCCTTACCTCAGGCCTAGGGTAGCTCCTCTCAGCCACCGCCCCTGGCCTCAGGCCTGGGGTAGCTCTTCTCAGCCATGCCAGAAAAACATATATTTCAGCTTTATCGACTATGCGAAAGCCTTTGACTGTGTTGATCACAATAAACTGTGGAAAATTCTGAAAAAGATGGGAATACCAGACCACCCGACCTGCCTCTTGAGAAACCTGTATTCAGGTCAGGAAGAAACAGTTAGAACTGGACATGGGACAACAGACTGGTTCCAAATAGGAAAAGGAGTACGTCAAGGCTTCATATTGTCACCCTGCTTATTTAGCTTATATGCAGAGTACATCATGAGAAGCTCTGGGCTGGAGGAAGCACAAGCTGGAATCAAGATTGCTGGAAGAAATATCAATAACCTCAGATATGCAGATGACACCACCCTTATGGCAGAAAGTGAAGAAGAACTAAAGAGCCTCTTGATGAAAGTGAAAGAAGAGAGTGAAAAAGTTGGCTTAAAGCTCAACATTCAGAAAACGAAGATCATGGCATCTGGTCCAATCACTTCATGGGAAATAGATGGGGAAACAGTGGAAACAGTGTCAGAGTTTATTTTGGGGGGCTCCAAAATCACTGCAGATGGTGATTTCAGCCATGAAATTAAAAGATGCTTGCTCCTTGGAAGGAAAGTTATGACCAAGCTAGACAGCATATTAAAAAGCAGAGACATTACTTTGCCAGCAAAGGTCCATCTAGTTAAGGCTATGGTTTTCCCAGTGGTCATGTATGGATGTGAGAGTTGGACTATAAAGAAAGCTGAGCGCTGAAGAATTGATGCTTTTAAACTGTGGCGTTGGAGAAGACTCTTGAGAGTCCCTTGGACTGCAAGGAGATCCAACCAGTCCATCCTAAAGCAGATCAGTCCTGGGTGTTCATTGGAAGGACTGATGTTGAAGCTGAAACTCCAATACTTTGGCCACCTGATGCAAAGAGCTGACTCATTTGGAAAGACCCTGATGCTGGGAAAGATTGAGGGCAGGAGGAGAAGGGGACGACAGAGGATGAGATTGTTGGATGGCATCACCAACTCGATAGACATGGGTTTGGGTGGACTCTGGGAGTTGGTGATGGACAGGGAGGCCTGGCGTGCTGCAGTTCATGGGGTCGCAGAGTCAGACATGACTGAGCAATTAAACTTAACTGAATAATCTCCTCTACATTGTAAAAATGCTCTCCTATGGTCTTGGTCTTAGTACCACTATACTATATCTGGGGTATGTATGTTGTAAAACTTAACTTTTATATTAAAAAAAATATTATTTGTAAATATAACCCTGTGGCTTATCTCTGTAGTTAGCTGAAGTTAATATACAGAAATATCAGTCAGTCAGTCAGTTAGTTCAGTTCAGTCGCTCAGTCGTGTCCGACTCTTTGCGACCCCATGAATCGCAGCATGCCAGGCCTCCCTGTCCATCACCATCTCCGGGAGTTCACTCAAACTCATGTCCATTGAGTCAGTGATGGCATCCAACCATCTCATCCTCTGTCGTCCCCTTCTCCTCCTGCCCCCAATCCCTCCCAGCATCAGAGTCTTTTCCAATGAGTCAACTCTTCGCATGAGTTGGCCAAAGTACTGGAGTTTCAGCTTTAGCATCAGAGGTATCAGTTGGAACCAAACCACATAGAATTACTTTGTAAATTCACTTTAGTCTAGTCTATAATTTTACATTATTGAGTATTAAAAGAACTGGAGAATAATAGAAGCTGGAGTTCCTTAGATTGGAACATAAAAGTTCAAAATGACCCTGGAACATCTTGTGCCATAAAGTATAAAGAAATGCTAGGATAAACAAACAAAGAATGATAGGTACATGATGAAAGGGTAACATACAAACCAGATCTGGGACAATTCAAGCCAAAAAATAAATAATGATATTTCCAAATTATAGCACTAGATAAGAATCCATGAGTTTGCAGATGAATAACAAGGCAGGCATGGTCTCTGCTGTGGTAAAATTTACATAAACAATTTCAGCTATTGGTAGAGGCAGTAAAAAACATAAAACAGGGTAATGTGATGAAGGGTGATTAACAAGAGCTGTTTTGTGTTTGGTGGTTAGAGGTGACTTCTCTGAGGTGGTGTGTAAGCTGGAAAATGGAAAGTGAAAGTCGCTCAGTCATGTCCGACTCTTTGCCACTCAATGGACTATACAGTCCATGGAATTCTCCAGGCCAGAATACTGAAGTGGGTAGCCTTTCCCTTCTCCAGGGGATCTTTCCAACCCAGGGATCAAATGCAGGTCTCACACATTGGGGTGGATTCTTTACCAGTTGAGCCACCAGGGAAGCCCAAGAGTACTGTAGTGGTTAGTCTGTCCCTTATCCAGGGACCTTCCTGACCCAGGAATCGAACCAGGGTCTCCTGCATTGCAGGCGGATTCTTTACCAGCTAAGCTGCCAAGGACCCTGAATGATAAAAGTGAGTCAGGCATATCAAAATCTGGGAGAAGACCATTCCAGGTTACTGGAATCTGATCAGTATACTTGTATCTGATCAGTATAATGATGTCAGTGTAATAGTATCAGATATTTAAAAGCATTCTGTACAGATTCACTTTCACAGTTGAGCCTGGGGCAGAAATAAAAAGAGAGGCCCATGTAGCTATATGTGTACTTAGTTTAAAATTATACAACAAGCTTACACATGTTTTAAAAAATCTCCAACTTTCCACCTTTGCAAATATTTCCTCTGATGATCTGAAAGTCCAAGATCAAAGTTATACTTCTTGGACTCCTTGGGTTCTGTTTTGGAACAGTGTTGTGGAAGGAGCCAGTTCCTGATCTGAGCCCTGCCCCACTTCATTCCCCACCCTTGGCTGTCTGGTCTGCACTGTGGGAGACCTCACACATCCCTCAGACCTCACATCCATCTACACCCCCAGCAGCCAGCCAGCCTCTGAGCACTTCTGGGCTTGAGCATGCACCAGAGGTGGCATGGCCTGTCTTCAGGAGGATTAGCTTCAGGAAGAGGCCCTGGAGTTGGACTCAAGGCCATTTGGTCATGGACTTCTACGGTCCTAGGTATCTGAAGTGTGGCCTAGAAGGGGGTGAGGCATAGGTGTTGAATGGGCACACTGCTTGGGTCCCATGCACTCTTCACCCTGTTGAAAGGGGCACGGCTAACGGAGGACCAAAGTGGGGCCTTCTAAGCTCTGGTTCTCAAAGCTGGAGTCCCTATTGCAGATTCAAAACTTCTTCTGGCCTAAGGAAAATTACATGACAGAAGGGATTTCAAAGCTGCCTTGTGATGTACTTTAGTAAGATATAAAAACAAGGGAGAAAAGTTATATATTGAGAAGGATTGCTTGGATAAAATAGCCTTACTAGTACACGCTGAAGGTGACAGTCACAGGACTTACTAATAATCAGTGATTGCTTACAGAAAAGCAGTTCTTTTATTGGAAACATCTTAAGTATCCAAATAGATGCACCTTGAGTATACAAATTATTCTTACATGATCTCTATCCTACTATCCTACTCTTGAGAAGGTACTAAAATTGTCATGAATTCAATAAAAGCTGAGATACCAATGAAATTTCATTACTTTTTTGATGTCTTAGAAGCCAGACACATTGCTCCATTGTTACACTTTGAAAAGATCCAAAATTTAAATGCAAAATTTTCTCAAGTGATCATGTGAAGCAGTAAGTATGTGTAAAATATTAAAATTAAAAAATGTGTTAAAGCAACATTCCTTTGACTCTGAAAATATTTAGAAAGCATCATCATGAAGCAATATACAAAATTTCAGTTTATGGAATTATTTCAATAAAAATGCATCATTACTGTTAACCAAAACATCAAACCTGGAAATAAGAGAGTATAGAAGTCCTTTATCAATTATGTTTCTTTCCTGTTTAGGAGAGAAAGCCTAATAATTTGATAACACCATCATTCTCAGCAGTATCTAGACTGGCAAAACTAACCAAAAACAATCTTGATTCTCTAAGGACTTCATTTGAAAGTGGGCATCTGCATAGTATTACAGCTATGAAGTATAATGGCCACAAGATCAGTCTAGCAGGCCTCAGTGCTAAGAAATTATTTCTAAAAAATTTAGAAATACGGAGAAGGCAATGGCACCCCACTCCAGTACTCTTGCCTGGAAACTCCCATGGACGGAGGAGCCTGGTGGGCTGCAGTCCACGGGGTCGCTGAGAGTTGGACACGACTGAGTGACTTCACTTTCACTTTTCACTTTCATGCATTGGAGAAGGAAATGGCAACCCACTCCAGTGTTCTTGCCTGGAGAATCCCAGGGACGGCAGAGCCTGGTGGGCTGCTATCTATGGGGTTGCACAGAGTCGGACACGACTGAAGCGACTTAGCAGCAGCAGCAGCAGCAGCAGCAGTTGGCGGCTCAGCGGTAAAGAATCTGCCTGCAGTGCAAGAGACACAGGTTAAGTCTCTGGGTTGGGAAGATCCTCCGGAGAAGGAAATGGCAACCCACTCCAGCATTCTTACCTGGAAAATCCCACGGACAGAGGAGTCTGATGGGCTACAGTCCATGGGGTAAGACTAGTCCATGGGGTGCAAAAGAGTAGGACACAGCTGAGTGACTAAACAACAGCAATAAGATTTTTTTTTAATTTCATTAAATTTCACATATGTTCTAATATTCCAGAAGTTCATCATGTAATGGTGACGTT
Organism: Ovis canadensis; assembly: GCF_042477335.2. Lineage (NCBI taxonomy): Eukaryota > Metazoa > Chordata > Mammalia > Artiodactyla > Bovidae > Ovis > Ovis canadensis. Next base: position 179,770,136 of record NC_091247.1, on the reverse strand, counting down.
GCTGTCAGCTGAATATTGTTTTTTAACATTTGGCATCCAACTGGAATGTGTGGCATGTGTGTAAAAGCTACTATACCTTGAACTTTTGTCTTAAAAAGCAACAGTATGTTTAGTTTTACTAGTTTATGTAGTTTTCCGAGTTAGTGAAATTACATGTGTTTAATCTGCCATCTTTTCCCAGTGATCCACACTTGTATCTCTTTTAAGAGCTGGTAGGTTACCTAGATAGAACTCATTCCAAAAGGCTTTTTGGCAGGAGATGTGAATACAGAAGAGGTCTTGAAAAACAAGAGTGACAACATTTAAGGGAAAGGAAAGTTATTAGAATGAGAGTTAAAAGGTGGCTTTAGCTTCATTTTGCTAGAAAATGAACTTTGTTCTGATAAATATAGTTAGGCATACAAACATTTAAGCAGCTTGATAAGTTTGCCAGGAAAACTGAAATTTTGACTAACCGCAAAGAAAATATTTCTAAAAGTGACATTATTGAGCATTACCCAGCATTTGTTTAGATTCAAATAATACATTAAACATACCAATCCATTTTAAAATAGGCCATGCTGCAGGGAATCTGATTAAAAAAGAATATGCTGCTAGTTAAATTGTTTAATTTGATCATGTATTACCTTTAAGGGGCTTCCCAGGTGTTGCTAGTGGTAAAGAACCCACCTGCCAGTGTACAAGACATAAGAGACGTGGGTTTGATCCCTGGGTGGGGAAGAACTCCTGAAGGAGGGCATAGCAACCCACTCCAGTATTCTTGCCTGGGGAATCCCATGGACAGAGGAGCCTGACAGGCTGCCGCCCATGGGGTCACAAAGAGTTGGACACAACTAAGTGAAGCGACTTAGCTCACATGCACTCATTACCATTAAAGCTGAATTCATCTTTTTATTTGAACTTTATTTGTTGTGACTATATTTTACGTTAGAATGTTTTATCATATGTCTAGTCATATTTATTTTTCTGTTCATATTTAAGACAGGAGAACTCCAAAGATGAATAGAAGCTCAGCACACGGTCTTTACTGCAGGGTCATTTAGCTGGGCCTTTCATTGGGAAGATTGGGGTGGAGTTGCTGTCTTCCATAGGTCAAGAATTGTGTCACTGATTATAAGATATCTGAGTCATAAACTAAAGAAATTATTCAGTTCTCTAAGCAATTAAAATACCATAAAGAGATGAATAAACCATGTTATTATAGCTTGATGTCATGAGTTACTACTTTTCCATCTACTAATTTGGTTAGTTTTATTTTTTGAGGCTATTAGAGGTGAGATGACATGTCCCAGGTATTGCCAATGCCCAAGGCAGGGCCACTGTTGGATCAGTAGTTCTCAAAATGTGGTCTTCTGAACATTAGTGTTAGCATCTTGTTAGAATAGCAAGTTCTCAGCCCCACTCCAAAGGTACTGAGTTAGAAACTCTGGGGTGTGGCTTACCATCTGTATATGAACAGTCTTTCCAGATGATTCTGGTACACATCAGAGTTTGAGAACCACCCTGTTAAATGAATGGCATGGAGGCCAGTAGGGTTGGGGCCAAGTGAGAGAAGGGGGAAATCAGAGGATGCGAGATCACCTGGTGGGTCATTGTGAGGACTTTGGCTGTTGTGTGAATGGGAAGCCTTTGGAAGATTTTGAGCAGTTGAGTGATGTGATCTGATAGACATTTTAAACAGATTATTTTGACTGTTGTGTTGCAATAGAGCAGTAGGAAGCCAAGAATTAAAGCAGGGAGACAAGTTGAGAGTCCATTGCAGTAACACTGCAGATGAGAAATGAGGTTGGCTTGGATCAGGGTGGGTGCTAGCAGAGGATGTAGTGAGACATAGTTGGAGTCCAAAACTCATTTTCTAGGGGGAGTTGACAGAATTGGCTGATGGATTAGCTAAATTAAAGACTTGAAATAGTCTCTAAGTTTGAGAGGGATAAAAATAGCCAAATTAGAAGATAGAAAAGTAGTACTTGTGGCATCAAGCTTAGATGACATGGATGACATGACTAGGTGATATTCATCTGCTTGTGATATTTTAATTGCTTAGTGAATCTGACTTCAAGTTTCCTAGGTAGAATACTGCCATTCTGGTAGAGTACTGGAGAATCTTTATCAACTTGTAGTCCAGCTCCAATGCTCTGTGTGTGTGTGTTCATCCTTCAGTTGTGTCTGACTCTTTGTGACCCCATGGACTATAGCCTACCAGGCTCCTCTGTCCATGGAATTCTTCAGGCAAGACTACTGGAGTGGGTTGCCACGGCCTTCTCCAGGGGATCTTCCCAACCCAGGGATCAAACCTGGGTCTTCTGTATTGCAGGCGGATTGTTTACCATCTGAGCCATCAGGGAAGCCCTATTTGCTGTTAAAGCAACTCTAAGTTAATCACTTCTTAACAACAAAACCCCCAAAGCCTCACCTTCTCGAGACTCTTCACTGACTGTTCTGAAACAGCCTGCCTGAAATTTTTATTACTTTTAACTGAGACCTCACACTGTGCTACCCTCTCACCTCTTTCTTTACTGCTCCTTCTTCTTCTTTGCTCATTCCCTGCATGTGAGACTTTCTTGAAGTTTCAGTATCTTGTCTTCCATTTCTCCATCAATATTTGAGTCCACCATTTCTAACACATTACTGATTCTCAGATTTATATCTCCGGTCTCTTTGCTGACTGCCAAGCTGAAATTTTCAATTATCTGCACCACTCACTGCAGTGTAGTTTCAAAGCTAAACTCGTCGTCTTTTCTTACTCTAACAAGTAAGACAGCTTTCTGTCTTGTCAGTTTATTTTCCTTACAATCACTTACCCTCCCTCTATCTAGTTATTGACTACTCTGTCAGTTCCACCTATGAAATCCTCATCATTTTCTCTTATGCCCAACCAGCCACCACCTTAATTTGGTTGCCTGTTGTCTGTAATTGGGATGCTGTAGCAGACTGCTGACTGTACTCCCTGGTTCCAGGAAGAAGGTTGGACGAATATAATTTTTTTAACTTAAAACAAGCACTAGTTGAAAGTTACCTCTTCCATCTATGGTCAAAATATAATTCTTCTATACATTTTATAATTTTTCTATGATCTATTTATTTTCATTTATGAAAGTAGAAGTAAAATCATTATAGCTGTAGAAGGCTAGTCCACAATTACTTTAATCTTTTGCTCCATGAAATAGTCTTTTCTCATTTTTATGATTGTCTGCAATAGAAATAGGTTAAATGAACTTACAGGATTTTAAGAAAGGCCTATAACGATAGAGAATTTAAAACACAAGATATCAGATACAGCCTACTCACCCCATCTGTTGAAGGTTAGTTGTATATAAAATTTGTTGTTTTATAAAGCTAAAGATTAAATGTTCATAGATAAAAAAGACATTCCAATAAAACAGATTTCCTGTTTCAACAAGGGAGATTTCATAACAGTGAATCCAAATCGACTTTATTTCACCCTCCTTACTTTAGTCAAAATTTATCTCTAAAGGTATAATGATTAACTTGAAAATTTTTTCCTAGATTTTTATCTTTTCAACAGTAGATATATGTTAGAGTAGATATTCTTATAAATATATAACAGTAGTCTATAATTGAAAAATAAACCAAATACAGTGATTCTATAAATTGCTGAGTTTAAGTTCTGTTATCTGAGGTCTAAAATTTTCTGCTTCTGAATGCTAAAGAGTCAGGAATATTCACTGTCCTAATGATAGTAGGTTTTTTGGGTTTTTTTTAAGCTTTTAAAACCATTTTCTGGGAGCACATTGCTATTTTTGTTGCCTCAAACCTTGGTTCTCTGAAGTTATGTTGAAACATTCTACCTTTTAAATTCATTAATTGAAAAAATATTTTTTTTTCATTTTTTAAAAATTTTATTGGAGTATATAGTTGCTTTACAATGCTATGTTACTTTCTGCTATACAGCAAAATCACTCAGCTATATGTATACACATATCCCTTCTTTTTATTACACTATTCCCTAATCATGCATCCACCTGACCCAGATGAAAATGTTTTTATTTTCCTTTTCAAGAGGTGCAAATTGTTATGGACAGTTAAAGCCAGCATCAGCAGCTCCCAGAGGTCTCTTTTCAAGTTTTCCATAACTTTAGGGGTCACTGCATTTTATAACACTCTCAGACATAAATCACAGCAGGATCCTCTATGATCCACCTCCCAGAATGCTGGAAATAAAAGCAAAAATAAACAAATGGGATCTAATTAAAATTAAAAGCTTCTGCACAACAAAGGAAAATATAAGCAAGGTGAAAAGACAGCCATCTGAATGGGAGAAAATAATAGCAAATGAAGCAACTGACAAACAACTAATCTCAAAAATATACAAGCAACTTCTGCAGCTCAACTCCAGAAAAATAAACGACCCAATCAAAAAATGGGCCAAAGAACTAAATAGACATTTCTCCAAAGAAGACATACGGATGGCTAACAAACACATGAAAAGATGCTCAACATCACTCATTATTAGAGAAATGCAAATCAAAACCACAATGAGGTACCACTTCACACCAGTCAGAATGGCTGCGATCCAAAAATCTGCAAGCAATAAATGCTGGAGAGGGTGTGGAGAAAAGGGAACCCTCCTACACTGTTGGTGGGAATGCAAACTAGTACAGCCACTATGGAGAACAGTGTGGAGATTCCTTAAAAAATTGCAAATAGAACTACCTTATGACCCAGCAATCCCACTTCTGGGCATACACACCGAGGAAACCAGAATTGAAAGAGACACATGTACTCCAATGTTCATCGCAGCACTGTTTATAATAGCCAGGACATGGAAACAACCTAGATGTCCATCAGCAGATGAATGGATAAGAAAGCTGTGGTACATATACACAATGGAGTATTACTCAGCCGTTAAAAAGAATTCATTTGAATCAGTTCTGATGAGATGGATGAAACTGGAGCCGATTATACAGAGTGAAGTAAGCCAGAAAGAAAAACACCAATACAGTATACTAACACATATATATGGAATTTAGGAAGATGGCAATGACGACCCTGTATGCAAGACAGGGAAAGAGACACAGATGTGTATAACGGACTTTTGGACTCAGAGGGAGAGGGAGAGGGTGGGATGATTTGGGAGAATGACATTCTAACATGTATACTATCATGTGAATTGAATCGCCAGTCTATGTCTGACGCAGGATGCAGCATGCTTGGGGCTGGTGCATGGGGATGACCCAGAAAGATGTTATGGGGAGGGAGGTGGGAGGGGGGTTCATGTTTGGGAATGCATGTAAGAATTAAAGATTTTAAAATTTAAAAAATAAAAAACTAAAAATAAAAAAAAATTTAAAAATAAAAAGCATCAATTCTTTGGTGCTCAGCCTTCTTCACAGTCCAACTCTCACATCCATACATGACCACAGGAAAAACCGTAGCCTTGACTAGATGGACCTTAGTCGGCAAAGTAATGTCTCTGCTTTTGAATATGCTATCTAGGTTGGTCATAACTTTTCTTCAAAGGAGTAAGCGTCTTTTAGAGAAGAGAAATGATTTTCCACAGAGTGTTCATGTGAGATGGCTGTTATAAAATGAAAAAATATTTTTGAGCCTTTTCTATATGCCAAGCAGTATTCCATGTGCTAGGGAATCTGTAATAAACAAAGTGGGAAATGTTCCTGCCTTCTTTGAGCTTACATTCCAGTGGAGGCATATGAAGTTGGAAAAAACCTCTTTTCATAATAATTTTACATTAGACTTTCTATTCAAACTGTAAAACTTCTAAATTAAAAAAAGAAAGTCCCCAATAATGACATTAATAACTCTGACATAATGTAGGTACTGTTATAGCCTCAGTATTTTTTCCTAAATTTGGCATAATTCTAAATTTTATGTGTTATTGTCATACCCTCACTGTTAGATACAAGTAAGACTGCAAATTCCTATTATTAATAATTCTTAATTTTAAGATATGTTTCTTAAGTTATAACTACTAACCCATAGTCATAATTTTGTAGAATGGAACTGCTTAAGTTTAATCAAGAACTGTTTTAATTGACTAGATTTTTAAGCTCTCTCTTCTTCTTTATAGCTTTTTTGAGGTATAATCAATGTACAAGAAACCAGACAAATTCAGTCTTCAGTTTGATGAGTTTCAATACATAGTATGTACCTGTGAAACCATCATCACAATCAAGATTATAAGCATATGCTTCACCCCTGACAATTCAGAAAGATATTAGGGTGTGTGTGTGTATTTTAGCATATTAAGTTTTATTATCAAATATTTCAAGCATGTAACATTCTAATAGTGTTCCCAATTCAGTTGTGAACCTTCTCAGAGAACAACAGTTATCAGATCAGGATAATAGATTATTTGTAGACTATTGAAAGCGTACAAAACCAACTAGAAACTAGAGTTTACCCTTCAGTTCAGTTCAGTTCAGTCGCTCAGTCATGTCCGAATCTTTGCGACCCCATGAACCGCAGCACACCAGGCCTCCCTGTCCATCACCAACTCCCAGAGTCCAGCCAAACCCGTGTCCATTGAGTTGGTGATGCCATCCAACCATCTTATCCTCTGTTGTCCCCTTCTCCTCCTGCCCTCTATTTTTCTCAGCATCAGGGTCTTTTCAAATGAGTCAGCTCTCCGCATCAGGTGGCCAAAGTACTGGAGTTTCAGCTTCAACATCAGTCCCTCCAATGAACACCCAGGACTGATTTCCTTTAGGATGGACTGGTTTGATCTCCTTGCAGTCCAAAGGACTCTCAAGAGTCTTCTCCAACGCCACAGTTCAAAAGCATCAGTTCTTCGGTGCTCAGCTTTCTGTGCTCAGCTTTCTGAGCTCAGCTTTCCTTCGGTGGACAGCTTCTCAGTCCAACTCTCACATCCATACATGACTATTGGAAAAAACCATAGCCTTGACTAGACGGACCTTTGTTGGCAAAGTAATGTCTCTGCTGTTTAATATGCTGTCTAGGTTAGTCATAACTTTCCTTCCAAGGAGTAAGTGTCTTCTTTAATTTCATGGCTGCAATCATCATCCACAGTGATTTTGGAGCCCCCCAAAATAAAGTCAGCCACTGTTTCCCCATCTATTTGCCATGAGGTGATGGGACCGGATGCCATGATCTTTGTTTTCTGAATGTCGAGCTTTAAGCCGACTTTTTCACTCTCTTCTTTCACTTTCATCAAGAGGCTCTTTAGTTCTTCTTCACTTTCTGCCATAAGGGTGGTGTCATCTGCATATCTGAGGTTATTGATATTTCTCCTGACAATCTTGATTCCAGCTTGTGCTTCCTCCAGCCCAGAGCTTCTCATGATGTACTCTGCATATAAGTTAAATAAGCAGGGTGACAATATGCAGCCTTGACGTACTCCTTTTCCTATTTGGAACCAGTCTGTTGTTCCATGTGCAGTTCTGTTTTTTCCTGACCTGCACACAGGTTTCTCAAGTGGCAGGTCAGGCGGTCTGGTATTCCCATCTCTTTCAGAATTTTCCACAGTTTATTGTGAGCTACACAGACAAAGGCTTTGGCATAGTCAATAAAGCAGAAATAATGTTTTTCTGGAACTTTCTTGCTTTTTCAGTGATCCAGCAGATGTTGGCAATTTGATCTCTGGTTCCTCTGCCTTTTCTAAAACTAGCTTGAACATCTGGAAGTTCACAGTTCACATATTGCTGAAGCCTGGCTTGGAGAATTTTGATCATTACTTTGCTAGCGTGTGCTGCTGCTGCTGCTGCTGCTAAGTCGCTTCAGTCGTGTCCGACTCTGTGCGACCCCATAGACGGCAGCCCACCAGATGAGTGCAATTGTGTGGTTGTTCGAGTATTCTTTGGCATTATCTTTCTTTAGGATTGGAATGAAAACTGACCTTTTCCAGTCCTGTAGCCAGTGCTGAGTTTTCCAAATTTGCTGACATATTGAGGCAGCACTTTCACAGCATCATATTTTAGAATTTGAAATAGCTCAACTGGAATTCCATCACCTCCACTAGCTTTTTCGTAGTGATGCTTCCTAAGGCCTACCTGACTTCACATTCCAGGATATCTGGCTCTAGGTGAGTGTGAGTGGTCACACCTTCATGATTATCTGGGTTGTGAAGATCTTTTTTGTATAGTTCTTTCTTCTGTGTATTCTTGCCACATCTTCTTAATATCTTCTGCTTCTGTTAGGCCCCTACCATTTCTGTCCTTTATTGAGCCCATCTTTGCATGAAATGTTCCCTTGGTATCTCCCTTAAGAGACCATAACTGCAGTGGGTAAGAATGGCAAAATTTGTGGCTTCTTTTTCTTGGTGGAATTCCCCAATCTCATGTGGTAGAAAACCCATAGTCTTCCCAACTTGAGGTGGCAAAGTTCAAGGAGTCTGGCAAAAGAAAAAAAAGAACAAAAGCAGGCAAAAATGTGACGCATCCTAAATTTGAAAGACAAATACACTGGCTAAAATTTGAGTTTTTGCATATTTTGACTAAGTGCCTTCTGTTATTATGCATACCTATAGTGGCAGAAAGTTGAAGTTTTGGTGGCATGAATTATCAGATAACAGAGCTTGAAGCTGACAGAGCAGGTAGAAATTTATGGGGAAATCCCAGCAGCAAGAGAACTGCAAAGAGGATAAGCCCCAAAATCTGAGCATTAATTCTGTCCAAATCTTTGGCTGACCATTAAACTACATAGATGAGGAGAAACCCTCCCCAAAAGCTGAGCTGAAAAGCAGTATTTGGTAGCTGAAAGAACCAAGCAGAGATATGAACTGCTGCACCTTGTAGGAGAGACAGTGGTTTGCAGTTTGAGTCTAGACCAATTAACTGCCTATTAGAAGGAAAATCCAATTATCCTCATCAGAACATAACATTATCCAGAGTTATTATAACACATTATTATACTGTCTATTTTTTTGACTGAAATCACTAGGGGAAAGAAACCAAACCCAAAAATGTGATTCATATTCAGTCAACAGGAAGTGACTCAAAGTGGGCCCAGATGTTGGATTTAACAAAATCTTCCAAAGCAGCTAATATAAATGTGTTCAAAGAACTAAAGGAAAAAATGTTCAAAGAATTAAACAAATGTGTCTTAATGAGTGAATATATCAGACTGGTGAGAGCAGAAGAAAGAATTCGTGAACTTGAAGATAAATTGGTAGAAATTATTCATTCGGAAAAAATGAGAGGAAAAGGTTGAAGACATCATAAATTGAGTCTTGGATATCTGACTATATAATGATGTTAAACGTTATTGTTGTCATTGTTGTTCAGTTGCTCAGTCATGTCTGACTCTTTGCGACCCCATGAACTGAAGCATGCCAGGCTTCCCTGTCCTTCACCATCTCCCAGAGCTTGTTCAAACTCATCTCCCTTAAGTCGATGAGGCCTTCCAACCATCTCGTTCTCTGTTGTCGCCTTCTCCTCCTGCCTTCAGTCTTTCCCAGCATCAAGGTCTTTTCCAATGAGTCAGTTCTTTGCAACAGGTGGCTGAAGTATTGGAGCTTCAGCTTCAGCATCAGTGCTTCCAGTGAATATTCAAGGTTGATTTCCTTTAGGATTGACTGGTTTGATCTTACAGTCCATAGGATTCTCAAGAGTCTTCTCTAACACCACAGTTCAAAAGCATCAATTCTTTGGTGTGATGCAACTCACATCCATACATGACTACTGGGAAAACCATAGCTTTGATTAGACAGACCTTTCTTGGCAAAGTAATATCCCTGCTTTTTAATATGCTGTCTATGTTTGTCATAGCTTTTCTTCCAAGGAGCAAGCATCTTTTAATTTCATGGCTGCAGTCACCACCTGCAGTGATTTTGGAGCCCATGAAAATAAAACCTGTCACTGTTTTCATTGTTTCCCCATCTATTTGCCATGGAATGATGGGACCAGATGCCATGATCTTTGTTTTTTGGAATGTTGAGTTTTAAACCAGCTTTTTCACTCTCCTCTTTCACCTTCATCAAGATGCTCTTTAGTTCCTCTTTGCTTTCTGCCATTAGGATGAGGTCTTCTGCATATCTGAGGTTATTGATATTTCTCCCAGCAATCTTGGTTCCAGCTTGTGCTTCATCCAGCCTGGCATTCCACATGATGTATTCTGCATATAAGTTAAATAAGCAAGGTGACAATATACAGCCTTCCTTTCCCAGTTTGGAAGCAGTCCATTGTTTCATGTCAGTTTCTAACTGTTCCTTCTTGACCTGCATACAGGTTTCTCAGGAGGCAGGTGAGATGGTCTGTTATTCCCATCTCTTTAAGAATTTTCCACAGTTTTCCAGTTTGTGCTCCACATAGTCAAAGGCTTTAGTGTAGTCAATGAGGCAGAAGTGGATGTTTTTCTGGAATTCTCTTGCTTTTTCCATGATCCAACAGATGTTGGCAATTTGAGCTCTGGTTCCTGTGTCTTTCTAAATCCAGCTTGAACATCAGGGAGTTCACGGTTCATGTATTGCTGAAGCCTGGCTTGGAGAATTTTGAGCATTACTTTGCTAGCATGTGAAATGAGTACAGTTGTATGGTTTCAACATTCTTCGGCACTGCCTTTCTTTGGGATTGGAATGAAAGCTGACCTTTTCCAGTCCTGTGGCCACTGCTGAGTTTTCCAAATTTGCTGGTATATTGAGCAGAGCACTTTCACAGCATCATCTTTTAGGATGTGAAATAACTCAGCTGGAATTCCATCACCTCCAGTAGCTTTGTTCATAATGATGCTTCCTAATGCCCACTTGACTTCACATTCCAGGATGTCTGGCTCTAGGTGAGTGATCACACCATCATGGTTATCTGAGTCATTAAGATCTTTTTTGTTAAACATATGTGTGATATATTAGTATACTATATATGGTAAAAGTTTTAATATTTGACCAAACCAGGTAGTGGGAATATAAATGTTATTGAAGAGCATAAGAGCAATTGCTGTTGTATGAAACTATCTTTATAAAAGTTAAATTCATTGAAGTATAGTTTACATCTAATAATATGTGTACATATTAACTATATAATTTTATGAGTTTTGACAAATATATTAAATATGTATCTACCACCATCAACAAGGTACACAACATTTTTCTCACCCTGGTGTGCTTTTGCTGTTAATGCAGCTGCCGGGTAATCCCTCTGACCTCAAGTAATCTCTGTTCTTTCAGTTACTTTTTTAGAATTTCATATAAATAGAATCATAATTTTTCTCATGGTTTATCCATATTCTTTTCAATTATGGTTTATTATAGGATATTGAATATAGTTCTCTTGTTGTTTATCCATCCTATATGTAATAGTTTGTAACTGTTCGTTCCAAACTCCAAATCCATCCCCCACCCTGTACTCCTTTCCCCTTGGCAACTGCAAGTCTGTTCTCTAGGTCTAAGAGTCTCTGTTTCGTAGATATGTTCATTTGTATTGTATTTTAGATTCAACATATAAGTGATATTATAGGATTTATCTTTCTCTGTCTGACTTACTTCACTTAGTATGATAATCTCTAGTTGCATCCATGATGCTGCAAATGGCACTGGTTCATTCTTTTTCATGGCTGAGTAGTGTTCCGTTAGATCTTCTTTATCCATTCATCTGTCAATAGACATGTATTTAGGTTGTTTCCCTGTCTTGGCTATTGTGAATAGTGCTGCTATAAACATAATGGTGCATGTATCTTTTCAAATTATAATTTTCCCTGGATATATGCTCCGGAATGGGATTGCTAGATCATACGGTAATTATATTTAGTTTTTTGAGGTACCTCCATGCTATTCTGCATAGTGACTATACCAATTTACTTTCTCACCAACAGTGTAAGAGGCTTCCCTTTTCTCCACACCCTCTCCAGCCTTGGTTATTGGTTGACTTTTTAGAGATGGCCATTCTGACCAGTGTGAGAACTCTCACCTCCTTATCTTTTCCTGTGCTCAGTTGCTCAGTCACGTCTTAGCAGCTACATGGAGTGTAGCCCACCACGCTCCTCTGTGTATGGAAGAATACTGGAGTGGGGTGCCATTTCCTACTCCAGAGTATCTTTCCATCCCAAGGATTGAACTTGTGTCTCTTACATTCCCTGTATTGGCAGGTGGATTATATCACTATCGTCACTGGGGAAGCCCACCCTTAACTTAAATTTTAATTGGGATCCAGTCAACAATCTTTGATCTTAGAGGAAGAGTTTAAAAGTTTTTCTTTTGTTTCTTGTCCATTTTACCTACTTAAGAGTTCTGGAATCCCCAGAGTGAGATTAAGCCAAGGAGGTCATGCTCTTTGGCCTAACTGTTGCCGCAAATAATTGCTAGTCATATATCTCAGGGTAAATTTTTCTAGCCCCTTAAATATATATATTTTAAAACTGGGGTAAGTAGAAAAGACTTGTTTGGCTTTTAATATTAGGGACTAGAGGGAGGGGTCCCTTTTGGCCCATTTAACCTGAGGGTAGTATAGTAAGGGGCTTCCCCAGTGGCTCAGCAGTAAAGAGTCTGCCTGCAATGCAGGAGATGCAGGAAGACGTGGGTTCGATCCCTGGGTTGGGAAGATCCCCTGGAGCAGAGCATGGCCACCCACTCCAGTACTCTTGCCTGAAGAGTCCATGGACAGAGGAGCCTGGTGGGCTGCAGTCCATAGGGTCACCAAGAGTCAGATACGACTGAGGGCACTGAGCACAGCACAGTGCAGTGATATCAGATCTTGTTTTCATCACATAAGTGTCCATTTTATTTCTCCCATTTAAAATAACTATCTAAATATTTCTTAACTCCTTTTAAAATTTACCTTGTAAAAAGTAATAGCTAGACTTTCCTTACAAGTTTTTTGTTAACATTGATCACTCTAATACTCTTGTTAGCATCTGTAAGACTCATTGAGGGGAAGCAAAGAATACAAATGAAGCTTCTGAAACCAGTTTTTCTTATTTGTTTACTTATTATTTTTTTTTCCTAGACTATAATGAATGTGTCTCCATTGATCATCAAGGGGTTCTGAAGTCTTGACACCTTGTACTTTTTCATGGAATCATTTAAGATTGCTTCCTATACCTGTATACATCTTTCTAAAAGTTATTACAAATAACACGAGTTTCTCTTATACCTGTTTCTTAAACACTAAACCTGAGATAGGTCCACCCTTTAAACATGGCTTATACTTTATAGGGCTTCTCTGGTGGCTCAGACTGTAAAGCGTCTGCCTGCAGTGCGGGAGCCCCAGGTTCAATCCCTGGGTTGGGAAGATCCCCTGGAGAAGGAAATGGCAACCCACTCCAGTACTCTTGCCTGGAAAATTCCATGGACTGAGGAGTCTGGTGGGCTACAGTCCATGGGGTCGCAAAGAGTCTGACACGACGGAGTGACTTCACTTTCACTTCACTTATACTTTATTCACTAGAGCAGAGACTCAGAGCTACAAACACAAGTTTTATGAATAATTCAGACTTCTGGGCTTAGGAAGCAAATAATCCAAGTAAAGAGAGCAAGAATAATTATTCTGAAACACTGAAAAATCTTAATATGTGCATTTGCTTGATACTTTGAGACAACAGTCAAGAGTGAAGTTAGAGAACAGAATCTGTTTTCCAGATTGGAACAGGGAATGTTGATGTGGCACTTAACCTGTTGGTTTGAAACCAGTGAGCTAAACTATGGTTTGTCCATGGTTAACTACCCATAAATAATTACCCTTATGTATCTGCTACTTTACCCATTCATCTGTCTTCAATAATCAACCATATAATGAATAATTGAAACTTGGCTCAGTGATTTTTTAATAATAATTGCTTATTGCTTTCCAAATGACTGCATTAGAAAAACTGTCAGGTTTGGATATATGTTTTTTGAATCCTAAGTTGTTGAAAAGTATGATTTAGCTTACAGAGCAATTGAATGTGTGAATAAAATATTAATTTCTGGAGAATATTCTTCCATTTAGCCAACAGATACATACATTTTAATAGTGAGATACATTATCAACATTCATATGTGAACAACATGAATTTTTTATTGATAATTTTGACTCAATTATGACTCAAATATAAATTATATGAATTATTTATTTACATCTGGTTTTTTGGTCAATGCATAAGTTTCATGATGTGGAATTAAATGCTAGCATCTCAAAATTATGTAATTATTTATGTTGGGGCTTAGTAGACAAAATTTAACATGTTAGGATGATACTTGATGTTAGTTGTAAGATAACGGAGGGCAGGTGGATAATTCTAACTGGTTCTTTTGAGTTAGGAATTAAGTTAAAAAATTTTTTTGCTAAACATCTCAGGCAAGCTAAATATGAGATGCAAGACTTGTAGTGAATTTATAATTATAGTTAATATCAGTATAAGCTCATCAGATATACTAAAGGATTGTTTTTGGCTTTAATACTTAATATGCTATTTAAGCAGAATAGAGGGCATATAGCTTACTCAGTGATACATGAAAATATTCATTTTAACAGGTAAACATTGGGAAGATGGATTCACCCATTGAAAAGTGGAACCTAATAATTGGCAACTTGGCTTTAAAACAGGTAAGTGATATGTGTAAGTGATATGTGATATGTGTAAGTGATATATTTATGAACAAATGATAGAATAAATGGATAACTTCTGAAAGTTTTCTTTTTCTGGAAACATTGTATTTTTCTAAATATGGAAAATGTATAACATATAAAATATAGAGTAAATATAAAAAATACTTTCTCCCATATGTAGTAGAGCCAGAATTTGAGTTAATATGTGTACAAATAAATATGTAGCACTTCATTGCTTAGATGCTGTTTTTCTTTGACTTTTTAAAAGTAAATCCTCTAATTAAACTTCGCTCATTTGTATATGATAGGATGTGTAAGCTGAATTTTCCTTAATTTGTTAATATGATCAATGTTAATACAAATGAGCACATTAAATTGTCAATTATATATAGATTATCTACAAGTCTTTCTAATCTCAGGGGAATATCTCTTTTTCTCCCACTACTGCTGCTATCCCCAAGACACAAGACTGCAGCCCTCAGCACCTCTTTAGCAAATCTGAGTTTATGAAGTGCTTGCTAATTAAAAAAAAATTTTTTTTTTAATTTGGCTGAGCTGTGCAGCATGTGGGTTCTTAGTTCCCCTGCTAGGGATCAAACCTGTGCCCCCTGCATTGGAAGTACAGAGTTATAACCACTAGACCATTGGAGAAGTCTGGCTCAACTAATTTTAATGTTAGGTCAACTCAGAGATAATGTTGAGAACGTGGTTGCAAAAAAGAACTTTCATGTAATGTTCAAAGACAAAGAAATAAAGGCAATTTGGGGATATAGGCTTTTAAAAGGTATATGTGTTTCTAAGATCACAGGGTTAGAGACAAGAAAATTTGAAATCTAGTCTCAGTTCTAGCAATCACCAGCTATATAATGTTTGTTAATTTAGCCTTTCTTCTATGTTTCATTTTCCTCTTCATTTCCATAGTATTGCACTAGAGATACCCAAGATCCTTTTCAGCTTGAAACTGTAGGAATCTATGCTGGAGTAATAACCAATATATCCAACAACCAGTAGGTACTTGTAAATTAATAAATGAAAATTTGAAAATATATCCTATTTTATTCTTTAAGTACCCTAAACTCTTACTAAGTAATATGAGTTAGACTATAAATTATTCTAATAATTTTTCACCTCTGCTTTTGTTTTATTTGCTTAAGAAGCACTCATCCTTTTTTAAAAAAAATATTTATTTATTTATGGCTGTGCTGGGTCCTCATTGCTGTGTGGGCTTTCTTTATCTACAGCAAGTGGGAGCTCCTCTCTCGTTGCGGTGCGCGGGCTTTGCATCGCAGTGGCTTCTCTTGTTGCAGAGCACAGGCTCTAGGCGTGCAGACATCAGCAGTCGTGGCTCACGGGCTTAGGCACTCGTTAGCATGTGGGATCTTCCCAGACCAGGGATGGAGCCCCTGTCCCCTGCATTGGCAGGCGGATTCTTAACCACTGGACCACCAGGAAAGTCCCCATCTCTGCTTTTAACTTTTCCTTTCACTCTTAGTCTCCACCCTTCCCTTGCCATCCTCTCTTCCATAACTGTTGGTCAGAATGAGAGCTAGAGATGGCTGGGGTTTCACTGATCCTATCATAATAGTTGCCACAGCATGAAGTCTGTGTCTTTGTCTCACTCCATCAAGGATGCATGAGAAACGGGGAACCCCACACGGGCTCATCAGGACCCAGCTGGTATAAGCCAGAGAGGCAGCAACTGGTTGGAATCTAGTTACCTGTAGGCAAAAGCAGAGGGGAGAAGAAAATAAGGTCAGCTGGGGGGTGACAGTGGTGCCATCTCTGAAGCTTTATCTGCTCCAGCTTGTGAGGGAGTAGACGGCTGGCTGGGGGAGTAGGGCGGGCTGGCAGAGCTCCTCTGACTTGAGGCTGGCTGTGGAGGGGATGGCTGGGGAGGGATGAGAAGGACAGAGGCACCTCATGCTGGCATTAGCTGGTGTGCGTGTTCTTCTATTAAATGGGATCCCAAGCAGATGACCATCACAGAATTTCTTCACAGTTGTACACAGTGGCCACCTTAACCTGTCCATAAATTGTCAAGTAAAGTAGGTATTTATTTATTGGGAACCCCAGAGTTCCCAATCTCATTGAAGAGTCATTCCCTCACCAGGACAGATGTATCCTGTGTTCACGTCTATTTAGGCCCGTGACTCCTGTTAACCTCCCCAGCTCCTCCTTAACCTGGAGTTTGCTCTTCTCTTGGGTACAATTGGGTGTTTCCTTTGCAGGTTTACACAATAGGACTTCTTTATCTCAGCTGTGTGTTTGTTACAATGTCTTCCATAGGCTCCCTAGTTCTGTATTTCATTTCCAAGAAACAAAAACTCTGCATTTTATTTCTAAGAAAAACCTTGGAGTGACAGTATTAGAATTTAAATTATTAATTTTATCACTTTTACATATATTATTTACTAACCGGTATCAGACATTACCTTGTCCACAAAGGTCTGTCTAGTCAAGGCTATGGTTTTTCCAGTAGTCATGTATGGATGTGAGAGTTGGACTATAAAGAAAGCTGAGCACTAAAGAATTGATGCTTTTGAACTGTGGTGTTGGAGAAGACTCTTGAGAGTCCCTTGGACTGTAAGGAGATCCAACCAGTCCATCCTAAAGGAGATTAGTCCTGGGTGTTCACTGGAAGGACTGATGTTGAAGCTGAAACTCCAATACTTTGGCCACCTGATGCGGAGAGCTGACTCGTTTGAAAAGACCCTGATGCTGGGAAAGATTGAGGGCACGAGGAGAAGGGGACGACAGAGGATGAGATGGTTGGATGGCATCACCAACACAATGGACATGGGTTTGGGTGGACTCTGGGAGCTGGAGATGGACAATTCATGGGGTCACAAAGAGTTGGACGTGACTGAGCGACTGAACTGAACTGAACCAGGATCAGAATGCCAAAGTATCGTAACAACTGATACTAGCATAGTGATGCTTGCAGCTTGCCTCTCAGCACTAAATCTGCTGCAATGAAAGATCTGAGGCTGGAATCCAGGCTATCTGAACTTGCTAGCCTGGCTTTTCCATTAATTTACTCTATGACAAAATCAGAATACTTGGGTTTTTCACCTGGAGCCCTGGATTTCAGTACATGGATTAGCTTTAGAGAGTCTCTGAGCACACAGAAATTCTGCTCAAAATTTTGACTGCATTTGTGTTTTCATGGAGAGAAGAATCAATAAAACTCTCACCAGATTGTCAAAGGAATCCATGACACAAACACAATAAGAATAAGTGAACTAAGAGGTGCCTTTAGGGTTTCTTTTGGTTCTAGCGTTAGTCTAACGTGATTCTAAGAGTTCACAGTGGGACTTTTGTAGTTGCTTTTTTTTTTTTTTTTTTTTTTTGAGGGTTGCTTTGTGCTACCACTGTGGAAAGTACTTTATATATTCATGTAATTCATTTAAATACAAAAATAACCCTTCCATGTTCAATATTACCATTTTTCAGGTTAGGAGCTGAAGTTTTAATAGCTATTTGTGAAGTTATTTTTTAATGTCTGCCTCTCCCATTGACCAGGAGCTCTGTGAGAGCAGGGAATAAATTTGTTTTGACCACTGCTGTAGCCTAACACCAAGCATAGCGCCTTGTATATAGTAGATCCTAAATTAATGCTTGTTGAATAACTTACCACAAGATTAAGTGGTATAGCTAGGAATGAAACCCTTATCATTTGATTATAGAATTCAGTCTCGTGCCAATATTGCCTTAAGAGTCAGACTTAAGCTATGTGGATTGGGTACTTTTCAGTCTTAAGGTTGGTATTTTCTTAGATGATCTTTGGATTTCACCACCAACGTCACTTAAGATGCTTGTTAAAAATACATTCCTAAACCCCATTCCATACCTACTGCTACCAGATCAGGGCACTTTGAGAACCCACTAGCTTAGGGAATAGTAAAACTAAAATGTAGTAGCTTCTTCAAAAGGTAAGGCAGCTCAGTTACCATATATAATATTTTCTTTTGACTCCTATTCATCAAAAAAAATGTGTTTTCTCAATGAATAATTCAGTTGGGTTTTATTGAATATTTTTTTAAGGTTCAAGCAACAGTAGTTGGCTTCCTAGCAGCTGTGGCAGCAATTATATTGGGCTGGATTCCAGAGGGAAAATACTATCTTGATCATTCCATACTTTTGTGCTCTAGCAGTGTAGCAACTGCCTTCATTGCATCGCTCCTACAGGGTAAGTAAATTTGTCAGTGTCTCCTCTGCAGTCTCTGCTTTCTAATTATTCATTTTCCATGTTAGCTATTTTTACTTAACTGATATTTTTCATTATTTTAAAAAAACAGAGAAGTTATCTACAACTTTTCAAATAGCTTATTTCAGATATATTTATATGTATCACATGTAAACCTTAGCACACAGAGCAAGCTTTCTAAGGTTCTGTCTTGGCTTTAGGTCTCCTGGTACAGCTCCCAAACAAGACCAGGAAAATAGCCTAGAGATTTTATTTGTCTCTGTAAGTTAAATGAATTGAGAAGCTCCTTTCTGGAAATCACGCAGAAGATTTGCTAGCTTGTCATTTGAGTAACAAGTATTCTAGGAATTCTAGATTTCAAAAGCTGCCCCTCCATTAAAATTTTTTGAAGTTTCAGATTTCAAAAAAAATTCCTGTACTGTTTCTGTGGCAGTAGAAGTATAACCATATGCTTAACAGAGCATATTGTTGGCTATAGAATGTTAAAGAGCCAGAAGTTTTTTAGTTGGGATACCATTTTTATATTGATTTATTTATATGAACTTCACACTGGAGAACTAGATTATGGAATCATAATCGTAAAGACTTGTTAATTTTTATTTATAATTGCCATCTTCTCATTTTATATCACCAGTAAGGTTAAAAATGGCATACCCTCATATCAGGTGATCTCATACAATGAAGGTAACTTTTGGGTAAATTCTGATAATTTGGTGGCTCAGACTGTGAAGAGTCTTCCTGCAATGCAGGAGACCCGGGTTCAATCCCTGGGTTGGAAAGATTCCCCTGGAGAAGGAAATGGCAACCCACTCCAGTATTCTTGCCTAGAAAATACTGTGGGTGGAGGAGCCTGGCAGGCTACAGTCTGTGGGGTTGGAAAGAGTCGGACACAACTCAGCGACTTCACTTTCTTTCTTTTCTAATAATTTAGAAGCTTTTATTAAAGTTAAGACCTGGCTACAAAAATATTTTCAAGCATTTTGTTTTAGCACTCAAATTATACCAAGGGTAGTATCTTGTCTTTATATAGAATTACTGGAATTGACTGATGTTAACATGGGTAAAGCAGAGTGAAGTTATGCTATTGGAAAATTGATTTCTGGTAAGAAAAAGTGTTAAAGCATTAACACTATTACTTTAGACTCAGTTGCTTTTGTTTTCCCTCTAGTTTCATTTAGAAAGAATTGTTTAAAAAATTTCAGACTAACAAATATCTGTATTGCCTGGGATTTTTAAAACTTTAAAATTCAGATTATAAAAATATAAGTCTACACCTTTATTTTGAATAATGTGTATTCCACTTTTATAGTAACTTGACCTTTATATATGTAGAGCAGATGGTATTGAACCACCTTTTGTAGGTGAGAAAACTAACTTAGGTCTGTTGGCTTATTAACAGAAAAATCAGAATTAAAACCTGTTTCTTATCTCTCAACTCTTTTCCCTGGTCCATGATGGCAAAATAACTTTTTTCAGCTGAAATTATAAATAGCATTCTGTCATAGGAGAACTTTCCACACTGATCTTTAAATGTACTAATTTTGAAAAAAAAATTATATGATCACATCTTGAATGATTATTGTAATATACATTTAAATGTTTTTCCTGCTATTTTTTCTATTTACAATGATATTATGGGAAAGGTAAGTCCATAGATTGAAAAAGCCCCCAGAATATAAGATGTGAGGCATTGAACCAAGACAGAATTTATACTTTTAATAATTTTGGCCTTACAGGTAGTAGGAAAAACACTATTAAAAGCCGTGTAACCTTAAGCAAGGATTTAATTTATGCTTAGCATGTAAATTAACTAATCTTAAATTTTCTCTGTACTGCATCTTCTTAATAGGTTGGCATGAGAAAATCTGTCCAGTATGGTATAGATAAGATGTTACCATTTTCCTCCCATTTCTATATTCAAGAATATGAGGATTTAAATGTACAAGAACCCAGTCACATTTTCATCTTCTGTTGTTATAGGTTTATAGACAGAAACTTTGGGGTTTAAGAATATCCTTTACAAAGACTGCTTCTTGTAGTCTGACCTCCAGTGTTCAAAATTTAATTACTCTTCTCTTCCTAGCATTAACACTTTTATAATAAAAAATGGGGCAAGCATGTCTGGCTACCTCTATGTAAACAAATCTGGTTTTGTTGGCTCCTTCTCAGTTGCTATCTGTGTAAATATAACTCACCTTTCTTTGACATTTTCATACTTTATTTGAGGGTTAAAATAAAATCTTTGGCTTTGTACGCATGAATACATTACATCCAAGAATGCATGTTACTAAATTGGAAACTTTAATGTTATTTTACAGTAGCCTTTCAGGTCTCTAAATGCAGCACTGAACTTCTCACATCTTTTGTGATCCCTGCTTGGAATTTGTTGAAAGACACTTCACCAAAACATTCAAGTAAAATGTTTTGTTTGCTTTAGTCAGCTTATCTAAGCAGCCTAATGGGAACTGATGCGCTATTTGTCTAGCGTGTGTACTTCAGTATTTTGGGGAATGGATTTTCTTTAAACCATAGCACAAAAAGTAATTAACTTTTGTTTTTCCCTAGGAATAATAATGGTTGGGGTTATCGTTGGCTCAAAGAAGACCGGTATAAACCCTGATAATGTTGCTACACCCATTGCTGCTAGTTTTGGTGACCTTATAACTCTTGCCATATTAGCTTGGATAAGTCAGGGTTTGTACTCCTGTCTCGGTAAGTTGACCTGAAATTAAATATAATGCATTATTCAGAGTCTCTTTAAATAAATATTGTTGCAGCAATATCATGACTCACGGTGGCCTTCATCTGTGTTGGAACTGTGGTTGAGGCTGATTAGAACAATCACTGCTACTTGCTATACACCTACTATATGTTGTGGTTCTCACATCCTTCTTCTCTTCATAAAGAAGCTAACACTCTAAAAGATAAGGAATATCATCTCTGATTTCAGATGAGAAAACTGAGGGTCATAGAGGTTATCTGTATTACCCACTGTTTGTAGGAAGGTTGAATGCAAGTCTATTGTAGTCTTTGAATTCTTTCCTCTGAATATGTAGCACTGAGGCATCAACCCACAGGATTCTGAAACATGTTGCACTGTTGTCACAGAGCATAAGGTTGTGCTTGAAATTTAGTGATTTTCCCCCATATCAGAAACCAGTGTGGCAATTAATAATAGCAGCTGAAAAATCACCATGAAAATTAGCCAGAGTGTTGTGGGAATTTGAAGTTATCTTATATATGCAATTCCTGATAATAGTTATTGGGTATTTATAGAATCTGATGAATTGTTTTAATGCAAATTTACACTCCGGAGCTATTGTCAATGTAAATGTATATAATTTGTGAACATACATTTAGTGCTAAAAGTTGATTGTAGTTTCATTTTTTTAGATGCCAAATTTTTTAAAAAATTAAAAGAAAATATAAACCCACAGTAATACAAAAAGAGAGAGAAAGATAGTTTATCAGCCAAGCCAGAAACAGACATCTATTCACATATCCTCATATATTTTCATGGATTCTAGACAGATTTATGGTATACTTTAGAATAAGTCTAAAAGTACATTTGGTTTGAAGAAGTCAGAATCTCAGATAAATGTTTTTGAACTTAAGAAAGAGCTTTAGCCTAACCAAGGCAGTGATTTTCTGCTACCTTTGGAGATATCAAGAGAAGCTTCATTTAGTATATAAAATTACCTTACATTATTTAATGAGTGATATAAAAAAGCAATACTCATTAAGACGATGTATATTCAAGGAAAATTCTCTTTTGGAAGATAAGATGTGTCTGTGTGTTGTAAGGTAGAAGATAATAAATGATCAAGGACCCAAATATAAGATCTTGTTCCCATAATAGATAAAGGTATAGTATTTGCACCCTTGAGTACTCAAATTACTGTGAAGTAATTTGTAACACATTTCTCAGCTGCCTGCTAAACACCAGGGTGTCTCCCCAGTTAAAGCCATTGAAGAATGTTCCTATAAATATGACAGTTGTTATAATGAGACAGACTAAATATTCGGATACTTCATATGATAAATCGGTTTTTGAGGAAAATCTCACTTTTAAAATTTATTTCTAAAAATTATACAAGTGGTAAACTCTCCTTACAAAAGACTTGATCAAAATATGTTTTTCTCTAAAAATTTTAATATTTTGAGTGTTATAGACAATAAATAGTGTTTAAGTCAGGAAATAAAAAGTGAAATATAATGATAGTAGTATAGATCATAATTTTGAAAGTTTTATTATCAAATATTGCCTAGACTTTTCTAGGCCTGTGTTCTGAAAGTTGACGCATCATAATTCAAGATGACTTCATTAAAACAGAATCTTTTATGTCTCGTCAGTGTCGTTTTGGTTCCTTGAGATGAGATTGTTTTCCTGGGCTGCTGATTGATTCCGGTTAATCTGGAGGTGTTTCTGAAGTCACTATGTGCATTATGAGCACTAGGGGGCCTCATAGCACCAGCCGTGGGGATCCTAGTACTGAGGGCGTTGTGAACGGAGGTTAGAAACGGGCACCAACAGCGGGGACACGTGCACGCCCGTGGCTGGTGCATGGCAGTGTGTGGCCAAAACCACCACAGTATTGTAATTAGCCTCCAATTAGAATAAATTAATTTAAAAAAATTCCAAGACCCCCTCATGCTGCCGAGTGGGATGCCTAGCTCTGGGAAACAAAGGTTTAATTCCTGAACTATTATGTATTGGAAACACTTAGCAGTCTTTAGAGATAAAAGGGGGATTTCATGGCAGCCATAGGCTTTGGTTGTAAATAGAGGCCGTGAATCGTGTGGCTCTGAAAGAACCCAACACGGAGAAGTCTCACTTAACTCCCCACCTAAGAGTTTTGGATATTCGGAAACAACTTCGAATAGCGCCCCTGGTGTCCTGTGGGCTTTGGCTTGTGCACGAAGGCTCACTCCACAGCCATTCAGTGTGCTACCTTTCACTCCCAATAAAATGTGCCGATTTCTGATGCCTGAAGTAAACATGGAATTTCCCCCCTTCCCGCCAATCCAGTCCTCCAAAACAAACACGACAAAAGAAACTAAGCTTTAAGAAAAAAAAAGAAAAGAAACTAAGCTTTGTTTACTCTTCCTGACTTTATTTTGTCACAGCCCTGGGGAAGCCTCTATTGCTTAGTGAACAGAGTTAGAGTTTAAGCCTGGTCTTCAGGCCTCTTGGAGATTTAACCTTCTCAAGCTCCCAGCCACCCCTCCCTTTCTTATATTCCAGCCAAACTCCAACATTTACTGATTCTCATACACGCTGGTGTTTTTTGTCTTTTCTTTCTTATGTTATCCCCCTCCTCTCCCTGAAGGTCAATCAGAATTGTCATTTTTCAGTACTAAATTAATAGATTCCCTAATCTTAGGTAAACTTTTTCTCCCCTGAATTCTATAGCATGTTATTGACATTTCTCTTAAGACATTCTTTACATCTGGCCAGTCATGATAGCTTTTAAAGTAAATGTCTCTTCCCTTGTAAAGGTATAAAGGAAGGACAAAACTGTCTTTGTTTTATGTATTTGTTTTGTAGACCCCATATACTGTATACATAATGAGTGTTAAATAAATAGCACTTCATCACATGCTTTATTCTTTATGAAAGCTATCCCGTTAATGTGTGTAGAAATTATTAAGGAAGTGGTGTATATATGGAAAATGGAGGACAGATATCCCTCTGAATGACTTTGCCACAGTACCTACCCAATAACATAATAGATTGTAATGAAAAAAGAAAATGATCCTTTTAGAGAAGACATAGTATAAGGAAGTTATTGGAAGGGTATACTGCCTTAGCAGAAAGTATCTAGTATCACCATAGGAAAATAAAAAGGGCAACCTGTGGCTGGAAAAGACCTATTTCAAATGAAAATAGAAGAGGAAATAGAAGGTCAGTTTACAGTGTAATGTAAGCTCTAGATTATGATATGCTTAGATTTGACTTGCAGAGAAAATATAAAGTCATTTATTCATGCATACAGTAATATTTAAACATATAGTAACCTTTTATATTGGAATATAATTGCTTTACAAAGTTGTGTTAGTTTCTGCTGTACAACAAAGTGGATCAGCTATATGTATCTGTATGTATATATAGCTGGTCTTCCCTCCTGACTCAGACGGTAAAGAATCTGCCCGCGATGCAGGAGACACGGGTTCAATCCCTGGGTTGGGAAGATCTCCTAGAGAAGAGAATGGCTATGCACACCAGTATTTTGCCTGGAGAATTCTATGGACAGAGGAGTCTGGCAGGCTACAGTCTATGGGGTCGCAAAGAGTTGGACATGACTGAGCAACTAACAAACGTATATCCTCTCCCTCTTGAGCCCCCATCCCATTCCTCTAGGTCATCAGAGAGCATTGAGCTCAGCTCCCTCTGCTATACAGCAGCTTCCCACTAGCTAATTTACACATGGTAGTGTATATATCGGAGCAGACAATGGCACCCCACTCTAGTACTATTGCCTGGAAAATCCCATGGACGGAGGAACCTGGTAGGCTGCAGTCCATGGGGTCCCTAGGAGTCGGACACGACTGAGCGATTTCATCTTCACTTTTATGCATTGGAGAAGGAAATGGCAACCCACTCCAGTATTCTTGCCTGGAGAAACCCAGGGACGGACGAGCCTGGTGGGCTGCTGTCTATGAGGTCGCACAGAGTTGGACACGACTGAAGAGACTTAGCAGCAGCAGCAGCTGCAGTGTATATATCAGGGGCTTCCCAGGTGGCACTAGTGTAAAGAACCTGTCTGCCAGTGCAGGAGATGTAAGAGACATGGATTTGATCCCTGGGTTGGAAAGATCCCCTGGAGAAGGGGATGGAAACCACTGCAGTATTCTTGCCTGGAGAGTCCCATGGACAGAGGAGCCTGGCAGGCTACAATCCATGGGGTCACAGAGTCGGACATGATTGAGAGGCTAACACTTTCAGTGTGTATAAAAATACGCAGCAATCTTTAAAAGCTATTGTGTGCTAAGTTGCTTCATCCTTTAAAAAGCTATTAAAAGGGTCTAAAGTTGGGCCAGTAACAGAAATAGCTGTACACAATGATTGTTGCCTTTTCTTTTTCTTTACTGCATAATTTTAAAGGATTTTAAACACTCTTTTTTTTCAATTATTTATAACTGTGTGGTTATATAATTCCTGTATGCACAATGTGTACACTGATTGGAAAAATTATCAGCTTTTCTCTTTTCAGGCAAGATCTGAGCAGCAAAATGTTGGCTCATTTTAACTTTAGAAAGATGGCTTAAGAAGAAATAAGCTCTAAGAACAGTAATAGCCTCAGGTTGTCACTTGGGTCCTGTGGAGACTAACAAGGAGGCCACCTGTAACATATTTACAAAACATTCTAGAGTATCACTGCCTTGATTTGAGTAGAATCTAAAATCATTGTGCTTGTTGCTCTTCTACAGAGTTCTTTAGTCCTGAACATCCCCAGTTTAGAGTGACTCCTATAAGGTCTGTTAAGTGAGAAAATTCTGATGACTGTTATAAAGGGCATTTTAAAAATTGTTTCCAACTTTCCATGCTCACTTCTTTGTTGTTCACACACAAACAGCTAACATATAAAAATGTCACTCGTAGCAACTACATATTTAGGAAGGATTTAGGGTGAAAATAAGGAATGCTATTAATGAAATTGGGCTTCTCTTGTGGCTCTACTGGTAAAGAATCTGCCTGCAATGCAAGAGACCTGGGTTCGATCCCTGGGTTGGAAAGATCCCCTGGAGAAGGGAAAGGCTACCTACTCGGTATTCTGGCCTGGAGAATTCCATGGACTGTATTGTCCATGGGGTTGCAAAGAGTCAGACATGACTGAGTAACTTTAACTTCACTTCATTAATGAAACTATGTAATAATAATTGCAAAACACCACCAGTTCAGTTCAGTCACTCAGTCATGTCCAACTCTTTGTGACCCCATGGACTGCAGCACGCCAGGTGTCCCTGTCCATCACCATCTCCTGGAGTTTACTCAAGTGCATGTCCATTGAGTCGGTAATGCCATCCAACCATCTCATCCTCTGTTGTCCCCTTCTCCTCCTGCCCTCAATCTTTCCCAGCATCAGAGTTTTCAAATGAGTCAGTTCTTTGCATCAGGTGGCCAATGTATTGGAGTTTCAGCTTCAGCATCAGTCCTTCCAATGAATATTCAGGACTGATTTCCTTTAGGATGGACTGGTTGGCTCTCCCTGCAGTCCAAGGGACTCTCAAGAGTCTTCTCCAACACCACAGTTCAAAAGCATCAATTCTTCAGTGCTCAGCTTTCCTTATAATCCAACTCTCACATCCATACATGACTGCTGGAAGAACCATAGCTTTGATTAGGCGGACGTTTGTTGGCAAAGTTATGTCTCTGCTTTTTAATATGCTGTCTAGGTTAATTTCATGGCTGCAGTCACCATCTGCAGTGATTTTGGAGCCCAAGAAAATAAAGTCTGACAGTGTTTCCACTGTTTCCCCATCTATTTGCCATGAACTGATGGGACCAGATGCCATGATCTTAGTTTTCTGAATGTTGGGTTTGAAGCCAGCTTTTCCACTCTCTCTCACTTTCATCAATAGGCTCTTTAATTCTTCTTCTTCACTTTCTGCCATAAGGGTGGTGTCATCTGCATATCTGAGGTTATTGATATTTCTCCCGGCAAACACTACCAACCATGTAATAAAAGATGAAAGCCGTGAATAAAAAAGATGGCAATTTTGGGGCTTCCTTGGTGGTGCAATGGTTGAGGCTCTGAGCTTCCACTGTAGGGGGCACGGGTTTGATCCCTGGTTGGGGAACTAAGATCCCACATGTCATGTGACATGGCCAGAAAAAAACAGATGGCAGTTATGTGTGACAGTTAAGTGGAATTATAGCAATTTGGACTACTTTAGCTAGGTTAATCATTACCTTTCTATAGTTTACATGGGATCAGTATTAATGTATACAGATACTTTTTAGGCTTAAAATTTCACATTTTTTCTATAGGCCTGTGTTCAATTCCATTGTTGCTGTAACAAATTACTGCCACCTGTGGCTTAAAACAATAGAAATTAATTTTCTTACCACTCTGGAGGCCAAAGTTCAAGATACTTGTTTTTCAGGGCTAAAATCATGGCATCAACAGGGTTTGTTCCTTCTGGAAGTTTCAAAGGGAAATCTGTCCCTTAAATGTTTCGTCTTCTGGTAGCTGCTAGCATTCCTTGGCTTGCAGCCATGATACTGATCTCTGCTTCTGTGGTCACCCTGTGTCTTCTGTAGTCAAATTCTTCTCTACTTCCTGCCTTAAAGGACACCTGTGATTACATTCGGGCTCCCTATTTCAAAATGCTTGATTTAGTCACATCTGCAAAGCCCCCTTTGCCTTATGTGGTAACATTTACCGTTTCTAAAAATAAGTCTTTAATATTATGACATCCGGATTTATTTAGTGTTTTACAGATGTTATAATATTAAATTGTTTTTAGAAAACTGCTAATGACACAAGCAGCAAGAGAAACTGATTAAATGCCAGACAGGAACTTCTGCATTAATATCAAAATCTAAAAGTGTCTAGCCTTCTAAATGAAATACATCTAAATGATCCTGCTCAGAAATAATATTTTGCCTTGATTTATGGGTATATCATAAATGGGTACTATAGTAGGCTGAATAATGAATGATTGTGCTCAAAGACGTCCTCATCCTGATCTCTAGAAACAGTAAAGCTGTGAATAAAAAAGATGGCAATTTTGGGGCTTCTTTGGTGGTGCAATGGTTGAGACTCTGAGCTTCCACTGTGGGGGCACGGGTTTGATCCCTGGTTAGGGAACTAAGATCTCACATGTCATGGGACATGGCCAGAAAAAAAAAGATGGCAGTTATGTGTGACAGTTAAGTGGGATTATAGCAATTTGGACTACTTTAGCTATGTTACTTTATCTTTTATTCTGTCCATCTTCCTCTATGAATATGTGTATGTTCTTTGTCTTTTATAACATTGACATTTTTAAAGAATATAGCCTTCACCTTTTTTTTTCATTGTTGGAATTTTAAAAACGAGATATAATTCAATTGTGCCATACAATTCATCTTTAAAAGTATATAATTCAGTAGTTTTTGTCATATTTATAAGATTGTGGAATCTATTATCTCATTCTGGAACATTTTCATCACCCTCCCCCAAAAAATACCTTTAGCAGTCACTTCCTATTCCACCCCACCCGCCCCCAGCACTGGCAACCACTAATATAGTTTCGGTCTCTATGGATTTGCCTATTCTAGACATTTCAGAAAATGGAATCATACAATATGTGACCTTTTATATTCTGTTTCCTTCTGTTAGCATGTTTCTAAGGTTCATGCTTTATCATGAAGCAGTACTGAATACCAAGTAGTACTAGATAATATTTCATTATATGGACTAGTAATGTGGCTGAATAATACTCCATTGTATGGATATATCACATTTTGTTTACCCATTTACCATTAGATGAACATTTGGGTTGCATCCACTTTTTGGCTGTTATGAATAATGCTGCTTTGAACACTGTTGTACACATTTTTGTGTGAACATATGTTTGCTGTTCTATTGATCCACACCTAGGAGTGGAAGTTCTGGGTCATATGATAGTCTTTAACTTTTTGAGGAACTGCTCACTCATTTTTTATTTCTTTCCTGAGAAATTCTTCCCCCTCTTTGAAAATTCAGGGCAGTGATTCTGGGGTTAGGATGGTGAGTGTTTTTTTCAACTTCAGATGTCCTTCCAGAGATCTGTTATTGAGAATAAATTGAAGGCCTGGCATGGTGCTCCTCTCTTGACCTGAAAATGAAGTACAAAAATGATCTGACCTAGCAGGATAGTTCTTTTCATTTGTAGTTAGTGGGCTTTAGTGCTTTTAGTTTTCTGTTTAAGTCTGTAAAGAGATTGTTGGCAGCCTTAGTTGTTTTAGGAGGTAAGAATGCTTCTTAATTTGAATGTTATTTATCTCTTCTAGTGGCTTAGCAAGGAGAATGGGGATGCATCCAGTAAAGGGTTTTCATCTTTTAAAAAACTATGCAGAAAATTGCTCTATATGTAGCATTAGTCATATCCTTTCAAGTGGAAGAAAATATTTAATATTTAATGAATTTTGTTAGCATAATTATTTTGAAGATGTGATGGCAAACCCAGCTAAAACCATGGGTATAAAATTTGTTTGGGCTTTATTTTAATATTTATAGTAATTGTTCTACCTGATTGGAAAAAAATGAATTTCTAATTCAAACACTTAATGATAGGTGAGGAGATCTTTAAATATCTTAAAAAGATGATAAAATATAAGATTTAATCCAAGATAAGGGTATGAATAACATTTGAAGAATTTTGTGAAATGTCAGAAAAGGGCTGGTAGGCTACAAAGACCATAAGATCAACTCTGTCTTTAAGTTATGAAGTCTCTACTATACAAAATAAGTATTAGAATCCTTGAGAAAAATCCAGGAATGTCTTAGCTACAATCTCTGATAATAATAAAAGCTTTATCAGCTAGAATGATATTACCAAAAATGTCTTGAGATGATGCAACTGTTTCAAGAATGGGTAGGCGAACTTTTAACCCTAAGGCGATTTAGAACTCAGTTTAAAAATATTTGAGAATCAAAATTATGGTATGAATGATTTTATGCTAACAAGGCAGTACTTATTTTAAAATATACTTGTTTCTTAAGCCATTACAGTAACATGTCAGTCTTTTGATTCCACTTTAAATTTTATAATCATGTTATTAATTTATCCTTATTATTGTCAAATAGAAATCTTAACCAATTTTATATACATTGTATGAATATTTATAGAAACATAAGACTTAGCATATTTATTTGTTCGATTTAGCCAGATTACTTTAAGTACTAGGAATCTTTTGTGAGATAAATGAAATGCCTAAGTACAATATCTCAGGGTATTTAACTAAGTTTGTAAATGCAACAAAATATAATTTCAAACTCTTAAAAATAATCTTTGGTTGGATGTTAGACATTATTAATGTAATGCTAATTGCTTGACTTTTCTCCTACAAAGTATTAGACTTTGGGTTTTTTTTTCTTTAAAAAAACTGTAGTTAATTTACAATGTTATGTTAGTTTCAAGTGTACAGCAAAGTGATTCAGTTATACATATATATATACACAGATGTTCTTTTTCAGATTCTTCTCCTTTAGAGGTTGTTACAAGATACTGAGTATAGTTCCCTGCGCTATATAGTAGGTCTTTGTTGTTTTCCTGTTTTATGCACAGCAGTGTGTGTACGGGAGAAGGAAATGGCAACCCACTCCAGTATTCTTGCCTAGAGAATCCCATGGACAGGGGAGCCTGGTGGGCTGCTGTCCATAGGGTCGCACAGAGTCGGACACGACTGAAGCAACTTAGCAGCAGTAGCGGCAGCAGCAGTGTGTGTATATTGATGTCAAACTCCTAATTTATCTCTCTCCTCTATCCCCCATTCCCTCTCTTTGATAAACATGTTTGTTTCATATGTGTGTCAGTCTGTTTCTGTAAATAAGTTCATTTGTGTCATTTCTTTAGATTCCACATATAAGTGATACCATGTGACATTTGTCTTTCTGTATCTCAACTTAATGTGATAATCTCTAGGTCCATCCAGGTTGCCGCAAATGACATTATTTCATTCTTTTTATGGCTGAGTAATAGTCCATTGTATATATGCATCACATCTGCTTTATCCATTCATCTGTTGATGGACATTTAGGTTGCTTCCATATCTTGACTGTTATAAATAGTGCTGCTGTGAACACTGGGTTGCATGTATCTTTTTGAATTAGAATTTTCTCTGGGTATATGTCTAGGAGTGGAATTGCAGGATCATATGGTAGTTCTGTTTCTAGTTTTTTTAAGGGAACACCTACAGTTCTGCATAGTGGCTGTACCAGTTTAACATTCCCACTAGTGTAGAAGGGTTTCTTTTTCTCCATATTCTCTCCAGCATTAATTGTTTATAATTTTTTTTATAATGGCCATTCTGATTGGTATGAGGTGATACCTCATTGCAGTTTTGATCTGCATTTCTCTAATAATTAGTATGTGGTCATCTGTATGTCAGAGAAGGCAATGGCAACCCACTCCAGCACTCTTGCCTGGAAAATCCCATGGACGGAGGAGCCTGGTGGGCTGCAGTCCATGGGATCGCAGAGAGTCGGACACGACTGAAGTGACTTGGCAGCAGCAGCAGCAGGAGCATCTGTATGTCATCTTTGAAGAAATGTCTATTAGGTCTTTTGTCCGTTTTTTGATTACATTGTTTGTGTTTTGGATATTAAGCTGTTTGAGCTGTTTGTATATTTTAGAAATTAATCCCTTGTCAGTTGCATCAGTTTCAAATATTTTCTTCCATTCTGAGGATTATCTTTTCATTTTCTTTATGATTTCCTTTGTTGTGCAAAAGCTTTTAAGTTTATAATAGGGCCCATTTGTTTATTTTTGTTTTTATTTTATTACTCTGGGAGACAGATCCAAAAAAATATTGCTGCAATATATGTCAAAGAATGTTCTGCCTGTTTTCTTCTAGGAGTTATGTAGTATCCAGTCTTACATTTAGGTCTTTATTCATTTTGAGTTTATTTTTGTGTGTGATGTTAAAGAATGTTCTAATTTCATTCTTTTACATGTAGCTGTCCAGTTTTCCAAGCACCACTTTATTGGAGAGACTGTTCTCCATTGTTTATTCTTGCCTCCTTTCTTGTAAATTAATTGGCCATAAATGCGTGAGCTTATTTCTGGGCTTTCTATTCTGTTCTGTTGATCTATATGTCTGTTTTTGTGCCAGTAACATACTTTTTTGATTACTATAAGATTGTAGTATAGTCTGAAGTCTGGGAGTGTGATTCTTTCAGCTTCGTTCTGCTATCAGGATTGCTTTGGCTATTCGAGGTCTTTTGTGTTTCCATACAAATAAAATTTTTTTGTTCTAGTTTTGTGGAAAATGCTGTTGGTAATTTGATAGGGATTACTTTGAGTCTGTAGATTGCCTTGGGTAGTATGGTCCTTTTAACAATACTGATTCTTCCAGTCCAAGAACACAGTGTTTTATGTGTTATCTTTCCATCTGTTTTATGTTGCCTTCAATTTCTTTCATCAGCATCTTATAGTTTTAATGGACTTTGTTCTTGTAGGCAACTATTTGTGGATTAGTTTGAGCCTTTAAGGCTTGGCTTTAAGCTTCATTGGAATAGATTTATAATAGGCATTACACTATTGTGTAATGAAATAAAAACAAAAATAAACAAATGGCTTCCCTGGTGGCTTAGATGGTAAAGCGTCTGCCTGCAGTGCGGGAGACCTAGGTTTGATCTCTGGGTTGGGAAGATCCCCTGGAGAAGGAAGTGGCAGCCCACTCCAGTACTCTTGCCTGGAAAATCCCATGGATGGAGGAGCCTGGTAGGCTACAGTCCATGGAGTCGCAAAGAGTTAGACACGACTGAGTGACTTCACTTTTTAGTGCTACTAGAAGGCAATGGCACCCCACTCCAGTACTCTTGCCTGGAAAATCCCATGGATAGAGGAGCCTGGTAGACTGCAGTCCATGGGGTCGCTAAGAGTCAGACACGACTGAGCGACTTCACTTTCACTTTTCACTTTCATGCATTGGAGAAGGAAATGGCAACCCACTCCAGTATTCTTGCCTGGAGAATCCCAGGGACAGGGGAGCCTAGTGGGCTGCCGTCTATGGGGTTGCACAGAGTCGAACACGACTGAAGCGACTTAGCAGCAGCAGCAGCAGTGCTACTGCTAAGAAGTGGCCTTCTCTGGTCTCCACTAAATGTTTTCAGGGTTCAAATAGGCTCTCTTCTCTAGGGGTTAGATCTCAAATGACTTCTATCCCTTTGTAAACTCTGGGAATTTTTCAGCTTACAGCTCTCCCGTTATTCTTAGTCTAGCCTTGTGGAGTTCACCCTATGTGTGCATGGCTTGGTGTTCAGTTTGCAAGCTCTTTCTCCAGTAGCTTCCTCTTCTCCAGTATTCTGTCCTGTGAATTCCTGCTGCCT
Source organism: Ovis canadensis (assembly GCF_042477335.2). Classification (NCBI taxonomy): domain Eukaryota; kingdom Metazoa; phylum Chordata; class Mammalia; order Artiodactyla; family Bovidae; genus Ovis; species Ovis canadensis. The sequence goes on along the minus strand of NC_091247.1, from coordinate 179,736,453 downwards.
TTGACCCACTCTGCTAGAATTCTGTCTTTCTGAGTTGTGGTCTGAAATGTGCCTTTAGTTAGAAAGTGGCTCAGCAGTACAGAATCCACCTGCAATGCAGAAAATGTAGGTTCAATCTCTGGGTCAGGAAGATCCCCTGGAGAAGGAAATGGCAGCCCACTCTGATATTCTTGCCTGGGAAATCCCGTGGACAGAGGAGCCTGGCAGGCGATGGTCCATGGGGTTGCAAAAGAGTCAGACATGACTGAGCGACAGTCCGCTACTTCACAGTACAGTACTTCAGGCTATTGTAGGGCTTATCTCATTTCTTTCCCCTGTCTCAGGGATCACAGAACTGTAATAATAGTCATCAGTGTCCTGAAAGCAGCTTATTATCTATCTATATGTATGTAAATCTTACAGTGATTTCTGGAAACACATTTTAGATTTTGCTCAGAGATAGCATACGTCACATCTACGAAGCAAGACAAGCCAAGCCAAAGTCAGTAAGCTTTGCTGAACTCTATAGGAAAGCATAACAAGAATGAGAAGAGGATAACTGTGATCAAGTAAGACAGTCTACCATGAGAGGTATTAAAAAAATCATGGTAGTCTGTTACCTAAGTATGTCACAAATAAAAGTATGTTAATGGCAATGATGATTATGATGATAGTAAGTGTTCAGTAAATGTTAGCTATGTGCCATATGTAATTTAGCTATGTGCTAAATTACATGTGTTAATTCTCTTAAGACTCATAATAACCTCATGAAATAGTTATTATAAATTTTACCATATTATAGATAAGGAAATAGAAGTGTATAGAAGTTAAATTTCTTGTCCAAGTTAAATTGTAACATACAGATATGAAATGAGGAAGTCTGGCCAAACTGTGGTTAATATAGTATACTATATTATTTCTTGACATAATGAAGGTTCTGAGGAATTTCACAGTGAAGAAATCTGTTTATCTTTATTAGACTTAGTATTTCATTTTTATTTTGGAGCTTGTAACACTATTCATGATGGAGAGGATATCTGTTATCAATTGATTGGCCAGTGTTCTATGGAATGCATAAATTGTTGATGGGTAAAAACAATATCCTATTGGTCTGTATAGTTTGGAGATTAGAGTGCTAACTTTGGTGTCAAACAGATGTCCTTTTCTCCCAATTTTTGCTATTTCTTGGGGCTTCCCAGGTGGCTCATTGGTTAAGAATCCGCCTGCCAGTACAGGAGATGTAAGAGATGAGGGTTCAATCCCTGGGTCAGGAAGATCCCTTGGAGAAGGGAATGGTAACCCACTCCAGTATTCTTGCCTGGGAAATTCCATGGACTGAGGAGCCTGGTGGGCTACAGTCCATGGAGTTGAAAAGAGTTGGACATGACTAAGCAACTGAACACACACACACATGTACTCTTAAACTCCTGAGCCTCAGTTTCTTTATAAGGTAGGAATGAGTTTCTACCTCATACGTTGAAGGACAAATTAAGTGAGATAATGAACACAAAGCTTTTAGCACAGTACTTGGTAAATGGTAGGAGCCAAGTAAGTCTTTAACTGTTGTTTTTCTTCTTCTTGTTGTTGTTCACTTCTAGGTCACATAACTATTTCAATAAATGTTGAATTAATATATTAGTTTTCAGTTACATTATGTAACATTTTAACCTTATCTGTAGTTTTTAATTTGCTTGAAATTTATATAAAGTATATATATAGCATGAGTATGTTTGATAATATGTCTTCTGGTAAACTTTTAATTCAGATGTGCTACATGGTTAGAAGAGAGATTGAAATGTTGTCTTTTTTAATTTTAGAGACATACTACTACATTCCTCCGTTAGTTGGTGTTGTTTTCTTGGCTCTAACTCCTATCTGGATTATAATAGCTGCCAAACATCCAGCCACAAGGACAGTTCTCCACTCAGGCTGGGAGCCTGTCATAACTGCTATGGTTATAAGTAGGTTAGTATTAAAGTGTGTGTGTTTGTGGGTTATTATATATGCATGTATCTGTGTTGCCTATTTTTATTTCTCAGATCTGTCATCTTATGTAGCCAACTCTTTATTATCCCAGGTGATTGAGATACAAGTGACAAGGATTATTGAAATCAGTAGATGCATAGAACCTCATGTGCTACCAGTTTCAAACCTTTCCCCAGCCAAATCCTAACGAGACTGATGATTAAAATCTAGTGGTGTCTTTGTCTTTGTGTGAGTTTTAACCTGACAAGAGCATTGCTTATTTTAAGTTGCTCAGGTAAATATCAGAAAACCTTAGAAATGTACATACTGTTGGGTTATTCCGCTTCTAGACTCTGACAGGACTTAAAGATATACTTATGGATATATGCAAATCACTGAATTGTAAGAATATTTATCACAGTGGAATTTTTAATAACAAAAGAGAAGGAGAATAATTGTGAATAATGATTTCACTGTTCTAATAAAGTGAAACCTAAATATTTCACCAAAAATTGGCATGCTATCACCAGATTGGCAGGAGAGGGCAAGGAAGGGAATTATGAAGGGACTTCAGTGGGGAGGGAACAGAAAGAGAGACTAAATGCTGATCCCGCTGTTGGACGTCATTAGGTAAATGTCTGAAATTAAAAATCAAGGAATAGCAGTATAAACACACTGTTTAGAAATAGAGGAGTAAATGTCAGAAGAAACAGTTAAAGAAGTTAAAAAGAATTGCTAGTGGAGAGCAGGATGTGGGGTTAGGGCTAGGGACTATTTTATATGCTTTGTGGTACTTTCACCTTTTAAATGATGCATATATGTTTGTTTGATAAAAATACAATTTAATAAAAGTGAAGCACTCTTGCCTGGAAAATCCCATGGACGGAGGAGCCTGGTAGGCTGCAGTCCACGGGGTCTCGAAGAGTCAGACACAACTGAGCAACTTCACTTTCACTTTTCACTTTCATGCATTGGAGAAGGAGATGGCAACCCACTCCAGTGTTCTTGCCTGGAGAATCCCAGGGACAGGGGAGCCTGGCGGGCTGCCATCTGTGGGGTCGTACAGAGTCGGACATGACTGAAGTGACCTAGCAGTAGCAGCAGAAGTACTTTTACAATTTGAGTTTTTATTTTTTAAAAATATACATGTTTAAAAATGTTTCAAAGTCTGTATATCAACATGGTAGCAGTATAACTCTGAATGATATAACTATGGTTGATTTTAATTTTATTCATTTTGTTTGTATTTTCTATCTTTTCTATAAGTTTTATTGCCTAGGTAATACAACTATTTAAAAATGTATTTTAGCAAGTGTTCCTGTTTTCTGCACAGCATTATCTATGTGTTTTGGCAGGGAGATTTATTCTTTGATGCGTAACTACTTTATTCTAGGAAATATGTATTTTTTAAAATTAGGGCTTAAAATAGTAAAATATTTCTAAGGATAACTGTTTTTAGACTTTATAGTATACCGTTTTATGGGAACTCATAGAAGAATAAGTATATTAAGCCTTTCAATTATTCAAGAACTAAAATAATAAAGATTTAATAATAAATTTTAAAAAATAATTTCCTCGTATTAACTATCCATTAGTGGGAAGTACATTGGATATGATACTTTGACCATCAACCCTATTCCATGACAACATATAGTTCATTTTCTGTAATGTGGATTTAAACAACAGGATCCCATGAAATATTGGGACCGACACTGTTTTATATAATACTAGGTAGACCAACAGACTGAAGTTAACCAATTGATAATGGTCTTGGAAACAACAAAAAACATCTCCAAGCTCCATTGAGATATTGATAGTATGTGTCTTGCCACTATATAAAAAGAAAAAAGTATGTTACTTTTCTGGACCTCTGTTCTCCAGGTCAGCTCCTCCTCTGGCTACAACTCATTATTTTAACTTAGCAATGATAAGACACTGTCATATACTATATCTAATGTGAACAGAATGAAAGTCATCCCTTAGTGGCTTGCTTACTTCAAATGTAAAAAAAAATACTCTTAAAAAATTGTTTTAACTATAAAGATAATAAAATGCACATGATTTTTAAAAAACGAATAAGCAAAGAAGGATATAAAGTAACCGTGAGTCTCCTATCAGTCTCAGCCCTAGGGATAAACATTATTAGTAATTTCTTATATGTCCTTCCAGACATTTTAGTGCATTGAAAGTACGTTGTTGTTTTTTTCTTTTTACAAATAGCATATGTAAATATACAGACGAGAAGGAGGGCCCTGAAATGTGGGGCTACAGCTTATGCCATATTTTATTATCAACATTTTACTTTTGACATTGATTTTTATTGTTAATATCTTTTCTTTTTATTCAATTTTTTAAATAGCTAAATATTTATTTTTAAAAGTAAGAGTGTTTATATATAAAAAAACAATTTCAAATTAGTCCATTTCCTTTCCTCTTCCTTACATGATTTTATATCTTTCAGCATTGGGGGCCTTATTCTGGACACAACTGTATCTGATCCAAACTTGGTTGGGATTGTTGTTTACACACCAGTTATTAATGGTAAGAGTTACTGTTTCATAACAATGTGGTATCTCTCGGTATTCTTAGGTGTGAACAGGAATCTTTGAATTCAGAGGTCTCTCTTTCATTTTATTTCTATCCATTTAGTAAATAAATAAATGTTCTATTTTGTTTTCAGTACCAGGTTGTTGCTTGTGGTAGAAATTACATTCCATGTTCTCAGTATACAGAACATATTTTTGAAAAAAAAAACTCTTACTTCATCTCTAGATATTAAGAGTCAAACATACTTGATTTTTAAAGTTAGTGTGCAGAATGAAAAAAAAAAGTGTTAATCACTCACTTGTGTTTGACTCTTTATGACCCCATGGACTGTAGCCCCTCTGTCTATGGAATTCTCTCGCCAAAGATACTGGAGCCAGTAGCCACTCCCTTCTCCAGGGGATCTCCTGACCCAGGGATTGAACCTGGGTCTCCTGCACTGGAGGCAGAGTCTTTACCATCTGAGCCACATAGAATACTTCAGTCGTCTGTTATTATTTACTTTAGGCATATCTTATATGCTATCTTACATCATTTTGTTGCTGCCCTCATCAGTTTTTGTGGCTAAATTAGATTTAGCTAGATTTAAGCATTGCTGAAGTCAACTCAGCCCATTACAATCTATCATTCCTCTGCTGATCCTTTCCAGGTCTGCTTTATGTTTTTTCTTATCTATAAAATGGGAATTATAATAGTTAAATTCACAGGGATTTTTTTATGAATCCCACTTTAAAAAAGATAATTTTAATCCAGTCCCACTGGCTTTAGCGCTGGCTGTCATTCAACTGGATTTCATGATAACCTAAGCCAATATAATTTAAAATAATTCTACCTGGAGGAAACGATATCAAAGGATATACGCATTTAATATAAATCACTTTTTATATATTTATGGATAAGAAAATATGTTCTACAGAGGCAAATTCTCTAAAATCTAATTTCATATCTAAAATTTTTTTAAAAAATTATTTATTTTCCTGCATCCAGTCTTAGTTGTGGCACATGAGATCTCCATTGCCACACACCAGTTCTTTAGTTGTGGTATGTGGGTTCTTAGTTGCTGTGAATCATATGGAATCTTAGTTCCCCAACCAGGGATGGAACCCATGTCCCCTGAATTGTAAGATGGATTCTTAACTGCTCAGCCACTAGAGAAGTCCCCATATCTAAAATTTTTACTTAACATTTTAATTTTTCAGTAAATGAATAAATTTACCCTAGAGATGCCCCTTCCAGTTTTCCTGATACCAACATTCTCCCTGCCCGTAAAATCACAGAACCGTTTGATTCTACCTGGCTCTTCATCCTCTTTGAATAGATAATGACCAAACCTTGTCTATTTGTACATTAACATAATTTATCTGTTCATTTATTTATATAACAAGTATGTCTTACCACTAGTCCAGTAATATTTCAGTCGAGCCATCAGTCAAGTAATACAAGCCTTCTTGACTCACTCCCTATTCAATACAAATTGAATGTCTCTAGAAGACTGGTCTACCTTAAGCATTGTTCTTATTACATTTGTTTTAAGATAATGGGATTTAACAGTGATTTTCTCCTGCCTGTCCAATCAAATTAGAATTTTTCTCCCTAGCTATCAAGACTCTCCCTATATGCATACAACTATATCCTTCATCATGATTTGATTCTTATATTGTGACCATACAGAGATGTAATTTTCACTGCCTGGAATAGCTACTACTTTCTTTCCCCCTGTTCAAATCCTTTTCAATGACTATTATTTAATGAGTTTACTAGGACAAATATTATCCAACAATGACTGTTAGAACTGTGTTGCCCAACTAGAACCGTGCTGCCGAGCATTTTAATGAGAAATTTAGCTTAAATTACAACCCCTTTAGCAGTAAGGTTTTAGTTTCTCTGTGATTTCACCTTCCATAAGAAAGTTTGCTGAAGTGCTATCTTTGGAAATCTGTGTATGGTTTGGCATGGTGGTAAATCTTTCTTTTATCTCAGTAAGTAAACCTCTTAGTTGGGTATCACTGTAAACTCTAGTGTTAAATGCCGTTCATTAAAACATTGTTAGAGAAGAGTCATTCCATGTTCCTCAGAAAAAGTGGAACTTCTGAGAATTGAATTTCATTTAAAATGTGCTAAGGCATGTACTATTTAAAAGATCCCTGTTTTGTCATACTCTTTATCATATCATCATCATCATCATTTGCTATTTAGTAAGCCCCTACTATGTGGCAAATGACTTTTAGGTCTTCTACGCATACTATTTAATCCTCAAATAAAGATAAGGACTTATATCTAGGGTATCTTTTAAATTTTATTGACATCTCTTAGAACCAGTAACGTTTTCTAAAATATATTTCCTGTAACAATAGTTCTCGATATGTTAATAAGTATAATTTGAAAAGTGAGTTCTGTGGTCAGCTAAGTTTGGGAAACATTAGGTTAAAAAGATTTCCTTTCCACAGAATTTCATAAAGCTTTTTCCATGCTAATAAATGATGTGATCCTCCCCTTCTGATACGTATGTTGGCTAGGAGGTTAATCTAGGGCTTATTATATCTTTATCACAGTCTCTTTCAAACAGCAATATACCACTTTACATAAAGGATAAGAACCTTATCTCTTATCCTTTATATATAAGAACCTTATGTCTAATCCTTTTGCAATTTCACTCTTTCTTATGAGCTCTTTTTGTCATGTATTTTTCTTTGTTATAAACCCTGTAACATTTTTGCTTTCCACAGTTATATTTTTAAAAGATTAAAACTGAGGGGTTGGTATCTTTTTATATTTCCCTATGTATTTAACATTTTCAGCACTCTTCTTTCCTTTCTGTAGATTCAGATTTCCATCTAGCTTTGTTTTCCACCTGCCAGAAGTTCCTTGAAAGTTTGCTGTAGGGCAGCTGTGCAGAGAAGACGGAGGCTTTAGGCCGGTACCTCCCAGCTTCCTTCTCCTTCCTCTTCCTTTACCCCTCTTCTGACCGCTAAGAGTGTCTACTCTTAACCTTTTCTACTTGTATCCCCGAAGAAGAGTAGACTCTTTCATCTGAGACTGCCCAATTCACCTTTACTAATTCACAATTCCATTACACCCCCACTGGTATTTTTTTGGTGTTTAATAACTATCTTGTACACCTGTGGCTGATTTCATGTCAATGTATGGCAAAAACCACCACAATATTGAAAAGTAATTAGCCTCCAATTATAATAAATAAATTAATTAAAATTTTATTTTAAAATATGAAATAGCTATCCAACAAATTAGATCAGTGTCTGCTATGCACAGCTAGCAGTAATACAAATTCCCTCTGTTATCATGATGCCTGTAGCTTGATTGAGATAGTGGCTATTTATGTTACAGAATGTAAAGAGCAAACAGTGACTGTTCTGAGCTCTTGGTACCTTACCTGTTGGATGTTACATGACAGGAGAACAACGCATATGAAGTGTAGTGCTGTGGCTGCCGTGAAAACCATTTACCCGAGTTAAAATGAACTGTTTTACTTAGGGCTCCTTTTACAATAGAGTAATTAAAAGACTTCTATTTAATATTAATTTTTGAATTAAAAATATGCAACTAAAAACACTATTTATTGAAAAATCTATATCCGTCTTTATTGATCTGCAGTACCTCTTTTGTATATGACAGATTTCATGTGTGTGGATGTGTATGGTGGGGGCGAGTGTGTGTGGTTATCAGTTTAAAGAAGTCCCCCTCAATTCCTGGTTTGCTAAGCGTTTTTAATAATAAATAATAAAATGCTGAACTTTATCAACTTTTCTGTTTATTCATATAATCTTATTTTTCCTTCATTTGTTTGTTAATGTGCTATATGTATTATTTTCAATTATTAAGTCAGTCTTACATTCCTAAGATAAATCTGATGTTTTGGTGATGTATTTTACACATTTAACATTTTTCTGGATTTGGTTTGCCAGCAGATTGATATCTTTTTACATTTATTTTGATTCACAAGATTGGCTTATAATTTTCCTTTTTTATATTGTCATTGTTGGATTTTGAACGCAGAGTCGTGCTAGTCTCATTATGTGCGTTTTTAAAAATGTTTTATTGGAGTAGAGTTGATTTACAGTGTTGTGTTAGTTTCAGGTGTACACAAAGTGAATCAGTTACACATATATCCACTCTTTTTTTTTTTTAAGATTCTAGAATCTTTTCCCAAATAGGCTATTATAGAGTACTGAGCAGAATTCCCTGTGCTATACAGCAGTTTCTTATTAGTTATTTTATATAGAGTAGTACTCTTCTTTTCTAATGTAAGATTTAATGCTGTGAATTGATAAGTACTACTCTAGGTACCTCCCACAAATCTCAATATGTTGTGTTTTCATTTTCATTAAATCCAGAATATTTTAAAATTTCCTGTGTGATTTTTTTCCTTTGATTTGTGGGTTATTTGGAAGGGTATTGTTTACTTTCCAGCATTTTGGGGAATTCTCAGATATCTATCTTTTCCATTGTGGCCAGAAAACATACTTTATATGTTGCGATTATTTCAAATTTATTGAAACTTGTTTTATGGCTCACAGTGTGGTCCATCTGTGTGAATGTTCCCATGTGTATACTTGTAAAATTATGTATTCTGTGTTGTTGGATGGTGTGTCCTATAAATGTCCTTTAGATCAAGTTGATTGATAATATTGTTAAAAAAACTTCTTCATCGTTTTGATTTTTTATCAGTGTGGTCTATCAGTTGATTAGAAAAGAGTGGTGAAGTCTCCAAGTATAAACACAAACTTGCTCATGTCATCATCTCTATGAGAGAGGGATTGTTTTCTCTGTTTTACAGGAAGGCAGCTGAGGCATTGAGAAGCTAAGTAGCTTGGAGGTGGTAGAGGGTGGTTGACTGGGCACTTCACTATTGGAAGATTGGGGTGGGGTTGGTTGGCCATGTTATGGGGAGCCCTCCAAGTTTGAACATCGAACCTTCGCTCTGGGATGTTACACTCCTGCCTGCCCCTTGGAGCAAAATGAAGGTCTGAAGGAATCCCACTGTTAATTATGCAGACTTCCAGTTCATCCTTATTTTCCATCAGTACCACATAGTATCTGGTGTCCTTGAGGCCTGAGTCTCTCTTGTTCAGTTTCTACAGAAAACATTCCTTTATTCTCCCTCTTGAGCAGAACAGTTGTAAGAATGATGAGGGATTGCAGACATTTGCTTACTCCGTTCATTCACAGGCTTTTATTTTTTTTAGTGAAAACTTTTATATTTAGAATCAGCCAGCTGGACTCAGTTTAGATGACCCCAGTTTTGTTGCTGCTGTTGTTGTTTTTCAGTCGCTCAGTCATGTCCCACTCTCTGCGACCCTATGGACTACAGCCTGCCAGGCTCCTCTGTCCGTAGGGATTCAGGCAAGAATATTGGGGTGGGTTGCCATTTCCTTCTCCAGGGGATCTTCCTAACTCAGGTCCCCTGCATTGCAGGCGGATTCTTTACCATCTGAGCCGCCAGGGAAGCCCTCATATGAGAGAGGGAGTCAGAAATGGATGCAGTTTCTTTCTCTTTCTTAAAAACTCACTTCTTTATGTATTTAATTCTTGGCTATGCTGGGTGTTCATTGCTGGGTGCGGGCTTTCTCTAGTTGTGGTGAGCAGAAGCTGCTCTCTAACTGCAGCGTGCAGGCTTCCAGTTGTAGTGGCTTCTCTTGCAGAGCATGGGCTCCAGGGCACGAGGGCTCAGTAGCTGTGACTCTCAAGCCTTAGTTGCTCTGTGGCAAGTAGGATCTTCTCAGACCAGGAAGGGAAGCTGTGCTCCTTGCATTGGCAGGCAGGTTCTTAACCACTGGACCACCAGGGAAGTCCTGGATGGGATTCCTTGCTCTGTGCCACCAGGGTTGGCTCCCTCAAGTGTTCCGTCCTGCCTGAGTCTATCTCACAAGCACTCATGGCATGCTTGCAGAAATAGTTGACAGTGGGTGTAGACGCCCCTTGTGTCCAGGGTTCACAGGTATTCTTAATGGTTATTTTAGCTCATGCTCAGAATTCAAAAATTTGAAATTTTCAGTTGTTTTCTTCATACTTTTTTTTATGGCTACTATCTCCTTCTCTCATAATCTGTCAAAGTAGGAAGAGTTTGGGTGTCCTAATTCACCCTGGGGTTACTTACCACCCTTTGGAATTAATTTTGCTTCTTGGCATTAACTCCTCTTCCTCAGAATACATGAGAGGATAACCTAGGTTGAAAGATCACTTTCTTGAGTATTTTTTTCAGTGTCTTATACCAATTTCTTTAGTAATCTTGTCAAGGAATGTTTAACAGGAGGATTCCTACATGCTGTTTCCCATAAATCCTCCGTTCCTTATCAAGTGGAGCAGCAAGCTGTTCCCAGGACTGAGTTTCATTGTGTGAGACAGGCTTGGGTCTCCTTCAGTAAACATTCTCCTTATGACAAAACTGCTTAGTCTCGATCCCCTCCTTGAGATATGGATTGTCTCCTGACCTTGTGATCATTATTAATCCCTTGCTCCCTTGGTAACGGTTGCTGTGCGTTTGGTTTTCTGATCTTTATCATCCTCGAAAGAAATTTCTTGTACAACAGCCTGTATATACTCACAGAAAGATCATTAAAGCACCTTTGCTCCATCAGAGCTTAGGTCCCCATGTCTTTTTTGTTTCTCTCTCTTTCTGTCTCTCTCTGGCTAATTCTCTCGAGCGTAGAATCCCATCATGCTCACTCTCCTGCCTGGGCTTCCAAGACCCCCTCAAGAAGGCGCTCTGTGCCTTCATCCCCTGGAGAGGGCCCCCTGTGCCTTTGTGAGTGATGCAAGCCCTGTGTCAAGGGCTTTATTGGTTCTCTGCATAAACCAGGGAATATCAACCTCTTTCTCTCTTTCACTTTCTTATTGTCAACTCCAGACCGCCAGGTCCCAGTCTATTAAAGGACCCCAACAAAATCTGAGAAGACATGTATTAAGCCTTATCTATTTGAATAAATTTATTAAGATGATAAATGTGAAACATATTGTTACCTAGTTTTCCATCTTGATTGCGATAGTAATTTTTAAAAATTACTTACTCTGCTTTCAGACCAAACAGTGAGTTAGATTTGAAAAAACAATGAATGAGTCTTTCATAGCAGGAATTTTATGCCTTTGGAATATCTACATCAACATCAAATAAAGCAACCTTTCAGAAGAACTCTTTGTTCTGTATTATTGGCCCAGGAGGTGACATAGAGACATAAATTCAATTGAATTTGTGCACATTATTGAAAATACGAAGCTAACTATCTTATTTGTTTCTTCCTCTGTTTCAGGTATTGGTGGTAATTTGGTGGCCATTCAGGCCAGTAGGATTTCTACCTACCTTCATTTACACAGCATTCCAGGAGAATTGCCTGATGAACCCAAAGGTTGTTACTACCCTTTTAGAACTTTTTTTGGTCCAGGTAGGTGCTTGTGGATTTTTGCATATTTTATTCCTGGAACTCTTCCTCTCTGTGAGTACAGGCAGGCAACATTTGTTGAATTTTGATTATGAATGTTGCCCAATTTTCTGTTTCTGAGAGCCAGATAGATTTTAAATAGAGTAAATTTTGTTCACTAAATCTTAGTGAACAGCAACAACAAGACTGCAGATCAATTCTGCAATTGTTAAAGAACTTTGTATAGTTTTTCTTTTTTATCTTTCTCTTGGATATCTTGTTTGTAAGTTAGGAAAGAAGAACCTTGTGCATATAAGAAAACATTGTTAGGTGATTTAGGGAAGCATACTCTTTCACGGGCTTCCCTAGAGCCACTCTTCATGGCTCAGCTGGTAAAGAATCCACCTGCAGTGCAGGAGACCTGGGTTCAACCCTGGGTTGGGAAGATGCCCTGGAGAAGGGCATGGCAACCCACTCCAGTACTGTTGCCTGGACAATCCCCGTGGACAGAGATGCCTGGCGGGCTACAGTCCTTGGGGTTGCAAAAAGTCGAACACAACTGAGCAGCTAACCACATAGCACACACTCTTTCATACATTAATCTTTTTGACCTTTCTAAATGTAGACATTTGATCTCCAACAAGCAGAGTGAGAGGTGATAACCTCAGTTACAAGGACATTGTTATGTCCCAAACATATGATATCCAAAAAACTAAACCACAATTTTATTTATTTTGGACTGCACTATGTGGCGGGCATGCAGAACTTATGCAACCAGGGATCAAACCTATGCTCCCTGCCATGGAAGCTCAGAGTCTTAACCACTGGACCACCAGGGAAACCTCTAAAGCACAATTTTAAACCTCACAATTCTTGAAAACTTTTTTTTCTGATAAAAATTAATGTATTATAATAAGTATAACTTTTGAATGAGGTTCAGAAATACCCAGTCTTTTAATAGCAGTGAAAGACTTCTAAAGGGAAAATAAAATTAAAATATTTAATGACCAAAAAACCTCTATTAGAAGATGATTAGGTAACATTTAGTTATTAAAATGATCAATAATAAGGAATTAAATGACATAGGAAAAAGTACTTTCCAGTACTTTAAGAACTTCATATTTTTTCTTTTGTCTTCCCTCCATTTTTATAATGTTATAGTTTGATCAGTGTTCTTCACAGCAAACTTTCATCAATCACCTTTCATTTAATTAATATATAACATACAGGGAAAATTTCTAAAAATTAAGCAAATTATAAATAATTAAAATTTATTTTTAGCAATTGAATTTTATGTGATTCTGTGTACTCAAATTTTAATAACTATGATCTATTATTCACCAATACATGATTTTGTTTTAACAACTTTTATATTTTATATTACAGGAGTAAATAATAAGTCTGCTCAAGTTCTACTGCTTTTAGTGATACCTGGACATTTAATTTTCCTCTACACTATTCATTTGATGAAAAGTGGTCACACTTCTTTAACTGTGATCTTTGTAGTAGTATACTTATTTGCTGCTGTGTTACAGGTAAGAGAGAAAACCTCTTGTAATTTCTTTTATGTTCAGACTAATGTTAAAGTATAACTAAGTCTAAAAGCACAAGAAATATTTTAACATTTTAAAAATCAGCTGAATGCTTTCATATCGATCTTCTTAAAACCAATAACTTTTTTTAAAAACCAATAACTTTTAATACAATTTGATCAATAGACCTATTGGATTCCTATTTTCTGGATTCTGTGTCCTCTCTCTCTCCTCTTTTTTTTTTTTTTAATTCTCTTCTTTAGTATGAATGTGTCTTGGCAGATAAATTCCTGAGGAAGAATGCTGCATAGGAGAAAAAATTTTGAGTCTTTGCATGTTGTAAAATGCTTTGAATAGGTTGACTGGATATAAAATTCTGTTTCTTTTAAATTTTCTTTTAAAATTTTGAAAGCAAGGAGAAAGCTTCCTTGCTTTTTAACTTCTCCTGTTACTATTGAAAAGAAGAGCAGATGCCATTCTCACTGCTGATCTCATGGTACAAACCTACGTTTATCTTTCTAGAAGTTTCTAGAAAGAAAATCTTTTCCTTTTCCCTATTGTTTTTAAATTTCTTCTGGTACTTATCTATGAGTTTTAAAGTAATATACCTAAGTTTCTAGTTCATGTTTAATTCCCTTTAAACTTTTGCTAACAAAAGTTGAGGATTTGGGGGCTGGTATAATGCTGTATCTTTCCCATATGGTTATATCACAGTTTGGGGTTAAATTAGTAGTCAATGTTTCTGTCATTGGGTCTGTCTAAACATTGTTTGGGCTTCCTTGGTGGCTCAGATGGTGAAGAATCTGCCTGCAGTGCAGAAGACGTGGGAGATTCCCGAGCTGGGAAGATCCCCTGGAGAAAGGCATGGCAACCCTATAGTGTTCTCCAGTGTTCCTGCCTGGAGAATCCCCATGGATAGAGGAGCCTGGCTAGCTACAGTCCATGGGGTTGCAAAGAGTCAGACATGGCCAAGCGACTAACACACACAAGTGTTGTTTGCTACAGAGCCAGATAATGTACTATATTTCCTTTTTGTGTATTTTATTTTTCTTAGGGTTAATAATCGCTTCTTTTTTCATTTGCCTCATTTTCTAGAAAACCATCCTTAATTTTTTCCAACTGTTCCATCTTTATTTTGGCTTTTTAGCCATGGCTTCTTGCTAAGATCTGTAAGATTTAGTACCTCCTACTTTGAACAATTCTTTGAAAAGGTACCATATGAATTTGGCCCTCAGGGGATTTGTAGGAGTGGGACTTGAGGATGAGTATGTGCAATTATTAATATTCCAGTCGGAAGAAACTGCATTGACAGCAATAATGTTAACCAACTTAACTGACATCTACTATGTTACCTATATCACCACTGTTGTTCTAAGTGCATGTAGAGATTCATTTTATTCTCACAAGTACTCTATGAGATTTGTTTTTCTGATATAAATCAGTGATTTTAAAAGTGAAGTACATGCAAAACAATGCATTGTTTACATAAAGAAAAGATTAAAACTTCTGTTTATATATGTCTACCTCATTTGTTTAAAATATTTCTTCTGTTTTTATGATTGATTTACAATAAGCGTATTATCACAGTGTTAAGTAAAGTATACTTATTTATACTGAAGGACTGCATAAGCTAAAACTTTTGGAGATTACTGAGTAAAAGTATAGAAATGATAGAGCACAGAACTTAAGCCAGAAAATGAAAGTAATTCATACAGTGGATCTAACTAAAAGAAGAGAAGATGAGAAAAGGTTAAAAGGGTGAATTAGGACCAATGTAAAAAGGCCTTAAATACTCAACAAGGGAGACAAGAATCTACTCATAAAGTAACAAAACCCTTGTGACCTTATTGATGTTTTAACTTTTCTATAATGATTTATAGTGCTCGAGATTTTATTAGATGTCGCCTATCAAATCATTCATTCATTTATTCCTTCAGTTCAGTTCAGTTCAGTCTCTCAGTCGTGTCCAACTCTTTGTGACCCCATGAATTGCAGCACACCAGGCCTCCCTGTCCATCACCAACTCCCGGAGTTATTCCTTCAGTAAGCCTGAATTCTATTCATGATACTAGATGCAGGTATGGGCTTTAAATCCCAGGATGCATAAATTCAGGCCCTATACTCAAAGACTCACAGCCTGAAGAGAAGACTGCTGAACAAATAGCTGTATTATAATGTCACGTAATATAAATAAACGCTAGAAATAGCTATGCATAATTTGCTGTCAGAGGTTGGGAAAAAAGCAACTAATCCTATCTGGGGAGTAATATTTTTCTACTGTTCAGTAGGGACAGAAGTTATTTCAAATGCGTTTTTACTACTGGCTATCTTTATTGCTGTATATGCTATGGTCATTTATTATAATTTATTTTCTCCATGTATGTAAGTATTATGAAAAAGATGCTTTCCTCAATCTGATGGGAAATATTTAAGAGACCATTCTTTGGTCTATTAAACACACCATTTTTAGAGTAAGTTCCTATTTGTAACTTTACGTCTTTACCTCATGGATGGATTTGACATTTATCTTTATGGTTCTTTGCCAAGATAGTATCATGTACCATTTCACTTAAGTTAATGAAGGATATAAGACATTTATCTGAATTTATACAAATATTAGATTTCAACCTTATTCTCACAGTACACCTGTATGTATTTTGTTAGCCTCTGATGTAAATTCTGATTGTGGGTACATGCTCAGTCGTGTCCGACTCTGTGACCCCCAGGGACTGGGGCCCTCCAGGCTCCTCTTTCCATGGAGTTCTCCAGGTTTGAATACTGGAGTGGGTTGCCATTTCCTTCTCCTGGGGATTTTCCTGACCCAGGGATCGACCCCCTATCTCCGTCATTGGAAGATGGGTTTTTTTTACCACTGAGCCACCTGGAAAGCCCAAATTCTGATTAATAATGTTTGAAAAACTAGAGTTAAGGAAAGAGTAATTACTAATCTCACTGTGTCTCCAAACCTCCTCTGAAAAGTCGGAGGGATATAGACAGTCCAACTTAAAAGATTTTTTAACTTTATGATGTGCAAAAGCAATAATGCATTCAGTGGAAACCATGCTTCAGGTTTTGAATTTTGAGCATTTCCCAGGCTAGTGATACTCAGTATAATCCTTTCTTAAGATGTGGGCAGTGACAGTGAGCCACAGCTCCCAGTCAGCTGTATGATCATGAGGGCAACCAACCAATAAACCAATCCACTTAAGACCATTCTGTACCCAGACAGCCATTCTGTTTTTCACTTTCAGTACAGTAGTCAATGAATTATATCAGCTATTGAGTACTTTATTGTAAAATAGGCTTTGTGTTAGATGATTTTGCCCAGCTGTAAAATAATGTTAGTGTTCTGAGCACATTTAAGGCAGGCTAGGCTAAGCTATGATATTCAGTAGGGTAGTTATATTAAAGGCATTTACAGTGTTTTCAACTTACCATGGTGTTTTTTGGCTGTAACCTCATCATAACGTAAGGAAGATCTGTAGTAGTACCTGCCTCATAGGCACTTTGGAGGATTAAATGATTTAATTACTTGGCTTCATAGTATATGCTATATGAGTGTTGGCTGATGCTGTTGTTATTGTTACTGTTATTAAACATAGAATTATAAATGGTGAGTCATTCATCTCTGAGTGACAATTGAAATTTTTTTAATCTTGTAGTATTGATTGAATTTTCTTATGTGTCTTTTACAACTTTCATTTTTATGAGTTTGTGTTTTTATTTCTCCCCAAGAATTAGATACCTGCCGGAGAAGATCTTTGTTTTTGTACCTGACATTGTATTATTCCAATGGAATAGTTTAGAATCTGTTTGTAAATTCTCAATTCAAATCTTCATGCTCCAGCACTAACATATCTAACACATACATGAGCACACACATTCACGTATCTCTGTGGAGGCTTGAGGTTTAGATTAAAAATCTTGACCTTTCCCTGCCTACTTCACTTAATCCAAATATGGAAGAATAAAAACTTTTCAAAGATGAAGAATTCTTTACTACTTAAGACATATATTTTAATATTCTTTACTCAGCTGGCTTCCTTTTTTGATCTAAGTTTAAACTTATATTCAAAATCTTGGTTGAAGTCCCAGCTCTTACTTAAATATTTCAGTCCATACCTGTCTTCCCGTCACTAAAATCTGTATTTTGATTAGCTATTCCTTAGTAAAATTTTCTAATGCATGCTTGATTTTTCTCTATCTAGATTCCTACCTCCTTGAGGGTAGAGACCAAGCCTTTTGGTATTCTCTCAAGACGTGATAGAAAAGTTCGGTTTTGTTTTGGTTTTTTGATTGGGGTCTAATTGCTTCACAGTGTTGTGTTAATTTCTGCTGTACAACAAAGTGAACGAGCTGTAACATATATCCTCACCGCCGTCCCACCCTGCCAGGTCATCACAGCACCAAGCTGAGCTCCCTGTGCTAGATAACAGGTCCCCACTGGCTATTTGTTTTGTGCATGGTAGTGTATATAAGTCCCTGTTACTCTTTCAATTCAATTCTTGATATTTCACTCTCTTCTCAGACCAGTATTCTTTAAGGAAACTTCCCCCCACCACCTAATTCCTCACCCAACAAAATGAAGTAAATCCACTTGAAAGAAACTTGATATCAAACTTATTATAATGACATAGTGACAGTTCTTTGCAGTATTTTTGCACTTACTCAGATGCCATCTTCCTGGAAGTCTTTCTTGAATACCTAATTTGGTCTAAGTGCCTTTACTCTGTTCCCATGGCACCCTGTGAATACCATTACCCTAGCTTTTCCACATTATGTTGACATTATCTGTTCGTGTGTCTGTCTCACCCGTTCTACAGAAAGGGTCTTTGTTTTACTCTTTTTCTTTTTTTTTTTCATCTCTGGTACCTTGCCCCATCTCTAGTGCTCAATTAATGTTTGTTAAACTAAATGACTATATCTTGCTAGTTCTGTTTCCCCCTTCAGAAAGAGAAAACTTTACAACTGTATTTAGGTACCAGAAATTCCAGAAAAACTGAGAAATCTAAATTTTCTCCTTGCTCCAAATTTCCTCTTTTGCTGACCTAGGTATTTAAAATAAAAGGCAATGAAAAATAAAACACAAAATACCACAAATTCTGTTGGTACTCAGCTAGAATTGTAAGGATTTACTGAAATGTTTAGAGATGAAATAACTTAAATACTTAGAGATGAAATATAGTATACTTTCACTTTAAGGGAACATGCAAGGTTGACTTCAGATAAAGCAGAATTGGAAATGAGTTGAAAATGGATGCAACTGAGGGAATAGGACATGAGAGTGGTGTGGGGACAGTTTGTATTCTACTTTTGTATATCTTTGAATTTTTACATAGTAAGGAATTTTAAAATGTTATTTATTTACTTGTTTTTGGCCGTGCAGGGTCTTCGTTACTGCATGCAGTCTTTCCCTAGTTGTGATGCGTGGGCTTCTCCTTGTGGTGGCTTCTCTTGTTGCAGAGCACAAGCTCTAGGGCGCTGAGGCTTTAGTACTTAGTTGCCACTCAGCATGTGGGATCTTCCCAGACTAGGGATCAAACCTGTGTCTCCTGGTGGATTCTTAGCCACTGGATCACCAGGAAGTCCAGTAAGAAGTTTTTAAAGTTAAGGTTTTTCAGAGCATATTGACTTAGTAATTTTGGTCCTGTAGCTGATTATTTCTTAAAGTAAAATGTAAACTTGAAATTGAAATTGTTTGGGACTTAGAATGGTTGAGTTCCTGTCTTTTTTTGTCCCAGGTGCACATTGACTCCATTTTTTGAAACTGTTTTTTAAATTTAAAAATCTACATACTTGTCACAAATTTCCTTGTTTAGGTATTTATCCTGTGTCTTGAAATTAGAAGGACCCTAATGAATGTGCTTTTGTGATGTGACGTTAAGTCCACAGAGAGTCAGTAGGTGTGATGGATTGTACTCTTACTCTTGTTCCTGCCCGGAGCCCAGGAGCAGCGAGAGTAATTGGAATATGTCAAGGCTGGAGTAATGTGCCAAAGGCATTCAGTTTAGTTCACCACCAGCAACACTGCATTTTGAGTTTTTGTTTTGTTTTGTTTTCTCAACATTAAGAATGGGTTGGCACCAAGCTGACCATGCTGATCACCCATTCTACCTTTTATGCCATCAGTCAGCATTTATGAGACTGCTGGCTATGGCTAAGGGTACAGTTGCTGGCTTTAAACGAGAACTTTTCATCTGCATCAAATTAGCTCATGGAACCCACAACTTTGATTTCATAGAACCAGAGTGTATACTTTCTTCTGCAGACTTAGAGATGATTGAATTCTTTTTTTTTTTAATTTTAAAATCTTTAATTCTTACATGCGTTCCCAAACATGAACCCCCCTCTCACCTCCCTCCCCATAACATCTCTCTGGGTCATCCCCATGCACCAGCCCCAAGCATGCTGTATCCTGCGTCAGACATAGACTGGCGATTCAATTCTTACATGATAGTATACATGTTAGAATGCCATTCTCCCAAATCATCCCACCCTCTCCCTCTCCCTCTGAGTCCAAAAGTCCGTTATACACATCTGTGTCTTTTTTCCTGTCTTGCATACAGGGTTGTCATTGCCATCTTCCTAAATTCCATATATATGTGTTAGTATACTGTATTGGTGTTTTTATTTCTGGCTTACTTCACTCTGTATAATCGGCTCCAGTTTCATCCATCTCATCAGAACTGATTCAAATGAATTCTTTTTTATGGCTGAGTAATACTCCATTGTGTATATGTACCACAGCTTTCTTATCCATTCATCTGCTGATGGACATCTAGGTTGTTTCCATGTCCTGGCTATTATAAACAGTGCTGCGATGAACATTGGGGTACATGTGTCTCTTTCAGTTCTGGTTTCCTTGGTGTGTATGCCCAGTAGTGGGATTGCTGGGTCATAAGGTAGTTCTATTTGCAATTTTTAAAGGAATCTCCACACTGTTCTCCATAGTGGCTGTACTAGTTTGCATTCCCACCAACAGTGTAGGAGGGTTCCCTTTTCTCCACACCCTCTCCAGCATTTATTGCTTGCAGATTTTTGGATCGCAGCCATTCTGACTGGTGTGAAGTGGTACCTCATTGTGGTTTTGATTTGCATTTCTCTAATAATGAGTGATGTTGAGCATCTTTTCATGTGTTTGTTAGCCATCCGTATGTCTTCTTTGGAGAAATGTCTATTTAGTTCTTTGGCCCATTTTTTGATTGGGTCGTTTATTTTTCTGGAGTTGAGCTGCATAAGTTGCTTGTATATTTTTGAGATTAGTTGTTTGTCAGTTGCTTCATTTGCTATTATTTTCTCCCATTCAGAAGGCTGTCTTTTCACCTTGCTTATATTTTCCTTTGTTGTGCAGAAGCTTTTAATTTTAATTAGATCCCATTTGTTTATTTTTGCTTTTATTTCCAGAATTCTGGGAGGTGGATCATAGAGGATCCTGCTGTGATTTATGTCGGAGAGTGTTTTGCCTATGTTCTCCTCTAGGAGTTTTATAGTTTCTGATCTTACATTTAGATCTTTAATCCATTTTGAGTTAATTTTTGTGTGTGGTGTTAGAAAGTGATCTAGTTTCATTCTTTTACAAGTGGTTGACCAGTTTTCCCAGCACCACTTGTTAAAGAGATTGTCTTTACTCCATTGTATATTCTTGCCTCCTTTGTCAAAGATAAGGTGTCCATATGTGTGTGGATTTACCTCTGGGCTTTCTATTTTGTTCTATGAGGCCACCATCACCCTAATACCAAAACCTGACAAAGATGTCACAAAAAAAGAAAACTACAGGCCAATATCACTGATGAACATAGATGCAAAAATCCTCAACAAAATTCTAGCAATCAGGATCCAACAACACATTAAAAAGATCATACACCATGACCAAGTGGGCTTTATCCCAGGGATGCAAGGATTCTTCAATATCCGCAAATCAATCAATATAATTCACCACATTAACAAATTGAAAAATAAAAACCATGTGATTATCTCAATAGATGCAGAGAAGGCCTTTGACAAAATTCAACATCCATTTATGATAAAAACTCTCCAGAAAGCAGGAATAGAAGGAACATACCTCAACATAATAAAAGCTATATATGACAAACCCACAGCAAACATTATCCTCAATGGTGAAAAATTGAAAGCATTTCCCCTAAAGTCAGGAACAAGACAAGGGTGTCCACTTTCACCGCTACTATTCAACATAGTTCTGGAAGTTTTGGCCACAGCAATCATAGCAGAAAAAGAAATAAAAGGAATCCAAATTGGAAAAGAAGAAGTAAAACTCTCACTGTTTGCAGATGACATGATCCTCTACATGGAAAACCCTAAAGACCACCAGAAAATTACTAGAGCTCATCAATGAATATAGTAAAGTTGCAGGATATAAAATCAACACACAGAAATCCCTTGCATTCCTATACACTAATAATGAGAAAGTAGAAAAAGAAATTAAGGAAACAATTCCATTCACCATTGCAACGAAAAGAATAAAATACTTAGGAATATATCTACCTAAAGAAACTAAAGACCTATATATAGAAAACTATAAAACACTGGTGAAAGAAATCAAAGAGGACACTAATAGATGGAGAAATATACCATGTTCATGGATTGGAAGAATCAATATAGTGAAAATGAGTATACTACCCAAAGCAATTTACAAATTCAATGCAATCCCTATCAAGCTACCAGCCACATTTTTCACAGAACTAGAACAAATAATTTCAAGATTTGTATGGAAATACAAAAAACCTCGAATAGCCAAAGCAATCTTGAGAAAGAAGAATGGAACTGGAGGAATCAACTTGCCTGACTTCAGGCTCTACTACAAAGCCACAGTCATCAAGACAGTATGGTACTGGCACAAAGACAGACATAGAGATGATTGAATTCTTTCTCGCCAAGCAGTCATTTCCTCTGCCTTCACATCTTATTTATTCAAATGCTCCCTTGACTGCTCCGAACCTGTTAATTTGTTAAATCAAAGGCATAATACAGTATTCCAGGCTATGACGGCCCTTGATGGCCTTCCTTCTAAGATGTGCAAAAGGGAATTTTGATAACTCCTCAGGGTTTTCTAATTCACTTATTTGCCTCATTCCCTGCAGTCTTTTTCAAGGATATAGTACCTGGACAGCATAATACCCCCGAGAAGGTACAAAGATAACTATCAGTCAAATAAGCAGACTGATGATCTCTTCATCAAAGAAAGAACAGCATTCATTGCAGCTCATTTTCCTATTTAATTTAAAACCTCTACTAGTTCACTTTAGTGTTTGAAATCCTAAATATGCTTCCTTTGTCTGTGAAGAGATAAAAGCTTAAACTTTGGATGACAGAACCTACAAAAGGCAAAAAGATAGGCCCATATGGAGTATATTAATATTTGTTCTACTATAAAATAGTTCAGTGGGAAAGAAAAATGAGACTTTTCTACCCCGAGAGGCCTATTAAATTCCAACAAAGTGTTTGTTAATATAATTCAGAAAGAATAAAGCAAAACCATTTCTAAATGAAAATTTTAATTCCCTCTTTTAGGCACTGATTGTTTCATATTCAAAATTAGTTTGCTAAGAATGTTTCTAAACTCCTAGCAGTACTAAATACCATGGGAAATTCTTGTGAACATTTGTGGAAAACCTGACTGTGTCTGTTCTTTAACGTGAAAGAGGCAAAATGTTTCCCTTCAGTGGTAGAATGATGAATTCTCAACTCGTAAAGGTGAAAATATAAATATCAGGATTTTACCCACTGTATAATGCTCATAATCTTCCAAGCATGATGCTAGTCACTGTACAAAAGAAATAGAAGGTATTGTCCCTGCCCTGCACAGGCTTCTCTTAGCTGTGGGAAATGAGATTTAAATGCATGAAATAATTAGAGAGGAGCTGAAGACTTAACCTCCTTATAACAGTAAGTTATAAGCATCTTCTCATGTACCTTCAGAATCAAACTTTACACTTATGCATGATTTCATTCTTTAAAAGTACTTTAGTAGGTTTGGGGTGGGAGTGGTTTAAAAGGGAAGATCAGAGTATACACTATATCTAATGAGAAGCTTGAATTAATATTAGTAAATATGAAACTTCCCTTAGCAAAATAGTAATACTTACACTTGTTTCTTTAAAAATATTTATTTATTTGGCTGCACCAGGTCTTAGTTGTGGCATTTGGGATCTAGTTCCCTGACCAGGGATCAAACCCAGGTCCCCCCCTGCATTGAGAGCACAGAGTGTTAGTCACTGGACCACCAGGGAAGTCCTGCATACTTCTTATTAATATAATTTTGAAAGCAGAAGTCTCTAGTTTTTATTGCTGCCTTTTCAGTAGGCAGTGTTTTGTTTTGTTTTTTTTCATTTTATGAAAGTGGAAAGTAAAAGTGAAAGTCGCTCAGTAGGGTCCAACTCTTTGTGACCCCATGGATCGTTGGTCTGCCAGGCTCCTTTGTGAATGGAATTCTCCAGGCAAGAATACTGGATTGGGTAGCCATTCCCTTCTCCAGGGAGTCTTCCCAACCCAGGGATCAAACCTGGGTCTCCCACATTGAAGGCAGGTTCCACCAGGGAAGCCATTTTATGCTTACATGCCAATTGCACCATCTTACATTTCCAAGGATGTTCATGTTTTGTCAAGAAAAAATATTCTCAGCAAAGCCCAAGCCCAACTTAAATGAGCAAATGAATGACTCTCATAATAAAATTAATAATCTGAATATTGAATAATGAATTTCCTAAGAAGTGTTTCTGTTTCATAAATAATAGTTCGTTTGTTTTGAGATCTGTGTTGGTAACATGAACATGGTCATAGCACAAATAGAGATTAAGAGTAAACATCTTCCATTTTTCATCTAGTAGAACATGCTCGGGGCAGAAATATGGTCCATGGACGTCCTAACAGAAACAACATCTTAATTGGCAATGTCTTAGTTCTGAAGTCACATTCACATGATTCATTGTCATTATTTTAACTACAAAGATAAATGAATAAATGTTTTCAGAGAAGGAAAGTATTTATAAACCTTTTAAATCACCACATATGTCACATACAAAGGGAAAAGGAAGAAAAGGGAAGATAAGATCAATGTGCGGAACATTGTAGAAACGTCACAGAGCTCTTCATCATTAGAGCAGAGTCTGAATTTCTCCTCTGCTGCTTATTTTGTGACTTTAGTCAAGTTCCGTAACATCTCTGGCTTTATTTTTTTCCCTCCCTCAGAGGATAGTGAGGAGGACTAAGCTAATAGTATACAGTGCTAGGTAGAATTAGCACGCGTTCAGTTGTGTCAAACTCTTTGCAGCCCTGTGAATTGTAGCCCACCAGGCTCCTCTGTCCATAGAATTTTCCAGGCAAGAATACTGGAGCAGGTTGCCATTTCCTACTCCAAATTATGATTAGAGAGACAAGCATAAACCCTGACTGTCCTAGGCAAAGCAGGAGTAGAGTGACTGCAGTGATCACTCAGATCCCTTCTTGCATTTCCAGTAGTTGGTTTTGTGAATTCCCACTCCTCTGATAAAGATGATTTGTTACAAAGCATTGTTGTACATAGTTAGTAATGTATATGCTGATATTAAAATTATCTGGCAACTAAGACAGTATTTGATATTAATGTCCATAATTGCTGCTAAGGTAATATTAAGTTCAGTTGGCTTTTATGGGTTAGCCAGAGAACCCAGGCAACACATAAAGTGTTATTTTCCTAAAAAATTGTGTTCTAAGTCCAAATAGCTAATTTTGAATTAGTCTGTTTTTATGTTAGAAAGTATCTGTTTTTGCATTTGTTCAGCCTAAAACAATCTCCTTCAGGTTCCCAGGTGCATTCTGTATTCTAATATCTCTGTATTTTACCTTAAAGTCTGTATTTACCTATTTCTGCCACAGTGTGACTTGTTATTTCACACTGTTCAGCTTTATCTCCTCCTGATCTATGACTTTTGAGAGGAAAAGAGTACTGATTCTCTTGTATATAAGCAAGCGTATCTCCTTGTCACCTAAGTTGTTCATTCTGAAAATTTTCCTTCTCTTGATAATTCCCTTCATGAGGTTTGGTGCTCTAGCTACTTTTTCAATATATATATAGAGAGAGAGGGAGAGAGAAGCATATATATATATGAGTTTACAAAATGGTAATAGCAAATACTTATATAACATATATTCTGAGCCATGCACTCTACTAGGCACTTCAGGTACATGAGCTCACTGAATACTCACCACAACCCAGTGAGGTAAGTTATAACTAGCTTCCACTTACAGATGAGGCAGTTGATGTGGAGAATTTGACCGACTGGTCCAAGTCCACACGGCAGGATGGATTCTGGATCCAGTGCTGCTGCTGCTGCTGCTAAGTCACGTCAGTCGTGTCCGACTCTGTGTGACCCCATAGACGGCACCCAGCAGGCTCCTCTGTCCCTGGGATTCTCCAGGCAAGAACACTGGAGTGGGTTGCCATTTCCTTCTCCAATGCATGAAAGTGAAAAGTGAAAGTGAAGTTGCTCAGTCATGTCTGACTCTTAGTGACCCCATGAACTGCAGCCTACCACGCTCCTCCATCCATGGGATTCTCCAGGCAAGAGTACTGGAGTGGGTTGCCATTGCCTTCTCCGTGAACACTGCTAACCACTGTATTTTACAAGAATACATTTGACACTGTTTTGCTCTTAGTGAGCGCCATAATATTTAGGATGTAGTTTTTTGAAGATTTACAGCCGCCTCTTCTCTCTGGTTTCGTTAGCTCTTCATACTTCTTCCAGTCTGGTGTTCTGCCTCTAAAGGTCATTCATTCCACAGAGTTTACTTAGGATCTGTGCCTACTGAAGTTAAGTAGGAATCCAGGCAAGGACATAAATATATCCCAAGAGAAGGACTCAGTGCTATGGAATTTCAGCAGTGGGAGGTTATTTTTCTAGTTGGGGAGGGAAGCTTTATTTCTTATTTTATTTTTTACCACGCCATGAGGCATATGTGGTCTTAGTTCCCCAACCAGAGATCGAACCCATGCCCGCTGTGTTGGAAACTCCCAGTGTTAATGGCTGGACTGCTATGGAAGTTCCAGGGAAGTTTTATAATGGATAAAATTTTGTTTCTTGCAATCCACAGAAAATGCCATTTCAGCAAAAGGGAGTTGTTATTGTTCAGTTGCTAAATTGTATCCAACTCTTTGCAACTGCATGGACTGCAGTTTGCTAGACTTCCCTGTCCTTCACTGAATAAATGAGAAAACTCAGGATTAGGCGATAGTAATAGTTGTCAGAAATAGTAAGAAAATTCACAGAAAAAGTAAGAATGTTTCTGGAGCAAAGAGTTTATGGATGGCAATAATGGAAAATAAGGTTGAAAATTTGAGATTATGGTAAGATCATAAAAGGGTCTTGAAGTCCAGACTAAAGAGTGCAGTTTATTCTACAGAATGAAGATTTTCAACAGTTTTCCCATTCCCAACAAACTCCAGAGGTGTGATACATTGCTCAGACGCAGCATCATGTAACGTGGAAGGGCTTGAGCTTTGGTTTCCCCACTCATTGCCTGTATCAGGTTGATTAAAAGTAATTTCTCATCTGTTTTCGCATCTGTAAAAAGAGGCCAAGGATAGACCTCTACCCTTCCCTGTCCCCAGTAGTGTCTTATTATTATAATATCATCATCTCTTGTGGCTGTGGACTACTGGGGCAGGAAGTATCAGGTTATCCATGAGAGGATCAGAACCTGGTGGAATCTAGTGCTGAATCTCTTTCATGATTCTAATACCAACTCATTCTTCTAAGTAAGGACAATGTAGCCATATGGTGGCAATGTGGCCATAATTGAAATCCCAGGATAACCACCCAATCAGTTCCGTTCAGTGGCTCAGTCGTGTCCGACCTTTGCAACCCCATGAACCGCAGCATGCCAGGCCTCCCTGTCTATCACCATCTCCCGGAGTTTACCCAAACTCACGTCCATTGAGTCGATGATGCCATCCAACCATCTCATCCTCTGTCGTCCCCTTTTCCTACCCTCAATCTTTCCCAGCATCAGGGTCTTTTCAAATGAGTCAGCTCTTCACATCAGGTGGCCAAAGTTTTGGAGTTTCAGCTTCAACATCAGGCCTTCCAATGAACACCCAGGACTGATCTCCTTTAGGATGGACTGGTTGGATCTCCTTGCAGTCAAGGGACTGTCAATCGCTGAGCAAGTTAATTGACTTAGCCTTGAGCAAGTTACTTAATTCCTTGGGGGAGCCTTATTGTTCTTGCCTATAAAATGAGGATAATGTTTCTTCTTTTCACAGTAGTTATAATGTTTAAATACCTGGCACATAGTAGGCCCCTATTGTATGGTGCAGTTATGTCTTTTTTTAATTATGAAAGTGAAAGTTGCTCAGTCGTGTCCGACTCTCCGCAACCCCATGAAGTGTATATTCCTTGGAATTCTCTAGGCCAGAATACTGGAATGGGAAGCCTTTCCCTTTTCCAGGAGATATTCAACCCCAGGATCGAACCCAGATCTCCTGCATTGCAGGCGGATTCTTTATCGCTGAGCCACAGGGAAGCCCAAGAATACTGGAGTGACTAGCCTATCCCTTCTCCAGGGGATCTTCCTGACCCAGGAATCATACCAGGGTCTCCTGCATTGCAGGTGGATTCTTTACCAACTGAGCTATCAGGGAAGCCTTTAATTATGACATTAAGTCAAATCCTATTCCCAGATGGCATCTCAAAGGAAAGAGCTAAGCAATGAAGAAGTTTTAACAGGTTGTCTGATTTCACGCACATTTTCCCTCCTTCATCAGGATTTAAATCCACCAGCTTCCAACGGACAAGTAAGGATCCCTGAATTCTTTCTGTGTGACTCTCCTGCCCCTGTCTGTTCGTGGGCTCCTGTCTGTCAGCTTGGGTTGAGTGGAAACTGTGAAGAGAATGATAAAGGAAATGTGAAGGAAGACCTGTAGTTCATGGAGTTATTCTTTCTAGTTGTAAAAATATCTAGTTTAACTTTAGGAGTTGATTAATATAGTGAAAGAGGGAAGTTGAAACAGGTGATTTTTTGAGATTCCTTTTTAGCCCCGTATGCTCAGTCACTCAGTAGTGTCTGACTCTCTGTGACCCCATGAACTGTATCCCTCCAGGCTCGTCTCTCTGTGGAATTTCCCAGGCAAGAATATTGGAGTGGGTTGCCATTGCTTACTCCAGGGGATCCTCCTGACCCAGGGATCAAATATGGGACTTTAGTCCTGGGATTACCTTTTTTGTGATACAGTACTGTATTATGCTATTATAGCTTAGATTATAGGATCTTAAAATTGAGACACTTTCCTAAATCCATATTTATGATTCATTCTCTGGAGAGGTATAATTGGGCGCCAGGCCAGTAAACAAAGAAGGTGAAACAACTGCCTGCCTCATTAGAGGCATGATATGCCAGAGCCCCGTGGAGCAAGACATTCAGAAAGAGAGCTCTTTTCCATCCTGTCAAGCCTGATGCTGTTAGGACCAGAGAAGCTGAGCCTTCTTTTTCTAGTGTTCTGGTTAAGGATATTACTCCTGTGCAGAGGAATTTTCACAACATCTGCTTTAAAAAAAATCTTATAACACAGCTATGTAAAAGCACTGACTTGAAAAGCATAAAAACTATCTTTAAAGAAGTTTGTGAGAATGAAATCTTGGTTGGCTATGACCCTGGGATATTCAGCCAGACAATATTGACCTGAGTGATTCAATCATTAAAATTTTTTTTCCTATTTAAAAAAATAGATGTTTAGCACCATTCTTCTTTTTTATCTTAAAAATAAGTGTCTGTGTTAGTTCTGCATAACAAAGCTAATCAAACTTGTGATTTTTGTACCATATAGGGAAATATGTAAAAGCAGAAAGTAAAGATTGTTGCATTTTTTAGAAGGGGTGTTTAAAGGAAGTCAAAAAATGATGAGACCATCATTCAGTATTTGAAGTAAAAAGACAAAATTGATTTTATTGCTCATCATTGTAAAGAAGCTAAGCTGGGAGCAGGCAAAACCTCTGTAAGCAGAGCAACTATTGGTCTTTTATAGGGTTTCAGGGATGCATGGAGTTCAGGGATGGGCAGATGTCCAAAAGCTTGAGTAGATGGACCTCCTGTATTGAGGTCTGGATACTTGGGTGTGAACACTATTGTTAGTTGGTCCTCAAAGGTGTATTTATTGGACCCAATGTATTCCTAATTACCTACTTCAGGAGCAAGGACTATCATTGATTGACTTCCTTCTAAATGCTTTCAATAAGGCAAGTTGTTTATTGATTGAATGAACATAAAACCAGTTCTGGTGCCTTCTTGTTACCATAGCCAAAGAACAGTCTTTTCCTGGAAGTGTGGGATCTTTTACTTTCTCAATCTCCACTTTGTTCCTCACTCAGTCAAGGCTGCACGGTATCATAAAGGATAATTCAGAACTTCACTTTTGTTGTCAATTCTTCCTCAAAGTAGTGTATCTGATTTTCAATTTGAGTCCGTCGGAATCAGACGAAGGGTCTTTGAATTATTTATTGAAACATCTGATGGGACAGTGCCTGGGTTGAAACATTTCAGACATTGGATAATAAACATTAAATATGAGATAAACAAGACTAATTAGAAGGAACTTCTAATCGTAAGAAGGAACTTCCCTGGTGAATCAGTGGTAAAGAATCCACTTACCAGTGCAGAGACTCAGGAGATATGGGTTTGGTCCCTGAGTTGAAAAGATCCCCTGGAGAAGGAAATGGCAAGCTGCTCCAGTATTCTTGCCTGGAAAATTTCGTGGACAGAAGAGCCTGGCGGGTTATGATCCATGGGGTCACAAAAGAGTCAGACTTGACTTAGCAACTACACAACAAGAAGGAACTAGAATGTATTTCACTACCATAACCTGAGATTTTTCAGACCTGACCAAGAAAACACATCCCAATGATTTCCTTGGTCTCCAGACTGCCTTTTCTTTTAGCTTAGATACAGATTGTTTGATTTCACTTGTAACATTAATTTGGGTATAATATGAAGTGTCAGCCATCATTCTGCTTGGCCAAAAGAAAGTCCAACACCGTTCTTTTATCTGTAACAATAGCTGTTACTTTGCTGGACTTGGTTGGAAGCTGTTTACTCTGTGTGCTCATCTCTTTGCTCTGAGAATCTTGAGTTAATAATCAGCCTCTGTGAGTCATCTGCTTTGGGAAGTGCTCTGGAGAACTTCAATTGAGGTTCCCTATGGTGTTACTTTCCAGCTCTGTGTAAAGGTCTATTCCATTTTTCCCCCCAGAGAACAGAAGAGTATGTTGCTAGTTCAGGCTCATTCAGAGATTATGTATTATTCATCATCATAGACTCAGCATCCAGTCCTTGCCTGGTACAGTAAATATTTATAAAATGAATATTCAGCTTTATATTATTCTTGGATTATTTTTGGCATTTCAGTTATGTTTCTTCATTTAGAGTCTGATCTCACTGAAAGCAATAATCATGTCTTATTCTTCTCTTGCTGCTCCAGAAAGCTCATCACAGTGTTTTCTGTGTTAGATATAGATAAATATTTGTTAAATTGGATTCAGGATGTATTGAGTGTACTTTGTTTGGGTAATAAGGCAAATACTTGACAAGATTCCTCATCTAAAAGAGAGAATAAATCCATTGGAGTGGTGAAATATATACATAAAATTACTTGAATATGGTGCTATTTTTAAAGAAGTATTAAATGTTTAGCAAATACAAATAAAATATTCTGTAATTGACTACTTAAGTGTTATAACTAGGTGTTTTGGAAACAGCTTAACCACTTAAATAGAATGTTAAACTTTATTCCTTTTAATGGATTTTTAAATTTTATTTTATATTGGAGTATAGTTGGTTTACAATATTATGTTAGTTTCTGGTGTACAGCAAAGTGATTCAGTTATACATATATCTATTCCTTTTCAGATTCTTTTCTCATATAGGTTATTAGAGTATTGAGTTGAGTTTGCTGTGCTATACAGTAGGTCCTTGTTGGTTATCTTTTTTATATATAGTAGTGTGTATATGTTAATCCCAACCTCCTAATTTATCCCCTTCCCCCCTTCCCCTTTGATATGATGTTTGTTTTCTAATTCTGTGAGTCTGTTTCTGTTTTGTAAATAAGTTCATTTGTATCTCTTTTTGATTCCACATATAAGTGATATATTTGTCTTTCTCTGACTTACTTCCCTTAGTATGATAATCTCTAGTTGCATCCGTGTTGCTGCAAATGGCATTAGTTCGTTATTTGTATGGCTGAGTAGTCTTCTGTTGTTTATAGGTACTACGTCTTCTTAATCTGTTCATCTGTCAGTGGACATTTAGGTTGCTTTCATGTCTTGGCTATTGTAAGTAGTGCTTATGTGAATATTGGGGTGCATGTAATCTGTTCAGTTATGGTTTTCTACAGATACATGTCCAGGAATGGGGTTGCAAGGTCATATAGTAGCTCTATTTTGTTGTTTTTAAGGAATCTCCATACTGTTCTCCATAGTGGTTGTACCAGTTTACATTCCCACCAACAGTGTGGAGGGTTTCCTTTTCACAGATCCTCTCTGTATCTTTTGATGATGACCATTCTGACTGGTGTAAGGTGAAACCTCACTGTAGTTTTGATTTGCATTTCTCTAATAATTAGCAGTGTTGAGCCTCTTTCAGGTGCTTCTTGGTCATCTGTATGTCTACTTTGGAGAAATGTCTATTTAGATCTTCTGTCCTTTTTTTTTTTTTTTTTTTTTTGAGGTGTATAAGCTGTTTGTATATTTTGGAGATTAACCCCTTGTCAGTTGCATCATTTGCAAGTATTTTCTTCCATTCCATGAGTTGTCTTTTCATTTTGTTTATGATTTCCTTTGCTGTGCAAAAACATTTAATTAGGTCCCATTTGTTTATTTTTGTTTTTATTTCCATTACTATAGGAGATAGATACAAAAAATATTGCTTCAATTCATATTAAAGAGTGTTCTGCCTATGTTTTCCTCTAGGAGATTTATAGTATTTGACCTTGCATTTAGGTCTTTAATCCATTTTCAGTTTATCTTTGTGTATGGTGTTGCAGACTGTTCATTCTTTTACATGTAGCTGTCCACTTTTCACAGCGCCACTTTATTGGAGAGACTGTCTTGTCTCCCTTGTATATTCTTGCCTTCTGTGTAGTAGATTAAGTGAGCATAGGTACATAGGTTTGTTTCTGGGCTCTCTGTCCTATTTCATTGATCTATATGTCTGTTTTTGTGCCAGTACCATAATGTTTTGATTACTGTGTCTTTGTCTTATAGGTTGGAGTCAGGGAGTCTGACAGTCTAAAATCCGCATACTCTTAGATTACCACCGTAAATATTTTGGTGTGCTATTTTAAAAAATTATTTCCCAGACTTGAGTAATGTATTAGAAAGGCATTCAATAAATATTAATAGTTTTAAGTGATTGAATAGTCCTTTTTCCACTGAAATGTTTCTGTGGGCAACAAAGTCTTCCTATTTGAAAAGGGAAGGTATAGAAGCAGAGCCATCTTCAGGCTACAGGCAGAGGGTGAGGAAGGAACACTTGAGGTGTTCAGGACTTAATCTCTGCTGATTGTATATTTTCCTAATATTCTATGGATATTAGCATCTTTAAAATAATTTTATTTAGCATGTAGTTCAGTTCAGTTTAGTCACTGAGTTGTGTCTGAGTCTGTGACCCCATGGACTGCAGCACGTCAGGCTTCCCTCTCCCTCACCATCTTCTGGAGTTTGCTCAAGTTCATGTCCATTGAGTCAGTGATGCCATCCAACCATCTCATCCTGTCGTCCCTTTCTCTTCCTGCCTTTAATTTTCGCTGGCATCAGCATCTTTTCCAGTGAGTCGGCTTTTTGCAACAGGTGGCCAAAGTATTGGAGCTTCAGTGTCAAGCCTTCCAATGAATATTCTAGGTTGATTTCCTTTAGGATTGACTGGTTTGATCTCCTTGCTATCCGACTGGACTCTCAAAGAATCTTCTCTAGCACCACAGTTCAAAAGTATCAGTTCTTCAGCACTTAGACTTCTTTATGGTCCAACTGTTACATCCGTACATGACTACTAGAAAAACCATAGCTTTGACTATACAGACCTTTGTTGGCAAAGTGATGTCTCTGCTTTTTAATATGCTGTCTAGGTTTGTTATTGCTTTTCTTCCAGGGAGCAAGCATCTTAATTTTGTGGCTGTAGTCACCATCTACAGTGATTTTGGAGCCCAAGAAAATAAATTCTGTCAGTTTCCATTGTTTCCCCATCTATTTCCCATGAAGTGATGGGACTGGATGCCATGATCTTAGATTTTTGAATGTTGAGTTTTAAGCCAACTTTTTCACTCTCCTCTCTTACCCTCACCAAGAGGCTCTTTAGTGTCTCTTTGCTTTCTGCCATTAGAAAGGTGGTATCATTTGCATATCTGAGGTTGTTGATATTTTTCCTGGCAATCTTGATTCTAGCTTGCAATTTATCCACCCCGGCATTTCACATGATTGGGAACCACCCGTGGTGGATTCATGTTGACGTATGGCAAAACCAATACAGTATTGTAAAGTAAAATAAAGTAAAAATAAAAATTAGAAAAATAAAAATAAATAAAATTAATAAAATAATAAAAACAATACAATATTGTAAAGTAAAAAAAAAAAAAGTTAAATAAGCAGGGTGACAATATACAGCCTTGACGTAGTCTTTTCCCAATTTGGAACCCATCCATTGTTCCATATCCAGTTCTAACTGTTGCTTCTTGACCTGCATACAGGTTTCTCAGGAGGAAGCATGTAGTAGGCAGTCAATAACTGTTAATTTCCTCTAGCAGTTTGTATGTTTTATTTCTGTCTTTTATTATTATTATTAAACTAAGAAACATCTTATTTAGTTGGAATTTCTGCTGGATTTTCAGGTTATCATTTCATAATATTAAGTGACCTTAGCTATCACTGGTCTTTGCATGATTGGAATGGAATAACATGGTCACATGACCAGTGGCAAGAATCACTGGGCTAGGGTTAATGTGCTGTGTGCCGTGCTTAGTCACTCAGTCGTGTCCAACTCTTTGCAACCCCATGGACTGTAGCCCACCAAGCTCCTCTGTTCATGGGGATTCTCCAGTCAAGAATACTGGAGTGGGTTGCCATGCCCTCCTCCAGGGGATCTTCCCAACCCAGGGATTGAGCCCAGGTCTCTGCATTGCAGGCGGATTCTTTACCATCTGAGCCACCAGAGAGGCCTGATGTTTTGGCAACAATTATGTATTAAAAAAAAAAGTTCAACTGTATATTAATTATTGAATAGATAAACAACAATGACATATACATGATATAAAAAGTAATAATACAGTGACCACCAGGACACTCACTAGTCAACTTAAGAATCAGGAACTACCAGTAACCTAGTACCTACACCTTTTAAAGCTACCTCCGTGTTCCTTCCTCCTCCTCAAAGCAAACTATTCATTCAGAATTATATAGCTAATGAGTATTTGCTCTTCCCTATGATTTGATGCATTTATTTGAATGCCTAAAAATATGTTTTTAGTTTTACATGGTTTTGAAACTTGTAAAAAATAGAATCATAGTGAATTTGTGCTAAGTGATTTTCTTCTTTTGCTCGGCATTGTGTTTGAGATTCATTCATATGTGTACCTATTATTCACCTATTTTAGTTGGATCAAACCCACATCTCTTGCGCCTCTTGCATTAGCAAGCAGATTCTTTACCACTGAGCCACCTGGGAAGCCTTACATTGTAATTTTTTGCTATTAAAAACCAAGGCTGTCAATATTGTTATCTTGTCTCCTGAACACATTCTAAGGGTTTCTTTTGGATAGAAGAAAGGTCCTTCATTCTAAGAAGGTCTTAACCATTTTTGTGCCATGGACTTCTTGAAAAGTTTTGGTGACTATTATGGTCTCCTTCTTAAAATAAATTTCCTTCATTTCCTGCCTTCCCTTACCTCTCACCTCATAAAAATAATTTAGGCCAAAGAAAAAATGCTTTTATCTGTATATCAGGAGTAGATTGAATTCTTGTTAACTAATAATCCTAAATTATTCTTAGCAGACATTTAAATATTATATTTTAATGAGTAGCATTTCCAGTCTGAAAACTGGATTAAGGAAGCACATTTTTATAGGGAAAATGAATTCTGCTTTTGTAAGTTACGGCTTAGGAAGAAATGTGCTAATTTGCTATTCCTCGTGTTTATTTGTATCATATTTCTAAGCATTCCTCTCCCAAAGAAATCATCTTTCTTCACATGATACACAAGGCTGTTACTGGCAATGGGGCATTGAGGGGATGCTCATGGATGAGAATGTTGATTCTAGCTCAGAAAAGGAACTGGCCAAGGAAATCAATTGTCCAAAGCAAATATATATTCTTGTGTTTTATATATTTATTTGGATTCCAAATAATACACCTAGAACATGCATAGCTAGCTGGGGCTACAGATTTGCCTTTTCAGGAGGTATATTTACCCAAAGAAGGTATGCATATTTCATAAAAACAAACAGACCATGTGAAAATACAGTCAACGCTTGGTTATGTTTTTGATGTGTTTTCCCAGTAAAAAAGCATACATTCCTTATCATTTAGTTTGAAAATAAAACATGTTGCATTAAGAAGTATCTGATACTTACTGTGATTTTAATGATCCATTTATACACAGTGTTCCAAGAAACACTGATATCCTTTGTTAACTTTGCCAAAACCAGGAAGTTCAAACCTGCTTGAACTTTAAGTCATCACAATACCTTTTAAAAGAAACTGTATGGAGCACTGTTACCACTATTTAGTAATAGTTTCTTTAGGTATTCAATTATGTGGTATTGATTTTTATTTACCTTAATTATTAATTATTTATTTGCTTTAGAAGGAAATTTGTCTCCAGCTTCAGCAGAGCATTAATAAAATTAGGCATGGTAGAGAGTACCTTCCAAGAGAAAGGAACTTAATGTGAAACAATACTTTTTTTTTCTTTTTTAAACAGAGACTTTAGCTTCATTTGTAATAACTTTTAGTTAAAACACAGAAAATTTTAAATTTCATTCCTTCTCTCCATTGCCGCCTTCTGTTTCTGTGCTCTATTTTTCCCATGGTATCTATCATCTTTTAATATACTGTGTTATTTATTTGTGCTTTTACATTTTTTATTTGTTTCTTCCCTGTGGAATGTTAGCTGTGAAAGGGCAAAAATATTTGTTTATTTGTATGTGGTACCTGACCCATAGTAGATGCTCAATAAATATTTGTTGAACGAACAAACCAATAAACAAATATCAAACAACTTATGCATTGAAAAAAAAAAAAGAAATTGCATGGGAAGAGAACTTAAATTCAATTATGAGACTTAAGAATGTGGGAGAGGCGGAGGAAGAAATGCTAAGGTAAGGAGAGCGATCCCTATGTGGTTTATGACCACAGATTTCTTACCTTTGTACTTTAGAACTAAAACAGACCATGGAGACATCAATTCACTCATTTTAAAGAAGTCCAAAGTAAGGCTTAGAAAGTCATGCTTCTATTCCAAATTACCTTTTAAATAAAGGTGGTAAATTCTGAGACAATGTAACAATTCATGATCAATAATGATGGCATTAATATTTATTGAGTGCTTATTATGTTCCAAACATTTGCTTAACCCTTTACAGCTCACTTAATTTCTGCAACTAGCCTGTGAGTCTCCTTTTAGAGATGAGGAAAACTAATACTTAGAGGCTTTTTCACTTGTTGATAGCAACACAGTTA
The DNA here is from genome assembly GCF_042477335.2 of Ovis canadensis. NCBI lineage: Eukaryota > Metazoa > Chordata > Mammalia > Artiodactyla > Bovidae > Ovis > Ovis canadensis. Next base: position 179,699,352 of record NC_091247.1, on the reverse strand, counting down.
CTCAGTGTGGCACCCCACTCCAGTACTCTTGCCTGGAAAATCCCATGGACAGAGGAGCCTGGTAGGCTGCAGTCCTTGGGTCACTAAGAGTCGGACACGACTGAACGACTTCACTTTTTACTTTTATGCATTGGAGAAGGGAATGGCAACCCACTCCAGTGTTCTTGCCTGGAGAATCCCAGGGACAGGGGAGCCTGGTGGGCTGCCATCTCTGGGGTCACACAGAGTCGGATATCACTGAAGTGACTTAGTAGCAGCAGCAGCAGAACCTCTTCAGTACCAGCCATTGGTTTCAGGCTTATCATGTACAAGTGTTTTGCTGGAAACCAAGAGATCAAATAGAAAGAAGACGTGGTTTTCCCCTTCTGGGGAGTTACATATTAGACCCCTGGAATGTAACAGCAAGATGTACATATTAGATCAGTAGCTTTCAAATGTTTTTGACCTCAGTAAGAAATATGTTTGTATTTCAATAAGTACACTCACATTTATCTTGGAGGAGGGCATGGCAACCCACTCCAGTATTCTTACCTGGAGAATTCCGTGGGCAGAGAAGCCTGAAGGGCTATGGTCCATGGTGTCGCAATGAGTAGGACATGACTGAAGCGACTGAGCAAGCAGGTACACACACACACATACATTTATATGTTTTTAAAACATAATTTCATAACTGAAATTAAAGTTTTATGAAATATCCTTACTGTGTGCTTTACATGCTAGTACTTTTTTCTTACATGCTGATACTTTCTATTCTATTTCATTATATTCATTTTATTCTATTCACTGTTTTAAGACCAGTTACATTAAATTTGCTTCATAGCCCATCACCTATTGAAACAGGATATTTTATGTATATTAACAAAAGAGATTTTATGTGTTAGGGGGGATAAAGTGCTCACTACTGATAGTCCTCCAGAGCTCATGTAACTGTTTATTCTGTTATTTATCTCTGTATTGTACTTGCACTGCTAATTTTGCTCTATCAATTTAAACAAATATTTATGGACCCACACTTATGGTAGTGAGGATTTAGCTATCTAACTCCATGCTTTATTTCCCCGACTTTGAACCTCCTAATGCAGTAATGCCCAATTTTTATTTTTATATAATAAATATTGTTTATATTCTATGGCTGTAAATATCACTGATCACAAAGCCACATTGTGTATTACAATACATTTCCTTTCTTTTTATCTATCTTTAATTTTTTCTGGAGATAATTGCCCTGTTTTTTCACTTTCATAGCTTTCTGTATGCGTGTTTGCTCGGTTGCTTCAGTCATGTACAACTCTGTGCAACCCTGTGGACCATAGCCCACCAGGCTCCTCTGTCCAAGGGATTCTCCAGGCAAGAATACTAGAGTGGGTTGCCATGCCCTCCTCAGCTTTCTGTATACCTATCTTTAATTTTTTCCCAAATGTTCCATCATATCTATCATCCACCTATAATTAGTCCCTTCCCCCAAACTCTGTTATATCAGGTAATTTACCAGCTTGCCTTTTTCCTGGAGACTCCACTTCCAGAGGCCTCCAACCTCCAGCTCTGTCTGGACTCTCTTCCCAGCCTACTGTGTCTGTCTCTGGAGCTTTCGCTCACTCTCTCTTTGGTTGGCACTTCTATTATTTGGCTCTCAGGTTTTTCTCTCTATTAAAAAAGATATATATATATATATTTATTTGGCTGCGCCAGGTCTTATTCGCAGCATATAGGATCTTTAGTTGTGGCATGTAAAATCTGGTTCCCTGACCAGGTATCAAGCCCAGGCCCGCTGCCCTGAGATCATGGAGTCTCAGCCTGTGGACCTCCAAGGAAGCTCCTCAGGTCTTTCTCTTTCTTGGTTCTCTCCTTCATTTTGCATCAACACACTTTCAAGAAAGTTCCAAAGGGAACAGGGGAGAATTTTCCTGAGTACTGCCATGTCTTACGATACCTCTAGTTTACCCTCAACCCTCGGTTGATAAATTGGGTGCAGGTTTACAGTCAGAAATATTCTCTCCAGATTTTGAAGGTATCACTAGCTTTTCTCCTACTGCAGTTGTTGAAAAGTCAGATTCTTGTTTCTTCATATATGACCTAGTTTCTTTTAAATCATAGTAAATAGATTTTATGTTCTTTCTGTGTGTCCAGCACTGTTCTAAGTGCTCTGCATTATTTAATGCTCATGTTATCATCTCTGTGAGAGAGGGATTGTTTTCTGTATTCTACAGAAAGGCAACTGAGGCATGGAGAGGCTAAGTAGCTTGGCGGTGGGAGAGGGTGGTTGACTGGGCACTTTACTGTTGGAGGATTGGGGCAGGGGTGGTTGGCTATTTCAGGGGAGCCCTCCAATTCTGAACATCTAACCTCCTCTCTGGGCAGTTAGACTCCTGCCTGTTCGTTGGAACAAAATGAAGGTCTGAAGGAATCCCACTGTTAACTGTGCATGCATGCTAAGTTGCTGCAGTCATGTCCGACTCTTTGCAACCCTATGGACTATAGCCTGCCAGGCCCCTGTGTCCATGCAGTTCTCCAGGCAAGAATACTAGAGTGGGTTGCCATGCCCTCCTCTGGGGGATCTTCCTGACCCAGGGATCAAACCCACTTTCTTAAGTCTCCTGCATTGGCAGGCAGGTTCTTTTCCACTGGTGCCAGCTGGGGAGCCCTTCGGTTGTATGACCTAAGTGTTAATTTAGCCATTCTTGAGGCAGTAAACATTTTGGGTTATTTCCAATTTTTGACCTTTACAGCAGTGATGCAGTGAGTTGAAACGATAGTGGTTTGGCAAAATGTGCACTCCTGCTAAAGTTAAGGCTCATGGTAGTTTCAGGGAGGCCAGAAAAAAAGGCGAAGATACATGTGACAAGTTGAAGAAAAGCTCAGATTTATTTATTTGGTTTTTTTGGCTGTTCTGGGTCTCCTTGCTGCCTGGGCTTTTCTCTAGTCACAGTGCATGGGCTTCTCATATTAGTGGCTTTTCTTGTTGCAGAGCACAGGCTCTAGGTGTGTGGGCTTCGGCAGCTGCAGCTTCTGGGCTCAGTAGTTGTGGCTCCTGGGCTCTAGAACGCAGGCTCAGTAGTGGTGGCGCACAGGCTTATCTGCTCTGCAGCATGTGGGATCATCCTGGACCAGGGATCGAACCCATGTCTCTTGCATTGGTAGGCAGATTCTTTACCACTGAACCACCAGGGAAGCCAGAAAAACTTCATTAATTGCAGAGACATAAAGTATTTCTTTCTGGTGAAAAGAAAACCTTCTTGTTAATTAACTCTTTCTCCTAGACACATATTGTTCCTTTCAGAGAGCCGTGGCCTAGGCTAATGGCCATATTTACTGGGCTGGGACTGTCCAGGTGACAGGAATAACCTTTGATGTTCTTTTTTAGGTGTTTACCTTGCTGTGGATCGCTGACTGGATGGTGCATCATTTCTGGAGGAAAGGAAAGGACCCAGATAGCTTCTCCATCCCCTATCTGACGGCACTGGGTGATCTGCTCGGGACAGCCTTGTTGGCCTTAAGTTTTCATTTTCTCTGGCTTATTGGAGATCGAGATGGAGATGTTGGGGACTAATAAATCCTACAAGCTACTCTCAAGTAACCAAGAAGGAAAACACAAGACAACCACTTATGACTCTTTTTCACAATTTTTAATTCGATAGTTTGACTTCTGCCAGGGTAATCTTCAGTTGGCCCTGATTCCATTAAATGGCCTTAACACTTTTTTTTTTTTTTAAGGAATTTATGTTGAAATGAGAATGAACAGTATTTGTGCTGCTTTTCATAGAATAAATGATAATTTGACATAGACATAGACACAAGCTCAAACTCTGAAACTGATTAACTAGAAAGGAATATAGGATGTTTACAGTGAATAATTTTAGAACCAGAGACGTAGCTGAAATGTACTGTCTTACTGTGTAACTTATAATGCCAAGAGTTCTGGTTTCATCTTTCTTGTCTCACAGATGTATTTGTTCTGCAAAGCAGACTTTAAAATGAAAGGGGCCCAAGCAACCTTGTTTTAATTATGCCCACCTCTCTGCCAGCTGAGGACCCATTTACCAATTTGTTTGCTCCTAACCTGACCTCAATATGTTCTACTGAGTATGAGATAAACTCACTTTTATCTGCTTGTATGAATTTCTCTGTGCCAATGCTAATTTTATTTCAACCTTGAAAGTTCTCTGCAGGCTACCCTTTAAACACAGAATTGCCTTTAGTGAAAGCAGTGGGTCATTTTTGATGATTGATTTATTGAAAGAAGGTTGATCTTTTTCAGAAGACTTACTAGTCCAAAATGCTGCACTACATTTGTAGATCAAGATGGTGTGAGAAATTGTGTGTGTGTGCGGCGTGTGAAAGAGAGACAGAAGCTGTTGATGGAGTGCTGACTCTTGGCTTGCTGATGGCAAAGACCACAGTGGGATATTAGCATTCTGTAGTTATTCTTTTAGCACATTTTACTGACATGCTTTTTGTCATGTGGTGTAAAAATTTTGCTCTTGCCCAGAATATAGTATTTGTTAGCTACATTATAATTAATACTTCCCTCATAATTTTTTTAAAAGGTACCATTTAATATAATCAAGATATCATCAGATTTAGAATGAACAAATGGTTCATTTGTTCTTCTTAAGAGGTCTGTTGAAACTTGCAGACTTGCCATTTTGAAGGAGGAGCTGGTGGTTTACTTCAGTTATTGGTCCTGCCTGTCTGCACAGGCTCACGTCTGCATGGGACACTATCAGGTACACTGCTGTGTTTCTCAAATATTTTCCTAAAACTCTGATCTGTATTCCAAACACTTGACCAACATCTTAGTTATTCAATAGGTAAGCATTGTTTATGTTACATATATTTTGAAGAATACAGTGGAATCTCTCAAGATCGTCAGATATTTAATAATCTGAGTGATAAAGGGAAGAAGAAATGCACATTGACTTTGATCATCATGGTTTAAATTGTGAGTTAGTGTTAACATTATATAAATAGTAGGTTGTTTGTATATATATTGAGGGAAGTGTTATCAAGCTCTTTAAAATAAAGGGACTGTGGTTTAGAGGTATATATTTTGCTTATTTTAAAACTTTTAATTATTCCATTCTTCTGCCTTATAATGAAGTTGTAAAGCAGAGAACTGAACTAATTATAGGATTTCTCCTTTGGAGATTTATAATATCATGTAGTGAACATTCTGCAAAATTTTTTGTTTAAAAAAATGCGTAATTTCTTTGATTTTGTTATAAAGCACTTGTAAATTATTTGTATTTGGGCTGTATAATTCATAAGTATTTATACTTCCCAATGATTTCTGTTTTCATTTTTTTACCTAAAAAATGCACAGCAAATCACATTTTTTAAGTATTTACCAACAGCTTTAGTTCATTACATATTCCAAAGCACATTCAAATACATCATGTTATTTAGTTCTCACAACAGTACATGTGAAATAGGTCAGTTAGGTATTCCTATCTCTATTTTACAGCAGAAGGAAACAAAAATCAGCCAAGTTACCTTTTTAATGTTGCACAGCTACAAAGGGCCCCAAATTGTGAATTAGTCTAGATCGTCAATCTCCTAAGCCAGTTCTTTTTCTGTGACCCTCCAAATGTACCAAGTGTATACAACTTGTCAACTATGAGGAAATCAACCACAGAAACAAGATCTTCTAAAGTAGAATAGAGTATTGCTACATCTTTCCAACTTCAGACAGGGAAATCTTCATTTAATATATCTTACTGGTAAATGTAGCTAATTCTAAAATTATTCATGTTCCTAAGACCAAGGAAATCAAAGATAAACGAAAATGTTAGAAGAAAGAACAATGCCTTATTTCATAGAATATTTAATTGCCTTCCCAAATCTAGCCGTTTTCCATAGATGCTAATAAATAACTAGAATGACTGATTTGAGTTGTGTCCTCTTTCTTTTTTGCTACCCAATCTTTGTTACAGCAACAAACTGTCTAAAAGACATGAAATGGGGAAAAAAATAAAGACTTGGAAAAATCAGAAGAGAATGTATATGAGCATACTAAATTTATGAGCATAATAAATTGGGCTCTGACCATACATAGACCTCCACTTTACTGCTTTACCACTTTTTCACTTTTAAGTACTGTTTTCACTATTCAGTTTACATTTCTTGGCCCATCAATTTGTACATCCTCAACTATCTCCTTCATTCCTGTTGGACAGCTCTGGTTAAATACAGTCAGCTGAATTAATTTATAAAACATTTAAATTCTTTTAATTTTTTTTTACTGTTTTTTGAAAGCCTTTACATAAGTATAGAACGAATAAGATAATTTTGCCTACCCACAAAATGCATTTATTATAGTTGTATGTAAAGCAAATTAACAAAGTTTATTTTTATACCACATAAGTTTGCTTTCTGAACTTCCTCCTCTCACTAATTTATCAGGCACTTTATTTAAACACGGATAATCTTTTCAAAGACTTTATTTTTGCCCACCAATCGCTTTTTATTCTTTAAGAAATAAAGTCTCTTAGAACCTAATAAAATAGAAACTGTTAGTAATGTGTCTTCTGGGAGACACTGAAAATTCTATGGCATAGACTATCAATGATGTAGCCAAATGAAGTACGTTTTTAGGGGTCTTTCAGTAATTGGGTTTCCTTGCCTTTTAATACAGCTCTTGTATAGCATACCCATTTATAATTGGCATCTGCCATCTCTGAATTGTTGTAAACTCAAATAATAAAATTTAAGACATATTTACCCAGCCTTGTTGTACTTACTTCTTGATAAACTAGATGAACATTGAGCCTTGTAGAACTCACCCAGAAGAGAATGTATATATGTTGTTTATGAGCATAATAAATTGGCCTCTGACCATACATAGACCTCTACTTTACTGTTTTACCACTTTTCACTCTTAAGTACTGTTTTCACTATTCAGTTTACATTTCTTGGCCCATCAATTTGTACATCCTCAACTATCTCCTTCATTCCTGATGGACAGCTCTGGTTAAATACAGCTCTCTGCCGATGCTTTCCCTGCACTTGAACAGCTGAGCATGGTTCATGAAGAACACACAACAGATCTATAAATTCATAACCTCAGACGTCAAGCTAACCCTCAGCGGCCCAGAAGCCTCCTGTATTTCTCTAATAACTTCACTCTTTGAGAGATCAGGCTTTTGTCCCTACCACTCTACTGAAAGTATACCTGTTGAGGTCACCAAAGATCTCCATGTTGCAAATCTAGTGCTTAATTCTCAGTAAGAATCCTCATGTTGTTGTTGTTCAGTCACTAAGTCGTGTCTGACTCTTTGTGACCCCATGGACTGACCCCAATCAGGCTCCCCTGTCCTTCACTATCTCCCAGAGCTTGCTGAAACTCATGTCCATTGAGTTGGTGATGCTATCTAACCATCTTATCCTCTGCCACCCCCTTCTCCTAAATAACGTGTTATTTAGTTCTCACAACAGTACATGTCAAATAGGTCAGATAGGTATTCCCATCATCAGGGTCTTTTCCAACGAGTTGGTTCTTCATATCAGGTGGCCAAATTATTGGAGCTTCAGCTTCACTATCAGTCCTTCCAGTGAATATTCAGAGTTGATTTCCTTATCTTCATCTTAGTTTCTAAAGGTATTTGACAGAATCTCCTCCTTTCTTGAAATACTTTCTTTACTTGACTTATTTTTTTTTTTAAAAATCTGCTTTTGCTTTCCTTTCTGCATTGCTGGAAGCCTCATCTTCATCTTGCTGGTGGTTCCTCCACCTCTTAACCTCTAAGCGTTGGAATGCTCTGCAGCTCGGTTTTTATTACCATTTCTCTATTTTTTATCCCTAGGTGACCTTGCCTGATTGTTTCAAATGACATCTGTACCTATTATTCCTAAAGAAATTTTTAAAATGCCTACAGACAAATGAAAATTAAAACACCACAATCCAAAACCTATTGATGTAGCAAAAGCAGCTCTAAGAGGAAAGTTTATAGCAATACAGTCTTACCTCAGGATACAAGAAAAATCTCAAGTAAACCACCTCACCAAACACAAAGCAAAGTAGAGAAAAAAGAACAAACAAAATCAGAAGTTTGTAGAAGGAAGGAAATCATAAAGATCAGAGCAGAATAAACAGATGAAGAAAAATAATGAAAATGATCAATGAAACTAAAAGCTGGTTCTTTGAAAAGATAAACAAGACTGATAAACCCTCAGGCAGAGACTCGTCAAGGAAAAAAAGGAAAGGACTCAATAAAAATGAATAAGGAGAAGTTACCATGGATACCACAGAAATACAAAGGCTCCTGAGAGACTATTACAAGCAACTATATGCCAAAAAAATGGACAACCTGGAAGAAATAGACAAATACTTACTTAGAAAGATACAATCTCTCAAGACTGAACCAGGAAGAAATAGAAAATATGAACAGATCAATCAGAAGAACTGAAACTAAAAACTACCAACAAACAAAATCTAGGACTTGATGGCTTCTCTAAATCAAACATTTAGAGAAAAGTTAACACCTGTCCTTCTGAAACTTCTGAAATACCTATCCTCTCCAAAAAATTGCAGAGGAAGGAACACTCCCAAACTCAATCAATGAGGCCACCATCACCCTGATACCAAAATCAGACAAAGATACCACCAAAAAAAAAAAAAAAAATAGGCCAGTATCACTGATGAACATAGAGGCAAAAAATCTTCAATAAAATAGAGCAAACTGAATCTAACAATACATTAAAACGATCACACACAATGAGCAAGTGGGACTCATCCCAGGGATGAAAGGATGCTTCACTACATGCAGACCGATGTGATACGCCACATTAACAAACTGAAGAATAGAAATCATATCATCTCAATAGGTGGAGGAAAAGCTTTTTGACAAAATTCAACATCCATTTATGATAAAGACTTGTTAGAAGGTGGGCATAGAAGAAACCTCATATTATTTCATGTTGGTCTTAGCAAAGAAGCATTTTGCTGTGATGGAATAAACACATTGATTTTGTGTGTCATAAGAGAGGTTAGAATGTCTTCCGAGTCCCAAGGCTGCATCATGTTTCCTAAGAGTACTATAGAACAAACATCTTCAACTCATTGGGCTGTCTTTTGAGTAGTAGGAGTTCTTCATATATAAATTTTCTATGAGATTTGAGCTTAGCAAATATTGGAGAAATTGCCAATTTTATTTTTTAATCTAAATTTAAAAAATTTTATTGAGATATATTTGACATGACATTCTATTAGTTTCTGGTTGTTATATAGCACAATAATTCCATATATGTATATATTATAAAAACGATCACCCCAATAAGTCTAGTTACTATCTGTACCCACACTTAGTTACAATTTTTTCTCCTGATGACTAGAACTTTTAAGGCTCATCTTGTTCATTTCCTGCCCAGTCTTAGAATTAGCAATTTCTCCAAGGAGCCCTCGTTCCTTTTATTGGAAAAGAGTATTAGAAACCACTCTCTAGGCACTAGGTGTATTCATTGCTACTGGGAAGTGGTTGCTTCCAGGCCCTCTCAGCTAAGAGAGCAGGGAAACGTGTGTATGCTAACCTATGCATCTACATATACATGTAAATATTTCTATATGTTGCCATCTATATATTAAGATAAACATGAGCTCATACTGATGTCTCGATCTCTGTTACTGTGAGGGTTATTCTAGCCTCTTCTCTTGCTTATCCATAAATTCCAACAATGAGAAGCCTGGCTCACCATCTGCTATGTATTTACTTAATTGTTCAGTTCCAATACACATGTGTTGGGGTATCAGAATTGTTAACACACACCAGTGTTCTTGCCTGGAGAATCCCCATGGATAGAGGAACCTGGAGGGCTGCATTCCCTGGAGTCGCAAAGAGTTGGACTCGACTGAGTGACTAAGCACAGCAGAACAGGGCAGAAGACCTAACTGACTCAACTTGGATCTGGGGGCATCCAGTCAGCCGAGGCCAATAAAGTCAGGAAAGTGAAAGTGAAGTTGCTCAGTCGTGTCCAACTCTTTGTGACCCCATAGACTGTAGCCTACCAGGCCCCTCTGTCCATGGGATTTTCCAGGCAATAGTACTGGAGTGGATTGTCATTTCCTTCTCCAGGGGATCTTCCCAACCCAGGGCTCGAACCCCGGTCTCCCACGTTGTAGACAGACACTTTACCATCTGAGCCACCAGGGAAGCCCACCAGGTTCTTTGGTCCATGGGATTCTCCAGGCATGAATACTGGAGTGGGTTGCCATTTCCTTCTCCAGGGGATCTTCCTGACCCAGGGATCGAACCCAGGTCTCCTGCATTGTAGGCAGACGCTTTACCATCTGAGCTACCAGGGAAGCCCAATAAAGTCAGGGGTCCCAGGTAATTGGTTGCCTGTATAAGCCCTCTTAGAGGGCAGAGGAGAGAACTGGCATCTCTAGGGTATACAACAAGCCAACCTTCACATCCCAGGTAAGGTGACCTGAAAAGTTATTTTATCAACTGCTAAGATCAGATCAGGAAGCGACCTTTTCCTTATACTGTGTGTGACTATAACTTGGTACTTTAGGAAGTAAAAGTTGCAAGGTAAACTTATATAACATAGAGATCAAAGAGCCTAAAAATAGCCTGCTACACACAGAATATGCATAGAAAACACTTGGATTTTTTTTTAAATGGTAAATCTCCAGTTGTCCCTAGGAAGTAGGATATTCTTAGATTGAATACAGCAACTTTCTTTTCCCCTCATATCAAAAGAAGTTTCTATCAGGTAAATCCACAGAGACTGGAAACAGCTGCAGGAATGAGAAGTAAATGGATTCAGTTTAAATCTTGGTCAAGTTAACCTGTATTCCGTGAGAAACTCTGGGCCCAGGGCTGTGCTAATATTAAAATAGCATTTGAGTTCAGTCTACTTCATGGTGGGCTTCCCAGGTGGTGCTAGTGGCAAAGAACCTGTCTGCCAATGCAAGAGACTTAAGAGAGACAGTCGGGAGGATCCCCTGGAGGAGGAAATGGCAACTCCAGCATACTTGCCCTGGACAGAGGAGCCTGGCAGGCTACAGTTGACGGGGTCACAAATAGTCGGACACAACTGAAGCGACTTTGCACGCATGCACTATTTCGTAGTGATGGTAAAACTAAAGGCTTGAAAGGTGATTTCCTGTTTTGCTTTTTGTTATTCTGTTTCTCCGCAAAGGCAGTAGTCAGGTAGCTTTGAGATGTAGATTTCCTCTGTCTTGCCTTTCTCCTCCTCTTGGTGAATCAACCGCTGATTGTTCTATCAGTGCTGGGGTGTTAGTGTCATACCCAGTGTGAGTGGGTGCACTGATGTGAGTGTGTGTGTGTGTGAAACCATTAAGGCATTAGAGAATCAAAGCACAAGTAAAAAACAAACAAACAAACAAACAAAAAAACCACATGCTTTTCAATGAATGTATATATCATGTATTATCTGTTCATCTGCTACAGCAACAAAAGCCCCTGTTCAAATGATGACCTTTTGAGAGGAACTATTTAACAAACCTTAGGTAATACTAGGGCCTCCCTGGTGGCTCAGATGGTAAAGAATCTTCCACAATGCAGGAGACCTGAGTTGGATCCCTGGGTTGGGAAGATTCAAACAGTTGTGTACTGTTTGTAACTGTCAAATCTGGACTTGATGCTATGATTTGCACATGATGGTATACATCATATATGATCATATACATCATATAAGGCACCAAGAAAGTAGCTTAAACTGCTTAAAGTGAAAGTTAGTGGCTCAGTTGTGTCCAACTCTTTGCGACCCCATGGACTGTAGCTCATCAGGCTCCTATGTCCATGGAATTCTCCAGGCAAGAATACTGGAGTGTGTTGCCATGCCCTCCTCCAGGGAATCTTCCCAACCCAGGGATCCAACTCAGGTCTCCTGCATTGTGGAAGATTCTTTACCATCTGAGCCACCAGGGAGGCCCTAGTATTACCTAAGGTTTGTTAAATAGTTCCTCTCAAAAGGTCATCATTTGAACAGGGGCTTTTGTTGCTGTAGCAGATGAACAGATAATACATGATATATACATTCATTGAAAAGCATGTGGTTTTTTTTTTGTTTGTTTGTTTGTTTTTTACTTGTGCTTTGATTCTCTAATGCCTTAATGGTTTCTGCTAATAGCATTTTGGAAATTGAATATAACAAAATGTGAGATGCCTAGCTCATGATAGATGCTAATTGGATTTGGCACAATCTTGTGATTTCGTATAGCTTAATAGTAAAGAGACAGTTTTTATAGGGCTCCAATGCAAGCTGATCTAGACCATGAGTGGAGTTAATGAGTTTTCACTATACACCATATGTGAAGCCACTCCTGCTGTTAGTGCTGAGGAGATTTCCAAGGATGAAACGAGGTACTTACCACTCTTAGTAAATAATCTCTGAAGGGGTCAAAGATGTATATATAAGAAAATTCACAGCAGTTGTTGATAAGAGTAAAAACTGTAAACAAACTAGATGTCCAACAATAGAGGAAAGGTTTAAAAATTATGGCACCCAATTTGCAAAATATATGTAAAATATACATCATCATATATGATCATATTTTCCCCAAACATTTAATGACATGGGGGAAATTTTCACAATATAAGTGAAAACTCAGGATATATGCAGTTTGATCTTATTGTGGATTGTCTTCTACCAACCCTCACCTAGAGATTAAGGAGAAGCAAAGAAGCAACTTGAGTTTACCAATTTTCCTGGTAAATTAAGGCAAGGAAACTATAACACAGCCCAGGCAGGGAGGAATAAATACTGCAGGAAGGAAATGAAGTCTTACAAAGGTCAGGCCTATGATTTCAGAGCTTGTTTTAGGAAAACAGCATCAGCACTCACATTTATCCATATCCTTAGGGTCTCCATGTCAACCCCAGTGAATTGGAGTACTGGCCACTGAGATCCCGGCTCACTGCTGCCCCTGGTGGAGTCAAAAGAAACTGCAGGGAGTACAGCTACTGGTGGTCTTAGAAGGTGAAATTTGCAAGACAGGAGCAAGTCTTAGTGAGCTTGTTGTTTCTACAGGGATGAGTGGCAGGCATTGTGCTCTGGGGGAAAAGGAGCAGGCCGGGGAGGCCACTGGAAGAAGAGAGAAATGGAGAGAATTCGGATGTAAGTGAAGTCCGTGTGGCACAGACCTGTAGGCCTAGCCAGTGTTTCTCACTACTGCATATGAGTCACTTGAGTGCCTGAAAAAGCATGGATACCTCTACCCAACTAACTGAGTCAGCTGTGGCTCCTACGCACCTCACAGCCCTGGTACAAAAGGCAAGAGTGGGCCAGTACCAGTCCAGTAAACCAGTATGCAACTAGTCAACTCCTCCTCTCCCAAATTGAGTATGATGTTGCTGCAGCCATTGAGTCAGTTATCAAAGGACATGCTTCAGGGAAAAGGTCATTGGAGAGGCTGGTCTCCTGTCTTATCTTGTGTGAGCCATAACAACCCCCTTGCTGTCGATTGCTGAATATCAGGGGGCATCAAGTGAAGGCCCCAACTTTCACCAGACATGCTCTGGGGACAGAATGAGTAGGGGCCTGCTGCAGGACTCACAGTGACTTTGAGCAAGAGGATGGGGGTGGGGGTCGGAGGGTGGGAGAAAGATAAACCCATGTATGATGTGTACCTAATGCATTTTTATAAAACTGGAAAGAAACACATCAAAATAACATTGGTTATAGTGAGATTTCCGATGCTTTTCTTTTCTCTTTGTGTTTCTCTATATTTCTAAAATTTTCTATAGGGAACATGTATGACTATTACTGTATTTTTAGAAAGTTGTATGTCCTACAAAAAAAGCAATCCTGGACTTCCAAAAGTATGTTTTAAATGGGGTTTTCAAGTGAAATTTGTGTTTGGAGTATTCACTTGACTCTAGTGATTATGACAGAGAGTATCATAGATGTTTGTATTGTCCTCATCATCAGCTTACTCTCATCACTATCAGTTAATACCAAGTTGACATTTTCACAGGATAGTGATTTAAGGACTTCTTGCACTCTTTCAAGGTGAGCAACTGACCCCTTCTGTGTGCACTTGTCAGGATCATATAGGACAAGAACTCTTAACTGCATTTCCTAGGCTTCCAAAACCTCTATCAAACATGTATTGGGCAAAATATAACTTGTTCTATCGAGAATTACACACCATGATATCTTCTTAAGCTCTGCTGCTGCTGCTAAGTCGCTTCAGTCGTGTCTGACTCTGTGCCACCCCAGACATGGCAGCCCACCAGGCTCCCCTGTCCCTGGGATTCTCCAGGCAAGAACACTGGAGTGGGTTGCCATTTCCTTCTCGAATGCATGAAAGTGAAAAGTGAAAGTGAAGTTGTTCAGTTATGTCTGACTCCTAGCGACCCCATGGACTGCAGCCCACCAGGCTCCTCCATCCATGGGATTTGCCAGGCAAGAGTACTGGAGTGGGTTGCCATTGCCTTCTCCATCTTAAGCTCTAGCGTGCAATAAAATATATCAACTAAAACTTTAGTTACTCTGTTCCACCCTGCTCTCGATCAGATTATTGGAGTAAGCTGTCCTTTGGAGCCAACCATCTCAACCACATCCATTGAAATGTGCCATCAGAAGTAAGATGGTGCCCTCAAGTCTATTAACAGTGTTGTTCAGTTGCTCAGGATTTTGAGCATTACTTAGCTAGCATGTGCTGTTGTTCAGTCCCTCAGTTGTGTCCAGCTATTTGTGACCCCACTGTCTGCAGCACATCAGGCTTTCCTGTCCTTCACCACCTCCCGGAGTTTGCTCACACTCATACCCATGGAGTCGGTGATGCCATCCAACCATCTCATCCTCTGTCATTCCCTTTTCCTCCTATCTTCTATCTTTCCCAGCATCAGGGATACACGCCCATGAAAGTAAAGGGACATTTTGGGCCCACTTAATTTGGTAAATGGAGATGATTTGATTAGCTGGAGAAGATCTTGACTCATAAAACTGCTAACTCAAGTTACAAAAGTTCTTCTTCAAACGGTTCTGAAGGATAGAAGTCTAAGTCACTTTTCTTTCATCTGTCACCTTTGTGAGCAGGAAACACCAGTAGGGTTGATTTTGAGTTTTAATTCAAAGATTCTGAAGCACTTCACATGAAGGCATTTCAATTTTTTGGTCACTTAATCCAGAAGGTCAAATAAATGCAGGACAAGAAAAATGTGGTTAAGTCCTCAGAGGAATCAGCACATTAATCATGTTTGTGCATGTGTGCTCAATTGTGTCCTACACTTTGCAACTCCATGGAACGTACCCTGCCAGGCTCCTCTGTTCGTGGAATTTTCCAGGCAAGAATACTGGAGTGGGTTGCCACTTCCTACTCCAGGGGATTAACCATCCTGCAGGAATTTAAAACTATTCTGTGTAGGCTCATGGGTATAAATAACACCAAAATTGGACATCATACATAAGTCACTGAGGCTATTTAACACAGTTATTGACTATACAAAGCTCTGACCTGTGGATTAGGCAGTCTCACAGTTAATTAGGGAATGTAATTAGCAAGCGTTTATTGGATTTCATTATGGGCTCCAGAGCAGACTGGTATGGGGAACGCCTTGGTAGATATTTTCAGACGAATACCTAAGTGAGCATCATTTCAATGTCTGAAGTGGATAAAGATGTGTTTTCAGATATAGATTCAGTGTCCCATGGGGTCACAGAGTAGGACACAGCTGAGCAACTATCACCTTCACCAAGCTAAGTTCTCATCACACCTTCCTCCCCACCTCTCTCCCATCATCAATGGCTTCGTCTTCCTCCACCACATTAAATAGACTTTAAGTAACAGATGCCCATTAAATAATAGATGCCCAAGCATCAAAGTCCTTCATGGTGCTCCCTCCCTCATCTCACATTTTAAAAAGTTACTTGTTTTGTCTATGCTTGGTCTTCATTGCTGCGTGCGGGCTTTCTCTAATTGCCGTGAGTGCGGGCAGTGCACACAGGGCTACCCTTGGTGTGGAGCACAGACGCTAGAGCACACGGGCTCAATGGTGGTGGCACATGGGCTTAGTTGCTCCCAGGCACGTGGGATCCTCCCACACCAGGGACAGAACTCATGTCCCCTGCCTTGGCCGGTGGACGTCCAACCACTGGACCACCAGGGAAGCCCCCTCGTTTCCCTTTGACACAAGCTTTCGCTGGTGTCAGGGCTGGCCTCCTCATCCCCCATGAGGGATGACCCCTCATCACCCATGCTACTTCTCTTGGTTTTCTTCCATGTCTGACTCCTGTCTAGCACTCGACAAGGAATCATTTCTGGAGAAAGAGGGAGCCAGAGGTAGGTAAACCCGTGGCAAAGAGAAGGAGAAGGATGCATACTTGAATCTGCAAGGGGGCAGTCGTGGTAAAAGCTTTCATGAAACCTAAGCAGACTGATTCTTTGAGCAAAGGTTTTTAGCACTAGCGACCATTAGGGTCACCTGGAAAGCTGTTCTAAAATATGGCCACCTGGTTCCACACTCAGAGATTCTGATTTAATTGCTTGAGGTGGGGTCTGGACTTTCAAAGGTTTTCAGTATTCCAGACGATTCTAAAGTGCAGCCAGGTTAAGAACTACCTCTTCAGAGAAGGGCTCCACAGACTTTAATGTTTTTATCAATCATGGGAGTGGGGGTGGGGGAGCTTTTTGTTACAGTGATGATCCTGGTTCAGCGGGCTTACGGTGAGGCTCGACAGTTTGCGTTCGTGAAAGATTCCCAGGTACGCTGCTTGTGTTTGTTTGTGGACCACACTATGGATAGCAAGCTCAGAAGGGCAAAGCTGGAACAGGGCACCAATACACACTACTTGTGCATCCAAGAAGATAGTGAAATAAAGCATGTGTGTGCTACGTTGCTTCCATTGTGTCTGACTCTGTGACCCTATGAACTGTAGCCCTCCAGGCTCCTCTGTCCATAGGGATTCTCCAGGCAAAAATACCTGACTGGGTTACCATGGCATCTACCAGGGGATCTTCCCGAACCAAGGATGAACCCCATCTCTTAAGTATCCTGCATTAACGCCACCTGGGAAGCCCAAGATGAAGCACACTTGCTGTTATACTGCATTTCAACCAAATAGGATGATGATGGTAATGCTAATTTGAAAGCTTGGTAAACATAATTCAAGTTTCCCCCAACCTCACCCATCTGAGTACAGGTAAGGTCTCATGGTTACAATATGTTTGTGGTACTTACTCAAACGTCCCCTTAGCACTCAGTTTGTACATTACAGAACCCCCGCTCCCTCTCTGTGTCTCACCCAGTGATTTCTAGGTGGTCCTGGGCAGGGAGGGTCTTTTTTCGGTTCATTCCAACAATAATTCTCTCAGGTTCTTCAGCCCAGTATCTCCTAGCTCATGCTAAAAGCTCAAGACACCACCTGGGGAGGGAGTGCCTGCCCTCAGAACCTGGTGTTGCCTGCCAAATCTCCCAGGGGTCCTGAAGCTGCAGAACCGTGGAAGTCCAGAGCAGGGCGCCCTTCCAGGGCCTGCGCTGTGCGTGGCCCACGAGCAGCAGCAGTTACGCGTCAGATGCTAGCTGCAGCCCCTCTCCAGGACCAAGTCCGTGCACTGGCCAAAACACAGACATCTGCCTCGTTCCAAGAGGAAAAATATGAATTGGCCTCAAACCGAAAAATCTGCCACCTGGAACTGAGTTTCTCATCTGTGGAATGGCCAGTATTTGTGAATGCTGTGGGCTAGCAGTTCCCCATTTCCCCAGTGTTTTTTTTCTTTTGAGTGGGGAGTATCACTCTTTGGAAATTTCTTTCAAGATGCATCTGGAAATTGAAACTGCAATAATATGGAGATAAAATCTTCCTGCTTATGCCCAGCCCTTCTGCTCACAGGTAAGCCCCATTGACTATTTCAAAGTCTTATCATGGCTACTTCCGATGTGAAAATGTATGGTTATACTTCTGCTTCATGATTTCTTGGTTTTAAGCAATGTCTATGAATTTCCAAGGTGAAAAATGTGAAATTTAACTCACTGGTACCATCTTCTTTTCTGATACCCTCCTCCTGATTTTTCTTGGTTGTATTTTTTAATGACTGGTTCTTACTTTGGTTACTTTTATAATTTTAAGTAACATGCGTAGACTTGTTTCTTGGCTCATACTCTTTAGATACCGTGCTTTTACTTACTAATGTGTAAGATAAAGGAATATACATGCCTACATGCCTACATATTCCTCTACTCCTCTCTTTTCTTTCCAAGTCCAGTTAGCTGTTTGGTTACTTTGTTTATCTAAATGGAAAACAGTTTTAAAAGTTATGTTAAAATATTGTTTGATGAAGAAGTGGGGCAGGTTGACTGGCCTTGCAAGATAGAAAGTCTAATTTCATATCAGTGGGGATATTCCAAGAGTCAAAGTCAAATCCATTTCTCTTCCTCTAAACTCCATCAAACAGTTTCAGTCCTGCTGTGTATAGTTTGTTTTGCTTTTGGAACAAATACTTTTGTACTGTTTTGTACCCCTGGTGTTTTAAAATTTGTTCTTGTTGATAAGATCATTTCCCACCCACCCCCAACTACTAATATCTTCCAGCTGTTTGATACATTTTGAAGCCAGGAATATGCACTGGCTTTTTCTAGGCCATGTGCGTAGACCTTATCCTGTGAGTACTTTTTGTTACACTCTTGAGTTTCGCTGTTCTTATAGCTCACGTCACTGTCTTTCTTTGATTTATTTTTCCTTTTGCCAAAGTAGAGCTTCAAGTTCCTTTCCCAGAAAACATAGGTGTTTGCATATCTAAAAATAAGTTTTTGCTTATCTGAGTTTTTGCATGGCTGAAAATGGGTTTTGGGATAGCTGAATTTTTGCATATGTGAATATGTATTATACGCCTGTAATAATCTGATTAGTGGCTTGGTTAATTTTACAATCAAAATCACCTTCATTCAGAACCGCTTTGAAGGTATTTCTCAGCTGCCTCCTACAGTTTAGTGTCACTGAAAAGTAGTGGTTAAGAGTACTAAGTCAAACTGCTGGGCTTTGTTTAGTTTGCGTTTTTGTTTATTTGGCTCTGCTGGGTCTTAGTTGCGGCATGCAGATTATTCATTGCACTCTGCGGCTCTTGCGCTGTGGCTCTAGTTACGGTTCGTGGGCTCTAGAGGGTGTGGGCTCAGGTGTTGCAGTGTGCTGGCTTAGCTGCTCCTCAGCATGTAGGATCCTCCTGGACCAGGGACTGAACCTGTGCCCCATGAATTGGCGGGCAGACTCCCAACCACTGGGCAAACAGGGAAGTCCCCAGACTGCTGGGTTTTGTTACCAAATTGAGGTTTGTTTGTTGCTCAGTATCCAATACTAAGAGTCAAGTGTTGGATAAAAGGAAAAATAGGTTTATTAAAGACGTTGGTGATTCTGGGGAGAAATTTCTATGAATCCAAGGTTTCAAAGAACCAGCTCCTCAGGTTTTGTTTGGGGAAAAGAGGAAAGGGCTACGTCCTGGGGAGGGGGTAAACTATTTTCAGAGATTATTGTCTCAGCCACACAATTCCAAATAGTGGTCATATCTCACTTGGGGTTGGAATATTATCTGAGCCACAGATCTCTGGTCGGCTAGCCCTTCTGGTTCCGCATGATCTGGGGTCCACGTGCTGTGGGCAGCATATGGTTAACTTCTTCCACCTGGTGGCATCTGCCAAACAGCTCAAAGATATGGCTCAAAGATACGGCTCAAAGTATTATCCATAGCCCTTGAGGAGGAACTGAAGTCCTCGACTTTGTTTAATGACTAAACAATTATTTTTTTGTCTTGCTTGTCTGTTTTTCTTGCAGCATTTTCTCACTGCTCTGACTGAATTTATTTTTTAGATAAAGTTTTTCTACAGACAAGAGGTAGGCAGAGAACATAGGGGTGGGGTTGGCATCTGTCCTGGGAAGACCCCATAGGGTTCCACTCAATTACACTTTGAATCCTAGTTTGCTATCTGCTGGTTTCATATCCACGGGTAAATTCTTCTGTGTTTTCATGTAAAAATGGTAATAATAATAATAACAGTAGTGGTAGTAGCAGCGGCAGCTAACTCAGAGGTCTATTTTGAGAATTGAATTACCTAATATATATCAAGTTAAAACAGCTACTCACACACAGATAGCCCCATAAAAGTGTTGGCTCTTTTTTTGGAATCAATTTTATCATTATCTTTATATTTATCCTGGGTATTTTGAAATTTCATGATACTAAAGCTCTGTAGGTCTTTTTGCACTCAATAAACTTGGTACTTAGAACACCCTTTCAAGTATCTTCAACTCTGGAAATCTAAAAAATAGTTTAAAAAATACTTTCGTGGCTTCCATTTTCTCTCTTCTTTCTAGAGCTTCTTAGTTAAATGTAGGCTGTGTTGGATTGAGATTTTGTGTTTCTTATCTTCTTTCTTCAGATTTTCTGTTTCTTTCTATATGCTGGAAGATCTCTACTTCTTCCACCTAAGTTAAATATTACATTTAAAATTTCTGCACCCATATCTTGATCACAAACAGTTTCTTGTTCTTTGTTCCTTTTTGGAGTTTTTAATGGACATAATTAATACCTATCCACATCTCTTTGTGGCTTCAGTTAGATTTATGATCTCCAGTTTCTGCTAAATTATCTCGGGTCCTTCAGAATGTGATGACAATGGTCCTTTATAGAGGCCTCACATCTTGTGAACACTCTATATTTTAATACTTCTCTATAATACTAGTTTCTTCTACCCACAATAGATGTTTTTTAAAAATCAAATTTGCAACCCCCAGTAACTAGACTTTGGTTCTGTCAGCCAAAATATGTTTCTAAGAGAACTTTGATTCTAAAGTTGGTTGTATAAGGAAATTGCTAGGACACATGACATCTATATTGCGCTGAGGGGAGGCAAAGGCAAAATTTCTCTGAGATCTGTAGCAGCAGGGACCACAGATCACGCTCCACCAGACTAGTTTTGTGATATGGTTTGGAAGATGTTCCTAGAGACTCCAGATTGATTCCTCCTATTCTTTCAAGATTGTCTAAGATGCCAAATACCCAATACCATGCTTTCCTGATGATGACTCTCTAGCTGAATTTATTCCCCAAATTCCAGATTTTTTCAAACTGCACACATAACCTTGCCACATGGACACTCAGTGAGCCCCACTTCCTGGTATTCATGCCTTGGTATAATCCTCCTTTTGAGTGTGGACAGGATGAGCATATTGCCTCACTTCTAATGAATAGAGTATGGCAAACGTGTTCTTGTTCAGTCACTCAGTCATGTCTGACTCTTTGCGACCCCGTGGACTGCAGCATGCCAGGCTTCCCTGTCCTTCATCATCTCCCAGAACTTGCTCAAACTCATGTCCATTTTGATACCATCCAACCATCTCATCCTGTCACCCTCTTTTCCTTCTGTTCTCAATCTTTGCCAGCATAAGGGTCCTTTCCAGTGAGTCAGCTCTTTGCATCAGGTGGCCAAAGTATTGGAGCTTCAGCATCAGTCCTCCCATTGAATATTAAGGGTTGATTTCCTTTAGGATTGACATGTTTGATCTCCTTGCAATCCAAGGGAGTCTCAAGTGTCTTCAGCACCACAGTTAAAAAGCATCAATTCTTCAGCACTCAGCCTACTTTATGGTCCAACTCTCACATGCATACATGACTACTGAAAAAACCATAGCTTTGACTATACAGACCTTCATCAGTAAAGTGATGTCTCTGTTTTTTAATAGCTGTCTAGGTTTGTCATAGCTTTTCTTCCAAGAAGCAATCATCTTCTAATTTCCTGACTGGTATCACTGTCCACAATGATTTTGGAGCCCAAGAAAATAAAATCTGTCACTGTTTCCACTTTTTTGCCATCTATTTGTCATGATGCCATAATCTTCGTTTTTTAAATGTTGAGTTTTAAGCCAGCTTTTTCACTCTCCTTTTGCACCTTCAAGAGGCTCTTTAGTTCCTCTTCGCTTTCTGCCATTAGGATGGTGTCATCTGCATATCTGAGGTTGTTTATATTTCTCCCAGTAATCTTGATTCCAGCTTGTGATTCATCCAGTCTGGCATTTCACATGACATACTCTGCTTGTGTGTTAAATAAGCAGGGTGATAATATACAGCCTTGATGTACTCCTTTCCCAATTTGGAACCAGTCCCTTGATCCATGTCCAGGTCTAACTGTCAATAGTCCTGTACTACAAACAGATTTCTTAGGAGACAGGTAAGGTGGTCTGGTATTCCCATCTTTTTAAGAATTTTCCAGTGTGTTGTGATCTACATAGTCAAAAGCTTTTGTGTTGTCAATGAAGCAGAAGTAGATCTTTTTCTGGAATTTCCTTGCTTTTTCTATGATCCAGTGGATTTTTGGCAATTTGATCTCTGGTTCCTCTGTCTTTTCTAAATCCAGCTTGTACACCTGGAATTTCTCAGATCATGTACTGTTGAAGCCTAGCTTGAAGGGTTTTAAGCATTACTTTTGCTTGCCTGTTCTGTTGTTCAGTCACTCAGTCATGTCCAGCTCTTTGTGACCCCATGGATGGCAGCATGCCAGGCTTCCCTGTCCTTCACCATCTCCCGGAGCTTGCTCAAATTCATGTGCATTGAGCCGGTGATGCCATCCAACCATCTCATACTCTGTCATCCCCTTCTCTTCCTGCCTTCAATCTTTCCCAGCATCAGGGTCTTTTCCAGTGAGTCAGTTCTTTGAATCAGGTGGCCAAAATATTGGAGCTTTAGCTTTAGCATCAGTCCTTCCAATAAATATTCAGGGTTGACTTCCTTTAGGATTGACTGGTTTGATCTCCTTGCAGTCTATGTGAAATGAGTGCAATTGTAGAGTAGTTTGATTCTTTGGCATTGCATTTTTGGGAATGAAAACTGACCTTTTCCAGTCCTGTGGCCACTGCTGAGTTTTTCAAATCTGCTGGCATATTGACTACAGCACTTTAACAACATCATCTTTTAGAATTTGAAATACTTCAAATGGAATTCCATCACCTCCGCTAGCTTTGTTCGTAGTAATGCTTCCTATGGCCCGCTTGACTTCACACTCCAGGATGTCTGACTCTCAGTGATTGACCCCACCATTGTGGTTATCTGGGTCATTAAGACATTTCTTGCATAGTTCTTCTGTATATTCTTCTTAATCTCTTCTGTTTCTGTTAGGTTCTTGCTGTTTTTGTCCTATATTGTGCCCATCTTGCATGAAATATTTCCTTGATATCTCTAATTTTCTTGAAGAAATCTCTAGTCTTTCCCATTCTATTGTTTTCCTCTATTTCTTTGCATTGTTCACTCTAGAAGGCTTTCTTATCTCTCCTCGCTATTGTCTGGAAATCTGCATTCAGATGGGTATATCTTTCCGTTTCTCCTTTACCATTCATTTATCTTCTTTTCTAAGCTATATGAAAGGCCTACTCAGACAACCATTTTGCCTTCTTGCATTTCTTTTTCTTGAGGATGATTTTGGTCACTGCCATCTGTACAAGGTTACTAACCATCCATAGTTCTTTGGGCACTCTATCAGATCTAATCCATGGAATCTATTTGTCCCTTCTACTGTATAATAGTAAGGGATTTGATATAAGTTATACCTGAGTGGTCTAGTGGTTTTCCTATTTTCTTCAATTTAAGCCTGAATTTTGCAATAAAGAGTTCATGATCTGAGCCACAGACAGCTCCAGATCTTGTTTTTGCTGACTGTATAGAGCTTCTCCATCTTCAGCTGCAAAGAATATAATCAATCTGATTTCTGTTTGACCATCTGGTGATGTTCATGTGTAAAGTCATCTCTAGTGTTGTTGGAAGAAAGTATTTGCTATGACCAGTGTATTCTCTTGGCAAAACTCTTAGCCTTTGCCCTGCTTCAATTTGTACAACAAGGCCAAACTTGCCTGTTACTCCAGGTATCTCTTTATTTCCTACTTTTGCATTCCAGTCCCTGATAATAAAAAGGACTTCTCTTTTTGGTGTTACTTCTAGGAGATCTTGTAGGTCTTCATAGAACCAGTCAACTTCAGCTTCTTTGGCATTAGTGGTTGAGGCATAGACTTGGATTTCTGTGATGTTGAATGGTTTGCCTTGGAAACAAACCGAAATCATTTGTTGCTTTTGAGACTGCACCCAAGTACTGCATTTCCAATTCTTGTTGACTATGAGGGCTACTCCATTTCTTGTAAGGGATTATTGCCTACAGTAGTGGATATGATGGTCGTCTGACCTGGCAGACATGCTGGGATGTCAAGTCTAAGATTATGTAAATAGAAGACTGTGGTTTCCAGCTTGGACACTCAGTCTTTCTAGCTCTCCCTTGGGTCATTCACCCTAGGGAAAGCCAACTGCCATGTCATAATGCAGCCCTGCAGTGAGACCTATGTGGTCAGAGAGCAGGACCCACGACATATATGAGCAAGCTGGGAAGCAGAGCCCCGGACTCTCAACTGAACTTGACTGCAATCTCTTGAGACATCTTCAGCCAGAGGCACCCAGCTAAACCACCTAACTTCTAAATTGTTATCTGTGAGATAGTATATGTTTGTTTCTTGGCCACTACATTGTGGGGTAATTTGTTATGTAGCAATAGCTCACTAATAACTATATCACAGGTTTAACTTGTCTAAAACCAAGCCCCCAACATGTTCCTCCTCCCACAGTCTTCCCCATCTCAATAAAAGACTACTCTATCCTTTCAGTTTCTAAGGCCAAAAAGTTGGAATTATCCTTGACTTCTCTTTTTTCCTCACAACTAATAGCCAAACCATCAGCAAATCCTACCAGCTCTATCTTCAAAATATTTCTAAAATCTGACTCTTTTTTCATCTTCACTACTACCACCCTGAATGACTTCTTGTTCCCAGAAACTCATTGAGATGATAAAGGGGGTAAAGTCGACTGCTCAATATGTCATCTTCCACCAGGAGATAGCCTATTATATTTCTTATTGTCCCCACTATATGATAATGCCTTTATTTCTCTACTTGGGTTTGTTACCTTTTTACCAGAAGTCTTTGAGCCTGGTATTATGAAATTTTATAATGATATGCCTCTTGGATATTTTTTTGTTCATTGTGGTAAGCAGAGTCTCTCCTTTACTTCTGGAAAATTTCCCACTATATTTAGGTAATTTTCTACTCACTGTCTTATCTCTCTGGAACTCCTAAGTTGGAAATTGTGCCTTCTGAGTAGGTTAACCACTCTCTCATCTTTCTTGTTTTTTATCTTTGAATCTCTCTCTTTTTTTAATCTCCTTTCTGTGAGGTTTCACCTCCCTATCTTTCAATTGAATTTACTTTGGCTCTCCTATTTTTAATTTCCAAAAGTTCTTTTTATTCTCTATCTGTTCCTTGTTCTTGGCATTTCTTGCTTTATGAATACAATATCCTCTGTTACCTCTTGGAAGATACCAGCTCCACTTGGTAGGTTTTGCTTGTTTTCATCTTCTCTATTTCCTCTGGATTTATTTTTTTTCTCTCTGCTTTGTGTTCTTTTGTTTTTGATGGCTTTCCCAAATATTTGGAGATTCTTTGCTATTTGCTTTGTTAAAGGGTTAAACTGAGTCATATTAAAATTTTTAAGAGTTCATTTGAGCAAAAGTACATTCAAAGCAGTGCCGAATGGAAAGTGGTTAGAAATGTACCCCCAACAACCAGGGAAAGACTTATATAGAGAAATGTGGAAGCAAAGAAAGGAAATTATTTGATTGGCTATAGTTTAAAGCTTAGTTTGCTGTTTGTGATTGGTTGTCCTTACTGTGTTCATTTCATAACCATAAAGCATTTACAGGCTTAGATTCTGGTGACTGATGCCGTATGGCTTACATAAGCAAACAGTCTCCTTGTTTAATTATTCTAGCAGCTTATAGTTAAGAGTGAGACCACATATGGTTTCATTTGCTGACATGGATTTCACTTTAGAATCATTAGGGCAATTGGGCATTTCTTTGGAGAACATTTCTCCAGAATCTCAACTAACATGTATATTGCAAAAGGCTTATTCCCACATTGGAAGGCAAAAAATAATAGCCAACCATAGAGTGCCAGACATGAGTACCAGAGTATTATTGTCTACACATGACTTCTTGGCAACACACTGAACTATGCCCTTTCCATATTTTATTATTGTACTATAACTTGTGGCCAGCTGAGGACAAGGACTGTTATTTATTCATCTGGATATTCCTCAATGTCTCAATAAATGCTTGTGGAATGAATAAATGGATAAGCTAAATTTATTTAGAGCCTTGCCCAGAAACTCAAATAACACCAACCTAATAGTGTTGGCCAACTAACTGCTGTGTCAGAGGTCCCCCACCCCAGGCCCTTAGTGATCCACCCCAGGTGAGGCAACTCAGATTGAATGTATGGAAACAAGGATCTGCAGGTGCTTAGCACCCATCAGTATGGCCATCATCTCTGCTGTGCTGTGTTGCTGCTTATGCTTAGCAATGAGGCCAAATTCATTCTTGGATCCTTTTTGTCAAAACTGAACATGGAGATAATGGCTTCTAACTACAATTAGCTCTTGAACAACATGGTGTCTGAATTGTGTGGGTCCATTTATAGAGGTTTTTTTTTTTTCCCCCCATAAACAGTCAGCCTTTTCTATTTCTGGGTTTTATGTCTGCAGATTCTACCAACTGCAGATGGAAATTTCCATCCCTGGTTGGTTGAATTTGCAGATGCAAAACCGGGTATACAGAGGGCTGCTGGACCATGCCATTTTATATATGGGACTTGGGCATCTGTATATTTTGGTGTCTGCACGAGCTCTCAGAACTAGTTTCCTGGGGCTATCAAGGGATGACTGTGTATGGTGATCCCCTGTGTGTATTTGATTTGGATATTTTTCTATCTTGTATTTTCCACATTAAAGTGCTATCAGTATTGCATCAGCTCTGTTGTTTGGTCATCTCACTAACCTGAATAACCACTCATCTGAAAATGTGCCTTCTTTGAGACTAATGGTGAACATTATATTATTTTCCATCTAGGAAAAGGAACATTATCCCTATTATTTTTTTTCCCTTTTTAAGACAGTTTATCATATTTTCTCCAACATCAAGATAATTAACATTTTTAATAGACTTCTTAATACCTTTTGGAAAGATAAAGAGATGATGTCTTTCCCACTGAAGCATCTATTATTCATTTGCACCATGAAAGTGAAAGTGTTAGTTGCTCCATCATGTCCGACTCTTTGCCACCCCACAGACTGACTGTAGTCTGCCAGTCTCCTCTTGTCCTCAAAATTCTCCAGGCAAGAATATGGGAGTGGGTAGCCATTCCCTTCTCAATGGCATCTTCCCAATCCAGGGATCAAATCCAGGTCTCCTACAGTGCAGGCAGATTCTTTTTCGTCTTCACTTTTTCCCCACTGAAGCATCTATTAATCATTTGCATCATACCAAGTACAATAATGGATAAAGAGAAGAAACGTTCCCTTCAGAGTTTTACAGTCTAGTGGAGGAAGAATACACAAACATAACTAATACAAGTTTGGTAAATGTTTTAGTAGTACTAACACCTCAGAAATAGTATTTAAGGGATGGAGAATAAGCCAGTGGTCTTTCTGTGATCCTAGCTGGCTTTACACAGAGCTTCTAAATGACTCTCAAACATATAAGTAAAACTTTAAATTAGTAAAATTACCTTGTGCTTTACTTTTATCACTTCCAGTTCGGATTTGTAAATTAACAAATGGAAGTTTCAAGTGACAGGCAGGTGTGAAAGAGAACCCAAAGAAACAGCTGCTTTAAGGAATAATATTGAAAATGTATAAAAGCTGTTAATAAATAAAAAGAAGCCCATATGTGTATTTTTTTTTTTAAATCCAACACTTCTTTTCTGGCTTCCTTGCAATTCCTAAATGTAAATAGATTTTTTAAAAAATTAACCAAATCAGCCCAGATTCGCAAAGACCCTCAAGTAATCATGAAGGATAAGAAAGGAGTTAATGTGAAAGATTAAGAAATGATGTTGTTAAAAAAGGAGAGTGGAGCGTGAAAGACAGAACCAAGGCTCATGCATGTGGCCAGGAAGTGAAACTGAGGTGGGGGTGGGGGTAAGACAAACAAGAGTGGCTTGAGTCCAGCTCCTCAGAGGAGGCCTTGGATTCTCAGTGTTCGCTTGGGAAATGATGAGGCTGAGAAGGCTCCAGACCTCAGTCTCCTCCTCCTACCACCACCACCAAAGACCAAAGCAGCTCTGCATGTGTCTATTTTTCCAACTGAGTCAAAGTTCATACTGTTCACCACACAACAGGCCAATCAAGAGACCAGTTGTTGGGGCAACGAATAGCAACTTTATTTGAAAAGTCAGCAGACTGAGAAGATAGGGGACTAGTGTCCCAAAATACCTTCTCACCCAGGTTCGAATTCAGGCTTCTTTTATACTTAAAGAGGAGGGGCTAGGATTGGTTGCTGCAAGCCAAATCCTTTATTCTTATAGCCATCGACATAGGTTTGATCACAATATTCCTATGGACCTCAAAAAGACAAATGTTACATTATGTTCTCTACAACCTTTAATCACTGTATGAATGAAAAAGTGGTATACCCTTAAAGGTCAGAACCTTGAGAATGGACTGTCCTATATATTTCAGATTATAGGCAACATCCTTAACTTGTGCGTGTGTGCTAAGTCCATTCAGTCATGTCTGACTCTGTGTGACCCTATGGACTGTAGCCTACCAGGCTCCTCTGTCCATGGGATTCTCTAGGCAAGAATACTGGAGAGGGTTGCCATGCCCTTCTCTAGGAGATCTTCATGACCCAGGGGTTGAATCTGCATCTCTTACATTTCCTGCATTGGCAGGCAGGTTCTTTACCACTAGCACCACCTGAGAAGCCCAATAGAATACAAAGGTTAAAGTAAAAGAAACAGATCCAATATGGGGTCAGATACATTCATCCCTATTACAAGGTTGGACTTCTTTTTTTTTTAAATTAATTTTAATTAGAGGATAACTACTTTACAATACTGTGCTGGTTTTTGCCATATGTCAACATGTATCAGTCATGGATGCACATGTGTTCCCCCATCCTGAACTCCCCTCCCACTTCCCTCCCCACCCTACCCCTCTGGGTTGTCCCAGAACACTGGCTTTGAGGGCCCCGCTTCATGCATCAAACTTACACTGGTCATCTGTTTTATACACAGTAATATACATATTTCAATGCTAGTCTCTCAAATCATCCCACCCTTGCCTTCTCCCACAGAGTCCAAAATCTGTTCTTTACATCTGTGTCTCTTTTGCTGCCTTGCACATAGGATCCTCATTACCATCTTTTTGAATTCCATATATATGTGTGTTAATATACAGTATTTGTGTTTCTCTTTCTGACTTACTTCACTAGGTGTAATAGGCTCCAAGATTTCATTTGAACCCATCGCTTGGAAGTTCATGCAAAGTTTAAATGAATGCTGCCACACTGGCACTGGCAGCCAATGAGAAAAGTAGAAGCTGTATCTGTATGGCAGTCTGAATCAAGACCGACTCAGAAAGGCAGGCAGCAAAATGCAAGCAAAAGGGACAGACATTGGAAATCCTGGCAGGTACTCGATAAACTAAGTTGAAAAAAAAGCAGATCCCAACAGTGACTAGGATTCCACAGGAAAGGCCAGAATGAATGGAACTCATTCAAGATCAATATTCTGACCTGAATGGCAACCTCAGTTCAGTCATGCTGAGGAAACAATATGGAGATCCACGTAGGAGTAAAGCTCAAGAAAGACAGGTGCTGGTCAAGGCTTTAAACATCATATTTAAAGACATGATCTTCTAAGTCTTTAAGAATAAAAGAAATACTGGAAGATATAAAAATAAACCAAATTTGGAGTTTACCCTTTATAACCTTAGAGAATAGAAGAGGAAGGCTCTGGGAAAATTTTGCAGAAAGCTAAGAGGAATTGTGTTGTCAGTATTTTCGCAAGGTTGGCTAGGTTGGCCTTTACCTTGACCTTTAGCAGACACCATGTTGACCTTTTTTAGAAGCCAAAGGGGCGTTTGTAAGAGGTTCTGAAACAAATCCCCTATCTGCAAGAACTTTTATGAGGGGCCCTGCAGCTTTGAATTGGATGAGGCTTTTCTGAAAGAGAAGTTGCCTAGTGCCTCCCAGGATGCATGGTGAGTGAAAGAATGTTCACATCTGTCAGACCAAAAAATATGAGAAGCATGAGATACAAACTTGATTCTTTAAAAAGAAATGTCAGATTTCTGAGTTAATGCCCACACTTGGTCTCCACAGCTTTCATTATAAGATTGCAATAATTGTTTTAAAATAAATCAGAATTCTGGACATTAGATATTAGGTGGTAAGAGCACAGCCATGGTTTGTGAAATTTAAAGTTCGTAGCTTGAGGCTGGGGCTTTCCTGGTGGCTTGGTAAAGAATCTACCCACCAGTGCAGAACATGGGGTCAATCCTGGGTCAAGAAGATCTTGCCTGGGAAATCCCATGGACAGAGGAGCCTGGCAGGCTACAGTCCAGGGGTCGCAAAAGAGTCTAACATGACTTACCAACTAAACAACAAGATTGAGAGTACAGAATGAAGAGAAATCAAGACATTGAATTTTACTGTGGCAGCTATGTAATTAAAAACCAAGCCATTGTAGCAATTAAAAATGTACATGGAAGGTGGTGAAAAATATTAATATAAATGTATCACTTAGATAGTATGACACGAATATCTCCCAGCCAAAACCCAGACAATGCTGGAACAAGCTGCCATATCATTCCATGTACTCTCACCTCCCCCTGTAAATGCACCTATACAGAGAGTGGACATTGGGACACAGGACCCCATGATGCCCCTGCCCAGCTTGAAGAAGCCAGAGCATTCATAGTCCTTTTCCCCAATGACTTGGTCCCCATGCCACAAGACGAGGATAGGTAGACAGTTATGAGCAGGTTGTTAAGGAGCCAAAGATTTGCCCCATAAGTAAAAAGAGGAGGGAATGTTGAGCCCTATTCCAAGGTCAACATTCAGAAAACTAAGATCATGGCATCCAGTCCTATCACTTCATGGTAAATAGATGGGGAAACAGTGGAAACAATGGCTGACTTTATTTTGGGGGGCTCCAAAATCACTGCAGATGGTGATTGCAGCCATGAAATTAAAAGACACTTACTCCTTGGAAGCAAAGTTATGACTAACCTAGACAGCATATTAAAAAGCAGAAACATTACTTTGTCAACAAAGGTCCGTCTCATCAAGGCTATGGTTTTTCCAGTAGTCATATATGGATGTGAGAGTTGGACTATAAAGAAAGCTGAGTGCCAAAGAATTGATGCCTTTGAACTGTAGTTTTGGAAAAGACTCTTGAGAGTCCCTTGGACTGCTAGGGGATCCAACCAGTCCATCCTAAAGGAGATTGGTCCTGAGTGTTCATTGGAGGGACTGATGTCGAAGCTGAAACTCCAATACTTTGGCCACCTGATGCAAAGAGCTGACTCATTTGAAAAGACCCTGATGCTGGGAAAGATTGAGGGCAGGAGGAGAAGGGACCAATAAAGAATGAGATGATTGGATGGCATCACCGACTCAATGGACATGTGTTTGGGTAAGCTCCGGGAGTTGGTGATGGACAGGGAGGCCTGACATGCTGTGGTCCATAGGATCACAAAGAGTCTGACATGACTGAGTGACTGAACTGAACTGATACCAAGGTCACAGGATAAAAATCTCTGGAACTGACCAAGCCCCATAGCAACTGTTGCCATGAGCCTTTGGACCTAAACCAACCAATTCCCTGACTGTGATAGGACCAGATGCCATATTATGTAAAATACCCTATCATCCACCCTGTAGCATCCTAACCAATCACAAGAATTTTCTCTGTCTTGAGGTTATAAAAATTGGCTATTAGCCTGCGAAAGCAATCAGCTTTCCCTTGAGCCAGCCTGCATTTCTAACAGCGTCTCCCACTCTAATAAACTTTATTCTTCTCTCTCAAAAAAAATAATAATGTATCATTTATATGTAAGTTTAAAAGATGGAATCATCTGGATAAAGAGCCACTGCCAGAATTAAGAACAAAAGTAAACAATTAGCTTAAAGAGAGGCACTTAAAAAATGAAAGTTATACCTTAAATGTAAATGGTTTGAGTGCCCCAACCAAAAGACAAAGACTGGCTGAATGGATATAAAAACAAGATCCCTATATATGTTGTCTACAAGAGACCCACCTCAAAACAAGGGACACATACAGACTGAAGTTGAAGGGCTGGAAAAAGGTATTCCACACAAATAGAGACCAAAAGAAAGCAGGAGTAGCAATACTCATATCAGATAAAATAGACTTTAAAACTAGGGCTGTGAAAAGAGACAAAGAAGGACACTACATAATGATCAAAGGATCAATCCAAGAAGAAGATATAACAATTATAAATATATATGCACCCAATATAGGAGCACCGTAATATGTAAGACAAATGCTAACAAGTATGAAAGGGGAAATTAACAATAACACAATAATAGTGGGAGACTTTAATACCCTACTCACATCTATGGATAGATCAACTAAATAGAAAATTAACAAAGAAACACAAACTTTAAATAATACAATAGATGAGTTAGGCCTAATTGATATCTACAGGACATTTCACCCCAAAACAATGAATTTCACCTTTTTCTCAAGTGCTCATGGAACCTTCTCCAGGATAGATCACATCCTGGGCCATAAATCTAGCTTTGATACATTGAAAAAAATTGAAATCATTCCAAGCATCTTTTCTGACCATAATGCAGTAGGATTAGATCTCAATTGCAGGAGAAAAACTATTAAAAATTCCAACATATGGAGGCTGAACAACACGCTTCTGAATAACCAACAAATCACAGAAGAAATCAAAAAATAAAGCAAATTATGCATAGAAACGAATGAAAATGAACACACAACAACCCAAAACCTGTGGGACACTGTAAAACCAGTGCTAAAGGGAAGGTTCATAGCATTACAGGCATACCTCAAGAAACAAGAAAAAAGTCAAATAAATAACCTAACTCTACACATAAAGCAACTAGGAAAGGAAGAAATGGATAGAAGGAAAGAAATCTTAAAAATTAGAGCAGAGATAAATGCAAAAGAAACAAAAGAGACCATAGCAAAAATCAACAAAGCCAAAAGCTGGTTCTTTGAAAGGATAAATAAAGTTGACAAACCATTAGCCAGACTCATCAAGAAACAAAGGGAGAAAATTAAATCAATAAAATTAGAAATGAAAATGGAGAGTTCACAAGAGACAACACAGAAATACAAAGGATTATGAGAGACTACTATCAACAATTATATGCCAATAAAATGGACAACGTGGAAGAAATGGACAAATTCTTAGAAAAGTACAACTTTCCAAAACTGAACCAGGAGGAAATAGAAAAACTTAACAGACCCATGACAAGCACGGAAGTTGAAACTGTAATCAGAAATCTTCCAGCAAACAAAAGCCCAGGTCCAGACGGCTTCACAGCTGAATTCTACCAAAAATTAAAAGAAGAGCTAACACCTATCCTCCTCAAACTCTTCCAGAAAACTGCAGAGGAAGGTGAACTTCCAAACTCATTCTATGAGGCCACCATCACCCTAATACCAAAACCTGACAAAGATGCCACAAAAAAAGAAAACTATGGGCCAACATCACTGATGAACATAGATGCAAAAATCCTCAACAAAATTCGAGCAAACAGAATCCAACAACACATTAAAAAGATCATACACCATGACCAAGTGGGCTTTATCCCAGGGATACAAGGATTCTTCAATATCCACAAATCAATCAATGTAATTCACCACGTTAACAAATTGAAAAATAAAAGCCATATGATTATCTCAATAGATGCAGAGAAAGCCTTTGACAAAATTCAACATCCATTTATGATAAAAACTCTCCAGAAAGCAGGAATAGAAGGAACATACCTGAACGTAATAAAAGCTATATATGACAAACCCACAGCAAACATTATCCTCAATGGTGAAAAATTGAAAGCATTTCCCCTAAAGTCAGGAACAAGACAAGGGTGCCCACTTTCACTGCTACTATTCAACATAGTTCTGGATGTTTTGGCCACAGCAATCAGAGCAGAAAAAGAAATAAAAGGAATCCAAATTGGAAAAGAAGAAGTAAAACTTTCACTGTTTGCAGATGACATGATCCTCTACATAGAAAACCCTCAAGACTCCACCAAAAAATTACTAGAGCTAATCAATGAATATAGTAAAGTTGCAGGATATAAAATCAACACACAGAAATCCCTTGCATTCCTATACACTAATAATGAGAAAGTAGAAAAAGAAATTAAGGAAACAATTCCATTCACCATTGCAATGAAAAGAATAAAATACTTAGGAATCTATCTACTTAAAGAAACAAAAGACCTACTTATAGAACACTATAAAACACTGGTGAAAGAAATCAAAGAGGACACTAATAGATGGATAAATATACCATGTTCATGGATCAGAAGAATCTGTATAGTGAAAATGAGTATACTACCCAAAGCAATCTACAGGTTCAATGCAATCCCTATCAAGCTACCAATGGTATCTTTCAGAGCTAGAATAAATAATTTCACAATTTGTATGGAAATACAAAAAACCTCGAATAGCCAAAGCAATCTTGAGAAAGAAGAATGGAACTGGAGGAATCAACCTGCCTGACTTCAGGCTCTACTACAAAGCCACAGTCATCAAGACAGTATGGTACTGGCACAAAGACAGAAATATAGATAAATGGAACAAAATAGAGAGCCCAGAGATAAATCCACACACCTATGGACACCTTATCTTTGACAAAGGAGGCAAGAATATACAATGGATTAAAGACAGTCTCTTTAACAAGTGGTGCTGGGAAAACTGGTCAACCACTTGTAAAAGAATGAAACTAGGTCACTTTCTAACACCATACACAAAAATAAACTCAAAATGGATTAAAGATCTAAACGTAAGACCAGAAACTATAAAACTCCTAGAGGAGAACATGGGGAAAACACTCTCCGACATAAATCACAGCAGGATCCTCTACGACCCACCTCCCAGAATACTGGAAATAAAAGCAAAAATAAACAAATGGGACCTAATTAAACTTAAAAGCTTCTGCTCAACAAAGGAAACTATAAGCAAGGTGAAAAGACAGCCTTCAGAATGGGAGAAAATAATAGCAAATGAAGCAACTGACAAAGAACTAATCTCAAAAATATGCAAGAAACTCCTGCAGCTCAATTCCAGAAAAATAAACGACCCAATCAAAAAATGGGCCAAAGAACTAAATAGACATTTCTCCACAGAAGACATACAGATGGCTAACAAACACATGAAAAGATGCTCAACATCACTAATTATCAGAGAAATGCAAATCAAGACCACAATGAGGTACCACTTCATGCCAGTCAGAATGGCTGTGATCCAAAAGGCTACAAGCAATAAATGCTGAAGAGGATATGGAGAAAAGGCAACCCTCTTACACTGTTGGTGGGAATGCAAACTACTACAGCCACTATGGAGAACAGTGTAGAGATCCCTTAAAAAACTGCAAATAGCACTGCCTTATGACTCAGCAATCCCACTACTGGGCATACACACCGAGGAAACCAGAATTGAAAGAGACACGTGTACCCCAATGTTCATTGCAGCACTGTTTATAATAGCCAGGACATGGAAGCAACCTAGACATCCATCTGCAGATGAATGGATAAGAAAGCAGTGATACATATACACAATGGAGTATTACTCAGCCATCAAAAAGAATACATTTGAATCAGTTCTAATGAGGTGGATGAAACTGGAGCTGATTATACAGAGTGAAGTAAGCCAGAAAGAAAAACACCAATACAGTATACTGAAGCATATATATGGAATTTAGAAAGATGGTAATGATAACCCTGTATGCAAGACAGCAGGGGAGATGCAGATGTACAGAGCAGACTTTTGGACTCAGAGGGAGAGGGAGAGGGTGGGATGATTTGGGAGAATGGCATTGAAACATGTATGATATCATGTAAGAAACGAATCGCCAGTCTATGTTCGATGCAGGATACAGGATGCTTGGGGCTGGTGCACTGGGATAACCCAGAGGGATGGTATGGGGAGGGAGATGGGAGTGGGGTTTGGGAGTGGGAGCTTATGTACACCCATGGCAGATTCGTTTTGATGTATGGCAAAACCAATACAGTATTGTAAAGTAAAAAAAAAAAATAAAAGTTATATGTAAAGTAAAAAAGGTTGAACTGTGTAGCTTACTATCATACAGAATGTGATGAGTTCTTACAGAAAGAATACTTTAATTTTTCCTGATATGTTGTCAAGGTAGATAAACAGTTTCTGCACAACAGACCTCAGACATTTAATTATTTGATGGGAAGTGCACAATTTTCATAGCAATATAAGAAAAAATAAACCGTCTTCTAGGTGCCATTACTCATGGTTTCAATTTACAAAAATAAACTGATAAAGTCCAATGCTGGCAATCAGGAGAAATATATATTCATATTACAATGCCTAGCAGGACTGTAAGTGGATTTTATCTTTCTAGGAACACTTAGGATATTGCAACAAAAACTGTAAAATTGTTCACACCATTTGCTCTGCTAACTCAACTAAGTATCAAGAAAATACATTCTGAAGAAAATCCAAGTTTTTTAAAAACAATAGTGTGCATATTAACACTTTTTTAAAAAATTAAAGATATAATCCAAATTCTCAATGTTAAAGGAATAACTAAGCCAGGGGGTATAAATTTTGCTATAGCTATTAAAAGGACAACAGAGGATGTGATGGTAGGATGGCATCACCGACTCAATGGACATGAGTTTGAGCAAACTCCGGGAGATAGTGAAGGACAGGGAAGCCTGTCATGCTGCAGTCCATGGGGTTGCAAGAGTTGGACAAGACTGAGCAAGTGAACAACAATTAAAACAATGAGCAGACATTTGCATAGGACCATGAGGGATTAACATAGTCTAGAATTACCTTCCCATGATTAAAAAAGAAATAGTAAAATGGGCAAAATATGGGAAATAACTAGCTTTGGAAGTTGGGGGACAATAGGCAGAAACAAATTGTGATCCTTGAGAAAAAAGAACAATGAGGTGAGGTCTGCCATTGCCAGGGTTTTCTGCCTGGAGGTAATCCTCACTGTAGCCCACAGAAAAATCCCAGACTCAGTCCACCACTCTTTTTTTTTTTAATTGGAGTGTAATTTCTTCACAATGTTGTTTCTGCTGTACAACAGGTGAATCAGCTATAAGTATACATATATCCCCTCCCTGCTGAGCTTCCTTCCCACCCCTCTAGGTCATCACAGAGCACTGAGTCGAGCTCCCTGTGCTTGCTATACCATAGCTTCCCACTAGTTATCTATTTTATACATACTGCCGGGCTAGCTTAGTCAGTAGAGCATGAGATACTTAATCTCAGGATCATGAGTTCGAGCCCCACGTTGGGCGATCTCTTTGGGCTTCCCTGATGGCTCAGAGGGTAAAGAATCCGGCTGTAATGCAGGAGACCTGGGTTTGATCCCTGGGTTGGGAAGATCCTCTGGAGGAGGGCATGGCAACCCACTCCAGTATTCTTGCCTGGAGAATTCCCATGGAGAGAGGAGCCTGGTGGGCTACAATCCATTGGGTTGTCCATGGGGTTGTAGAGTCAGACATGACTAAGTAACTAGGCACAGTGTATATATATCAGTGCTACTCTCCCAGTTCATCCCATCCTCCCCTCAACCAGCCCCCCTCCCCATCTAGATTAAATGTAAGTTATATAAATAAAAGGCAGGAGTTGTCAGATTAGATTACATTAAATACTATCATTAAAAGGCAAGGATTGTTAGATTAAAAGCATCCATTTGTACGTAGTCAACAAAGAACACTATAAAGACACAGGTAAACATGAAAGAACAGGAAAAGATTACAATACAAAATCTGAAAAAAAGAAAAATGGAGTAGCTGTATTAGTATCAGAAAAAGCAGACTTCAGCACAAGGCACATTCAGTTCAGTTCAGTTGCTCAGTCATGTCCGACTGTTTGTGACCCCATGAATCACAGCACGCCAGGCCTCCCTGTCCATCACCAACTCCCGGAGTTCACTCAGACTCATGTCCATCGAGTCGGTGATGCCATCCAGCCATCTCATCCTGGGTCGTCCCCTTCTCCTCCTGCCCCCAATCCCTCCCAGCATCAGAGTCTTTTTCCAATGAGTCAACTCTTCGTATGAGGTGCCCAAAGTACTGGAGTTTCAGCTTTAGCATCATTCCTTCCAAAGAAATCCCAGATTTGATCTCTTTCAGAATGGACTGGTTGGATCTCCTTGCAGTCCAAGGGACTCTCAAGAGTCTTCTCCAACACCACAGTTCAAAAGCATCAATTCTTCGGTGCTCAGCCCTCTTCACAGTCCAACTCTCACACATTAATGGGGACAAATAGGACTTTTCATAATAGTGAAAGGTTAATTCCTCAGGAGAACATAATACTGCTAAATGTGCATGCACCTAATTTTGAAAGTCTCAAAATACATCAATACAAAAATTGATAGAACCTCAAGGAGAAATAGATAAACCCACAATAATAATAGACAATGTCACCATTTTTCTCAATTGATGAAACAATGAGGATATATAAAACTTGAACATTATCAGTCAACCTGACCTAGTTGGTTATAGAATGTTCCACCCAGTAACAGCAGGATTCATACTCTTCTCAGCTGCACAGAGAACATCAGGATTGACGCTATTTAGGGCCATAAAATAAGTCTCAATAAATTTAAGAGTGGAAATCATACAATTATGTCTTCTAGCCACAGTGGAATTAACTAGAAATAAAAGACTGAAAAATATATGAGAAATTCCTATCATACACCTAGGTAACCCATGAGTCAAAGAAGGAAAACCGGAAAGTACTTTGAATTGAATAAAAGTGGAAATACAACTTACCAAAACATATGGAATGTGGCTAGAAATAGTCCCGAGAAGGAATATTATAGCTTTCAGTGCTTATATTAGTAAAGAAGAATGGATGCAAACTAATATTTTTAGGTTCCAGTGTAAACTAGAAAAAGAACAAATCAATCCCAAGGCAAGAAGAAAATTAAAAAGATGAAAGCATAAATCAATGAAATTAAAAACAGAAGAAAAGCAAAGAGACATTGATGAAAGTAAAGCTTATTTTAGAAAGAATCAGTGACAGATAAATTTCACCAATAGATTGGTGAAGCAAAAAGAGAAGATACCAACCACCAACATATAAGGGGATTAAACGACATACAACAAACACTAAAGTAATAAAGGAATATTATGAACAACTTCACGCCTATAAATCCAGCAATTTAGAGGACATGGATGTATTCCTTAAAGGATATAAACCACCAAACTCAGAAAATAAAAAAAAATTCAATTTTTTCCAGAAAATAAAAGAAGTCATGTTATGAGGTCAGCATTACCCTGACACCAAAGCACATGAAGACATTATGAGGAAAAAATACTGCAGAACAGTATTTCCCATGACTGTAAATGCAAAATCTCTAATAAAATAACTAACTGGCCACCTCAATTTGCTGATAATGGAGACCTACAAAACACCTACATCTGACATCATTCAGTTCAGTTCAGTCGCTCAGTCGCGTCCAACTCTTTGCGACCCCATGAATTGTAGCACGCCAGGCCTCCCTGTCCATCACCATCTCCCGGAGTTCACTCAGACTCACGTCCATCGAGTCAGTGATGCCATCCAGCCATCTCATCCTCTGTCATCCCCTTCTCCTCCTGCCCCTAATCCCTCCCAGCATCAAAGTCTTTTCCAATGAGTCAACTCTTCGCATGAGGTGGCCAAAGTACTGGAGTTTCAGCTTTAGCATCATTCCTTCCAAAGAAATCCCAGGGCTGATCTCCACTTTATAGTTAAAACAGAATACTTTACTCCCATAGTAAGGAGCTCAGTCATGTCTGACTCTTTGCAATCCCATGGTCCATGGAATTCTCTAGGTCAGAATACTGGGATGGGTTGCCTTTCCCTTCTCCAGGGGATCTTCCCAACCCAGGGATCGAACCCAGGTCTCCTGCATTGCAGGCAGATTCTTTGCAAGCTGAGCCACCGGGGAAGCCCACTTTCCTCCTAACCACTTCTATTAAAACTTGTATTGAAAGTCATAGCCAGGGAAATTTAAAAACAAAAAAAACTGGAGGAAATTATACTTACGTGATTTCAAGGCTTATTATGAAACTAGTAATTAAGATGTTGTGATATCAGCATGAAGAAATTCATATAGGTCAGGGGAAAGGAAGAGAGAGGCCAGAAAGTTACCCAGACGTATATGGTCACTTGGTTTTTGACAAAAGTATCAAGGTGAGAAGAATATAGTTCCTTCAAAAAATAGCACTTGAAAAACAGGATATACATATGATCTTAACTATGACCCTTACCTCATATCATGTACAAAATTATCTCTAAATAAGTATAGATATAAATATAAGAGCTAAAATTATAATTATGAGAAAACACTGGAGAAAATCTTGGAGACTTTAGGTTGAACGAAGATGTCTTACTTGACCTATAACCTACCATAAGAATTGGTAAGTGGGGCTTCAACAAAATTTAAAACTTTTTCTCTTTGAAAGACACCTTTTCAAAAATGAAAAGGCAAGCCACAGACTAGGAGAAAATATTTGCAAAACATTTCTGATTGACTTTTATGTAAAATTTATAAAGAATCTTTACAACTCAATAATAAACCAGTTTTTCAGTGGACAAGGGAGTTGAATAAGCACTTTTCCAGAGATGGGATTTCCGTTGTTGAGCAGTCACTCAGTCGTGTCCAAGTCTTTGCGACCTCATGGACTGTGGCACACCAGGCTTCCCTGTCCTTCACCATCTCCCAGAAGGGATGCAGATGTGCATATAAAATAATAAAGTGATAAATACACATTCATGCACAATTGATATATACACAATCAAAAGAA
The DNA here is from genome assembly GCF_042477335.2 of Ovis canadensis. Classification (NCBI taxonomy): domain Eukaryota; kingdom Metazoa; phylum Chordata; class Mammalia; order Artiodactyla; family Bovidae; genus Ovis; species Ovis canadensis. Next base: position 179,658,514 of record NC_091247.1, on the reverse strand, counting down.
TTAGAAATGAACCAGAAAACAATTTTGAATTCAGTGTTCACTGAAATATTTTAAAAGGTTTTTTAAGAAACAAATATTTTTATAAAAGTTTAAGTTCATTTAAAGATTAGATCATCATTGATTTTGGCGACAAGATACCAAATTTCCAATTATCACCTTGTTGCTGTTGTTATTATGCTCATTCACTCAGTCATGTCTGACTCTTTGTGATCCCATTGACTGCAGCATGCCAAGCTTCCCGGTCCTACACTGTCTCGTGGAGTTTGCTCACACTCTTGTCCATTGAGTTGATAACGCCATCCAACTATCTCATCCCCTTGGCCCCCTTCTCCTCCTGCTCTCAATCTTCTCAGCATCAGGATCTTTTCCAATGAGTCAGTTCTTTGCATCAGGTGGCCCAAGTATTGGAGCTTCAGCAACAGTCCTTCCAATGTGTATTCAGGGTTGATTTCTTTTAGGATTGACTGGTTTGACCTCCTTGCTTTCCAATGGACTCTCAAGGGTCTTCTCCAGCACCACAATTTAAAAGCATCGATTCTTCAGCTCAGCCCTTTCTTATGGTCCAACTCTCATATCCATACATGACTACTGGGAAATTCATAGCTTTGACTGTATGGACCTTTGTCAGCAAAGTGATGTCTCTGCTTTTTAATACACTATCTAGGTTTGTCATAGCTTTTCTTCCAAGGAGCAAGCATCTTTTAATTTCATGGCTACAGTCACCATCCACAGTGATTTTGGAGCCCAAGAAAATAAAGTCTGTCACTGTTTCCATGTTTTACTTAGCTATTTGTCATGAAGTTATGGGACTTTATGCCATGGTCTTTGTTTTGTGAATGCTGAGTTTTAAGCCAGCTTTTTCACTCTCCTCTTTAATCAAGAGGCTCCTTAGTTCCTCTTTGCTTTTTGCCATTAGGGTGGTGTCATCTGCATATCCAAGCTTATTGACATTTCTCCTGGCAATCTTGATTCCAGCTTGTGCTTTATCCAGCCTAGCATTTCACATGATGTACTCTGCATATAAGTTAAATAAGCAGGGTGACAATATTCAGCTTTGATGTACTCCTTTCCCAGTTTTGAACCAGTTCATTGTTCCATGTCCAGTTCTAACTGTTGTTTCTTGACCTGCATACAGGTTTTTCAGGCAACAGGTCAGGTGGTCTGGTATTCCCATCTCTTTCAGAATTTTCCACAGTTTGTTGTGATCCACACAGTCAAAGGCTTTAGCATAGTCAGTGAAGCAGAAGCAGAGGTTTTTCTGGAATTCTCTTGTTTTTTCAGTGATCCAGTGGATGTTGGCAATTTGATCTCTGGTTCCTATGCCTTTTCTAAATCCAACTTGTACATCTGGAATCTCTAGGTTCATGTGATGTTGAAGCCTAGTTTGAAGGATTTTGAGCATTACTTTGATAGCATGTGAAATGAGTACAATTGTGTGTACAATTGTGTGGTAGTTTGAGCATTCTTTGGCATTGCCCTTCTTTGGGATTATAATGAAAACTGAACTTTTCCAGTCCTGTGGCCACTGCTGAGTTTTCCAAATTTTCTGGCATCTTGAGTGCAGCACTTTCACAGCATCATCTTTTAGGATGAAATAGCTTAGCTGGCATTCTATCACCTCCACTAGCTTTGTTCATAGTAATGCTTCCTAAGGGCCCCTTGACTTCACACTCCAGGATGTCTGGCTTTAGGTGTGTGACCATACTACTGTGGTTATCCAGGTCATCAAGACCTTTTTGTACAGTTCTTCTGTGTATTCTTGCCACCTCTTCTTAATAGCTTCTCCTTTTGTTATGTCCATACCATTTCTGTCCTCTATTGTGCCCATCTTTACATGAAATTTTCACTTGGTATCTCTAATTTTCTTGAAGAGATCTCTAGTTTTTCCCATTCTATTGTTTCCCTCTGTTTCTTTACTTTGTCCATTTAAGAAGGGTTTCTTATCTCCCCTTGCTATTCTTTGGAACTCTGTATTCAAATGGGTATATCTTTCTTTTTCTCCTTTGCCTTTCACCTCTCTTCTTTTATCTGCTATTTGTAAGGCCTCTTCAGACAGCCATTTTGCCTTTTTTCTCTGGGATGATTTTGATCACCACCTCCTGAACATTGTTATGAACCTCCATCCATAGATTCTCAGGTACTCTATCTATCAGATCTAATCCCTTGAATCTATTTGTCACCTTCACTGTATAATCATAAGGGATTTGATTTAGGTCATACCTGAATGGCCTAGTGGTTTTCCTTACCTTCTTCAATTCAAGACAATAAGAAGTTGATGATCTGAAACACAGTCAATTCCTGGTCTTATTTTTGCTGACTATATAGAGCTTCTCCATCTTTGGCTGCAAAGAATATAATCACTTTGATTTGGCTATAGACCAGACATCTGGTGATATCCATATGTAGAGCTGTCTCTTGTGCTGTTGGAAGAAGGTGTTTGCTGTGACCAGTGCATTCTCTTGACAAAACTCTTAGCCCTTGCCCTGCTTCATTTTGTACTCCAAGGTCAAACTCGCCTATTACTCTAGATATCTCTTGATTCCTACTTTTGCATTCCAACCCCCTGTGATGAAAAGGACATCTTTTCTAAAGGTAATTTACTTATTTATTTATTTTTGGATGTGCTGGGTCTTCATTGCTGTGCAAGTTTGTCTCTAGTTGTGGAGAAGGGAGGGCTCCTTTCTAGCTGCGGAGTGTGGGCTTCTCATTGTGTGTGGCTGCTTCTTCTGTTGTTGCTGCTGAGCACAGGTTTTAGGGCACGCAGCCTTCAGTAGTTGTGTTCCTGCTTCTAGAGCACAGGCTGAATAGTTGTGGCACATGGGCTTAGTTGCTCCTTGACATGTGTGATTTTCCTGAACCAGGGATCAAACCCAAGTCTCATGCATTGGCTGGTGGATTCTTTACCACTGAGCCACTATCGAAGCCTAGAAGGACATCTTTTTTTTTGATATTAGTTCTAGAAGGTCTTGTAGGTCTTAGAACACAGAACTGTTCAACTTAATCTTCGGCATTAGTGTTTGGGGCATAGACTCGGATTGCTGTGATATTGAATGGTTTACCTTGGAAACAAACCAAAATCATTCTGTCATTTTTGAGACTGTACCCAAGTACAAGACCTTTTAGAACTAACACCCAAAATAGATGTCCTTTTCATTATACAGGACTGGAATGCAAAAGTAGGAAGTCAAGAAACACCTGGAGTAACAGGCAAATTTGGCTTTGGTGTACAAATTGAAGCAGGGCAAAAGCTAATAGAGGTTTGCCAAGAGAATGCACTGGTCATAGCAAACACCCACTTTCAACAACACAACAGAAGACTCTACACATGGACATCACCAGATGGCCAGCACCAAAATCAGAGTGATTATATTCTTTGCAGCCAAAGATGGAGAAGCTCTATACAGTCAACAAAACCAAGACCAGGGGCTGACCGTGGCTCAGATCATGAACTCCTTATTGCCAAATTCAGACTTAAATTGAAGAAAGTGGGGAAAACCACTAGACCATTCAGATAGGACCTAAATCAAATCCCTTATGATTATACAGTGGAAGTGAGAAATAGATTTAAGGGACTAGATCTGATAGAGTGCCTGATGAACTATGGATAGAAGTTCATGACAGTGTACAGAAGACAGGGATCAAGACCATTCCCAAGAAAAAGAAATACAAAAAAAGCAAAATGGCTGCCTGAGGATGCCTTACAAATAGCTGTGAAGAGAAGTGAAAAGTAAAAGAGAAAAGGAAAGATATAAGCATCTGAATGCAGAATTCCAAAGAATAGCAAGGAGAGATAAGAAAGCCTTCCTCAGTGATAAGTTTAAAGAAATAGAGGAAAATAATAGAATGGGAAAGACTAGAGATCTCTTCAAGAAAATTAGAGATACCAAGGGAACACTTCATGCAAAGATGGACTCAATAAAAGACAGAAATGGTATGGACCTAACAGAAGCAGAAGATATTAAGAAGACGTGGCAAGAATACACAAAAGAACTGTACAAAAAAAGATCTTCATGACCCAGGTAATCACGATGGTGAAATCACTCACCTAGAGCCAGACATCCTGGAATTTGAAGTCAATTGGGCCATAGGAAGCATCACTATGAACAAGGCTAGTGGAGGTGATAGAATTCCAGTTTAGCTAAATCCTAAAAGATGATTCTGTGAAAGTGCAGCACTCAATATGCCAGTAAATTTGGAAAACTCAGCGGTGGCCCCAGGACTGGAAAAGATCAGTTTTCATTCCAATCCCAAAAAAAGGCAATGCCAAAAATGCTCAAACTACTGCACAATTGCATTCATCTCAGTTCAGTTCAGTCGTTCAGTCATGTCCAGCTCTTTGCGACCCCATGGACCAAAGCACATCAGACCTCCCTGTCCATCACCAACTCCCAGAATTTACTCAAACTCATCTCCATTGAGTCGGTGATGCTATCCAACTATCTCATCCTCTGTTGTCCCCTTATTCTCCTGCCTTCAATCTTTCTCAGCATCAGGGTCTTTTCAAATGAGTCAACTCTTCACATCAGGTGGCCAAATTATTGGCGTTTCAGCTTCAACATCAGTCCTTCCAATGAACACCCAGGACTGATCTCCTTTAGGATGGACTGGTTGGATCTCCTTGCAGTCCAAGGGACTCTCAAGAGTCTTCTCCAACACCACAGTTCAAAAGCATCAATTCTTCAGTGCTCAGCTTTCTTTATAGTCCAACTCTCACATCCATACATGACCACTGGAAAAACCATAGCTTTGACTAGAAGGACCTTTTTTGGCAAAGTAATGTCTCTGCTGTTTACTATGCTGTCTAGGTTGGTCATAACTTTGCTTCCAAGGAGTAAGCATCTTTTAATTTTGTGGCTGCAGTCACCATCTGCAGTGATTTTGGAGCCCCCCCCAACCCCAGAAATAAAATCTGTTACTGTTTCAGCTATTTCCCCATCTATTTGCCATGAAGTAATGGGACCAGATGCCATGATCTTAGTTTTCTGAATGTTGAGCTTTAAGCCAACTTTTTCACTCTCTTCTTTCACTTTCATCAAGAGGCTCTTTAGTTCTTCTTCACTTTCTGCCATAAGGATGGTGTCATCTGCATATCTATGGTTATTTATATTTCTCCCAGCAATCTTGATTCCAGCTTGTGCTTCATCCAGCCCAGCATTTCTGATGATGTACTCCGCACTCATCTCATATGCTAATAAAGTAATGGTCAAAATTCTCCAAGCCAGGCTTCAGCAATACATGAACTTCCAGATATTCAGGCTGGTTTTATAAAAGGCATAGGAACCAGAGATCAAATTGCCAACCTCTGCTGGATCATTGAAAAAGCAAGAGAATTTCAGAAAAAAAATATCTATTTCTGTTTTATTGACTATGCCAAAGCCTTTAACTGTGTGGATCACAATAAACTGTGGAAAATTCTGAAAGAGCTGGGAATATCAAGCTACCTCACCTGCCTCTTGAGAAATCTGTACACACGTCAGGAAGCAATAGTTAGAACTGACTGGACATGGAACAACAGACTGGTTCCATATAGGGAAAGGAGTACATCAAGGCTGTATATTATCACCCTGATTATTTAAGTTTTATGCAGAGTACATCATGTAAAATGCTGGGCTGGATAAAACACAAGCTGGAATCAAGATTGCCAGGAGAAATGTCAATAACCTTGGATGTGCAGACGACACCACCCATATGGCAGAAAGTGAAGAAGAACTAAAGAGCCTCTTGATGAAGGTGAAAGAGGAGAGTGAAAAAGTTGGCTTAAAGCTCAACATTCAGAAAACTAAGATCATGGCATCTGGTCCCATTACTTCATGGCAAATAGATGGGGAAACAGTGGAAACAGTGTCAGACTTTGTTTTTTTGGGCTCCAATATCACTGTAGATGGTGACTGCAGCCATGAAATTAAAAGATGCTTACTCCTTGGAAGCAAATTTATGACCAACCTAGACAGCATATTAAAAAGCAGAGACATTACTTTGCCAAAAAAGGTCTGTCTCATCAAGGCTGTGGTTTTTCTAGTAGTCATGCAGGGATGTGAGAATTTGACTATAAAGAAAGCTGAGCACCAAAGAATTGATGCTTTTGAACTGTGGTATTGGAGAAGACTCTTGAGAGTCCCTTGGACTGCAAGGAGATCCAACCAGTCCATCCTAAAGGAGATCAGTCCTGAATATTTATTGGAAGGACTGATGCTGAAGCTGAAACGCCAATACTTTGGCCACCTGATTCAAAGAGCTGACTCATTGGAAAAGACCCTGATGCTGAGAAAGATTGAAGGCAGGAGGAGAAGGGGACGACAGAGAATGATGAGATGGTTGCTGTGACACAACGGACATGAGTTTGAGTAAACTCTGAGAGTTGGTGATGGACAGGGAGGCCTGATGTGCTGCAGTCCATGAGGTCACAAAGAGTCATACAGGACTGAGCAACTGAACTGAACTGCCTTTCAGACTCTTTTGTTGACTATGAGGTCTACTCCATTTCTTCTACGGGATTCTTGCCCACAGTAGTAGATATAATGGTCATCTGAATTAAATTTGCCGATTCTTGTCCATTTTAGATAACTGATTCCTAAATTGTTGGTGTGCACTCTTGCCCTCTTCTATTTGACCACTTCAAATTTACCTTGATTCATAGACCTAACATTCTAGGTTCCTATGCAATATTGTTCTTTAAGGCGCTGGACTTTCACCACTAGACACATGGACAGCTGGGCCTCATTTCTGCTTTGGCTCAGCCTCTCCATTCCTTCTGGAGCTATTTCTCTGCTCTTTCCAGTAGCATATTGGATACCTACTGACCTGGTTGGGGGGAGGTTCATCTTTCACTGTCATATCTTTTTGCATTTTCATACTGTTCATGGGGTTCTCAAAGCAAGAATGCTGAAATGGTTTGCCATTCGCTTCTTCAGTGGACCAAGTTTTGTTAGAACTCTCCACCATGACCCATCTATCTTGGGTGGCTCTACATGTCATGGTCAAAGTTTCATTGAGTAATCCATATGATCAGTTGGGTTAGTTTTTTTTTAATTGTGATTAGTTTGGTTAGTTTTTGTTAGTTTGATTGTGTTAGTTTGGTTAGTTTTTGTGTGTGTGTGATTTTCATTCTGTCTGCCCTCTGATGGATAAGTATAAGAGGCTTGTGTTAGGTTCCTGCTGGAAAGAACTGGCTGTGGGGAAAACTGGGTCATACTCTGGTGGGCAAGGCCATGCTCAGTAGATCTTTAATCCAATTTTCTGTTGATGCTGTGTTCCCTCCCTGTAGTTTGGCCTGAGGCCAAGCTGTGGTAGGGTAATGGTGACCTCCTCCAGGAGGACTTAGTCCAGCTCACCACTGGACTTAGTCCTGGCTCCCAGCACTGCTGTTATCAGTGCCCCTGACCCCAAGGCAGGCCACTGTTGACTCACGCCTCCACCTGAGACTCCCAAACACTTACAGTCAAGTCTGGCTGAGTCTCCTGTGGGGCCACTGCTCCTTTCTCTTGGGTCCTGGTCTGCACAAGGTTTTGTTTGTGCCCTCCGAGAGTCTCTGTTTCCCCAGTCCTGTGGAAGTTCTGTAATCAAATCCTTCTGACCTTCAGAGTCAGATTCCCTGGGGATTTTCAGTCCCTTTGCTGGATCCCCAGGTTGGGAAGTGTGTTGTGGGGCCTAGAACTTTCACAGCAATGTGAGAACTTCTTTGGTGTAATTGTTCTCCAATTTGTAGATTGCCCACCTGGTGGCTCTATGTGTGCCGTGCTGTGCTTAGTTGCTCAGTCGTGTCTGACTTTGCAGTCCCATGGACTGTAGCCTTCCAGGTTCCTCTTGTCCATGGGGATTCTCCAGGCAAGAATACTGGAGTGGATTAGTCATGCCCTCTTCCAGGGGATCTTCCCAACCTGGGGATTGAACCCAGGTCTCCCGCATTGCAGGCAGGTTCTTTACCATCTGAGCCACAAGGGAAGCCCTATAGTGGGCTAATGGCAACCTCTTCCAAGAGGATTTGTGCTGCACCTCCTAGGACTGCTGCTCCGTGGCAGGTCACTTCTGACCTGGGCCACAGCAGGAGACCTCAAACACTCACAGGGAGGTCTGGCGCTCTCTTTTGGTCATGACTGCTCCTCTCCCTGGGTCCTGGTCCAAACAAGGTGTTTGTGTCCTCCAAGCATCTACCCTGTGGCAGCACCCAAATACATAAGCTCAGTTCAGTTCAGTCGCTCAGTTGCGTCTGACTCTTTCTGACCCCATAGACTGCAGCATGGCAGGCTTCCCTGTCCATCACCAACTCCTGGAGCTCACTCAAACTCACGTCTATCTAGCCTATAATGCCATCCAGCCATCTTATTCTGTCGTCCCCTTCTCCTCCTGCCTTCAGTCTTTCCCAGCATCAGGGTCTTTTCCAATGAGTTAGCTCTTCACATCAGGTGGCCAAAGTATTGGAGTTTCAGCTTCAGCATCAGTCCTTCCAATGAGTATTCAGGACTGATTTCCTTTGGGATTGACTGGTTTGATCTCCTTGTAGTCCCAGGGACTCTCAAAAGTATTCTCCAACACCATAGTTCAAAAGCATCAATTCTTCGGCACTCAGCTTTCTGTATAGAAATCCACACATGACTGCTGGAAAAACCATAGCTTTGACTAGACGGACTTTTGTCAGCAAAGTAATGGCTCTGCTTTTTAATAGTTGTCTAGGTTGGTCATATATAAGCTCAAAGGTGAAGAATACAGCTGTGGATACTTCACATGAATATAATTTTAGAATCTGCAGAATTTCAGAGAAGATGGTACACTGACTCTTATCTGGCTGATAACTTACAGCTCCAGGCTGATTTCTGTTGGAATAGAGTCTATTCTTTGTTGAAGGAGCAGAGCAACCCGTGGTTCTGTAGAGATGACAGGCGCTTCGCTCTCTGCATCACACCCATGTCTTTTCAAGAAGGAACAGACATTCGGATCTCACTGCTGGAGACCTCCATCTGCGGAATAAGAATAGCACAACAGAAAACCATCCCATGCTGTTTTGCTCTGGTCTGCATTGTCTCAATCACAGATCAAATGAGAATTCACTTGCTTTCATACTTGTTCAGTCTTCCTGGGGTTCTCTGTGTCTGCTAGCAAGCCTGAGGTTGATGGATGACTCTGGGGTGCCTAGCTTTGGGCTAAGTGTTGTCAGAACATCCAGAGGTTGGTTTGGAAACATGCTGCTCAGGTTTGGGGACTGGCATTCTATTATGGGAGACCCCCACAAAAGGCAGATTCTGGTGCCTCTTACCCATTTTTTGTGTCTGAAAATATACCGTGAGTACCTGTGAGGGAGGGGCCTGGACTATACACAGACTTATCTTACTCAATAAGCTTCTTGTAACTAGTGTGATGCACAGATAGGTAGGGTTTGAACCTTGAATCCATCAGGTACTTGACCTTTCTGTGTCTCAGTTTCCCCATCTGTAAAACTGGGTTAGTACAAGTTCTTGTCTAAAACGCTTCAGTTCAGTTCAGTCACTCAATCATATCCAGCTCTTTGTGACCCTGTGGTCTGCAACACACCAGGCTTCCCTGTCCATCAGATGTACTTTAGAATTCCAAATTTTTTCAAATTTTAGAAAAAAAATGCTGTGCATTCTGAGTATTACCTCATGTGCCAGCCGTGTGTGGAGCTGTACTGCACAGAAAATTCATTTATATTTACATTAATATTTCTGCAGGAAGATCTAGAAATACTCACAGTAAGTGAGAAAAATAGAGACTATAATTAGTTTCATGTTAGTTAAGGTCAGGTTTTCCTGCCAAGTGAGCTTGCTGCAAATCTATTAAAAAACCTTTTGACTTTCAGGATTTTGTAGACTTAAAAACTTCAGAGAAGGCGATGTGGATCTGTACTATCTCTAGGACCACTACTCAGCCATAGAGCTTTTGTGCAAATTAGAACAATACATCTTCTGGGTGGTCACAGCCCCTGTGCAGATAACTCGGCAATTGTGGTGAAAAAAAAAAAAAAAGCATCTCTTTTCAGAATGTATGTGCTCAGTCATGTCCAGTTCTTTGGGGCCCCATGGACTGTAGCCCACCAGGCTCCTCTGCCCATGGAATGCCCCAAGCAAGAATACAGGAGCAGGTTGCCATTTCCTTCTCCAGAAGATCTTCCTGACCCAGGAATTGAACCCATGTCTCCTTTGGCAGGTGGATTCTTTACTACTTGCACCACGTGGGAAGGGTAAATGTCAAATGTCAACCCCATCCTGAACCAGGCACCTTTGTGCAGTACACAACCTGTGCAACCAGACATAGCAGCTCTGATTAGCCTCATGCCTCAGAGTTGCTGGAAAAATACACAGTAAAGAAGACCCCCTCCCTCAGAGCTATGGCTCTGTCTCAGACCATTGCTTCTCAAATGTGAACGTGCTAATGAACCACATGGCCTCTTAAAATGTAGGAGGGCCTGTCTGGGGCCTGAAACTGTGTTTCTAGCAAGTTTGCAAGTAACATTCAGCTTTCCCAGAAACCTGTTCCTCCTCACGTGATCTCCATTAATGGCTCCAGTCTCCAGTGATTGTATCCCAAGCTGGTAACATGCCTCTCTTCTCGCCTCATTTTTCTCTTTCTCACTACACATTCATTTAGCTACTAAAAACCACAGATTATATCCTCTCCCCACCCCTTAGTATTTCTCCCATTCAAGGTTTCCCAACCTTGGCATGTTTCAGCCAGACAATTTTTTGTGTTGGATATCTGTCCAGTGGAGGGCAAAATTACCACTGTTCCAATCCCTTACCTTCCTTTCTCCTGCAATGGACTTGCATCCCTTCTTTCCTGGAGATGGTTTGATGTTTCATTATCATGTGTGTTTTGACTATGTTGTAACTACTAACATTCCTGTGTTCTCACTTGGTTATAAGTTCTAAGAATCTCCATATTCTTAGCATCCTGCTCAAGGTCTAACACGGATAGATGCTTAACATATTTAAGTAAGTGAATGAATGAATGAAAGTATCCCCTGACAGCTGCAGGCTCCTTGAAAGGGTGAGGATGCTCAGAACCCAGCTTGCAGGAGATCTGCCCAGGGCTACAGTAACACCTGGCCATGTCTGCTGGGAGCCTGACGTTGCAGACACCCAAAGCTGTTTCTGCTCCCAGACACTCCCGCCTGCCCTTCAGCCTTTGTCTTGACCCGTTTTTGTCTGGTCTCTCTACATGGCTCAGAAAGGTCATTTATCTTACTACTAGTCACCCAGGGTGCACCATGCAGCAATGCTATGTGAACAGCTGTTTGAATACACCTTTGTCCTTAACGGTACCCTTGACGCTAGATTTGGGGCTTATCACTGAAGTCCAGGTTAACGTGTCTGTCCAGACCATCAGAGTACTTATGGCTCATGTGTTCCATTCGTTAGACTTGCAGGCTCCTCTGAGATCCCAATTTAAATTTCAATTTTGCTGTTTGGCTTTTAGTTGAAGCCCAGCCTTTCTGAATAATTTATCCACAGCTGTTTTGGTAAGACACCAAAATAGACAACTGTGAGATGATAGAGAATGTAAGTATTGGTCTTTGCCCCAGTTTCTGATGCAGAGGTCCTGAAACCTTTGTAATTTTCTAAGTAATCAGAGCATCTTTTATTTTAATAGCCTTTGACACCAGTTCCCGAGGCAGAGCTCCTCAATCCCTTGGAATTTCCTGGGTAATAGCAATGTCTCTTTTGTTCTAATGAGGTAACTCTTGGTGGAGACTCTGGTCACCAGAAAGACCAGGTCATGATTAGAAGGTTGGAATTTTCAGCCCCATCCTTTGTTCTCCGGAAAGGGGAAAAGAGCTGGAAATGGAACTAATGATTGATCATTGCCTATGAGATGAAGCCTCCTTAAAAATTCCCACAGTGTGGGATGTTAGAGAGCTTCTGGGTTGGTGAACCCATGGAGGTGGCACTCAAAGGGGGCACGGAGGCTCTGTGCCCCTTTCCACACTTTGCCCATGCATCTCTTCCATCTCGATGTTCATCTGTCTTTTATCATATCCTTTCATAAGAAATTTATAAACAATACAGAAACTGTTTTCTTGAGTTCTGTGAGCCACTTTTGCAAATTAATTGAACCTGAGGAAGGGGTGGTGGGAATGATCAATTGGTCAGGAGCACAAGTGACAACCTGGACTTGGGGTGAGGGGTGAGTTGTCTTGTAGGACTGAGCCCTTTACCTGTGGGATCTGATGTTATCTCTAGGCAGATAGTGTCAGAATTGAGTTAAATTGTAGGGCACTCATCTGGTGTCTTCCCTGGTGTGGACTTCCCAGGTGACTCAGCTGGTAAAGAATCTGCCTGCAGTGCGGGAGACCTGGGTTCGATCCCTGGGTGGGGAAGATTCCCTGGAGAAGGGAATGGCTACCCACTCTGGTATTATGACCTGGAGAATTCCATGGACTGTATAGTCCATGGGGTTGCAAAGAGTTGGATACGACTGAGCAACTTTCAGTTTTTCACCTGGTGTCACAGAGAATTGCTTGTTGTGGGGAAAACTTCCCCACATCTCTTGTCAGAGAGTGATTAGTGATGTGAGAGGGAAGGAGAAACAGGAGGGGAACTGAGTTGTTCCTATGGCAACACAGGGAGAATTTTAATGTATTTGGACGAATCGTCTAGCTTTCTGCAACTATTTTAGTCTGAAATTTACCCTTTTAGTCTTCCAGCTCTTTTGTTGTATCCTCTCTTTGCTTGTATTTAATTAAGCTTTTGCCACTTCAGACAAAGTTTTAAAGTCTCTTCATTAACATCATCATTCCCAGAATTCACACTTCTGGCCCTCTCCCCTGTTGGTGCATCAGTGATACTGATTCCAATGGGCTAGGGGGTCAACCAGACCTGCATTTGAATCCTGTCTCTGTCACTTATAAGATGAGTAATTTGGGGCAAGTTATCTAAGCATTCTAACCATCTGCTTCCTTATCTGTAAAAACAGGGCAAGTATCTATGTGTGTACACCAGAAACTTACACAAGGTTGCAAATCAACCATACTTCAGCTTTTTAAAAACGGAAAAAAAAAAAAAACAAAAACCTATCTTAAAGTATCTACCTTGTTAGTTGCTGTAAGGATTAAATGCAAAACATTTAATGCATTACAAGTCATATAGTAAACTGTAAATTAATAGAAGTTAGTCACTTTTATGGTTAACTTTATGAAGCTAATTATTTTTGGAAAAGACTACATGAAAAGCCAACAATTTCAAGGCACCTGCAGTTGAATCTATGCTCCTTGTACAGAGAACCTCAGTGTACAGGTATCATTCCAGTAGGCAGAGGCCCTTCTTCCTTTGTTTCTTTTTAGGCATTTTTTTTCCATCCTGTTGCCAGCAAGCACAAAGTTGTTTCTGGCTTGATCTATCAGGTAAAGGTCCAAAGCTGGATGCAGCCACAAAAAATCTTCTCTAGCTGCTGGCTTGTCCAAACCAATGTGAAATTGAAAGCCCTTGTTATTCTCCCATAACGAGATGCTCTATTATTTTTAAAAACAAACATTGAAAAATAAAAAGTAGATTAATACGGAGACTGTTTTTCATTCCAGTCTCTTGTATTTCAAATTAATGGGGAGATGTAGGAACTTGGAGCCTGTGTTTCCTTGGTAGACCACTGAAAAAGAGAAGGGTAAACTGGTCTCCAATCTTAAATCTGAGTGTGAACTAGTTCTTTACTGCAGCTGCCTCTACCTTTTTTTTTTTTTCTCCTTATGTCTTCCATCTTAATCTCATTCTAATGCTGTTGCCTTAACTATGTTTTTGAAAGTTTTTACTTCCATGGTACCATCTAATTGCTAATTGACCTCTTTGGTGTAAAGCCACAGAGAGTCACAGTGTAGGATTTGGGTAGACACAACAAATTTTTGAGGCTCATTTTTCCCCCTAAAACTGAAAAACCACAGAGCTGAATTTTGTAATTTTACCAACAAGGAAACTTTGGTCCAAACTGAATGTGATTACCTCTAGATTGCAAACAAGTCCTTGGTGGATGAACTGGGGCTAGTGACCTCAGGGGTTCTTGTTTCTTTTTTTAAATTTATTTTTAATTGGAGGATAATCACTTTATAATACTGTGTTGGCTTCTGCCATACATCACCATGAATCAGCCATAGGTACACATATGTCCCCTCCCTTCTGAGCCTCCCTCCCACCTCCCACCCCATCCCACCCCTCTAGGTTGTCACAGAGAATCAGTCTGAGCTCCCTGAGTCATAGAGAGAATTCCCACTGGTTATCTGTTTTACATATGATAATGTCTATGTTTCCACGAGGGGTTCTTGTTAACCTCGACTCTGGCATAATTCAGATGTTGCTGCTTTTCTTGTTTCAAAGGGGAAGAGACTAAGGCACTGTCTGTGAGCTGTTCACAGCCAGCCAAGTGTTTGGAATCAGCAGGCTCTTCCATTCTGACTGTTCTGTCTACGGATTGTTAAGATGTGAGGATGAGGCTGTCGCTAGGAGAGGATTGTGGGCCAGGGGAAAGGTTGTTTGGTTTAGTTTTTTCTTTTTCCCTCATGTCAGTCTTGCTAGAATGTCACTTAAAAAAAAAAGTTTTATACTGGAAATGTCCATCATCCCAGAAACAAGATGTGTGATAAACTCCTTATGGTAAATGTAGACCAGATCAGTCTTTACCATCCTGTAAGTCATCCCAGGGTCCCAAGGACCCACAGTGTGCCAGCAGGGGTCAGAATTGTCCCTGGGGGGGATTCCCCCAGAGGGCTGTTTTCCATCCAACTCTCTTGGGTTTCTACCTATCCCCAGCCCCCCCCCATATGCATTCTTGGCTAATGGTTCCTCGTCTTTTTGGACTTTCTGAGAAAATATTTGAAATGGCTTTGGGTGCTGAAATGAAACTGTATTTTCTAATGCCATCCCCTGGAGGATGGCATGGCAGTCCACTCCAGTATTCTTGCCTGGAGAATCCCATGTACAGAGGAGCCTGGTGGGCTACAGTCCATGGGGTTACAAAGAGTCGGACACAACTTAGGGACTAAGCACAATGTCAGTTAACACCTACCATTATGAAAGTGATTTAAATACCAAAAATTGTAGGGAAGTTGTCACTTGAGAAAGGAGAGCTCTTGCCAAGAAAGGACACTTTGGCATCAGACACTCATGATTCTGCCTGGGGTTATTTTTGTTCACTTGGTGGGGGATTGGTAATAACCTCTGGCCTCGGCAGTGTCCTGGGCCACAGGCTGCTTGGTTTCTGTAGCTTCTGCCTCATCACCCAGAAGACACCTGCGGCACCATCAGAAATAAGGATAAGAGGGCATTTAGTCTTACTCTAAGGCGGGTAAGCTAAGACTGGGGGTGTCCTTACTCAGTTTTGCTTCCTGCTGACATTTACATTGTCCCAAACGAGACAGGGACAGGCCAAAACAGTCATATTCACTCACCATGTTAAAGAGCAGGTACGTTTCCCATTTGTTTAAGAAAACTAAGCTCCATGGGGACATTTCCCAAGCAGCTTCATTCAACCAGAGCAACGATAGCAGTGACTCCAGGAGTGGGAGGCAGCCAGGCCACTGGTGTTAACAACCTGCTGGTAAATGGACACACAGACCCTATATCTGGCATGATTGAAAAAATGGGGTATATTTTCTAATCCAATATTCTCATGTTAAAATGTTTACATGATACATTTTTAAAAATTAGGGTACAATAAAGTTGCAACTTTGAGATGATTTCTTCTTTGGCATATAAATAATTTTTATCAGTAAAGCTAAAAATAGCCATTAACGGGACTGAAAGAAGCTGTGTAGGATGTCAGAAAAGCAGCAGATTTGGAAAGGGAAAATAGGGCTTTGAAGGAAGGGTCTACAACTTCTGAAGTGAGGACAGTCGTGTCACTGAGTGCCACAACTCTTTTAAAATGATTTATTATTTATTTGGCCATGTGGGATCTTTAGCAGTGGCATGTGGGGTATAGTTCCCAACTAGGGACTGAACCAGGACCTCTGCATTGGAAGTGCAGAGTCATAGCCCCTGGACCACCAGGGACGTCCCAAGTGCCACAACTCTGAAGGCACGTTAACCCATATTGGAATATCGGCTCTGCCATCAACGCCCTTTAGCCCTCCAGGGCCTGTTTCCTTATTTTTCACAGGGATGGTAGTCTATACGATCAGGGTGGGCCTTTTAATGCATTCCTCTACAGGAATGAAGCTTCTGTTCTGTTTATCCACTAAACAGACAGGGTTTGGGTCTGTGGAGGCCAAGGCTGCCAGCGGGGTCAGCGTCTCTGTCTCTCCCTTTCTATCCTCTGATACACACGAGCAGGGCCCCCCACATGCTAAGGAGCACAGCCCACCCCACCCCTATAGTCCTATGTCGATGAGCCATGAACAAACCATACACAGAGAGAAGCTTCTTTTTTTCTTCAATTTAATTGAAGTTACTTAGAAAAATAATCAGGCTTGAATGGCTTTTCCTGGAAGAAGATTCATGAACATTTTCACGCTTTTGTTGGCAATGTGGAATTCAGCTTTCTTGAACAGCACAGTAAGATACAGGGAGAGTTTTCTACAAGCCCTCTACTGCATACAACTATGTAAAAAAAAAAAAATCACACTCCACAGATGTTAAATTATAGGTCCATACGCCATACTGAGCTTGCTCATAAGAAAACAGTACAGGCCGCCCCTCTGTGCCTCACAAAGTGTAACAGACTGAAATTCGCCTGTTAACGGCCGAGAGTCAAGCTGGTTGTAGAAGATCCTGCCGCCTGTTCGTAGGGTCCAGTTGGCTGTGGTGGAAAAAAGCTGGAGGAAATACTGGCTGTGGGGACTTTGTGGGAGTGATGTCAGTCCTGCTGACACAAAGGGGAAAGGGACTCTGGTCCCCAGGATCGCACAGAACAGGGCAGCTCAGATCACGTGTGTGTATGTGGAGGAGAGGGCTGGGCTGTGAGACATCTGCTCTGAGCCCCACTCACCAGGGACACAGTCCCTTAGCATCTGGCTAGCTTAGAATCAGGACTTTTGCAATCACTAGCTCAGCACTGGTCCAGACCCCACCAGCTAAGCTTTTGTTTTGGGAATTTTCTACCAGCAGGGATTGGACCCTGGTGCTTCCACACCTTTGCCACCAGGACACTGGTCTGATGAAGTTTCCACTGCCCACTGCCATCCTATGCCATCCATGTGAAAAGGCAAGACAGTGAAACTCACCTGGTGGACAGGTGGGAAGGAAGGTTTCCCTCTGAGACACCATAGGTCAGCAGACTGTCCTTTTTCCCAGACCAGCTGGGGAGGCAGAGATGGGAGAGGGTCTGGAGCATCTGCAGGAATTCAAACCCTGTGGCTAATAGAGTTGTCCAACCAAAGGGACAGGTTAAGCAGGAAAGTCCTTGTAAATGGTACTCTGTACCTGGTTTTGAAGACAAGGCAGCACCTTTGAAAAGTCGCTGGGAGATGGGACACCTGCCTGTACTTTTCTCCAGCTAAGCATGCAACAGAAAGCATGTTCAGTTTTCTTTAAAAAAAAAAAAAAAAAGGAACAAAAGAACCAAGAATTTTTATTTTCCAGGCACGTTTTCACCTATGGATTCTTTTTAACCAAGGACACAGAGTTCTTTCTACATTCTGCAAAAATGGTTGAATCTATTTTTTTTTAAGTTTTTATGGCATTAGAAAATAAACTATGAACACAAAACAGGAGGAGAAAGAGCCCTTCATGGTTGAACCACACGCCCTATGGTCCTGAAGGACACTCCTTCTCACTAGAGGGAGAAGATGGACGAAAGAAGGCATCATAGCTGATCAAAAATGGACGAGACACAGAAACACAAAGCTTGGGAAATCTACGTGAATTTCCACTTAGAAAAACAAAAAGGACATAGTGAAGAATTCCAAACTATAGAATTGAAGAAGCACTCGTTAAGGGTTGAGCAGTCAGCTTGCATTGAGCAATCTTAAGCTAGAATGCTGGGGGTCTAGCTGAGGCTTTATGTCCCCTCCCTCCTTTCTGTCCACACCACCCAAGATTTCTCTGCTCCCTGCAGCAGGGAGGGAACTGTGGCCCATGTAATATCCAGAATTAGAACCATTGCACGTAGGCAAAAATTGAATTCATTTGGTAAAGTACCATCACTGCTATAATAAATCAGGTGGGCACAGTGGTGTTGCTTTATTGTTGCTGCGTTTTGGATATTTTTGGAGGGGAGGGGTGAGGGAAGCAGTTTTTATCCTAGAAGACCTCAGATGTGCTAAAACAACCTAACCAAAGCCTACACAGAGCAATGCTAGCCCTGTGAGATAGTCTATAACATACAGCACCCTGCTCATGGAAAGTCAGGAAATGCCACGGACTCAATCAATCAGTGATGTTCCTGGGGATTCACAACACACAGCACACAATCAAGGCTCTGAAAAGTCCTGCAGAAAGGAAATGGACTTAGCTTTGTTTCCCAAAGACACTTGACCACAAAACCCTTATTTTGCATCACACCAACTCGTGTCTGGGGAGAACCTGTGTTCTCTGAAGCACGTTATCAGGAAATGCCAGAAACCTCTTTTATCAGTAGAAGCTTTGTCTCTGAGGACAGTTTCCCCTGCCTGGTCATAGGGTCCAGGAATAATAATACCAGAGAGAGTTGAAGTCTGTCCCTCTACTTGCATACATCTCTATCCATCAAGGGTATGGTCGCTGTGCCCTTTGCAAAGGGGAGAGAGAGCTTGGAAGAAGGTATACGACATTTTATAAATAGCTTCGGCCACCCTCTCCAGTGCATGCCTCACTCACATTCAGTAAAATAATTTTCTCAGTGAGACATGGCAGCTGTTGCTCACTGAGCTGGCTGTGAGCTTGCTGATACAGTTTTAATAGTTTCTGTGAATTATTCATTTTTTGTTTGTTCAGAATACTCTCACCTCTGTGCTATACACTGAATCAAAAAAACAAAAAGCAAAACTCACCCCCACCCCACCCCCTATTATTAGCACTATCATTATTATATACAGT
Source organism: Ovis canadensis (assembly GCF_042477335.2). Lineage (NCBI taxonomy): Eukaryota > Metazoa > Chordata > Mammalia > Artiodactyla > Bovidae > Ovis > Ovis canadensis. Next base: position 179,639,567 of record NC_091247.1, on the reverse strand, counting down.
CTCTGCTACCAACTCATTTACTGGCTATAAGAGGGAGGTGGCTCAAACTTCAACCATGGCCTCGGAAATGAGAAGCGTGCGCAGGCGTTAATTAGCAAGAAACAGGAAATGGAATGTTTCCAGCCTTCCAGAGGAAAGGGGCATGAATTACCATCCCAGAAGGCGGTCCTTGCTGCTCACTGCTGATGGTCTCAAAGGCGCTGATGGTCTCTTGGCCTCTGGAGGACATGGGAGAGGGTATGCCTGTGCCTGTGTGTACAAACAGTCTGCCTCTGACCTTCACCAGGAGTAGAAACGCCAGGCCATTGCAAATCCTCCGATGTCCGAGTCCTGCCACAAAATTTCAATCTTTTTTACATGGCAAAGAATAGAAAACAACACTTCTAGGCGGAGACCTGAATGCTCGGCTGGAAATGACAGGAGGAGGTGGTTGGCGAATATCTCCCTTTCCCTCAACAAGGCAGACATCACTAATCAGTTACAGCATTCTTCCATGCTGTGCCTGGCAAATCTCTTCTGGGGCTTAAAGGCAAATATTACCAATAAACTGGAATGGGCACATGACAGGGAATTGGTCACCTTTTGTGTTAGGCATAGAGCTTGGACTACTCAAATGGCCTGCTTCAAGCATGTGGTTTTCAAATTGGGCCATATAAAATGTGAATTTGTAGGTATCTGATCCTCCTGGGGTTATCCATGAAGAGTCCAAACCTCACACTAAGTCCACGGATACCAGGGGTTTGCTAATTGTCGAGCTGGATACTCTGTGTCTATGTAAAGCTTCTTGAGGGCTGAGACTATTGGTTTTGTTCAACGCTCTACCCACAGGGTCTAGAATTAGGCCTAGCACATAGTAGTTGCTCAATAAATACTTGTCGAATGTAAAGCAACAGCCATTTCACCTTCGTCACAACTGGCACTGCCAGTTAAACATTTCTGTACAAAAGCCTATTCTACCAGATTGCTAATTCTGGTGGGGGGAAAAAACCACAATCAGCTTTCTCCTTGGGATTAAAAAAAAAAAATCACTTTTCTTTAGCATGACATGACTGAAATCAGTCCCTTGCAAAGGTGGCTCTATTTATTTCCAGCAGAATTTTAAGACTGGTGGCATCAATGGACAGCACAATGGTTATCACAGTGACTGTGAGCGGTTAGTAAGGAGAACATTCATGCCCCTGCAGGAGCTGTTTGCAAGCACAGAATGAAAACATAGATTTCTTTGGAAAAGACGTTAAAATCTTGTTGCCCCCCCCCCCCAAAGAAATCTATACAGAGACCATGTTTAAATAACTATAAATAACTTAATTAGCATTTATGGAATGCACAATTCATGGAATTCACCAGAACACAAAGAAACCTCTGAGACAGTGTCATGGGATTCACGTCTAAAAAAACAAGGACACCCATCCTAGTCCCCTGCCAAGACAGCCGTCCTTCCCTAGTAAGGATTTTAAATAATTCTCACCATGCTGCTCGCAGCATCAATCCCCAAAGAAATATTAATTTACAAAATAACCCAATATCCATATAATTCTTTTTGACAAATAAAAATCTTAAATTAAAAAAAGCACGACTCTCTCTCCCCTCTCCCCGCCCACACCCTCCCCCCCACCCCCAACCTTCATTCCAATTTCAGGTAGCTTGGCACTGAGTAATTGAACATTAAAAAATCGAGTTTGTAGACTTCGTACAGCTGCGTCTGGTGCTCCGAGCTGATGTTCTGGAAGAACTCCGTGGTCATTTCATCAGTAGTTCTCGTGGACTTGGCGTAGGTGGGGAACTTCAGGTAGCTGCCCACGCCCGCCAGCTGCAGGACGTAATTGGAATCCTCCTCCAGCGTCTCGTACTTGCCCACGAGGTCGTAGTGGATGTGGCACGGGTGGCACAGCGAGTACACCGTCTGCCAGTGCTCGTTGAAGGGCTCCTCGCGCTGGGTGTGAGGGTCGATGAGATACGCCACGAACTCCTCGAACTTGACGTCGTCGCCCTTGCGCAGCGCCTCCTGCGTGGCGTTCTTGCGCTGCCGCTTGATGATCTTGGTGCCGTAGCGCTTGTGGAAGGAGGTGTTATACTTCTGCGTGAACTTGTTCCGGTAGGCGGACACCAGCCTCTCAAAGGGCTCCCGCACGAACAGGAACTTCATGTAGCTTTTCAAGCGGTGGTTGATCTCCGGGATGCTGTACTGGTTGAGGGTCTTCAGGTTGGCCGAGACGTGCGCCTCGTTGGCCGGGATCTGCATGGGGTCGCTGTACTTGCCGCGGCCGGTCAGGACCATCATGAGCCGCTTCCAGTTGGTGCACGCCACCTTGGGCACGTAGCAATAGATGAGCTCGTGGTCCTCGTCCACCACCAGGTGCTTCAGGTCGCTGGGGGTCAGCACCCGCCGCTTGCGGCTCGTGGCGCTGTTGGCCCGGCAGGTGTCGGTGACCTGGTCCCGCCGCATCTGATGCAGGACCGCCGTGCTGGAGAGCTCCAACTGCAGGGGAGACGAAAGAGGGGTAAGAGATCAGTACTTGGTGTGGGATGTTGATACGGGACCACCATCCACAACCACGATGGCCAACGTGGGCCACCAAGGCTGCCACTGCCAACCTAGATGGCCTGTCTCCATTTCCAGCTCTCTATCAGCTGTCAGGACTGTGCTGGTTCTCCGTTCCACTGAACTTCCTCTGGAGAGTAATAATAATGATCAACTGTAACTTGCCCATCACCCTCTACATCCCAGGCATTGTACCAGAGCTTCATATATAGAGTTTTTCTTTTCTTGAAAAGCTTGAACCATTATTGATTTATTGAACATCAAATAGCTTGCCACCATGCCAGGTAACATGCTGCTAGTCACCAGGGTTGCAGTCATGAAAAAGTACAAGGTAACTGCCCTTATCGAGCTGAAAGTCCAGCTGGAAAGAAAAGGAAACTGAGGTTCAAAGAGGTTGCTACTAGCTTGAGACCACATAGTAAGAGTCACTATTCAAACTCAGGTCTTCCTGGCAACCAAAGCTACCCCCTTTCCACTCTAATCTGATGTCTAGTCCTCCCATATTCTTGACTAAGGCAGGACAGAAGCCTAGAGTTCTGGAATTGGATTGATCTATCTCAAAGCAAGAGGATTCCATTTTTCTACAAGCCTATCACTGTGCACACCTGTCGCTTTTTGCTTCCTCAGTACCAGTGTCTTGATTCTCCTCTGGGAACCTGCTTTCCTTCATTCTCTGCTCCCTGCCCTCTCAAGCTGCTGAGCTGAGAGAATGCAGCCTGGAGCTTGGGGACAGAGAGGAGGGCTGCCATGCAGGGAGCACCAGACTGGAAATGAAGGGGGCTGAGCAAAGATGAGCAGAGAGACAGGGGGATGTATTTCCAGGGACATCATCTGAATACCCAGGTCCATATGTTGTTGAAACCAGACCCCCAAATTCTGGGCTTTGGGGTTACATTAGTCAGTATATTTGCTTTGGTGCATAAGGCAGTCTGTCTGGGTTATATCATTTGGAAGCAAAATATGTGGGTATTTACATGTATTACCTTTGAGCTTTTCCTCTCTGCCACATTCATCTACTGAGCCACCAATCCATCCACTCAAATTATGTTGTGAGGTCTGTCCCCTCCAGGCTGGACTGGGGGTGGCCTAGAGTTGGGAATGCAGAGGGATCAGGGAACTCCCTCCTCTAAACCGAATCAGTAGAGCGAAGGGCCTGAGTGGCATACAGGAAGCTGACCTTGCATTTCCAACTCTGAACCATAGTCTGTACAATTCATTTTAGAACATGCATGGGGCAATTGGGAAGGGCTTATATTAGGGACCTCAGAATGTGACCTTATTTGGAAATAAGTTTTTTAAAAAATACTTATTTGGCTGCGTCGGGTCTTAGTTGTGGCACTTGGGATCGCTTCGCTTCCAGGATCTTTAGTTGTGGCAGGCGTGAGTGCTAAGTCACTTCAGTTGTGTCTGACTTTTTGTGACCCTATGGACTGTGACCCTATGTGACCCACCAGGCTCCTCTGTCCATGGGATTCTTCAGGCAAGAATGCTGGGGTGGGTTGCCATTCCCTTCTCCAGGGGATATTCCCAACCCAGGGATTGAACCCACGTCTCTCATGTCTCCTGCATAGGCAGGAGGGTTCTTTACCACTAGCACCACCTGGGAAGCCCAGTTGTGGCATAAAACCTCATAGCTGCAGCATGTGGGATCTAGTTCCCTGACTGGGGATTGAACCTGAGACCCCTGCATTGGGACTGTGTAGTCTTAACCACTGGATCACCAGGGGAGTTCCTGGAAATAGGTTTTTGGGGTTTTTTTTTAGATGCAATTCAACTGAAGTCATACTGAGTTAAGGTGGTTTCTAGTCCAACGACTAGTGTCCTTACCAGGAGAGAACACAGAGACTCAAACACACAGAGAGAAGGCCATGTGATGGCAGAGGCTGGAGTAATGTGTCTACCAGCTAAGAGATGCTCAGGATTGGCAGCCACAACCAGAAGTGCGTGAGGGAAAGGAAGGGTGTGCCCCAGAGCCATCAGAGAGGACGGCCCTGCTGACACCTTGATTTTAAAACTCCAGCCTCCAGAGCTGTAACAGAAAATTCCTGTTACTTTAAGCCAGTGAATTTGTGCTACTTTGTTTTGGCAGTCTTAGGGAATTAATACAGGAGCCAAGCCTTCAGCCTATGACTTTGAGCAAATTGATATAAAATATAAGTGTATAAGAGTGGGTAATGTTATACATGATCATATTTTTACATAGAAGAGTAAGAAAAGAGTATTGGAGCACTAAGTAGAAAGTGGCTGCTGCTGCTGCTGCTAATTTGCTTCAGTCATGTCCGACTCTGTGCGACCCCATAGACGGCAGCCCAACAGGCTCTTCTGTCCCTGGGATTCTCCAGGCAAGAATACTGGAGTGGGTTGCCATTTCCTTCTCCAAGTAGAAAGTGGGTGAGACCTGAAATCAGAAGACCTATGCAAGACCCTTAACTTTTTAAGCCTTGGTTCTCTTATTTGCAAAGTCGGAACAGTGCCACCTACCCTGCAGGGATGTAGATTAAATCAAAGTATGGTTCAGCATTTAGAAAATAAGATCAGGTCTAGTTTAGGTACAAAGTATGGTACCCAGGGGCAATCCATTCTTTATGAAAGAAGAAAAAAATTAAAAATACGAGGCCAAAACTTTCAAATACAAATTTCACCAGCTCTGATTTTTGTTGCAGGCCAACCCTAGGTCATGAAGTTCAATTCATATTTATTTTGAACAGTAAAACTCTGACTTTTGCACATCCTGACTTCTGAGCAGATGTACTCATCACCTTAAGAAGAGCATTCATGCCACTTGAAAAAACAAATAGAACTGTTCTAAAAGAAATAGAAGGAAAAGGAGAGGGAAAGGGTGCATCAATTTTGTCCATTTAAATCACTACTGGACAGGTTTGAAGGCGTGAATGGCCAAATGAGCAGAGAAACGGGGGCACTTCCTACTTTCCCCTCAGTTGTTTTCAGTTGGAGACAATTGTACGGCTGGCTGACTCCCCAGGGAGGCAGTGTGTCAGCTAATACTGCACTCAGGACCACGAAGCCATGAAGAATGGAAACTATGCCATGGCGGCGTTTTACGTCCAGTTGCAGAGACAGAAAATAACTCAGAGGGGCTTTGAAATGTGGTATTTGCGGTTTCTTTCTTTTCCATTTCCTCCTCCGCCACGGCAGTCTAGGTGGCAAATGGCGCACCTGCTGCAATGAGGCAGCACAGTTCCCCTCAGGAGGACTTGGGGGCACACATCAAGAGAATAAGTATAGTCTCAATCCTGAGACACATTTGCAATTCCTTCTGAGAGGAAAAAACTCACCCAGGCCTTTAGTGTTGGATTTTTAAAATGAAATATTTTGTTTTTATTTAAACTTATATGGTTGCGCGCGGTCACTGTTGCTGCGCTCGGGTTTTCGCTCGTGATGGGGGCTGCTCTGTAGCTGTGCTGTGCAGGCGCCTCACTGCAGTGGCTTCCCCTGTTGCAGAGCACGGACCCGGTAGTTGTGGCACAGAGGCTTAGTCGCCCTGTGGCACATGGGATCTTCCCGGACCAGGGATCAAACCTGTGTCCCCTGCATTAGTGGCAGAGTCTCAACCACTGGACCACCAGAGAGGTTCTTAACTTCTTATTTGAAAATGATTTCAGGCTAGTGTAGATTTATTAAGAGTATAATGTATAATTTATTAAAAGTATAATGGTACTAAAGTATGCACAAATATAAAAGTAGGTAGATGAGACCAAACATTCAAATGATGGATGATGATGTTTTACTGGAACCAGGGCCCTGCCTGAAACATACAAGGTCTGCTCGGGGCTGGTGCACTGGGATGACCCAGAGGGATGGTACAGGGAGGGAAGTGGGAGGAGGGTTCAGGATGGGGAACACGTGTACACCTGTGGCAGATTCATGTTGATGTATGGCAAAACCAATACAATAAAGTAATTAGCCTCCAATTAAAATAAATAAATTTATATTAAAAAAACATATAAGGTACTTGCTGTCTGTGCTGGGACAGCATCTTTGCAGTGTGGCATTCCTCCACTATATGCCACTCAACACTCCCACCACTTTCTCATTTCTAGTTACTATAAATTCCAGCACCCTGTAATATCACTTGACCTTTACTAGGTCCAAATACATCATTTCTGTATTTTCTGTCTCTGCCCATTTCTAATGAGCCCAAGACAATAAAAATGGAGCTACACAGTACCACCACGGCCATCAATGAACACACGTGCCATCATTTCACATGGCAGGACTAGGTAAGGAGGGGTGGCCCAGGGATAATCCAGAAATGCTTTAACTTTTTCAAAAACACAAATAAGAGTACAAAATAAAAATTTAAATTAATTCTTAGAACTTGGATCCCTGGGAGCTCTATCTGTGGACCCCTGGAACCTTGGTTTAAGAAACCTGGATTAAGGAGAGCCCTGGGCGGGTCAGAGGGAGTAGAGGAATGCTTTGCCATCACGGTCAGGATGGAGCAGGAGAGATTTCGGATAGTGGCCTGGGCTGTTGCAGTTATCTCCACACTTGTTAGCAGGACCAACAGCAGGTTAGAAGTTGTAATCAGATAAACCACTGTTTCTAACCTTAAAGAAAATGCAGATCTGGTTATGTCATTTCCACACTTGTATCCTAAGCAGTTTCACAGCAGCTTTTGTAATGGTCCCAACTCTTCAGCAACTAATAACATTCTCTGAGTATCAGTTTGGGATCTAGTCAAGGGACCTACAGCTCTGGGACATCAGGAAAACGAGGGAGTAAAGAGCATTCTCTGGGGGAACAGTTCACTCCCCTGTAACAGACAGAAAACATGTGTCTTCTCCAACCATGTTTTATCAATTTTACAAAGGTTTGTTGTGCTGATAATTATCTGAGCTGTGAGATCAATCTCTAGCTCTTTAACTCCCTTTATCTCCCCTCTTTGTTTTTCTTTTCTCAAAAGTATTTGTACAAAGGACAGATGTGTGGTATAAAATTGAAATAGGAAAAAAAGAGGGCTGTGATTAAGGATCTCCTTTGGTGGTGGGCTTCCTTGTAGCAGGGACGAAATGGGAAATGTGATTAAATCTCATTGCTTTTATTCTCAGAAAGGAGAACCATTCCAATTGTTTAGGGCAGAAAATGTACACAGTCTTTATAATTTGTTTTTGGCTATGCTGGGTCTTCACTGCTGCTCGGGCTTCTCTCTAGTTGCAGGGAGCAGGGACTACTCTTTAGCTGCACGGGTGTCTCATTGCAGTGGCTTTTCTTATTGTGGAGTACGGGCTCTAGAGCACAAAGGCCTCCGTATGTAGCACGTGGGCTCAGCAGTTGAAGCTCCTGGGCTCTAGAGCACAAGCTTAATGGCTGTGGCTCATAGGTTTAGTTCTCCGCAGCCTGTGGGATTTGACCAGGGATTGAACCTGCACCTCCTGCATTGGCAGGCAGATGCTTGACCACTGAGCCACCAGGGAAGTTCAGAAAATGTACACAACCTTAAGGGACTCAGAAATTTGACTCGAGGAGGGAGATTGTTGGATTCAGTCTGCCCATGTTGGCATATTCAGAGGGTCACTTTCTTTACCAGACACTAGTATCATGCCTCACTACCACCTGTGTCTACAGGGTGTTCCAGCATTCACAGAGCATGTTTACACACCGTCCCCTGTAAAGGTCCCATTGGGACTCTTCCAGACCCTATTAAAAGGAGGTTTACATTTAGCAGACCAGCCCAAGCTTCCAGCCATGTATCATCTTTTTCTGGGCTGGCTCCTGCCAGGTATTAACAATACTTCACATGAATGGTTCTCAACCCCGAGTATGCATGGTAGTCAGCCACAGGGCTTGTTGAAACACAGTTTGCTGGTTCGCACCCCGAGTTGCTAAGTCAGCAGGTCTGGGACAGGGCCTGAGAATTTGCATTAAAGTTCCCAGGTTGTCAGTTTGCTGGGGCTGCTGTAACAAAATACCATTTCTGCTTAAGCAGCAGAAATGGATTTCCTGAGTCCTGGAGGTACAGGCAGGGCTGGTTTCCTGAGGCCTGTCTCCTTGGCTTGTGTGTGTCTGCCTTCTTGCTGCCTTTTCACCTGCCCGTCCCTCTGTGCATCTTTACCCTTTGCTGTCTCTTCCTCCTCTTATAAGAACACTAGTCCTGCTGGGTTAGGGCCCACCCTAATGGCCTCTATTGAATTCAGTTATCTCTTTAAAGGGCTTTCCAGGTGGCTCACTGGTAAACAATTTGCCTGCCAATGCAGGGGATGTGGGTTTGATCCCTGGGTTGGAAGATCCCCTGGAAGAGGAAATGGCAACCCCCTCCAGTATTCTTGCCTGTAAAATCCCATGGACAGAAGAGCCTGGCGGGCTGCAGCCCATGGGGTCACAGGCACAACTGAGCTCACACACACACACTCCTCTTTAAAGACTCTATCTCCAAACAGGGTTACATTCTGAGGTACTGGGAGGTTGAGACTTCCACATATGAATATTGGGGGTGGGCACAATTCAGCGCATTACACCAGGTGATGCTGATGGTCTGAGGACCACACTTTGAGAACCACATCTTTATACTATGAGGAAAGGACTGTAATCTAACATCTTTCACCAATTCATAGCTAGTCTTTTTTTTTTAATTGGAGGAAAATTACTTTATAATGTTGTGCCAGAGCTAGTCTTAATTATAGAACCCTGAATCAAGTTCGTCATTTGCTGCCAGGCAACTCCCAGGTCTACTTCCAGCTCCAGCCCCAACTCCCCTCACCTCCCTTTGATCTCCCAAAAGTATCAATTAGGTCAGAGAAAGGCTGATTCTAGGAAACCATGGACATGGCTACAGGCTCTGAGCTATATCTTGCGTTCTCATTTAGCTATCTATTTTTAATTTGGACATTTAAAAAAGGCAAGTATAATTAGTTGAAGTACCAAATTTAGGGACTATTTGAAAAAAGTCTTTAAAACTTTACTACGTTTCATCTTAAAAAGGAAGGGAGGCTGGTTTCCCTTAAATTAAAACATCTTTTGTGGTGTTTACAATTTCTTTCAGACACAAGAACCCAAATGGAAGGAGGAACAGCTGGTCCATTTTACTGAGTGGAGGAGATGCAGAGGAGTGGAAACCCAGAGAAAAAGGTAAATTTAAAGGCATCCAGAGAGTGCAGACCAGCAGAACCTGTCATTAACAACTGTCTGCTTGGACCTAGCCTCAGATTATCCACTTGAAAATCCTGGTGGCACTGCCATCATCCTGTCGATTTTATTTTTTTTAATATTTATTTGGCTGTGCTGGGTGTTAGCTGGGGCACGTGGGATATTTGATCTTCATGGCAACATGGGGGATCCTTAACTGTGGTTTGCAGGATCTTTTTGCTACAGCATGCGAACTTAGTTTCGGCATGTGGGATCTAGTTCCCTGAACAGGGATCGAACCTGGTCCCTCTGCATTGAGAGCACGGAGTCTCAGCCAGTCAACCACCAGGGAAGTTCTTCTGTTGAATTTTGTAATTGTGGGGAAGGAGAGGAAAATCCAGTGATCTGATTTGTTGTGATTCTATTCTCTTTCCTTCATTACAGAAATTCCTAAACTCTCACCTAAAAGGCTAGTCACAGAGGAATCCGCAAAGAAACCACATCCATAGCAGAAAAGAGGCCCGAGTTTATACTGGCTACCACTTTTTGAGCCACCGTTAATCCTTGCACTCTAGGGGACAGGTATTGTTAGTATTCCCAACTTATGGATGAGAAAACTGAGGCACAGGGAGAACAGGTAACTTAAGATCAGGGAGCTAGGAGCTGGGGCTCGAATCCATGTAGCCTATGCTCTGAGCCCCTGCACTGTGCAGCCTCCCAAGAAGTTACCAACTCCAGGGCAGCTGCTGGAGCCATGAGTCTCTGTGCTGACAGCTCACAGGGGAGACTTAAATACCACTGAAGCTTGGGGGCCCCACCCTAGAGATCTGATGCCATTGCTTTGGGTGTGGCCAGCTCCCTGGGGATTCAAAAGCTGCCCAGGTGGGGGTCACTGTCTTAGAGGCTCCAGTGCTGGCAGCTGTTAACTAAAGCACAGAGTGGACTTGAGCGATGATCTGTGTGTGATCTTGGGCAAGTTTCACTTTCCTAGTCTTCAGATTTGAAATTGGGGGCTTTCCATCCTGTAGGGCCAGAGATCAAAGGTCTAGAAGGCCATAATCCTGATGTCTTTGGCTATATCCTTAGCGAACTGCTAGGAGTTCTATAATGCTTAAAAACTTTTATGTTTAGAAAAGAAGAAAAAGCCTTTGAGCCTTTAAAGAGAGAATCTAGTCTGAACCTGTTGCAAAACTTAAAGGGTTTAGGAAAGCAGTGATTTCACATTAATGGACATTAACATTGCCAGAGAAGTTTAATTATAGCTGATTTACAATGTTGTATTAATCAGGCTTCCCTGGTGGCTCAGATGGTAAAGAAATCTGCCTGCAATGCGGGATACCTAGGTTCCACCCCTGGGTTGGGAAGATCCCCTGCAGGAGGGCACAGCAACCCACTCTAGTACCCAGGCAAGAGAAGCCTTGCCTGGGGACCTCATGGGGTCACAAAGAGTTAGACATGACTGAGTGACTAAGCACAGCACATACGGCAAAGTGATTCCTTATACATATATACATTCTCTTAAAATATTCTTTTCCATTATGATTTATCATAGGCTATTGAATATAGTTCTCTGTGCTAGACAGCGGGACCGTGTTGTTTACTCATTCTGTATATAAAAGTTTGCATCTATTAACCCCAATCTCCCACTCCATCCCTCCTTTAGCCCCCTCCGCCCTGGCAACCACGTCTGTTCTCTATGTCCATTGTTTCTGTTTCATAGATAGGTTCATTTGTTTCCTATTTTAGATTCCACATTTAAGTGATATCAGATAGCATTTGTCTTTCTCTTTGTGATTTACTTCACTGAGTATGATAATTTCCAGTTGTGTCCATGCTGCTACAAATGGCATTATTTTGTTCTCTTCTATGACTAAGTGGTACTCCACTAGGCAGCATATTCAAAAGCAGAGACGTTACTTTGCCAACAGAGGTCCGTCTAGTCAAAGCTATGGTTTTTCCAGTAGTCATGTATGGATGTGAGAGTTGGACTATAAAGAAAGCTGAGTGCCAAAGAATTGATGCTTTTGAACTGTAGTGTTGAAGAAGACTCTTGAATTGCAAAGAGATCCAACCAGTCAATCCTAAAGGAAATCAGTCCTGAATATTCATTGGAAGGACTGATGCTGAAGCTGAAACTCCAATACTCTGGCCACCTGATGTGAAGAACTGACTCACTGGAAAAGACCCTGATGCTGGGAAAGATTGAAGGTGGGAGGAGAAGGGGATGACTAGAGGATGAGATGGTTGGATGGCATCACCGACTCAATGGACATGAGCTTCCAGGAGTTGGTGATGGACAGGGACGCCTGGAGTGCTGCGATTCATGGGGTTGCAAAGAGTCGGACACGACTGAGCGACTGAACTGAACATGTCCTAGCTGTTGTGAATAGTGCTGCTCTGAGCATAAAGGTTCGTGTATCTTTTTGAATTATAGTTTTCTCTGGGTATATGCCCAGGAGTGAGATTGCAGGATCATATGGTAGTTCTATTTTTAGTTTTCTGAGGAACCTCCATATTGTTTTCCACAGTGGCTGTATCAAACTTACATTTCCATCAACAGTGTAGGAGTGTTCCCTTTTCCTCACACCCTCTCCAGCATTTGTTATTTGTAGACTTTTTAATGACGGCCTTTCTGACTGGTGTGAGGTGGTAGCTAATTGTAGTTTTTATTTGCTTTTCTCTTATAATTAGCAGTGTTGAGCATCTTTTCATGTGCCTATTGGCCATCGGTGTTTTTTTCTTTGGAGAAATCTCTATTTAGATCTTCTTCCCATTTTTGGATTGGTCTGTTTTCTGTTGTTGAGTTGTATGAGCTGTTTGTATATTTTTGGAAATTAAGCACTTGTCAGTTGCATCATTTGCAAATATTTTCTTCCATTCTGTATGTTGTTTTTTGTTTATGGTTTCCTTTGCTGTGAGAAAGATTGTGAGTTTGTTTAGGTCCCATTTGTTTATTTTTGCTTTTCTTTCTTTTGCCTTGGGAGACTGACCTAAGAAAACATTGGTAGAATTTATGTCAGTGAATGTTTTTCCTGTGTTCTCTTCTGGAGTTTTATGGTGTCATGTCTTATGCTTAAGTCTTTAAGTCAGTTTGAGTTTATTTTTGTGTATGCTAAGAGCGTGCGTTCTAACTTCACTCTGATTTACATGCGGCTGACTTTCCCCACACCACTTGCTAAAGAGACTGTCTTTTTCCCATTGTCTACTCTTGCCTCAGGAAATTGGTTTCTTAGGATTTCAACTTGTCACCTGTTTAATTACAAGGAATGAACTGCTACAGGAGCTCACCCTACCTTTCCAAAGCAAAAAGAAGGAAAACATGCAATGGATGGGAGGGCTTTTGAGCCCTGGAAAGGGTGAGGCGGGGGTTGCAGGCGACCCTGGGTGATAGAGGGCTTCTGGATGCAGCCTCCCAGCCAGGCTCAGCTGAGCTGGGAGGTGAGCTACGGTGCTGAGCTGCATTTTAACCTCGGGCACTTGGAGGGCAGAAACAAGCAAGCAGAGTTTTTTTTTTTTTTTTTTTTTTTTTAGGCTAGTGGTTAAGGTATGTCTCTTCTATGCTGGGTTTAAATTTGGTGACCTGGATTAGAGTCAGTGCCTACTCAAATGCCCTCCCAAGCCAGCAGGGAGTCAGTCCCTGGCCCACTGAAGGTGTGGGAGATACCACTTAAATCTTGGTCATGTAGTCAGGAGGGAATGGGGACCTAGCCTTTTGAATTCTCAAGAAAATCAGAAAGCCCAATTTTATGCATTCTCAAATGTTAACTATAATTTATTTTTTTTAACCCCACTTTTTTAATGGTGTTTAAAAGATTTTTTAACTTGTTTGGGCTGGGTTTACCTGAGGGCCAGCAGTCGGCGCCCTCATCCAGGCTTTTGAGGACAGTGAGGCTAGTAAGGAAGAGCCCTCTCCGGAAGGGCTGTTCTGAGCTGGGCCTACCACAGTTGCCTCCTGTCCAGCTGCCCTGCTCAGCTTAGGAGCTGTAAGCAAGTGGGGGTGGGGGCAAAAAACCTCAGGTGGAATGGGCCAGACTGCAATTAGGAAAGCTCAGGATCAGTGGTTATTAAGAGACACCCCTGGAACCTCAGTGCTCCCCACTCCACTTTTCCTTGTAACACCTCCTCCTAACGTTCTGATTACTGTCTATTTTGTGTGTCTCTCCCTTCTAGAATGTAAACTCCAGGAGGGCAGGTACTTCTCACTTTTTGTTCTTTGTGTCTTCTGTCCCTGGCACATGGTAGACACTCAGAGTTCTGTTGAAGGAATGAACAGATGCATGCAGGAATGAATGACTTGGGGGTGACAGAGATTTTAAAGGCCACAAAGTGGCTGCTGAGGCTGCATGGGCCTCCTGGTGCCTCAACCTGCAGCCCAGCCCTTCTTCCCACGGAGGATTGCTGACAAAGATCCTGCAGCTGCAGCACAAGAGCTTAGAATCAGCCCCAAGGCCAAGAGACCGGCAGCTGGGGTGCTTGGCGCTGGGTGGAAACGGGCTCAGGGTGCCTGCAGTGGCCTTTGATGCAGTGAGGGGGAGGGAATCTGGCACTTTCCACCTGAATGGTGAGGCCAGGAAGCAGGAGGCGCGGCAGAATTACTCAAGAGGGTGCCAGTGCCAAGGGCCCCCTTTCAGCCTGACCAGATGTGGCTGGAGGGGGCTTATTTCCATCTCACATCAGCTGTTCGGGCTTCCGGAAGCCTGGGCAGGGTGCGGGAGGGGCAGAGGGTTGAGGATGCGGCTCTTGCCAAGCTGGATGGGCGTCCGATGAATGGGGGCCCAGAACTGGGACAATGGTGGGGAAGGGATGTGGCGCCCACGCTGCTTGGGGCGGGGGGGTGGGGGGGCGGCCCTGGGTTTCCTGGGAAAGCAGCAGTCAGAGGGCAGGAAGAATGTGCACCTGCTGACTGGCACTTTGGGACCCTAGAAATCACTCATTTGGAAGGGGCGGGCTCCACTGCACAGCCTCAAAGGGCTCACGCCACCCCCCCAGCCAACAGTGACTTCTGGGGGCTGTCAGCACCCCATCCAGATAGGGCTCCAAGAGGGCAACACTCTTCTGAGGCAGAGGGTAGCAACTCCTGCCCCCAGCTTCTTCTGCTCTCTCCCTCCTTGGGACGAACTGGCTTCATCAGTTCTCTTCCTAGACCCACCAGGATGTTCTACTGCTCATATTTTGCCCGGATCACTTGACACCCTCAAGTCTTAGTTATCCTACCTGTAAAATGGGGGCAACAATAGTATCACCTTCTCAAGACTGTTTAGAGAATTCAGTGAGAACCTACCAGGAAAGCACTTAGCACTGTGCACACAGCAGGCACTCAGTAAACAGTATCTCTATCATTTTAAATATTACAGAGGTGGCTGATACTGCAAGCATATCACCCTGCCTTCCTCAGCCTGATGGCACTTCTCAATCAGCAGTGTATGTCAGAAGCATAGCACATCTTTGATGCAATGTGGATTCCTAGACACCTCCACAAGAAACTCTGACTCAGTGGGTCTGGTTGCCTGCTCTGGATGGCTGCCCTAGGGTGATTCTACCATGTCAGTTCCAAGGTTGGTGGTCCTGGGTCCCATTTGAAAACTGCTGACCAGACATTACTTTTACATGAACAGGATCTGCAGTGAACATTCAACACATTTTTCATCTGCAAAACCCCTGGCTTAGGGCGATTCAACATCTCACTGACATTGGTGACGATTGGAAAAAGTTGGAGGCAACTTGGATTGGCAGCTGCTAAGCAAACTGGAGATCTGAAGAGCAATTTTCTAGCTATAGAGAGATTAGCTATTAATATGCATTAACAGACTGTACAGTATGCATGGAATTTCAGAGTGAGTGAACTGTGGATTGAGAGACAAGCATGTTTCAACAGTATCCCATTTCCCTATTGTTCAAAGGGTACATTCTTGGGTTTTCATGTCTGCATGTTGTGTTTCCTGGTGAGGGCAAGGCTAGTCTTTCATGAGGAGAGGCAGAAGCAGCTCTGAGAGGGGGCCCCAAAGGAGCCATTTCCACCACCTTCACCTAGGCTCTTGTGTGTCAAGCTCCTCCATCCCGATCATAGTTAGAGCACCATGAATGATGTAGGTTCAACTGACTTCCCTTCTCCAAGGCTTTTAGGACAGGACCTGGGTATCTTTTGTCAAGTGCTCAATGCCCAATACGTGCAGGACTTAGAAAAGAGTAATTAGGAGGAGAAGGGGATGACAGAGGATGAGATGGTTGGATGGCATCACTGATTCAATGGACATGGGTTTGGGTGGACTCCGGGAGTTGGTGATGGACAGGGAGGCCTGGCGTGCTGCGGTTCATGCGGTCACAAAGAGACACGACTGAGCAACTGAACTGAACAACACATTAATGCCTTTCCCCTCCCTCAAGGATGATCCATCTGGGATGCTACTGAAAGTGCCACAGAAAGACCATTTACCAGTTGCTTATGGAGAAACTTAAGAACATGGGCTTCTTCTAGGCACTTCAGGTCACTTCTGGGGACATACCCATAACACAGCTGTACATGATGTCATGGACTTCAACCAGGGGCTCACAGATTAATAAGATTCTCAAGTTAATGGCATTAAGGGTTGGCATGGCTTTCTTTCTGTAGATCTTCAGAGTACTTTCCCATCCCTAGACCTTGGATGGAGAAGGGAATGGCAATCTAGTATTCTTGCCTGGAGAATCCCATGGACAGAGGAGTCTGGCGGGCTACAGTCCACAGGGTCACAAAGAGCCGGATATGACTGAGGGACTAAACAACAGAGCCCTTGAAACACAGCTTCAGAGTCAGAGAATACTTTGTGATCACCTGAGATCACATGCTTATTTTCAGATAGAAAAACTGAGGCCCAAAGATGCTAATCCCTCCACTCACTCCCAGGAAGTGGGGAAGCTGGGGCTGCAACCTGAATCTGCTGCCCCTTTGTGCTGCTGGACTGTAAAAAGAAGTTTCTCATCCCATCCTCCCAGCAGCGCATGCACGGCACAGGGATGGATCCAGGAACAGAGTGAAGGGACAGCCAGCCCAAGTGCCACCTCCATGGTGCTAAAACATCTCTGTGAGGTTACAAAACAACCCTGCTTCCACCAACTTAGGAAGTCTTTTGATAACACATGTAGAGTCATGGTCGGTGGAATTCCTGAAGCTGAACAGGAGCCAGTGACCTATTTTACTATACACTATAGGGACCATGGGGCTTCCCAAGTGGCTCAGCAGTAAAGAATCTGCCTGCAATGCAGAATACCTGCAGGAGACATGTGTTCAATTCTTAGGTCAGGAAGATCCCCTGGAGTAGGAAATGGCATCTCACTCCAGTATTCTTGCCTGGAAAATCCCATGGACAGAGGAGCCTGGCAGTCTACAGTCCATGGTGTTGCAAAGAGCTGGACACCACTGAGTGACTAAACAACAACAACAAATAGGGACCATGGCATAGATTCCCCTGGGCTGGCTTGATTGAAGAACCCACAAAGGAAACTGAAGTAAGAACTAGGAAAAGTCTGATTTTTTAAGAACAGTGACTGCTGTTTGCAGATAACGTGATATTACACAAATAAAATCATAACGGTGCAACTAGAAAACTACTAGAACTCATCAATGAATTTGGTAAAGTTTCAGGATATAAAATTACCACACAGAAATCTCTTGCATTTCTATCCATTAACAACAAAAAAATCAGAGAAATTAAGGAAACAATCCCATTTACTCTCACATCAAAAAGAAAATACCCAGGAATAAACCTACCTAGGGAAGCAAAAGACTTGTATTCTGAAAACTATAAGACACTGATGAAAGAAATTGAAGAGGACACAAATATGGAAAGATACACCATGTTCTTGGATTGGAAGAATCATTATCATCAAAATAACTGTACCATCCAAGGCAACCTACAGATTCAATTAATTTAATCCCTATTAAATTACCAATGGCATTTTTTCACAGAACTAGAACAAAAAGTTTTACCATTTGTATGGAAACACAGAAGGTTCCAAATAGCCAGAGAAATTCTGAGGAAGAAAAACTGGATGGCTGCATGTAAAAGAATGAAACTAAAACAGTCTCTAACATCACACACAAAAGTAAACTTGAAATGGATTAAAGACCTAAATGTAAGACCAGATACTACGAAACTCTTCAAAGAAAACATAAGCAGAACACTCTCTGACATAAATCACAGTAACATCTTTTTGAATTCACCTCCTAGAGTAATGAAAATAAACACAAAAATAAACAAATGGGACCTAATTAAACTTAAAAGCTTTTGCACTGCAAACAATAAACAAAATATAAAGACAACCTACAGAATGAGAGAAAATATTTGCAATCTATATCACTGATAAGAGATTAATCTCTATATAAACAGCTCATATAGCTCAATATAAAAAAAAAAAACAATCGAAAAATGAGAAGACCTAAGTAGACATTTCTCCAAAGAAGACATACAGATGTCCAAAAAGCACATGAAAAGATGCTGATTATCACTAAGTATCAGAGAAAGGCAAATCAAAACTACAGTGAGGTATCACCTCACACCCATCAGAATGGTCATCATCAAAAAGCTGACAAACAGCAAGCGCTGGAGAGGGTGTGGAGAAAAGAGAACCCTCCTACCCTGTGAGTGGGAATGTGAGGTGGTACAGTCACTGTGGAGGACTGTATGGAGGTTCCCTAAAAACTAAAACTAGAAATACCATATGATCTAGCAATCCCACTCCTGGGCATGTATCAGGAGAAAACCATAATTTGAACAGATACACGCACCCTTAAGTTAACTGCAGCACAGTTTACAATGCAACCTAAATATCCACTGATGGATGGATAAAGAAGAATGCAGTTCATGTATACAATGGAAGTTATTTGCAGCAACATAGATGAAACTAGAGATGATCATACTAAGTGAAGTAAGTCAAAGACAAAAATCATAGATCAATTATATGTGGAATCTAAAAAGATGATACAAATGAACCTATTTACAAAACAGAAAAAGACAGACTTTGTAAACAAATTTATGGTTACCAAAGGGGAAAGGTTGGGGGTGGAGATAAATTAGGAGTGTGCACTTAACAGATACACATTGCTATATGTAAAACAGATAATCAACGAGGACCTACTGCATAGCACAGTATTCAATATTCTGTAATAATGTATATGGGGAAAGAATCTGAGTAATGTATATATATGTACACCTTTGCTGTATACCTGAAAATACAACCTTGTAAATCAACCATACCCTAATATCAAAAAAAAATTTAAAAATTAAAAAAAAATTAAGAATGCAGAAAACTAAAAAAACAAAAGAACAGTGACTGGGCCAATGGAAGAAGAAAATAAGTAACTCAATTTCAGGACAGAATTTTTACAGAAAATCAGTGTCTCCCTGATCCCATAAAATGAATACTCAACAAATATTGAGAGTATTTGGTTTCTTACACTGCCTACGAAGCCTAGGATGCTGCTCAGCCAGCCTGACACAGAGACCGGAGGTCAGACTCTGAAGTCAGGCAGACACATCCGGACCTGAATCCGGGCAGTGCCTGGAGGACTGTATGGAGGTTCCCTAAAAACTGAAGAACCGCATGATCCAGGACTGTCATTTCCACCCTCCCAGACTTAGTTTCTGTATCTGTAAAGTGGAAGCTGATATCAACATATACTTTACAGGCTGTCGTGAGGTTTGTAGGGGTAAAATCTGCAAAGAACTAAGCATACCACCTGGCCCATAGCTGCTCTTAATGTACATCCAAGTAGTATTCAGAGTTAAAAATTCTTTCCCATGGGGGGAAAAAGAGGTCTTATTTTCTAGCTGTTTCCATCAAGAAGCAGAACACAGACATTGCAGCTAGACAGCCGGGGGTTAAAATTTGGCTCCATCACTTACTGGCTATGGAGATTGGGCAAGTTACTTGACGTGTGGCTCAATATTTTCACCTGTAAAATGGGGCTGAGAACACCACTGACCATCTAAGTTTTGATGTGGTGGTGATAAGAGCTCGCTGTATGCCTGAAACACTAGGACTGCATAGCGGACTGTCCTGGAGGCATCACTTATCTTCTGTTAAGACCAGTGTGATAATGAAGAGATGAGGAAGTTCCCCACATTACTTTCCCCATAAACCTCTGCCATAAAGTGCTGACAAGGAGGGAGAGTGGCTGATGTCACTTGTCCTTTCACTTCCCCTGTCTCTCTCGGGTGGAGGCCAAACAGTGGCGAGTCCAGAGAGAATTGGGAGAGAAAGCTTGAGCTGCATACGCCTGCACTCCTGAGTGGGTGGAGAAGGCGCTGATTCCTGACCTCTGGCAGGCACAACACACAGTGGTACCAGAGCCTCTCAGCTGACCTAGCCCATCACCTGGAGGTCCCACTTTATCCCTCAGAGGGCTTCAGATCGGTCAGCTCGCCTCTCTCCCACTGCCCAGCAGATCACTGACCTCCCGGCCATGTTCTCCAAGCCTAGGAGGGACACCTATGGCAGATGCTTCATACTCCACCTCAATTCCTCAGCTGGTGCAGGCTAAGCAACCAAGGCTCAGGCGCTGGTGGATGGCCACTTCAGAGCCAGATAAGGTTTGTCTTCAGGGAGAAATCTCGCAGTCTAATGATGGACACAGAAGAGCAAAGGAAAACATGGTAATGCAGTGTGGCAGCTGACAAGCGCTCACCCAGGGGTTAGGAGTGTGCTGGGATCAGATTCCCAGACCTAGCACCTACTAGCTTAGAAGCATGGGGCTCTCTTAACCTTTCTGAGCCTTTATTTTCCCAACTGTAAAATGGGCAAAGCAATAGCCCCTCTCTCAAAGGAGGTGGAAAAGATCAGCTGAGAAGAATGACATACGCCCTGACATATGACTCCATGCTTGAGAGCTCACTGTCTCACAAGGTCAGCATGAGGATGGAGGAGGACAGGACAGCACAGGCAATACCCTTTCTTTGGGAGGAAATGATTTCGCTGAGAAAGGAGTATTCCTGGGAAGCTGGAGAGAGAAGTTGTGAGCTGGACTAAAAGGACACGTGAACCGGAGCAGGGGTGGGAACTGGAAGCGCAGAGACTCAGCAGGAACAGGGAGCAGGGCTGTCCCTGCACAGGCTGTGAGCCCCCAGTGACAGGGCCAGGGTGATCTGCCCAAGCTAAATGAGCCTACGGAGCCCAGAGGAGGCTAAGCACCCTGCCCCCCGGCCTTCCAGAAAGGAAGCTTCACAGACATAATTACACTGGTGGAGAGAGGCAGCCTTCTGGGAATCTTTTTTTATACACTAAGTGGCATTCTCTGGGCCAAAGCAACAGAGAGGTTCAGAAAAGCAAGTGGGATCAGGGCCTGGGGGGACTGATTTTCATGAATGAATCTCCTTCCTGTGGTGACTGAAGCCTCCAGGGGAGGCTTTTGAGCACCAGGGACCAAAAGCACCTGACGACAGCCAGGGACAGGCCACCGCAGCCTCCCCAGGGGACACAGCCTTGGTACTGCCCTCCCCCAGGCATCACCTTTCACTTCCCCCTACTCTGTGCACTCTCTAGGCTGGGCCCAGGGTGCAAAACCACCTGCGAGGAGGATTCTTCCTCCCCCATTTCTGTTTTCTTTTGAAAAACCATAAAAACTACAGTGACTTAAGAGAGACAGGAATACCTCCACTCTGTGTCTCCTGGACTGCCCCGAGGAAGGTACTCTGCAAAGGGTCCGGATGAGGTCTGGAGTGAAACAGAATGAGCTAGAAAATTCTAGGTCAACTGACCATTTGTTAACAAGTCCATGACCCCAAACAGAAAACTACAAATTCACCTGCAGGCTCAGGTGGAAAAGGAAGAAAACCAGATGTTGCATTTACTGAGGTCAACATTTAGTGCATACTTGAGAGTCCCTTGGACTGCAAGGAAATCCAACCAGTCCAGTCTGAAGGAGATCAGCCCTGGGATTTCTTTGGAAGGAATGACGCTAAAGCTGAAACTCCAGTACTTTGGCCACCTCATGAGAAGAGTTGACTCATTGGAAAAGACTCTGACGCTGGGAGGGATTGGGGGCAGGAGAAGGGGATGACAGAGGATGAGATGGCTGGGTGGCATCACTGACTTGATGGACGTGAGTCTGAGTGAACTCCGGGAGTTGGTGATGGACAGGGAGGCCTGGTGTGCTGCGATTCATGGGGTTGCAAAGAGTCGGACACGACTGAGCGACTGAACTGAACTGTCATGGGGTAGGAGAGGAGCTGGGTCCAGTTGGGGAATCAGATATGTGGACAGGGGTAGACCAGGAAGACCACGGATAGGAATCCAGGTTCTGTGTGGTGATGGACCCTTGCCTGGGACCCAGAGTACTGAGACATAAATGGAAATGTGAGGATTCCTGCCTCTTTACGACCATGGGAACCTCTGCATCCATTAACGAGGTCATGGATTACCAGAACCAGACTGTCAGCAGGAGGCCTGTTTGTCAAATATGGAGTCACCATTGATAACAAAGGCAGACCGAGACCCAGTATGCTGGGACTCTACCTCATTTTACCTCTGATTCTGATAACTCTGTGAGATGCAAACTAACATTTCCATTTGACAGATAAGAAAACTGAGGCTCGGAAAGTTAAGCAATTTTCCAAGGTTGTCAGTCTGTCTTTGCTTTTTTGACACAGATCAGCCCTCCCCACTGTGACCTGGACCTTTGTGTCTGGAGCATGGTCTGTTCTGTGGAAAATGTGCCCAGGTGCCACAGGGATAGAGTGGCAGTACCTGACCAGTAATGGGATGGGAAGGCTAGGCACCTGCCATGTGCCAGGTATCCTGCTAAGCACTGGACAGCCACCATCTCACTGAATCCCCAGGACAACCTAGAAGTGTCATCCCCACTTTACTGACTAGTACACTTAGGCTCAGGGTGCTCCAACACTTATCTCAAGGCCCACACTTTGTGATTCAACCCTGGTGGCCCAGTTCTGGAGCAGGGTCTTCAGCCTTGAGCTAGCCACCCCCACGCTGACCTGTGGCTGGTTCACTTTATTTATGACCCTAAGCCAGTCCCATCAGGAAAAGCCTGAAGCACACAGGCTAATCCACAGCCCAGATCTACCTCAGAGGGGCCGGCATGACTTCTGGGTGCATGGAAAACACCAGGGCAATAATTAATGAACCAAGCTCTAAGGAAGGAAGCACTGATGAAATTCTCTTCCTGAAGTTACTAAGCAGTTTCAACCATTCTCATAATTTGTCCTCTAGTCAGCATGTTCAATAAAAATCATCTATAACTGGTTTGAGAAATCAGATTTTCTTCCCAAGGACCAGTTTCAGTTCTGGAGGCCACAGGGTGTGGTTTGTGCCTTGTCCCCTGAAGCCACATTTTGTTTTAATCAAGTGGGGCAATCCGAAGCCTCGCACAGCACGGGGATGGCCGCCTTTCTCCTTGGAGTTTGTAAAAGAGATTTTCAGGGTGGTTTACACACGACTTCTAGCATATCTACACCTCTGAGCTTAGGGAGACCCCGGCTTCCATGAGCGGTCACATGAGGAGCAGATCAGAGCAGAGCCAGTCTCTACAAAGCGCGCCCCCGCGGCCAGCTCAGGGCGAGGGGTCACGGCTACGGAGCCGGGTCTCGCGCAGGCGCACAGCCGTCCACGCGGCTTCCAGGGACGCCCTCGATGTGGGGGTCCAGCCCGCTGCCAACCTCACTGCTGCTCTGGTCTCTGCTACAGCACAGTCTGGGTGCTCTTCGAACAGGCCAGAATCCAGAAGGGTGGGGCATTTTCTCCGAGTTTTATAGGAACGTCTAACCAGAAACATCTGGAAATACAAGGGGCTAGGCTGGCCGCCTTCAGGGCGCAGCTCCGGCTCTGCCAGGCCCGGCTTTCACTGAGCGAACTTGCGAGTGTCCGGCCTCTTTCCCAGCATCCTCCTTTGCAAGATGGCTTCCCTCCTGCCTGCCTTGCTTCCTCCTGCCTGTCCTCCATCATTCACCCCTCTAACTTCCTCCTTCCTCTGAACTCATCTCAGAGTGGCTGACCTTCCTGTTCCTTCCACATGGAAAGCTCCTTCCATGCAGGCTTTCAGGGCCACGTGGTTGGCCATGTTGTAGGGAGGCCTTTGGAGAGGGTGGGATTCATGGGAAGCAAGAAGCATGTTCTCACCTGCCCACTGGTCATTGCCCCTGGAACGTCCTGCAGGAACCTGCACCTTCAAATATCTGAAGGTGAGTTGTCACCCACCTCTTCCATGTCCTTGCCTCTGGGAAAGGCACTGCAGTGTGTCCAGGGTCCGCCAGACTCCGGGATATCCACTGCCCACAGCCCAGCCTAGTTGCCATTAAAATGGGCCTGGGGTTGAGAGGTAAATGGACATCATCCATCCCCTGCCTACATAGGGCCTGGAATTACTGGCTCCTCAGGAGGGACCTCTCTCCTGTGCAGAGCGGACCCAACACCAGATCCTGAGATCAACTGACCTGGTTCTGGTTTGGGGGGTTGGGTTTTCCTCCAGTGGTTAAGTATTTCCAACTGCTTTGAAACTAAAAAAAAAAATAAAAATAACAGAAAAGGCAGGTCCATTTCTATAGAGAGGTGTGAAGTCATTGGTCCCTTTGCAAGCCGGGTCTGAACAAGCATGCCCTGGGCTCCTCCTGGCAGCAGCACTAGTCAGGTGTCACTCTGCAAGGAGGCCCTCCAGCCCTCCACTCCCTTTGTCTTGGGAGCTACTGGTGCATGCACTGGAAGCCCTGCTGCATTTTTCCAAGGAGCTGGGCCCAGCCAGGGCTGCAGAAAGAGCTGGAGAGGTGGGGATGGGCCTGAGCCTGCATCCCGGCAGCCCCACGAACACTTAACTGAGGCCTTCACCCTCACCAGTGGTGGCCCTGGAGAGCAGACATCACAGCATCTCCAGCTCAAATCACCTCCAGCTGGCTTTTCAAAGAAATCCTGTCCCCATTCCACTGCCAAGCCCACCTTTCCTAACTTCCAGTCTCAAATGCAGAGTTCCTCCTCTCAGAGCCAGTGGAGATAAGAGCCAATCTCTCAGGGTTTGAGCCAAGTGACGAAGTTACTTCACCTCTCTAAGCCTAATTTCCTCATCTGTTATGTGGGAATAGCAGTTGGTCGAACCAACCTCACAGAATAGGTAAAATGCTCATAAGAATGCCTGAACCCCAGCATGTGCTAAAGCGTTAGCCTCTGTTACTGCCACGTGACCCAGGCTCGGGCTCAATCCTGCTAGGTGGGCAGGCTCGGGGTGCAGGAGGGGTGCCTTTTGAATTCGAAGGTGCCCCCACAGCAGGCAGGGCCCTTTCTTGACATCCACAGTCCATGTTACTCCCTCCCACAAAGGCCTTAGGGACATCCCCCCTTTTCTCTTTCTTCTGTTCCACTCAGCAATCTTGAATCGATTTGGAGATTGTTTCCCTGTGTGATCTGGACAGCTTACATCAAGCAAAAATCAAAGTCTGGCCTTGTGCCCTCTATACTTATGTGCAACATACTTCTCACCTACATCACCTAGTTAAAGAGCCTGAGGGCAGCACAGCATTGTGGAAGGGGCACACACTTTAGAGTCGAGGGGTGGGTTGGCAGGGGGTGGGGGAAATCCCAGACTGGGCCTCAGTTTCCCCACCTCTCATGGGGCTGGTAACACCTGCCACACAAGAGTACACAGAGAGGATTAAACGAGATGGTACATGTCAAGTTCAGAGTACAGGGCTAATACCTTTTCTATGGATAATGTGTCTGGAAATAGGGGCTTTAAAAATGCTTAATAAATACTTAATTCTAGAAAGAAAATTAGCTTCCAATTCTTCATGTCCCTGCAAAATAAATCACCATTTGTTTTGCCATCTGGTCTTGTAAGTGAGTAGCAAGTGGGGATGGAGGAAGCCAAAGAGACGCTAGAGACAGAGGGTATTTATTGATAGATGACGTCAACTGCCCGGATTCAGCAAATCCCCTAGAGACGCCACGACACTGATAACAAAGGGGTCAGGATTGATCCCAACGCTTTGACTTGAGGGACAGTGGGACCAGGTGATTTCAGCCGGTGAAACAGCAAGAGGTGTTTTATTATCTGGTAGTGCGGGTGACAGATATTCTCGCCCAGCCCCCATCCTGGTGTCTCTCCCATCCCTGACCCCTTGGAGGGTGGGTTTGGAGAAGAGAAAAGAGATGGGGGAAGAAGGCTGATTTCAAATGAGAAAGAGGAATGTTTTAAAAGTAAGCAAAAGTCCAGTGATTTGGTTATCAGGCCACATACAGATGCCCCTGGGGTTAAAACAGCTGTGAAAGCATGTCATAGTCTAGATCTCCTGCCGGGACCCAGTCCAAGGCTGGAAGGTCTTTAAGGTTCATCTTTCGATGGTTTGCAAGTGTGCAGGAAAAGCCCTGCTGGCTTCCAGCATGTGGGCCAATACAGAGCATGCTATGAGCACAGCCTGGGTCGTGCCAGGAAGTCACTGACCCTGGGAGGCCTTACATAGCATGGACATGACCCAACACTCCCTGACCCCTGATACAGGAGGTGCCATCAGAACAGAACTGGCCACCAGCGGTTCCATTATCTCCTTGGAGGAACAGAACAGAGCCAGGGAGCTGGCTCTGTTTTCTCCTGCCCTAGGCCAGAGTCAAATGGGGACAGATCTGCCATCACCAAACAGTCCAGCAAAGGCTGGAGTCATGGCCCGGCTGCCAGACCCCGGGGGCAGGCTCCACAGCCTTCACCACAACTGAACCCTCCACGGGTAGGCTTTACTCTAAACCATTCGGTGAATGAACGCTCCATGGGGGAAAGCCACTGTCTCATTTAAAACTACATTCTGGAATCATTACTGGGTGCAGTCATCACCCTGGGGAAGGGTAGGGAGTGAACCAATGTTTGGAAACCTTTTCTTAGGGCTAGAAACCTGGTGTATTTCCCCTGTCCCTTCTTCAACCCGGAGAGGAGGGTAAGCTCATCTCTGATTGACAGATAAGAACACTGAGTCCAGTTCTGGCCCGAGTCTTGGCACTGGCAGGCAGGGGGTGCAGGGGTTCATACCAGCTTGCTCACTCTTCTACAATAAGATGGGCCTTCTGAGTGATAGTCTGAACCCCCATGTACCGCACAGGAGGTACCAGATTCCCTTCCCCTCATTCCCCCCAAACAAAACTTGGAAAAGCCTCTCTTTAAGGTCTGTCTTTTTGACACTTCCAAGCCAAGCAGGGCTCCCCCTCTAAAGTCGAAGCATAAAAGAGCGCCACTGGCCCACACACCCTGGGAAATAATGAAATCTCTTTGGCACACTCCTTTTGGCTTTGGTTTCCTTATGGACTGAACTTCCTGTTTGGTTTGCTGGTGGTGGTGGGGGAGTAACTGTTTGGGCTGTACTTGTCTTCAAGGTGGAGGTTAGCCGAGTCTGGGTGATGGGTATGTCCGCCCTCCGCTTCTCCAAAGCCCATGCAAGCAGCAAACCAACCCTCCAAAGAAGGTTCTGGTTAGCTTGTGCTCTTTGGCTTGGAATGCTAGAGGAGACAGAGTCACAGTACAAACAGGATGAAGGGGTCGGGGAGAGAGGCAGCAAAGACTGGCCCCAGGAAGACAGCTTGTAAACGGAGAGCAGAGGGCCATACACAGAAGGATGCTGAACAGCTGCTGTGGGTCAGAGAGAAGATGCTCAGCCCTGTACCAGCACTGACACTGGGGCTGCCAAGGCGCTTCTGCAAGGGTGACCATCCCACACCTGGGACAGGGCGCCTGCAGGCTGGGACTCTACTGGCAACTGTAACCCCGGAGCCAGGAGAGTCCTTCCAGGGAACTGTTGCACCCTCTGTCTGCTCCAGGGTGGCCTTGGAGTCAACTGGTGGCCTCCAGTGAGACAGAAAACAAGTGATCAAGAGGCTCTCCTGTCCTGGGACTTCCCTGGTGGTCCAGCAGTTGAGAATCCACTTTGCTATGCAGGGGATGCCGGTTCGGTCCCTGGTCAGGGCACTAAGATCCCACGTGCTTTGGAGCAACTAAGCCCAAGCACCCCAACTACTGAGCCCTCACACTCTGGAGCCTGTGTGTCACAACAGATCTGCACAATGCAACAAAGATCCTGCATGCTGCAACTAAAATCCAGTGCAGCCTCCCCCTCAAAAGCGGCCCTCCTGTCCCATTTCTTTGCAAGCAGAGCAGACGATGAGTTAGGATGTCACACCCTAGGCGGGTTTTTCACAGCTCTTCCCTCTGCTTGGGATGCATGCCCCCTTCAATACACACCATTCTGCCCCTACCTGTTTCAAGGCCCAACCCAAGGGTCTCCTCCTCTGGACCAGTTGATGAGGCAGCTGCTCCATGCTTTGTGCTACCTGTGTCCTGACACACTACATCACACCATGTCACAGGAAGTTGTCTCACACCTGTTCAGGCCCCAGACCACGAGCTCCTCATGCTTCTAGTGTGTGTATGTGCTCAATCATATCATGCTTCTAGCCCCTCCTCCATACCTAGTGACGGAGAAGGCAATGGCACCCCACTCCAGTACTCTTGCCTGGAGAATCCCAGGGAGAGGGGAGACTGGTGGGCTGCCGTCTCTGGGGTTGCACAGGGTTGGACACGACTGAAGGAACTTAGCAGCAGCAGCCATACCTAGTGTGATAGCTATTCCATAAATGGTTATTGGAAGACCAGCTGATAACTGTTATCAGCAGTTAACAGGATGAAACAGTTGGATGGCACCAACTCAATGGACATGAGTTTGAACAAACTCTGGGAGACAGTGAAAGACAGTGACGCTTGGCATGCTGCAGTCCATGGGGTCGCAAAGAGTTGGACACGACTGAGTGACTAAGCAACAACAGTCATGGAGCCCTCCCTATGTGCCAAGCCCTGTGACAAGGCTTTCGTGGGGTTATCTCAGTGAAAATCCTTATGACAACCCTCTGTGACAAGAGGCCACAAGGACAGAGAGGTTAAGCAGCTGGTCTTGGGTCACAAAGTGAGTGAGTAAGTAGCAGAGACAGGATCCCAACCCAGGCAGGTGGCTCCTGAGTGCGCTGCCCATGATGCCATGCTGTCTCTCGAATGAGTGGAGAAAGTGGGGGAAGCAGAGGAGCTTTCAGAGTCTACTAGAAGCAAAGCAGTGAGTCCAAGGCCGACAAGGCAGGCCGTGGTGCTGCCTTTGTTTCTGGAGTGGCTCTGCTGTCATCTGACAACAGCCAGCCCAGCAGGTTAGGGAACCAGGGGCCACTTTGTACTGCCAGCCTAGTGCTACCTAGAGCACCCAGCCATGGCGGGGAGGCGGAAATCAGGCACCAGAGAGTGAAAAATCACCCCAGCAGCCTGACACACAGAGCCAGAGAGGAAGGCCAGGAGAGGGGAGGACATCCCCCCACCTCTGGGCCCCTGCTCCCCCTGGAACCCCCCAGCCAGATGCCCCACAGCTCCTGTCCTCTCAGTCTTTCTACATCCGATCTACCCTTTGTAGATTTCCCTTCCCCAGTTTTATGAGCGTCCTCTGGACACACAAATGCACGAGTTATCTTATCGTGCAGACTGTATGGTTTTGCATCTCCATGTCTCATGTTCCTGCTATGACGCTGTTTCCTTTAAACGGCCAGAATTCCTTAAAATCTAAAACTTTAATCACAAGAATCCACAGGGCAGGCAAAGGGGGCATGTACGTGATTGTTAAAAATGCACATGCCAGGGTCATTCTCCTAGCGATTCAATCTGTGCCAGAGATCCACTGTGTGCCCAGGAATCTGCATTCTTAACAAATGATTCCAGGAAATCACTGAAGAAACAGTTTAAATCCTCAGTACCTAATTACTGGATCAAAATGATCTTTTCATATATACAATCTCTCCTAATTTACCAGGTCCCCCTAATAACCCTTGAGCATCACAACAACTGATAAGATGATCCAGACAGAAGTCACAAGCATGACTGCACAGAAGAGAAAGCTGAAGCTCAAAGAGTCGTTACTCAAGGTGACAGCAAGTTGAAAAGAAGGAAAGTTTAGACTGCCCTGGTCTACTGGTCATTTCAGCCATGTGTCTGGTGCCTCTGCCACCTTATCCCGGCCTCTATGACTCTGTTTTAGTCTTTTTTTTCTTTCCTGCTATAATATTTAAAACAATTCTAAAAACTAAAAGGAAGAATTAGAGGTCAACAATAAGAGAAAAACAAAAATCCCCCAAACTTCCATTTACCAGAGATGATAATTATCCATGTTTTGGTGTATTAGTCACGTTTGGTGTATTTTTCCAGCTTTATTCTTATGTTTTAATTGTGATTCCACTGTTTTTTAAGCCACACTTTCTCTTCTAACAGTTACCCAAAAGCAAGGATGGTATTGCTTTAACTGGACCTTGAGGAAGGAGAAAGATGCTGGCTGTCTACCTTGTCCTTTTCTGTCCACTGCCTTCCTTAATGGCCATCGTCCCTTCATCCACTTCCTCATTCCCTCCAGCAAGTGTAAGAGTGATCGTCCCCTCCCTCCCCAGGAGGAGAGAGGGGAGCAAGCTTTCCTCGGCAGGGATGAGACCTCTGGATGTTCAAGTCATTGGGGACAGGACATCAGGGGTCTCTAATGTAGAGTTGAGGGTGGCTCAGTGGTAAAGAATCTGCCTGCCAAGCAGAAGATGCAGGTTTAATCCCTGGCTTGGAAAGATTCCTTGGAGAAGGAAATGGTAACCCAAACTAGAATTTTGCCTGAAAAATCCCATGGACAGAGGAGCCTGACGAGCTATATATAGTTCATGGGGTTGCAAAGAGTCATACAGGACTAATCACCACCACCAATGTTGAATTGAACCAGGGTGAAAATAGCACACTGTAGCTAGCACTTTCCACAGGGACACTGCAAAACGCACAGCACTATGAAGGACGCCAGTTTTAAAACACAAGTCCAGGGACGCTGAAATCACGCTAACCTCAGAGGGATGGGTGGCTTGTGTCTAAGATTCCTACTCCAATTCCTTGCTTTTAAAAGACGACAAACTCAGAGCTGATGCAAACTAACCTCAGGACTCTCCTTTTTGTTTTCTTCTTTTTTTTTTTTTAAAGGAGTTTGGAGTTGATTATTCCAGATTCTGAACAGAGACTGAGAAGTGCTATGAGCTGGCGTGTCTGCTGACTGCAGGCACGTCTGACTTCCTCTTATCATTCACTCTGAAATCCAGCACAGTTCCTCGGGGCTTTGACAGACACGTCCTCACAGCTCTGGGAAAGTTTTAAGGCCAAGTCTGAAGAGACTTGCAAATGAGTTCCTGCGAAGACCTCCTTCAGAACAGTGACTGATGACAATCTCTGTTTCTAAAGGAAACACCTGACTAATTAAACCCACAGCCTGTGAAAGGGTGGTGGAAATGCTCTTGACAGAGAGCAGTGAGAAACTGCAGCCATTATTATTGTTGTCATGGTTTTCTAAAATCATGCTATGTCTACAGGCCATCAGCTCTTTTAATACTGGATTTTACTCCAACACCTGCCAGAAGGCTTGACTTTCTGCCTGGATCTACTCCTCCCTCCCTTCTTTGCCTGCCCACCCCTAACTCACCTGTCAGGCAGAGGCTAAGAGGTTGCTTCCCGGGACAGCTTTTCTGGGCAGGTTAGGGCCCCCTGTGCTCCTCCTCCATCCCAGCACTTCTCATGATTCTGTGCCCATCTGCTCACCCTCCACAAGCTCTGTGCAGTCCAAGAGCTTGCTTGTGTGTTCACTGCTATACCTAGAACCCTGCCTGGCACGTAATAGATGCTCAGTAAATGCCTACTGCATGAGACTGAATGAAGAAGACTGGAGGACAAAAGATTTCCTCCTTGGGTCCTGAGTGTAGATTTCTTTTAAACATGATTATGAAAGCACACTGACTTCTTCATTCATTCAACAAGCACTGAGGGGTTTCCCTGGTGGCTCAGTGGTAAAGAATCCGCCTGCTGATGCAGGAGACACAGACTGGATCCCTGGTCCACATGCCGAGGAGCAACTAGACCCATGTGCCACAACTACTAAGCCTGTGCTCTAGAGCCTGGGAACTGCAACCACTCACTGCAACTACTGAAGCCTGAGCACCCTAGAGCCCGTGTTCCACAACAAGGGAAGCCACCACGATGAGACACACTGCAACTGGAGAGTAGCCCCACTCTCTGCAACTAGAGAAGAGTGTGCAGCAACGAAGACCCAGCACAGCCAAAAATAAATAAACAAAAATTTGAAAAAAGGAAAAACCAGCATCGAGGAACATCAGCAGCATGTAGAGATGTGGGCTGACTGGTCCAGTCTCATCACCTCCACTCCACCATCATCCAAGACACCACGTCAAGGAGTGGGCGACTGGCTTCCTGAGAGCCCTGAGGTTCTGAGCCCCACACACTCCCATTGACCCTCTCATGGGCTCCATAGCCCTGCTTTGTTGTGCTTGGAGGAACAAGTTTCAGTCACCCGGGGGGAAAGACCACTTCCCCAGCCTTGATGTCAGCTCCCAATTAGATTAAACCATCTATTGCTCCTCAGAAGGTTGACTGGGATGAGCCAGGAACAGATTGACCTTAAAGGGTCTGGAATGTCAGATCCTGAGGAGTATAACACAAAATCTCATCCATCAAGATCTTAGGAACCCTCAGTGATAGTCAGGGAGTAGGTACCACCCCTTCTAGAGGGTTCTAATCATGTAATTTATTTCCATGACTACATCATCCCTTGGGGGGAGGCAAAATAAATAACCTGTTTCCTTCTAGATCCCTAGAGACCTACCAGTTCAAAATAACACTGGTGACCTAAGGCAGCTTGGTGAACCAGACAAAACTGCCAAGTGGACAAAACCATCCTTCCTAACTACACTATTTGACATGTTCTAGACTTGTCCCTAATATCTTCCTTAATCCATTATCCAAATTTATCTGCCCCCACATCCTAGTCTTTCAGGGCCCTCTGTTCTGCTAGACCCGGTTCTTCTCTGGGTCTCCAGGAATCTCCTGTGAAAAATGACAGGACTGACAGCAGCTGCTTACTTCAAGGCTCAGATCTCTAAAGCTAAGATATCTTCAGAAATCTTAAACCTGGCTCAGGGGTTCATTAGGCAGTGGATTCAGATCACACTTATCTAAATCCAGTTAAAACACATGTATCTGGAAACCTTGAGAAATTACACTCTAATGTCTCAGCCCTACGGCAGGGTTACAAGTAAACTTTGAGGCCTCTCAAACCCTAGCACACCCCACCCATCCTAGCCTATGGCACCAGTACACCTGGACTGCCCTTTCCAGAAAAACCCCTTCTGGAGCAGGGCTCCTGAACTCCTCTGTTTGGGGGGCAGGGTGTGGCATGTGGAAACGGAAGGCAGACGAGTGTGGTCTCTCTTGTTTTCCAGCCCCCAGTGGCCCATCATCTCTGGGATTCTCCTTTTGCTTTGTGGAAAGGGTCCATTTTTAGTTTCATAGCAGGTACCTCCCTGGCCTCTGGTCTATACCACAGACTTTTAATTAAAAGCCCCTTAGGTTTCCATTTTAATCCAGCTGCCCTGGTTTTCTCTTAGAACACTCAGAGGGGCAGGTCCCGTGTCTACTTTAACCTCGGACTCTGCACCCAAAGGGATGTACTGTATGGTCTTTGTGGGTCAGCAGAGACCCACAACCCCAAACCCAACTTCTGAATGGTCTGTCTAGATAATGAAAAGGACAAAGACTCCTTTGAACTTTGCAGCTGGACCTAAAGCAAAGGACTAAACAGTGTCTGGTTACATATTTTGCTGAGGATTCTAGATGAGACACTAAGAACCCCTTATGAAGTATGCAATTACTTGCAATGCCAGGCGGGAAAGGGGCATATTTGTTTTCTGTCCTGTCCTCCGGTTGACAGAGGCCTCGCTGAGCAACGCCTTTATCATAGGCACTGTTTTTGCCAATCCTACTTCACTGGCTTAAGGGATAGATAAAAAAGGCTTCAGTGACTTAAAGGCTAAGAGGTCTCTGTTTTCCAGTTCCATTCTAATTATTCAAGATGGCAGCAGCAAAGCAATAGGAAAGATAATCCATACACTACTTCTATGTCCCATGGGCATAGACTTACCCAGCCAAATCTGCTGCAGTCTGGTGAGTGGTGAACCTGCCCAAGAATAATCCATCCAGGGAGACATGACCTGAAACCACAGCTCTGGGACCCTGCCTGCTCTCCACCACCTCCAAAGAAGTTGATCCCTGAGGGTAAGGGATCAGGATGGTAAGAATGGGAGGATGAGGAGGCCAAGGTTGGAAGCCAGGCTCTGTCACATAATAGTTGTGTGACCCTGAGCAAGTTACTTAGCTTTTCTGAGTCCTGAGACTCATTAGCCACGTAGGGAAAAGACCCTGCTATTGCACCTGGTTTCAAGCTTTATGTGAGAAAACCCAGTGTGTACCTTGTGCAGACACAAGGGAGGACCACTTTGGAATTTTAGAAGATTATTATTAACAGCTTTGCTGAGGTAGAATTTACACTTCTAAATTTGAAAGGCACCTTAGAACGATCTAATCCAATCTAGAGCTGAGGAAACTGAGACCCAGAGAGGTTCACTGATTTCCCCAAGGACGGGACAGGAGCCGGATCTTCACACTAGTGTTTTCCAGTTTCGGCTCCACAGATGAACGTTCATCGAGTAAATGGTTATCTTTCATTCACAAAGGAAGGAAAATATCAAGAATAACTGAAGCATTACCACTAATTGAATGCTGACTGTGCTAAGGGCTTCATACTGCTGCTGCTGCTAAGTCGCTTCAGTCTTGTCCGACTCTGTGCGACCCCATAGACGGCAGCCCACCAGGCTCCCCCATCCCTGGGATTCTCCAGGCAAGAACACTGGAATGGGTTGCCATTTCCTTCTCTAGTGCATGAAAGTGAAAAGTGAAAGTGAAGTCGCTCAGTCATACGTACGATCATTTAATCCTTTACCACTTCATAAAGAGGCTGCTGTTATTATCCACATTTTAAGACATGGAACTGAGGCTCAAGAGCTGAGTATCTTGCTCAAGGTCACACAGGTTATCAGCGGAGTCTGACACAAGCCTGTGTTCCCCATGCCCTCCCCCTCTGCACGCCCCCAGCTGCCAGCCATGAAGCTCTGACTCGGGGAGAATGAGATCTGGGTTGCCTCTCAGGTCAGTTTGCCAGATTTAGCAAAGAAAATACATAGAGTTGGTGAAGCTGGAATTTCAGATAATTACTGCATGTCCTCAATACTGCATGGGACATACTTATACTAAGACATTATTCATTGTTTATGAAATCCAATGCTAACTGCGCATTCTGGATTTCACTGTCAGCTCCTCCCTAACATGCTGTGTTGATCCAGGCAAGCTTCTCTGGGTCTCCAGAAATCTGTGAAAATGACAGGACTGAGCATAGCAGCTCACTCTAAGGCTCTGTACCTCAGCTCCACTGGAGGAGAGAACGACCGGGCGAGCTCTCCAGCGATGGTTCTGAGCAAAGACCAGCCTGGGAGATTGACACAAGGCCTTGAAGGTGCAGGAAGGAGGCCCGAGGGGGTCCCTTGAAGGCTCCTAAACCCCGCACTCTGCAGAACAAACATCTCCACATGGCACAAGTTCCCTGGGAAGTGACATAGGTGGAAAACCACCTGGGTTGTTTTTGTGTTTTTTTTTTAACCGTGGTGCAATATACACAAAATTGATCATTTTAACCACTTTTAAGTGTACAGGTCAGTGGCATTAGGGACAGTTATATCCCCACCAGACATTTTTCATCATCTCGAACTGAAACTCTATCCCCATTAAACACTAACTCCTCAGCCCCTCCTCCAGCCCCTGGCAACCACCACACTGCCGTCTGTCTCTATGAACCTGACCCCTCCAGGCCCAGCATATGGTGGAATCATGCAGTATTTGCATCTGCTTATTGCGCGTAGCACACTGAGGTTCATCCACTTCGTAGCATGGAGCATGTAGAACTTCCTTTCTTTCTAAGGCTGAACAGAGTTCACTTCAGATAACATTTTCTCTCTGGAAAGAGATGCAGAAAACCACCCAGATACACTCACTCAGTATTCTGGGCTCTAATGGGACAGGAGGGAGCCCCTTTCCAAGGAGGGCTGGCTGAGGTCACTGCAGCTGGGGACACTGGTAGGGGGGCAGAGAAGCCGAGACAACCCTTTCCCCAGAGCCCAATTTACACCCCTGGCGATTTTGTAGGATTCACCACCTCCTGGGGGCACTTCTCTCCATACCAGAGGTTCCAGCAATAAGCCAAAGGCAGATATATGGGGCCCTCCAAGGAGGCTTTATTTTGGCTCTAACAATACCACTAAAACAGGGAGTGATTTATCAAGGGTGAGCATCGGGGGAGGGAGAAGAGTCAATTCCCATTTGGCTGCAGGCCACAGGCTGAGCGAGCCTCTTGGCATCAGCAGGGCTCACAGACAGAATCCCGGAGGGGACCCACAGGCCCCTCGGCAGGGAGGTCACAGGCTGCACTGTCTGTAATGGGGCTGACGGGGTGGTTCCCCGGGTTGGGGGGTGAGGCTCGGTCAACCGTGCTGCAGTGCCTGGTATAGGCCAGCCCTCAAAGGGGCAGCTGCTTTCCATAAGGTGGGGTACTGAGGCAGCGCTCAGGAGACAGCGCCACTGGATGGGTGTGTCGGAAGTCTGTCAGAGGGGCTTGGGGGATAGGATTCATCTAGATTACAAACAGGACTGATCCGGCAAACCTCAAGGAGATGGAAAGCGAGAGTCAGACAAGCGCCTTTGCTTTCTCTGGTCAGATGCCCGCAGGCCACCTGCTGAGCCAGTGAGGTGTCCCCATCTCTGGGGGGAGGGGGACTGGGGCCCCGAGCAGGTGCTCTAAGGTGGAAACTGCCCCAGGCTCAAAGGGTCTGAACGCCACCTTGTCTGGTGGGGGGATGAGCATTTCATCTGCTAACAACTTTGGGTTTTGTAAACAGACCGTTTGTGTCTCAACCAACTGTAAACTGGCTCCCTCAGAAAGACCAGGCCCCTGAAGGGAGGAGAAGTGATCACCAGCTCGCCTCTAATGGAAAACCAGCCCCTCACACAGCCTGTGAAGGTCAAGGCTGGGTTTTTACTGAAGGAAAAAAAAAGAGCAACAAGTGGAAGAGGGTCAGAGAAAGAGGAACAAGGGGAGGCACTGGCCGCCCTGCTGACAAGCGTTAGCCCACAAAGAAGACAGGCTGCTGGCCGCAGGGTCCCTGGGGAAAGGCAGAGAGACCCAACGCACGCCATGGTCTGAGCTAGTGCCTTCCACTCATCTCTGGGTCCTGCCTCTGCCACGTACTTGCTGTGTGACTCTGGGCAAATTATTAACCTCTCTGTTTTCTCATCTGCTGTTGTGAGGCATTTGTGAGTTAAATAAAACACACCAAGTGCTAACCACTGCATCTGAGATATGGCAAGCAGTCAAGAAGCATTAGCTTGTACTCTCACACCCCAAGAAGAGTCTTCCCCAAGTGCCACTGCCCTTGTTATCAGCGTTATTAGTACTGCCGGCTGTTAATCACAGTTCTTGCGGGAGGTGACACTACCCCCAGCAAACAGAGGCTCGAAGGGGGCGCCATGCAGAGAGCTGGAGTCAAGAGTCAGGCCAGGTAAGTCTGCCTCTTGTCTACGGAAAGGGGAACTCTGGAAGAATCTAGAATCTTATGTGAGATGTTTGACTGGGTACCCTGAGCAACACCCCTGCTGAGAACTGGGAGACAAAAACCAAGAAAATCATCAGACTCCACCCAGACACATATCAGCCCTTCCCATAATACGCTTTGGTTTGTTGGTGGCAAGTTTAAAACCTTCAAAGGGTTGAGCCTGAATAAGAGTTCTGGAAAGATGCTGTCCCCCCATCTCAGCCTCAGAAATGTCTCAACTAACTTTTCTTTGATCATGTGTCACTGCCAGGGTCTTTGAGAAAAGCCTCCCCCCTCACCACAGGCTATCAGAGGGAAGCAGAGAGAGCCTAGGGAGGAAGGAGGGAACCTCTTCTCTTTGGAAAGAGATGGGCAGAGACCCCTGACATGGAGTCTGGAAAGGAGACCCAGATTGCAGAAAGGCAGACAGTTCAGGTTGCATCCACCAGAGCTTGCCATCTCCTACGAATAGAAACCACTATGTTAAGCCAAACTCATCCTCATCACTTCTGAATGCATTGGGAGAGCATGATTCACCTACCTGGAATAGAGGCACATATGCCAAAGTAAACCTACCATATCTAAGAACTTCATTTAATGATGATATAAGTGAAGTGAAGTCAAGTTGCTCAGTTGTGTCTGACTCTTTGTGACCCCATGGACTGTAGCCTACCAGGCTCCTTCATCCATGGGATATAAGAAACATACTAATAACCATGGTTAGGAGAGTGCTGAATGTGGGCATCATACTTAGCTTGAGCTTCCTAGCAGCCAAGGTACAAAGGGAAACATAATCAATTATGAAACCTTCCACCTCTGATGAAGCTGAAAACACACAGGATTTAGCCTTGAGACCAGATGTAAATTTAGGCTCCATCACTCGCAGACCATGTACCCACAGGCAATATTTAACCTCTCAGTACCTCAGTTTCAAACCCTTATTGAACAGTCTTAACAATACCACAGGATATTAGGGGAGTCAAATGAAATGTGTGTGGGGAACAATACTTTGAACATTACAAAATATCTTACAAAGATCTTACTTATCAAGTACTCATATTAGTTCTTCAAGAGAAGGAAAAAAAAAAAAAGCTTTTTCTATGCCTGTTGCTTTCTCTTTGAGGTAGTCTGGAAAACATCTCATCGCACAACTCTTTGCACAAGGACCACTGAATAATAAAAAGGACAGTGGTAATAACCACAGGTTTGAGCACTAATTATGTACAGGCAGAGAGTTGTTTGAGTTAAGCAACACTAACTGATTTCAGTCTTCACGGAAATTCTAGACAAGGGTACTATTAGTGTCACTATCTTTACAGAAAAGGAGGGAGAGACTAGACCAATCCTCTGCTCATTCCCACGAATATGGCACTGAAGATCTGAAAGGCAGGATGAGCTGGTGGTAGGCAGTAGACCATATGGAAATGAAGGCTCTAGGCTGAGGTATTGTTTCAAGGTGGCTACATGTTCTGTATGTGAAACACAGAAGGAGAGAGGGAGACCAGAAGAAATCATCAGCGGCAGAGACTCAAGGGCCAGAGAGAGTGCTGAAGCGTCACAACTGAATCCTTGATCCTGTGCTGCTGATGAGGTGGGGGCCAGACACAAACCTAAATGCCCTTCCTGCCCCAGAATCTGCTGCTCTAATAAATTTCCCTTTTGTTTTAGCACCTCTGGGTGGATTTTTATCCTTTGCAAGCAAACGTTTCCCAAGGAAGACATGATATGAAAGATGTCAGAAAAGCAAAGAATGCAGATGTTATCCCCGCATCCTTTGTGCTCAGCCGTGTTCTTCTGACCCCCGGGAAGCTAAGCCTAAGAACCGAGGGTTAAGAATGGAGGCAGGAGGAGATGCACACTGGGTCTAGAACACGCGCTGTCGTTTTAAAAAGCCATGAAGCAGCAGCCAACCAGCTCACAGCACACCACACTTCCTGTTTGTGTGAACTGGTTCTGTTTTTTTTTTTCCAATTAGATTTCTACTCACTGATCCTCTCCAATGTTTTTTCTTTCTTAATTGAATAGCAAATCAAAAGGAAGGCAAAGGAGAGCTCGCAGTGTTCTCCTCCCTCAAAGGCCGAGCATCTGTTGGCTTTGTTCAGTCTTGGCACTGACCTCGGTGTTTCTTACTGTTCAAAATTAGTAGCTGCAACAATTCATCTTCGGGGAAATGGGTCCTGGGGAGACCAAGGGCAGACTCACCCAGCTAATGGGGTGAGAGTGGCTGCAGCTCAGTCCCGGGGTACCCGCATCTTGCTGAATGGGGGGACATAAATGGCAGGCATGTCTGGCAAGAGGCCTGCAGGACCAGAGTCTGGATGGGGAGGCTGAGTCACAGCCCTCAGGGGGCGATGGGCACAGAACCGAAGACAAATATCTCAAAAGCAGGGCAGCGATGAGTGCCCAAGTCCTCAGAAACTCAGGTCACGTGCTTGCCCTAGTCTGACATCATCAGTCCTGGCCCTGCCTCTCACGATCCTGAAGCTGTGAATGAGTTTATCGCCCCTTCCTCGGTTCCATCTTTCTTGGCCATGAAAAGGAGAGTCAGGTTATCCACCACATAGCAGAGAAACAGATTGTATGGGTAAAATGCTTGGCACACAGTAGGTCCTCAAGAAATGAGAGTGGGTAAGATATTCTGGGTGCCAACTGCCTGCTCTGGAGGTGTGTTTCAGGGGGAAGCATATTTCCTGGGGCCCTGGATGCCTCCAGCCCAGTAACAAAACCAGAAAAGTCCACTCAATTTACAAAAAGCAACATGTTTATTAAAAAAAACCACAACAGCTTCAGACACCAAAGTGTAGAAGAGCCTGGAAGGCAGAGAATGTCTGGAGAGAGGGACTACGTTTGAGAGGCTATGCGGCAGGGATCAATTCCTAAAGTATTTGTATTTTTCCTCCAGAAATGGGTGCCTGGCAAAGAAAGCTGTGACCAGGATTGCCGTGTAGAAGTGGCTTGGGCCCCCTGGTTCCCCTCAGCTTCTGAAGGGAGTGGAACCCATGGGTCACTTGGTCACCCACCTCCCTGAGCATCGTGGGCCACTTCTCTGGGAGCTCATCTTCTGTACCACCTCCCCACGCCTGCTGGCCACTCAGTAATGCTTCATTCCAAAGAACACTTAAGAGAAACAAGGAGTCCCAGCTAAAAGGGGGTGCTTATAACTTGAAAAGTGCTGATATGCCAACCAGTCATTTGCCCTGAAGTAGGTATTAGCTATAGCAGCATTTCTTGGAATTAAAAAAGGACTATGAATAGACTGTTATGCTGTGTCTGCAGTCAGGAGCTTCCAATTAATGGCAGGAAGCCTATATTCCTGCTGGACCGCAGCTAGCTGTGTGTGTCTGTCTGTCTGTGTGCGTGTGTCTGTGTGTGTGAGAGAGAGAGAGAGAGAGAGTGAATGAATGGCAAGGGGACAGAGCATTGGATGAATGACTAAAAATGAGCTGGCATAGTGACTTCTAGAAGAAATGCACTGGACCACTTTGTATCTCAGGCTGTCACCTGGAGGGCCATCCAGGGCTGTCATCTAGAAGACAGGGCATCAGGGAGTTATTTTGGCACTGGGGTCCCCCTATTCTGGAACCATGGCAGTCAGGTCAAGAGTCCCAGGGCCAGGCCTGCAGCCCAGGCCTGGCTGAGCCAGAGGACAAGGAGAGGAGGAGGCCAGAGTCATAGCTGTATCTGTTCTATACCCTAGACCTCAGTGGATGTTGATGCTCCAAAGGAGAAATATGTTGGGGTTCCACACACCCTAGAAAGTCAGAGAACCTTTGCTGACAGGAGCATTTCTCCTGCACCTTGTCCTTTCAGCTTGTAGTAACTTCTGCCTTTTTTCTTAAGAGCCTCCCTTGTCTTATTTAATTTAGACACAGGTAGTAATGAGGGCCGTATCTGTTCCACTCTCATCCATAAGACTGAATTTTCTCATTAAGGAGCTCCTGGGAGACCGGTCATGTATACTCTCAAGTGTCACACCTGCCTGCCTGTTGCAGTCTTCAGGCTGGCCCTAAATGAAAGTCTTGGGTGGCAGGCGGGAAAATGCCATCCAATTCTCCTTCTAAATAGCAGTGATTACTTACCTGTAAGGAGGAGGGGTAGTACTGAAAACAGCCAACACTCCTGAAAGGGACTGGGGGGCCAGGTATGTTGTGAAAACGTTCATTTTTCTAAATTAATTCTTCACCAGTAACACATAGTGAGGCAGTTTGATACAGAGAAATAGCCTAAGCAGGGCACTAAGCAGCCAGATAAGGCTGGGCTTGCCATGGAAACATTCCTGGCCTCAGTTTCCTAATCTGAGCAATGGGTATTAAAAAGAAACCCTACTCTCACAGGGTAGATGTACACCTGAAATGAGGTAAAGTGCATGAACAATTGAGAAGCAAGAGAGCAAACCAGGGGAGAGTAGTGGTCTAGAGTCCAGCTCCCTGGGTTCAAATCCTAGTTCTGCCACTGATGGGCTGTGTGACCTTGGGCAAGTCACTAAACCTCTCTGTGCCACAGTTTCCTCATCTGTCAAGAGGGGTGACAACCTTAAGGGGCCAACATGAGAATTCAGTGAGTGCTTTTCCCACAGTGAGTGCTCAAAAAAAACTGACCTGGAATAGCAGGAATGCTGCTGAGTGCAACTAACGCTGGGACACATGGAAGGGGCTCCTTAAACATTTCCTGATTATGATTCTGGGCTATTATCCTTTATTAAGGCTGGTTTTACTGGCACTTACCACCAGCTGCAGAGAATCACCATAGCACAGGCTGGGGTTGAGCATTTCAGGAAGAGCTACTGTAGAAGAGGTGCTGATTCTAAAACCTTAATCTTCCAAATATGGTTTGGGGAAGTTAGAGAGTCTCTGGAGCACTACCTCCCTGGTGGCTCAGAGGTTAAAGCGTCTGCCTGGAATTCGAGAGACCCGGGTTCGATCCCTGGGTCGGGAAGATCCCCTGCAGAAGGAATAGGCAACCCACTCCAGTACTCTTGCCCGGAGAATCCCATGGAGGGAGGAGCCTGGTAGGCTACAGTCCATGGGGTTGCAAAGAGTCGGACACGACTGAGCGACTTCACTTCAGTTTAGAGAGTCTCTGCCATAGCTTTCCCATCTTCCTGAATAAGTGAAAGTTGCTATGGCAGGTAGAAGAGTTGTCCCCTAAATGTCCACTCCCTAATCCCTGGATCCTGTGAATATGTTTTGTTACCTGGCAAAGGGGGAAGGAATTAGGGGAGCTGATAGAATTTAAGCTGTCAATCATCTGATTTTAAGGAGAGTACCCTGGATTATATAAGTGGGCCCAATATAATCACAAGGGTTCTTTAAATGAGCAAGAGGTAAGAGTTGATATCAGACTACGCGATATGAGAAAGGCTATTGCTGACTCTAAAGATGGCAGGGGACCCCAAGCCAAGGAATTCAGGGCCCTTAGAAACTAAAAGGCCCTCATTTTAGCCAAGTGAGACCCACGTCAGACTTCTGACCTCCTGAACTGTAAGATATATATCTGTTGTTTGAAACCACTAAATTAGCAGTAATTTGTTATAGCAGCCATAGGAAATTAATATGGTCCCTGATGTTTCCTTCCTGGCCTGTGAACCCCTAAGGAGCTCAGGAGCACACAGAGACTGCTCTTCCATCCCACATTTGGAGCACTATTATTTACATGTACTCACTCATCCTTTTAGCAGGTACTTTCTGAGAACCTGCTTCATGTCAGACCCAGCACTAGGTCCTCGGGACCCAGCAGTGAACAGGACAGACAGACTCCCTGCTCTTGTGGAGCTCAGAGACAAGAGTGGACATTGACCTGAAACCAATATTTACAGGAGACAATCTTAGGAAGCCTTTTATGGAGCCTACTACATGCGTGGCACTGTGCCATATATTAACTCGTCCAATCTGCACAAGCCCTCATGAGGAAAGTGCCAAGGCACAGGTTACCACCCCCATTTTACAGATGAGGGAACTGAGGCACAGAGCTGGATGGTGGTGGACCATATTCAGAACCCAGGCACTTTTGTGCACTCTGCTGAGTTGCATCTAAAATGACAGGGAACAGGGATCATCCCAGAGAAGATGCAGGCATGACTGTGGCCCCCAAGATGTCCCTCTAG
The DNA here is from genome assembly GCF_042477335.2 of Ovis canadensis. NCBI lineage: Eukaryota > Metazoa > Chordata > Mammalia > Artiodactyla > Bovidae > Ovis > Ovis canadensis. Next base: position 179,596,293 of record NC_091247.1, on the reverse strand, counting down.
CCTAGAGAATGACAAGCCCCCATTTAGAGCAAGTGTCTGTGATTTTGAGCAGGTGGGTGTGAAAGTGAATGCTAAATAGGTTGCCAGAGCCCTTGGCACTCCCCATGCAAAAATAAGCACCACCAGATCCTCAGGAGCTGGGGGCTGCACCTTTCTCCCGTCTTGGCAGAGACCCCATGCCTGAGCCTGAGCAGGGCAAGCCAGTCGGCAGTCAACAGGCCTCTATTGACTGTTCATTCCCTGCAAGCACAAGGCTGTCCATTTAAACGCTGATCCAATACGGCTGTCCGTTGGGTAAGCTCATCGAGAATTCCTAGGCTGATGCTCACTTAACAATAGAAAGGCACGACACACATGAGCTCATTTATCCCAGCTACAGCCTGCAATCCCAGACCCATTCATCCCAGAGCAATATTCCCCGAGGAGGGTGGGGGCAGCGAGACAGAAAGGCTTCCCACTGGGGTAGGGGGAGGGGGAGCCACAGCAGCTGATGTGTGAGAGCAGGGAGGAGGGGGCTGCAGCGTGTGGAGGCTGCCCTGGGAGCCTCGTGGAGTGCCAGCATCCTTCAATTTGCTCCCCCAACACTCTGCCCCTTTACCTCTTGGGACCTGAGTTCCCATATCCATAAAGGAAGGAACAATTAAAGCGCCTGCCACAGGGGTGGTGGGGGATAAATTGGGAGACAGGGATTGACACACACTACTACACAGAAAATAGGTAACTAAAAAGGGCCTATTGTATAGTGCAGGGGATTCTACTCAACACTCTGTAATGACCTATAGGGGAGAAGAATCTAAAAAAAGAGTGGATACGTGTATACGTGTAACTGATTCACTCTGCTGTACAGCAGAAAAGAACACACTGTAAATCAACTCTACTCCAATAAAAATATGAAATAGAAATAAAAACATGTTTTGTGGATTAAAAAAAAAAAAAAACATCTTACCTGCCTGAAGGGGTCAGGGAGGCTTCAGTGAGACAATGTCAAGTGTTTTGCTGGGCGGCTGGCACCTAATGGCCACAGACTCAGCGTGAGCTATGTTTATGTCAGGCAGAGTCTTATTTAATCCCTCACCATGGCTCAGAGAGAAGAGAACACCAGTACTGTCTCTATTTTACAGATGAGGACCCTAAGGTGCCCAGGCTAGGACTTACCTGTGGACTCCTAGCAAGTCAAGGGCCCAGGCAGGATTCACACCCAGGACTCAAGACTGGGTTCCTCCCACAGCTCTGCCTCTAGCTCAGATGCACTGTTTATACATGGTCTGGATTTGAACACCACGTTTCCAGTTTTAGCTCATGGTCTTTGAAACCAAAAACTCTATAAGGGAGGCACTGCTATCATGCCCATTTTACAGATAAAGAAACTCAGGCACAAAGAATCTGAGTGATGGGTCTGAGGTCACAGAGCTGGGTGGCAGTGGAGTCAGATGTGGAATCCAGGCAGTTTCCTCGTCACCTGTGAGGCTGTATGTAAACTGTATGCTCCCCTATCACACAGACCATGTACCAAGGAGGGCTCCTCACCACCATCAAAGCTCACTCTGAAGAGAAGGTTTCAGAGGCTGAGCCAAGTCAAATGTCAGACAGTGCTGTGATCTGGCAGAGCTCAGGACTGTTGTTGCCATGAGCAGCATTATCAGCAGCAGCATCAAGGCAAATTTGATTCCTAACGTTTACCAAGCACCTTTTCATATCTTCATGCCTTTCCCCATGCATCCCTCGGCCCCTCAGACCTCAGCCCACCCGGACAGAGAGAGAAGGCACACAGTGTGCAGAAGGGAAAACCGGCCAAGCCCTGAGTCATCAGGGAGCAGAAGGGGCTTTGCACTCAGCTCCGTCACCTCCCACGCTGGGGCCTTTTTCCTGGCACCCCAAACCCCTCATCCTCTGGCATTTGTGGAGAGGCAACAGGAAGCCCCTCTAAACAGGGGACTGCCTCCTGATGGGGACTTGGGTCAGTTTGCTCACACGGAGTGCTGAGGAGTCCCTCTTGGTGCTCTTTCGTCGTGTGCTTGGTCTGACCTTTCAGAATGTACTATAAGCCTCAGTGCATGTGCACAGCCCTGGGATACTGCACTTGAGACGACCAAGCTGCAAAGTTCCAAGACATCCTCGGGGGAGGCAGGGAGCCATGGTGCTGTCCATTAGGCATTGATGGCACACGTCCGGTCAGGGAGACTTGGAAGCAGCTCTTTCTGCCCAGTTTTCTTAAAAAGCACAGCAGGCTGACTCTCAAGGAGATCCTGCTGCTGGAAGGACCACAAAGGGCCCGCTCAGGGTGGGCTGGCAAAAATGCATCCAATGTGTGTACTGTCCAGCTCCAACTGGACTCTCCAGAGAACCCAGAGATGATCATACTAAGTCAGTCAGCTGTGAGCTTTAGACTGGGCACACAATCAATATACAACCAAAAGGCATCATCTGTTCCTTTCACCTCTTCCCTCACCAGGGAAGATGAGTAAATAAAAGAGGGGCCCTGAAGGCAGACCCCAATCCTGGTTCTGTCTCTCAGCTGGCATGGACCTTGGGGAAAGCTGGGCGCTTCTGTGTCTCAGGATCCTCAGGTGTAACATGAGAGTCATAGTAACAGCACTGACCTCATAGAAATCAAAGGACACCATTTGTATAAAATGCCTGGGGACGCCCCAGCGGTCCAGTGGTTAAGAATCTGTCTCCCAATGCAGGGAATGTGGATTTGGTCCCTGGTCCGGAGACTAAGATCCCATGCGTACAGGGCGGCTAAGACTGACCTCCACCATTAGAGAGCCCGCGATGAAGACCTGGCACAGTCAAATAAGTAAGTAAATATTCAAAAAACTTAAAAAAAAAAATAATGCTCATTCGGTGCCTGGTACAGAACAAGCACTTAAAAAATGGGAGCTCTCAGTATGACTTTTCATCCTAACAACTCATTCCTGACCCTACTCAGCCCAATCTTCATTTACCCTCACACTCAAAAGATTCCCTGGTAGAGGGCATGGCAATACACACCAATATTCTTGCCTGGAGAATCCCATGGACAGAAGAGCCGGGCAGGCTATAGTCCATAGGGTCGCAAAGAATCGGACACGACTGCACCAATCAACACATTTCTAACACGACTCCACTTTCCGAAATTACATCTGGTGTCCATCATTCTGTCCCGCCCATAAAGTTAACTCTTTGGGGTCAGAGAAAGCATCAGATGTACTACACTCAAGTGTCAAGGAAGATTTTCCCATCTATGGTGGATTCTCATTTTTCCTTGTTGGAGAGAGACAGGGTAAATGGGTCAGAACCTGAGCCAAAGGTGAACTCAGAACCAAGCGATGCGAGGTTTTCATCAGGGTTCTGTGTCTTAGTTGTTTCCTTTCAAAGCTCTTTCCAAAAGCATCCTTCATCTTCAAAGAGTCTGGTTGGCAACTCGACTTTGCCCTTTGAAGTCCCTTTTACATTCACCCTTGAAGGCATGGCTTAAAAATGACACTGCACATGGCTGAGAAGAGAATAAACTTCTCCCCTCCTACTTCGGCCTCCACCCCTCCCCCACAAATTTGGATTCAATTATAAACTGGCTGATGTTGTCCTTTGGTCCTTCCTAAGAATAATTGTAAAGTCAACACTAAGGGCATTAAAAAGAATGAGCCTGGCTGTTTATTCATGGAGGAAGGAAAGGGGATAGTTTCTAATGCTATTTTCTAGCCTCTTCTTGTGACATCTTCACCAGAGGCTTCAGGATAAATGTGCCAGCAAACAGATCAAAACACTAGGGTAATTCTGCAATGTCAACTTGCTTAGTTTTTTTTTTTTTTTTAAGTGTTTGTTATTTATTTGGATCTATATAACCTATTCAAATGGTGTTTCAGCTGGGCAAAAAAATACTGTGACCTCCTACATAAGAAACCTCATCCATAAGCAAGTGAAAAAAATCAAATCCTCTGGAAAGTTCAGGCACTGTTTGACAAGGGAAACGTTTAGAAAGCATTTGTGGGGCATCTCAGGAAATGTATGCAGTGGACAAGCCCATCTTGGCATGAATATGATTTTACTGAACATAACACGGCTGCTCCAGGGAAGATGTGAGAATACGATCTCCGTCTGCTGCAAATATTTTATAATTGTGTTAGGATATTGAAATGGAAGTTTCCGATGAAGCACGAAGCTACATTATACATGAAACAGCTCACTACAACGCAGGTACTGGACTATAGGCAGACTTTACAAAGGAGATACCAAAAGCTGAGTGGCCCAACTCTTAACCTGGACCCACAATCCCACCCAGCCTGGCCCACATCCACAAGAAAGGGTTGAGTTTTAGGAGATGGTAAAGAGGTTTTAGAGTAGTTTACTAGAGAGAGGTACCAAAGAGCCAAAATCCCACCTGCAAACACACACCAGTTGAGAGGCTGGGAGGCTTTGCCCTTTGTCTTAAATTGAGGGAGGGGGCTTTTGAAATCACTGAAGAATTTAATATATGTGCCCCATGTGACTACACCATGTGAGAGGCCACATCTATCCGGCGTCAGAGGCTCAAATCTGTGACTTCCGAGCAGCTTTGACAAGAACGAACATGTGCTGAACTGGAGATCAGCCAGCCTGCTCAGCTTCATTAGGAAATGGTTGAATGTGGCTTCCTCAGGACCAGACAGATACCCACCCCTACCAGCCCAAGGAGATCCCGCTAGGCTCATTCCTGGGCCGCCCACAGGGTAACTATGGAATCCTCAGTCCCGAGGAACGAAGTGGCAGCAACAAGCAGAAAAAGAGTCACATTACGGAAAATGAAGGTGAGGGATCCTCGGGGACTGAGAAGTCTCCAAATACCCCACAAAAGCAAGAGCCTGCCGGGTCTAGAGGGAGCCAAGGCCGACTCAAGACTGTGCCGCTCGTGCAGGGACCTTCCTGCATCTTCTCCACTTCTCCTGCCCCTGCTCCACCCCCCACTGCCCCTACAAAGCACAAGAACCTGCTCCAGCTGCGGGAGAGGCCTGCTGACTGGCGGGGGCGGGGGAGTGTGTGTGGAAGAGGGCTCGACTTTGAATGGGAAATCGAAAACCCTCTTTTTGGAGATAAAATCCACATGCCTTACAATTCGCCCATTTAAAGCGTCCTGTTCAACGGGTTTCAACAGTCACAGAGCTGGACATCCATCATCACAATTCATTTCAGGACGTTTTCATTACTTGAAAAGAAGCCCCGTTCCTCTCAGGCTCTCCATAGCCATCACCTCCCAGCCCCTGGGCCCCTTCGCCCTGAGCAACCACTAATCTATGGCCCGTGTCTACGGATTTGCCTATGGAATCATACAGAATGTGGTTCTCTGTGACTGGCTTCTAAATGAAAGAACTATATGTGCTGACCTGACCCCCCAGGACTGCAACTTTCTGGGCTCTTTCGGTGGGCCACTAGAGTCCTTCCCTCAAAGGGAAGTGGCCCGGACAAAAGGAGCTGTCCCCAGTTAACCACTTCGTTTGAACCAATTCACTCAGCTTCCCTGGCTCTGCCTTGAACTGGTAGAGAAACAAACCTCCCAGCATGCCCAGTGGCAGGGCTGTCAGGATTCGGGTAATGTCTGTCCTTCCATCTGATGAAGACCTCTGTGTCGGTCTCCTCCACTTTCTTGTCCCCAGGGGCACCTGGCACGAGCCAGGCACATATCAGAGGGTCAATAAACATTCACTGCTGGCTGATGACAGACAGGAAGCAGAGAGGAGAGGGGAGGCCGTGCCCACGGAGGGCCTATGGCAGGTCTGTGGCAGCTCACAGGTTCTCCACACGTGGATAGATGCAGGCTCGGGATGGCCAGGAGGCAGCGCCAGATGGCAGACAAACTCTGCTGCTCTCTGGTTACGTTTTATGCGTTTCTTTGTTTTTCAGTTTCTTTGTCACTGACATCTGCTGCTCTGCGTTGTTCTGGAGGCAAAATGTAAAACAGAAAATACTCGGGGGATACACCATTTCTCCGTATCTCGGCTGCTCTGTTTGGACGTGCCACGTCTTTGGATGAGGACCGCCACCCCCACCCCATCCTGGTGACCCCTTCTCTCTCCCCACATTCACGACTCTTGTTATCTCCTCGCTGAAGGGGAAACTGACACAATCTTTGCAACTGATGTGCGTCAGTGAACCCCAGGGAGACCTCAGGGGATCCCAGTGCAGGTAACATGGGATTCCCCACACCAGAGCCGTCTGGACACGGTGAAGCTGCTTCTAAAGCCCGAGGGAGAGTGGATCCATCCGAGAACTCACAGGTGTCATTTCAAAGGGAGATCTTTCAACGGCAGAGAGGGTGGTTTTCTAGGGAGAGCCTGGCTAACTTCTCAAGAATTGAGACTGGCATTACTCCATAAATTGAGAGAAACGGTCCCAAAGGACAGCATGGGGTTGTGTGGGCTGGGCGGGGCCACATAGGAGAACTGCAGCCTTGGGATATGGAGTGTGTGACAAGCGTCACCAGCCACTGTGCCCATATCCCCCTGCAGATCTTAGTTCTCCTCTCAGGATCCTGCCAGAGGATCCCCTTGTTACAACAGAAACATGGAGGGCCAGGGCGCTGATCCAACATCGCCTAGAGAGAGTGGCGCGGTGAGTCCCGATGCTCCTGCGGGGGCAGCTGGTGAGTGGGCCACGCCCCTTCTCAGCCTGTCCCACTGCCTCTGAGCCCTGTGAAGCAGGTGTTACCCACCCCAGTTCTCAGGTGAGGGATCAGGCTCCATGCGATGGAGTAACCTGACCCAGGTCACTCAGCCAGTCGGGGAGTTCAAATGCAAAGGCTATGGACTCTGCTGGACCGAGCAGGCACAGACGCTGGTCAGGGGCAGCCTGGGCTCTACAGGCACCCCGCCTGGGTGCCCCTTCCTGGGTGACCCTCTGAAAATGGCCTGGCAGTCTCCAAGGTGGAGGGGGTGAGACTTGCACAAAGTGGAAGAAGTAAGAATGCTCCTGTGTGGATATAAGTGTGTGTGTGTACCCACGTGCCTGTCCATAACTGTGCGTTGTTTCTGCGTCTGTGTACACATGAATGTGTGCGTCTGGATCTGCCAACGTGCCATTGTATACATGTGTGCTTGTATTTATAGATATATGTATTACTGTGTGTCTGTGTGTTCCTGTCTGTGGGTACATACGTGTGTGTTTGTGTGTGTACAGAGTGTGGATGTGTCTGGGTACCCATGTATATGTGTTGGTGTGTGCTTATATGATGGTGGGTGTGTATCAGTGAGTGTGTAAACAAGCCCTCGCATGTCAGCAGACTTAGAAGACTACGTCGCCCCTTTGCGGTAGAAAGATTCATTTCTTTCAGCTAATATGAAACAAAGGAATCTTTTCTTAGAGTTCTACTTTGGGGCCCCAGAATGTAAACTTTATGTGACTAGGTTTACAGTCTCTGAGGGAAGAATGTGCCTTTTGAAGAACAAGTCTGAGAAAACGAAGAATTCACTGCTGTTTCAAACTTCTCTGACTACTCCACAGTGAGAAATAAAGCATGTCGTTGCATATATACGTACAGCATATATGGATGTACGTGTATGTATTTTTCTTAAAACAATACCTATCCTTACCATGTGTGGTGCACTCTGATATTAAATTCTTTCTATTTCACTTTTTCAAACGCCAGCTAAACTGATTCTAAAGGAGATCAGCCCTGGGATTTCTTTGGAAGGAATGATGCTAAAGCTGAAACTCCAGTACTTTGGCCACCTCATGTGAAGATCTGACTCATAGGAAAAGACTCTGATGCTGGGAGGGATTGGGGGCAGGAGGAGAAGGGGATGACGGAGGATGAGATGGCTGGATGGCATCACTGACTCGATGGACGTGAGTCTGAGTGAACTCCGGGAGTTGGTGATGGACAGGGAGGCCTGGCGTGCTGCGATTCATGGGGTTGCAAAGAGTTGGACACGACTGAGCGACTGAACTGAAACTGATGTCACAACTCACTAACGGGATGTAACTTGCAGTATGGAAAACACTGGTCTATAGGGACTCTTCCCTGAGCTCTATGTAAAGTGACTTCATCCATCCATTTACCAAGTACACATAAAGCAGTTACTATGTGCCAACTACTAGTCTAGGTTCTTGGGAAACAAGTTTCCTGTGCTCCTGGCACTTTCATTCTAAAGGAGAAAATAAACCACAAACCCCAAAACACTGAAGATAATTTTATATGGTGACAAAATCTTTGAAGGTAATTCAGTGGTTGGTCAGGGAGGACGTCCTGGAAGAGGTGACCCAAACGATGAGAAGGAGCTGGCCATGGCAAGAGGCAGGGGAGAAGGGCTGGCCAGTATTTTCTCTGCAGTCTCTGCTATCAAAGTTTAGAAATGAACCTTGACTCAGATACTGGCCATGATTCTATCCATCTTTCTCTGGCCTCGCTCCCTTCTCTCCTTTCAGCTACATGTTGCCCAAATACTTCACATCAAAATTTGGCAGCCCTACATGGGCACATATTCATTCTTTCCCTGGAACATTTCAAAATAACATTTGGTCTGATTAATTCTGTTATTAGGACAAACTCCTGGAAGACATAGTCAATCTCGTGGAGGGTAATTGGACTGGTCAATAAGGCTCAGAAATGAAGGGGCAGAGACCAGGCAATGGGGCTCAGAGACCACATGTAGGAAAGTTCAGGTCGAAAGCGCCAGAGATGGTGAGCAAGCCTCCCCTTCAAGGCCAGCACTGCTTCTCCAGGGGATCTGCGTGGCCAGCTCCCGCTCTGCCTTAGGTTCTTGCTTACATATCATCTATTCAGCAAGCCTCCCCTGCCCACACTAGTTAAACTGCAGCCCTTCCTCCTGACTTACCTATTAGACCTCTTTACCCAGTTATCCAACTCCCCATCTAGAACATTAACTCCACAAGGACAGGGATTTTTGTCACTGTCATTCCCCAGCTAGTGCTCAATACATAGCTGTTGCATGAGTCAATGAATAACGTTCTTCTTTCCTGAGCACCTACTGGGTGCTGGGCTCTGTACCAACATGGTCTCCAGTGCTCACAGAAATCCTGCCAGGTGTGTACTATGATTCCCATTTTAGAGATGGTAAGATAAAGGTTCAGAGAAGCGAAACAAACACAGTGAATAAGTGATGGATTGGGGGCTGAGATCTGGGTCTCCCTGACTCCAAACCCACACGGCCTGACGCTTCTACCCACAAAACAGGAATGTTGCACACTAAGTGCAGTAAGTCAGAAACAGAAAAAGACCATACTCACTTACACGTGGAGTCTGAAATACGGTAAAAATGACATCTATGAAACAGAAACAGACTTACAGATGCAGAGAACAGATGTGTGGTTGCCAAGGGGGAAGTGGATGGAGGAGGGAAGGACTGGGAGTTTGGGATTAACAGAGGCAAACTCTCATCTATAGGATGGACAGACACTGAGGTCCTACTGGTGTAGGACAGGGAACGCTAGTCAATATCTTGTGATAAACCATAATGAAAAATAATACATATAACGGAATCACCTTGCTATACAGCAGAAATTAATACAATATTGCAAATCAACTATACTTCAATAGAATTTTTTAAAAAATTAATTGTTGCATAAAGCAGATGACCCAAACTAAGATCACCCAAGAGCAAGCTCCGTGGGCACAGAGCGCTGCTCTTTGTTTTGCCTAAAAAAGGGGTGTTGCTAACAGCACCAAAGATGCTTCTCTGACAAACAACCAGATCACCCCCTCTGAGCAGGAGGGCAGTTTCACGGTGTAGTTTTATTCATAAGCAGTTTCCATGCATTTTGTTTTCTAACACACTGAGGCACATGGAACACAAACAGGCAGAAACCATGCACTGAGTACCCCCTATTGGGTGCCCTGCAGTGAAAGCTGGGTGTGCAAAGCTGCCCCTAGGAGCAGTCCAAGGGGTCAAGGGGGCCCAGGGAGGGGACACAACAACCTCCCATTTCCCTCTGTACCTCAGGGACAAACAGCCGAGGTCAAATTAACCAGGGCAGACCTCTGAGGGCTGGGGTTCTGGGACACCTACAGAGCAGTTTTGCTTGGGGATAGCAGCTGCTTCAAATTAGAAGCTACTCTAAACAGAGAGCAGATTCACGAGGTTTTTCTGCCCTGGAAAGAGACCAAGGGACTCGAGCCACAGTCTTGATCTTTGGACTCTTTAGGGCAAAAGCTTCTGAGGAGGGGCCGAGAAAAGAAAGTTAAGGCAAAAGGTCCCAGCTCTCGAACCCTACCTGACTAGCAACAGTTCCCAGAACAGGAAGTGTGCGAGATGAGGGGGGTCAGGCCCAGCACAAGGGGTCACCTCTGCAGGGAGAGCTGTCCCCATTCCATCACCCTCTCCCTCTCCCCACAGCCTCGGCCACTCCACAAGGCTGCTCAGGGGTTCAGTTCCTGCCAGCACTCCTCATCTTTGATGGGAGTCTTTGAGGCATCAAAGACTTTCCTGATGTCTTTGAGCTGGAGCCAGGAAGTAAGGGTGAGGCCCTGGGGAAGACCCAAGCCCCCCAGGGGCAGTGGGGACAGGCACAAAATTTTGCCTCCAGAGGACACAGAAACAATGGGTTTCCAACTTTTCCCCAAACTGTTAAGCTCTCATAGTCTGTGCCAGGCAGGGTGTACACTGCTTCACTTTGGTCATCTCTATATTTTCAGTTCAACAAACGTTTGAGTTCCCATTTGGTGACAGGCCAATTGGGCCAGGCCCTGGATGCGTAGCCCAGTGACCAACCTGAGTGTCTGCTATGAATGAGGCACTAAGGATCCATTATAAGAATGGAGCAGTAACTAACAACTAATGAGCCAAGCGCTATCCTGAATGCTTTGCCCATGTTAACTCATTAATCCTCACAGCATCACAAGTGATTCCTCAGCAGAAGCCTGAAGAAAGTGAGGAAGCTAACCAGGAGTATATCTGGGGAAGCAAGACCAAGGCCGATCAGGTGTGTGCCTGGCATGTTCAAAGAACCACAGTGAGCCTGCAATGGGGTAGGGAACGCCAGGCATCCCAGGCTTTGGGGAGGACCCAGGCCTTTCACAGGGAGGTGGAGATGTGAGTGCAAGAATGGCAGGCTCTCACTTATATTCTAGAACATCTCTGGCTGAAGCAGTTGAATGTCCTTTGGTGGAAAAGGATGGCAGCTAGGAGGGTCCAGGTGGGACTGGAGGAAAGAGACAGCAGTAGGGTGGGCTGGGGGAAGAAGCCATTGCATTCCTGGACTATACTGAAGACAGAGCTGAGAGGAACTGCATACGGGTTGAAATGTGGCATGAAAATGGAAGTGTCCACGTGGGCTCTGAGGATTCTGCCCAGAGCAGCTGGAAGGAGGGGGCTGCCATGACCTGAGGTGGGAGATGTGCGCTGAACAGCTTTCTGCAGTTTCTGGCATGTTAAACACGCAGTGTCCAATGAAGACATCCAAGAAGCAGATGGAAGAGAAGACTGAAGTCCAGGGGGCCCCTGTGTCAGCCAAATAATACTCTGAACAGGAACTGCCGGTGCTTCATTCGACAAATACCCGATTGTGTGCCTACTATGAGCTGACATGGCTGCAGCAAATGTAGCCAGAAACAAAATGTCCCGGCTCTGTGAGAGCCAGCAGGCATGGGAGGGCATCATGACAAGGGAAGACCCGGGAGAACCTGGAGATCAGAGACCCGGGATCAGCCCTGACCACCCGCCTGCTGAGCCCCCAGGCGCCCCGCGGCCCAGGCCCCTCCCTGGGGGCAGCACCCAGCAGCTGCTAGTGCATGAGGAGGACTTGGACGCCAGGCTCGCATCCAACCTGAATGGAATCCAATCTGCTGGAATCCATTATCGACTCTCACTGACCCGCTGTCTGCTCCTGGAAACATGTCTAAACTGCATTGCCTGAGCCAACACCAGCTAAGATGAATAACAGGGGACCAGTTAATGTCTGCGCTGTGCTTTCAGACACTGCTGGGGGCAGGGAGGGATCTGGGCAGGAGCTGAGGGAGCAGGCGAGAGAGAGGATCCACTGCAGCAGGCTGGAGGTCATTCAATCTCCAGGGAAGAAAGGCTGCCTCAGCCCTTTTCGAAGCTTCCTGACGGACCCTGAGGCATCACCTGGGCTCAGTCCTCCAACATCCCTCACAGAGGTCTGCATCTTCGTGGCCACGTTCAGAGCTCAGGTTTGGGGCCACCAGGGTTTCTGACCTCACTGGCTGTGGGACTTCAGCAAAGGACTCAACCTCTCTGTGCCATTTCCATTATCTCTAAATTAGGGCTACCGTGAACTCTTACAGAATTGCTGAGAGGATTCAATGAAATAGTAGAGCATACCTAAAATGCTACCTGTCACGCAGTAAGCACTCCCTAATTGTTAGCATTTATTGTTTACCAAGCGCCTGGAATATGTTGGCATTAGGTTGTCTTTGAAGTGGGCCATAGGTAACCTGTAAACAGCAAGGTGAAGGAGACGTTATTGTGACTTACCCAAGGTGGAGAAACTCTCTCCAAGGATCTCTGAAAACGGAAGAGAGAAGAATTTCTCAGGCTGCTTGTTGAACGAATAGAAGATGGACTTTCAGAATCCAAGATGAGTTTGATGACCACTTGCTTGGAACAGCACGTGGATCTGTGAGTCCTGCCCACTCTAGTCCAGCCTGGCTATCAGGAGTCTGCTGAGCCCACCCTGACCCCAACCCCAAGAGAGGTCGGCTCAGAGAAACAGTGGAGCCCAGGACTTGGTGAGGGAAACACAGGATGGTCTGTGGCCAGGGCCACCCCGTGCCCCTGCCATGCCCCAGCCCCCACGTGGACACCAGGATCCATCTTCCCTGCCCAGTCCGAGCAGAACCGAACACACTAACTGGACTTTGAGCAGCCTAGGTTCCAGCTTCCTGTCTGATTTCCAGCTCCATCTCTGACTTCTTCCTAAAGTCTCACCTGGAGGGACCTCACCAGTCTCTCAAAATGGGGACTGTTTCTGAATGCTGCACCTTTAGCCTCTCCTAGCCTCATGCATGACAAGGCGCTCCACCTACCCTGGCAGCCCAGCTTTAACCATCACCAGACCCCTGATACTAAAAGAACAGCCTACCCACAATGTGCCTAAGGGGTACACTTCACAGGAAGTGGGGGCTACTGGTTTTAACCTCAGTGATTTGTTTTTACCTGGTCTTCAATAATGTTGGGGAAGAAAGTGTCTTATTATAGGAGAAGAAAATTTTCAGATGCATCAGAAGAAATGACCACATCACTTGAATGGAGAGAGCTAGAGGTGGGAGAAAGAACAGTGGACTTGCAGGTGGAGCCTTGAGTTTAGATTCAGCTCCGCCACTTGGTAGTAAGTCAACCTTGGGCTCAGCCTTTGAAACTCAGCTTTCTCATGTGTCAAATGGAACAATTATAAAGATGAAATAAGAGCATGTATGTACCCAAAGTGTAATCAGACTAGACTATGGCAGGCATTTAGCATTATTACTATTATTTTTGTTGTTGTTACATTTTTTGCCTGGCCAGCTCCTCTGACTTTTTCTTTGTGAATCTTATGGATACTCACACCCTTGATCTTTTTGCATTGCCATTTTCCCCAAAAGCTACTGTAATGGGGGTAAAACTTTCTCTGTCTCGAATATTGGGCAATATCCCTATAACGTCTGGCATAGAGTGGGTACAGAATATACGTTTTGAAAATACAATCAATACCATAATCATATACGGGCTTCCCTGGTGGCTCAGATGGTAAAGAATCCACTCACAATGCAGGAGACCTGGCTTTGATCTCTGGGTTGGGAAGATCCCGTAGAGGAGGGCATGGCAACCCACTCTGGTATTCTTGCCTGGAGAATTCTCATGGACAGAGGAGCCTGGGGTCACAAATTGTCAGACACGACTGAGTGACTAAGCACAGCATAATTATATAAATGTATGTGTGTGTGTGTGTGTGTGTATATATATATATATATATATATATATATATATATGAATTGGGCTTCTCAGGTGGCACTAGTGGTAAAGAACTCACCTGCCAATGCAGGAGAGCTAAGAGATGTGGCTTCATCCCTAGGTTAGGAAGACCCCCTGGAGGAGGGCATGGCAACCCACTCCAGTATTCTTGCCTGAAAAGTCCCACGGACAGAGGAGCCTGGCGGGCTACAGTTCCACAGGGTGGCAAAGAGTCGGACACGACTGAAGCAACTTAGCACAGCACAGCACAGCACAGATATATGAATTATGATATAATTATATACAATAATATATTACCAGGTCCCAGGAACCATGCTAATTGCTCTGCATACATTATGTTCATGTAACCTTCTCTTACATGAATTATTAGCATTTTTTTCCCCACTTTACAGATGAGGAAAATGAGGCACTGAGGTAACTTGCCCAGAGTCATATAACTCTAATGTAAGATGTGGGGAGTGCGGGATAGAACTTGAACCCAGATGATCTGATTTTGGAAATGGTTCATTTGACCACCACAGAGCCTCATGAATACATAATTTTCAAAGAAAATGTAGGAGGGGGGGAAAAAAACTGATGTGTAACCTGATATTTCTAGAGTTGAGTCATAAATTATGGGTGAGGGGATGAAAATAATAAACTCCAGAAGTTATGTGGGGACAGCTGTGAGAAAGATGGGCACTGCAGCAAGACTATTCTCGGTTCTACGTGAAACCCAGAGGCAATCTGGGAAGGGCTGCAATGGAATATGAAATCACAGAGGGTTCCAGTGAGGCTCTGACCTTACCACTCAGTAAACTGGGGACACCATTATTCCCTGCCCACAATGAGCAATATTTTGCAGTCCCTGGAAGCAGAAGACTAAAATTCCTTCTCCAAATCACTGAAGAGATCTATCAGAAGGCAGAAAATGAGGGCTCTGGTTACTCTGCTTATTTTACAGATGAGAAAATGGAGGCCCAGGGAAGTGAAACAGCTTATCTGAGGTCCCACAGTAGGTAAGAGGAAGCCATGTGTTACTGGTCAACTTCATTCATTCATCTAACAGACACGTGATGAAATTTACTGTCTGAAATTTACCAGGAGGTAAGGACCATGTTCCTAGTGACAATCCAGACCAGAGCCATCCCATAGAGAAGCAATGCAGGCCACTCTGGTACTTTAGAGTGTTCTAGCAGCCACATGAAAAGAGTAACGAGAAATGGGTGATATCAATAACTTATCTCAAAAGATCCAAAATACTACTGCTTTAATAGGTCATCAATATTTAACAAATATTAATGGTGTAGTCTCTTTCGTGAGGGTACTAAGTCTTTGAAATTCAGTGTGTATTTAACACTAACAGCACATCTCACGTTGAACTGACTACATTTCAAGGGCTCAGTGGCCACATGTGACCCGTGGCTACCATACTGGAGAGCTCAGGTCAGGAACCATGGTTTTCCATCTCACTGTGTATTGGGATCACGTGCAGAATTTGTTAAAAATACTGATTTCCAGGTCCTACTCAGAGATCCAGTTCAGCAGATCTGGGGTGAGGCCTGGGACTCTGTAGTTTAACCAATATTCCAGGGGATTCTGATGTAGCTCATCATTATGGAACCAGTGAGCTCCTAAAATGCAGCCTAATAAATATCAACCAGATAGCCAGTAAGGCCCCTTCTCAAATTACTATGGACTAAGAAAAGTTTGATCTGCATTAAAGACAACATCTGATAACATTCAGTTGAATTACTTTGAAAAAGAGTTTTCAACTGGACAGTGCTTGCTTTAGATAAGATTTCCTGATTAAAAACAGAGTCATTGGCACACATTACAGTTAAACTCTTTAAGAAGGAATCAATTATCTTAAGATTAAACAAACAAATCTTCTGACATGCCTCCAGCACTAATTTGCTCAACAGAAAACTTCTTTAGCAAACAATGGACAGTTGGGTGGCAGTGATACCTATGCTGAACTGGTAAGTTCAGCAGTGAAGGTGTTGGGAGATATTCATTAAAAGCTTTAATTAAGCACCTTCCATATGCCAGACACACCCCTCGGCCTTGAGGTTACAGAGGTGAATGAGGGTGGGTCATGCTCTTGAAGGGTTTGCACAGTTGCTGCCAAGATGGGTAACAATGTGCAAAGCCCTATGGGAACACAGGAAGAAAAAAATCAGGTCTGCCTTGGAGCAGGGGAGAAGCCCCTCTGATAGGAACCGAGCTGAGCCTCCAGCCTCTACGAAGTGTTTAATAGGTAGAGACTGGGAACTTTGGCAGAGAGAGTGAGGACAGTGTTTTGAGTGTTTGGAGAACTGTGGGCAAGGAGTTTGGATGCCTGGGGTAGAGAAGGCGGAGCGCTTGCTGGGGGACGGGGCAGGTGGATTCAGTCCAGCAGGTAACAGGGGCCACAACTGTAGTTACACAGATGTACATAGCACAGTTTTGGTCAGTGATGGATGGATACATTGGTTGATAAATGGTTATATGAAATGAATGGAAGTCTTAAAGTGGGGGAGGGGAAATTGAAGCCAGGAAGCCAGTAAGGTTGAGGGGCAGCTGGTGAGAGGCAGGTAATGAGACTTGGACCGAGTGCTGACAGCATATGGGAGATGAAGCACAGATGGTTTTCAAATGACCCAGAGAAGAAAGTCAAGACTTGGTGAAACTGCTGAAGGGAGTCACCCTTCACTTGGCTAAGGCCACTAAGCAATGTTGTTGTACTAAAAGCTGAAAAGTTCCAGGAAAAAGGGAAGAGGCTCATGAAGCCAGGATCTCTTAAAAGCCTGTGGAAAGAAGATGCCGAATCTTGGGATTTGCAAGGTATTCCTTTTTGTGGGCTGAGGACATTTCTGTAGCAGCTCCTCATTTTTCCCTTAGTTTACAATTTTTTCAATAGAGAGGTCATAAGAAGTGCAAAACATCTGCCAAATAAAGTGCTGGGAAGATAGAGGGAAATAGAAGCCCTTGGCCACTGCTGGTGGGTGTCTGGACACACAGATTGTAGAGAAACTCTTTTAACGGGAAGTGGACATGCACCAGAATGTTCTAATCAGCACTGTTTCGAATGACTCAAAGTTGGAAGCAACCTATGTTTCCATCTGTAGAGAGATGGAGAAGTAAAATGTGGTATGGTCATATGAAGGAAGACAACACAGCAATTAAACCAAGAGATCCATGAGGCTGACCCTCAACACACAAGGTGGAGTGGAACAGGCAAATTGAAGAAAAACATATTCAGGATGATGGCATCTATATGAATTGTGGACACACACTCCTGAACTATATATTACATATGACTACACATAGTGGAAGTTAAAGTGTAAAAACGTAGACTGAGATTTGTAGTAAATTCATAATACAAGGTTGAGAAGAGAGGGACAAAGAAGAGGTTCAAAAGGGATTTCTATGTGGGTGACAATTAATTTCTATTATATGGCAGACCTATAAAAGAACTGCAGCAAAGATGCCAAGATGTTATATTCATTAATGTGGGATGGTGAATTAAAGAGTGCTTATTATCAATATATCATTTGCTAAGTTTCCCTTTGGGCTTCCCAGGTGGCTCAGTGGTGAAGAATCTGCCTGCCAATGCAGGAGACTCAGGAGACCCCGGTTTGATCCCTGGGTTGGGAAGATCCCCTAGAGAATGAAATGGTAACCCACTCCAATATTCTTGCCTGGAGAATTCCATGGACAGAGGAGCCTGGCGGATGACAGACAGTCCAGGGGGTCACAAAGAGTCAGACATGACTTAGCAACCTAGTATGCACATGCAGACTTCCCTTTATCTCCAAAAATTTCCCAAATTGAGAAAGGAAGGGAGGAAGTAGGGAGGAGGGGGTGGGGAGGGGTAAGGAGGGAAGGGGAAGGAGGTGGGAGGAGAAAGAAAAAGAAATGGAGTGGGTGGGAACGAAGCAGAAGGCTTAGAAACTGTTCACCAAGCCCCCTACCAACTGAGGGCTTCACACAGCAAAGGGGGTGCAGATGGTGATTTAACATACCTAGGGGTCCCCCTGGGGTCTAACACCATATTCTGTACACTCAGAATGACTGCTCTGGTGAGGGCAAAATAAACTCCTTTCCTGTGCATCCCTTTCTCAGCCCAGCACTGCTGCCAAATGGGGTGGAGGGTCATATCATTCATTTATACAAGGTCCTCTATACATGTTCACCTCCACCAATGTTACTCCTTCCAGGCTGTCCCACTGTTCCCGGCACTCTAGAACATGACTGCACAGCCATCTCACATCCAAGTCACGCCTGTATGTGGCAAGGACTGGACATGCCCAAGAAAGAAGTGTGGCAGGGCACATGAGGGCTGCTTCTGCACAAGGATGACTCCCCCACCTCTGGCCAAACACTCTGGGATGCAGAATTTTCAAAATGATTTAACAGTAAGTTAAAGCACAGGGAGGGTAGAATTGAGTGCAAGGAAGCATTCTTATCACTAGGTACAAGACAAGATAGAAGTATCTGCCTGGAGCTCCCTCCTTGTTGCCAGGAACAGTGCCTCTGTGTCTTTATGTGTCCAGGGCTTTGCAGAGTGGGTGTTGAAGAAATGCTTGCTCATGAAGTCTAACTGCATCACACACACACACACACACGCACACACGCGCACACACGCACACACATTTTTTGAGGACTATGTTTCTGTTTTCAAGTTTTCTGTCTCTTAATGGGGCAAGGTCAACTAATGATTAAGGATGTTTGATTCTGGAACCAAACTGCCTAAGTTCTTGGAACAGACATGAAACCTCTCTATGATCAGCACCTTCACCTCATAGCACCTTCAAGAGCCGAGCTCTCAGCACAGCAGCTGGCACACAGGAAATACTCATTAACCGCTAAGAATGGCCACTACTTGGTCCTCATGGCAAACCAAGTAAATGGGCTACACTACGTCCATTTACAGATGGGCAAAGATGAGGTTCATGGAGGCACTACGACGTGCTCAAGGTCACACAATTTATTGGTAAATGAAAGTGCCAGGATTTGAAGGCGATTCATCTATCTCTAAAGAACTCCCCAGGCCCCTAGCTGCTGCAACATCCCAAGAGCTGATTCACGGACCAGTAACTTCCAGAATCTTCTCTGGTCAGCAAAGGGTCTGGTGGGAGCTCTCTAAACCAGCGGAAGCTCCCAACTTCTGCAGTGTGGGGGCTGGGAATCTGACTTAGGTTTGAGGAACTCTCATTCCCACATCAAAGCTGAGAACCGAAAGTCACTCTGACTAAGCACACAGGGAGGGCAGAAAGTTCTGAGGCAAAAGGAAGATACCAATGGGCTTTAATCACTCTCCACTCACCCCCAGGACTCATGCCAGAGATGAAGGCTTTGGTGACATCTCGGTTTTTTTTAATCCCAGGAGTTCAAAGAACCTCACACCCATTCCGTCACATTCAGGCTTCATTTTATTGAAGTGAACATGATCCCAGGTAGAATCCTGGCCAGAGGCCCAGGGGAAGGCACATCCTACATCACACTCATTCCCTCCCCCAGGGTAGGGGTGGAACAAGGGCTTGTGTGCCTGACCATGGGTCCAGGGTTTGCACAGAAATGACCACCAAAAATACATCGTAAAGAAACTGTGAATGGTGTCCTGGCTGCCAGGTATAGCTCTGACCTCTCAGAGCCTGGTGCAGTGCCTGGCACAGAATAAGTGTGTGGTGGATGTTGAACAAGAGGAAAGGGGACATAACCAATGGATGCTCACTGGGTCATCCAGCAGCCCCAGGAAGTGGGGGCAGGTGTCATCTGCATCTTACAAACTGAGGAAGCTAAGATTCTGGGAGGTTTCAAGGTGTGTGGGAGCCCTCTGGCTGGTGGGTGGCAGAGATGATTTTGAACTCAGGGCTGCCGGGTCTCTGGGTTTTGAATCGTGTCATGTACCTGATTCTACACCATCGTCTATGTAATACTCGGCAAAGCTTCTTGACGAATAGATACGCCAGTTAAACCTGGGCAAGATGGTAAATGTGGCATAACCACCCAGGGATAAATCCAATCAGTTGCCCCGTTTGCAGTCCTAGGGCTAAGAGTGATTCTTATACTTTAAATGATTACATTGACACAGTTATGTAGGTTTCCACACAACAGCCTCAATTTTGCCTCTTGGTCCATAAAACCTACAATGTTTACTATCTAGCCCTAAGAAAATGTTTGCAAACCCCTGATAGAAACCGTATCTTATTTGACTTGAGGTTTCAGAGAGGAAGGGTGTGCCCGAGGCCAGAGATGTCCCCTCTAGACCCAAGCCTTGGTGTCCCTCCAAGGTCAGCTCTCACCACAACACACTCAGCTCTGCCTGCCTAACTCCTACTCATCCAAGAGTGTCAACTTAGTTGTCCCTTCCTCCAGGAAGCCCTCTCTGATTCCCAGAGACCAAGTCAGGGGCCCTTCTCTGTGCTGCTGTTTTTCTCCCAGCCACTGTGACCTCCACGTGCTGGCACATGGCACACTGTGTTAGTGCTGCCACTTACTCATCTTCCTTCCCCTGAGCAGCCAGCTCTACAAAGGCAGGTGCCATTCTGTCAGGGGCGAGAAACAGTTTAGTGGCCATACATCCTGGTGTGACCAGCATGTTTCAGCTCAGGCCTAGTGATCTGTGTAAGTATTAACAATGGCCCCCTTCGTCCTCAAAAGGACTTCCCTGCTGGCTCAGTGGTTAAAAAAAAAAAAAAAATCCTCCTGCCAAACAGGAGATGTGGGTTTGATCCCTGGGTTGGGAAGATCCCTTAGAGAAGGACATGGCAACCCACTCCAGTATACTTGCCTGGAAAATCCCATGGACAGAGGAGCCTGGCAGGCTAAAGTCCAAGGGGTCGCAAAGAGGCAGAAATGACTTAGTGACTAAACAACAACAACTTCATTCTCAAAAGCATCCCCGGACACGGAAGATGCTATTCAGTACATAATACCATCCTATGTCTGAACAGCAGCTTAAGTGTACAGCTCTGACTTAGTCCTTCCATTTGCTAGCAGTGTGACAATAGATAAATGACCTGACTTCTCTGTGTCTCAATTTCCTCCTCTGTAAAATGGAAATAATAATAGTGTTAATATCATAGGTTGGTTGTGAGGATTCAATGAGTTCAGTTCAGTTGCTCAGTCGTGTCTGACTCTTTGCGACCCCATGAATTGCAACACGCCAGGCCTCCCTGTCCATCACCAACTCCCAGAGTTCACTCAGACTCACGTCCGTCGAGTCAGTGATGCCATCCAGCCATCTTATCCTCTGTCGTCCCCTTCTCCTGCCCCCAACCCCTCCCAGCATCAGAGTCTTTTCCAATGAGTCAACTCTTCGCATGAGGTGGCCAAAGTACTGGAGTTTCAGCTTTAGCATTATTCCTTCCAAAGAAATCCCCGGGCTATCTCCTTCAGAATGGACTGGTTGGATCTCCTTGCAGTCCAAAGGACTCTCAAGAGTCTTCTCCAACACCACAGTTCAAAAGCATCAATTCTTCGGTGCTCAGCCTTCTTCACAGTCCAACTCTCACATTCATACATGACCACTGGAAAAACCACAGCCTTGACTAGACGGACCTTAACATACATAAAACACTTAGAATGCTACTCGACTAACTGCAGGTGCTATGTAAGGATGCTGGATCCCTGACGGTTATTACAATGTCGTGTTCTGTTAGACTGGCACACACTGCCTGGATGAAAGATGCCTGACCTCAGGGGTGGGCAGAGCCAATTCCAAAGTCCAGCTTCACACAGCTGGTCAGGGAGCATGCAGGCCAACAGCTTCATCCTCTGGCTTCCCACTCTAAGGACCAAGGAGGGTAGAACTCCCTGGGTCATTCCTGGTCCCCTCTCCCACTCCAGTACTCTTGCCTGGAAAATCCCATGGACAGAAGAGCTTGGTAGGTTACCGTCCATGGGGTCGCAAAGAGTCAGACACGACTGAACAACTTCACTTTCACATTGCTTTTGGTTTGATTAAAATCCTCCCAGACTATTTTCTGTACATTCATATGCCTCTATTATAAATGCATCCACAGAAAATATATGGCAATTGTCTTGGGATCTATGGTATTGGACTGAAAGTATTTTTTAGCTTTTTTCTGTCAACAGTAGACTATGACTTTATTAGACTTAGATCTACCTTGTTCTTCCGAATTAGAACAGCGTAGTTGATAGTTTGATGAACACAGTTTATTTGACTCTCTGAACAATCCCCTATTATAAACAGTGCCACAATGAAGATCTTTGTGGGACCTCTCTATGCTCAGTAAATTTTCTAAGATATTCCTCTCTCTCTGAAAGCAGGCTGTTTCACACTGTTTGCTCCATGACTGGCCAGATGACCTTGGATGTTGATTTTAATGCTTCGATTTTTCACAAGTCAGAAGTCAACTTTTATTCTTACCCAAGAGGAAACAATAGTGAAGATAACTTTTTTAAAAAGTAACAGTAGTTTTAGCTACTTGAAAACTACAAATGAATTAATTCAACTCTCAGAATGAACAAAAGCTGTGACTAGAAAGGAATGTCTCAATTTTCAAAGACCCCCATACATAGTCTCCAGAGTGCCAAGACCCCTTGAATAGAAAGCTATTAACTGCGTCTCACCTTATTTATAGGCACCAAGTTATTTTAATGAAAACTAAATCTTGCTCGCTCTTGCTCTTTCTTTCCAAACCTTTCTCCGCTCAGTCGAGTTCCTATGACTACCTGGGAATCATTTATATTTAAATCTTCACCCAGAGTCCCAAGAGTATGAGCCCACCTGAAGAGAGATAATCGCTCTTAGACAAAAAGACTCTTGAGAACTTCCAGCAGTCTCATTAGCTTCCCACATGGAATCAACCTAGTTGTGACCTAAATTGTGAGGTCTACACATTGGTATTAAATCAAAAATCTATGATAAATAGATATTACCATATATAAAATAGGTAGCCAAAGGGAATTTGCTGTATGACTCAGGGAACTCAAACCCGGGCTCTGTAACAACCTGGAGGGGTGGGATGGGGATGGCTGAACCATGTTGATGTTTGGCAGAAAACAACACAATTCTGTAAAGCAATTATGCTTCAATTTAAAAAATAAATAAATTTAGAAACAACAACAAAAAAACCAATATATGGTAGAATTTTGGGAAAGTGGTATGGATGAGGCGTGGGCAGGGATAGTAAAGAGAGGTGGAAAGGGATCTTGTGAGACGGGCCTAGGAAAGCCCGTGCAGGCAGCAGAGCTGAGGGCAGGGACAGAAGCGGACACAGATAGTGCCTGTTCTGGCCTGTGTCTTCCCCACGATGGTCTTCCTGGGGCTTTCCCTCCCTGCAGGGCAGCCCCAACCCTTCCCTCATGTTAAAGGCCAGGTGCCTCTCCTGCCCACTCCAGCCTTGGGATCAAGTCTTGGGTGCTGATGTAAGACAGCACTTATCACAGAGCCAAGTACAGAGAAGCATCATATAAATATAGTTACTATTATTCATCATATAATTATAGCGAGTGCTCTAGAAAAGGTTGTTAAATGACTCATGAACGAACTGGGCGCACTTAGCTTCCTGGAGGGTGGGGGGTGAGTCCTGCCCCAATCTTAACCAGAACACAACAGACAAATGAGGCTCTTTAAGGCACTCACTGGCCCCACCCTTGGAAGCAGACAAAGCTTCCAATGTGGTTTGAGCAGAAGGAAGCGTGTTTGCTGTAGGAAGCAACTGCTGATTGACGGTCCCGAGGCAGCAGGTTGGGAAGGAAGGAAGTCTGGCTGAGGCCAAATCATGGACCAAGACGAGAGCTCCAGGAATTTCTCTGAACCCACTTTTCTAACAGCACATGTTTCATCCACAGTTAAAACCCAGCAGGATGAGTCACCTGAAGGCTTGCACCTCATTTGCAAAACGGAAGGATGGGAGGCACTGGTCTCCAAGGTCCTTCTCAGCTGTGACAGCCTTAGAGCACACACGGGGTCCCCAGTTTACAGACACAGAGATAACCACACACCTTTGTGTGTTTTCTGAGAATGTAAGGCCCATCGGATGCTGTGCTGGGAAGTGATGCACAGAAAACATGACCACACTGTTGCCAAATTTATGTGTGAACTCCTACCCCCTCCACACACTGGCTGCAGGCAGGAAATACAGAACGCTAACCCCCCACCCTTCTGCATCAAACAAGAGGAAATATGGTTGTCATGTGATAATTCGTGGCTCGTGGACCAGAAGACCGAATCTAGGTCATTTCTCAATCTAAAACCTAAAGTTACGAAAGAAAACTCTGCCTGGGTGCTCTCTGGAATATAACAGTTCTAGGCAGAAAAGTTCATTTCCTTGAAAAAAATTTTTGAGTGAAATTGATTTTGGCCTCCATTCTCCCATCTTACCTCCTAACATCTGCCCACTTCTAGAAGTTTCTAAAGACCACCCTAGGATCCAGTCCTTGCCCCTGCCTTCCAGCTGTGACTGTGGGCAAGTCTGTAAGCTCTTTGGCCTTGGCTTCATCTGTAAAGTGGAGACCTCAGAGCGTCTACTTAATGGGAGGGTGGAATGAGATAATCCAAGTAAAGCACCTGGAATGGTGGGTGGTACACAGTAAGTGCCCAAGAAATACGAGTCATTATTATAAGTCATGATTACTGCTGTGCTAGCCGGAATTTATATACTTTTAAAGAAAAGTTATGACCAACCTAGATAACATATTCAAAAGCAGAGACATTACTTTGCTGACTAAGGTCCGTCTAGTCAAGGCTATGGTTTTTCCAGTGGTCATGTATGGATGTGAGAGTTGGACTGTGAAGAAGGCTGAGTGCCGAAGAATTGATGCTTTTGAACTGTGGTGTTGGAGAAGACTCTTGAGAGTCCCTTGGACTGCAAGGAGATCCAACCAGTCCATTCTGAAGGACATCAGCCCTGGGATTTCTTTGGAAGGAATGATGCTAAAGTTGAAACTCCAGTACTTTGGCCACCTCATGCGAAGAGTTGACTCATTGGAAAAGACTCTGATGCTGGGAGGGATTGGGGGCAGGAGAAGGGGACGACAGAGGATGAGATGGCTGGATGGCATCACGGACTCGATGGACCTGAGTCTGAGTGAACTCTGGGAGTTGGTGATGGACAGGGAGGCCTGGCGTGCTGCAATTCATGGGGTCGCATGGAGTTGGACACAACTGAGCGACTGAACTGAACTGAACTGAATTAGTACCTCTAATGTGCAAGGTGCTTTTGAGAATTCAGTCAACAACCATTGGCTTGAACACTCAAGTGAGAAGATAACAAGTCATAAAGCACTCGGTACAAAAGTGATGACTCAGAAGTGGTGATAACTGGCCTGGGCCCTGCTGGCTTCCCAGTGCAGGCAACCCTGGGCTCCATCACACCCCTCCTGGTACCTGGCAACATCCAGAGAGTGCTGCATGAACTGTGGATTTGTGGCATCCATACACGAGAAGGACCCATGTCTTGTAAGTTGGGACCCACACAAACAAGTCTCAATCCAACCCTTACAGACAGACATAGGGAAACCAGTTCACAATAGAAAGTCTTAAAAAGGTCTTCACAACGTCAAGACTTGTCCAGAACCTAAAATTCTAAATCAAGAGCCCACAGAGTCAGATAAAGAGAAATATGTGCCGCTGCTGCTTATATGTGGAATCTTAAAAAAAAAAAAAAAAGGTACAAATGAAATTATTTATAAAACAAACAGAGACACAGATATAAAAAACAAACTTATGGTTACACAGATATAGAAAGCAAACTCATGGGAAATGGAGGAGGGATAAATTGGGAGATTGGGATTGACATATACATACGACTATAATAAGCATCTACTGCATAGCACAGGAAACTCTACTCAATACTCTGTAATGACCTATATGGGACAAGAGTGGCTATATGTACAGTTGATTCATTTTGCTGTACAGCAGAAACTAACACAACATCAACTATACTCCAATAAAAATACATTTTTAAAGAAGAGCCCATAATGAGTAGCACATAGGAACTGAATTTGTGTGGGCCTAATATGTACCAGCAGAGAAGGCAATGGCACCCCACTCCAGTACTCTTGTCTGGAAAATCCCATGGGCGGAGGAGCCTGGTGGGCTCCAGTCCATGAGGTCGCTAAGAGTCGGACACGGCTGAACGACTTCACTTTCACTTTTCATTTTCATGCATTGGAGAAGGAAATGGCAACCCACTCCAGTGTTCTTGCCTGGAGAATCCCAGGGACAGAGGAGCCTAGTGGGCTGCCGTCTATGGGGTCACACAGAGTCAGACATGACTGAAGTGACTTAGCAGCAGCAGCAGCAGCAGTATGTACCAGAATCAAGTAAACTATTACTCAGATCAAGTAACCTATTACTTATGACCACAATCATCTGCCAGTTACCTGGTCATTAGGATCTTCTGCACCTGGTTGAGCTGGGAAATGCAGAGGACTGTCTCTTACAGAATGGCTGTCCTCCTAGGATGGCACCTGGTTGGGGAAGACAAGTCAGCCTAACCCTGGAGCATGGTAAGACAGGTTGAACTGGTGTTCATTGGACTTTTCTTAGGAAGAGTCACAGAATCACAGAATCATATATAGAAATGCTCTGAATGAATTTCTGCAGCCATCAGAAAACATCAGAGCATAAGCCTGAGAAATTCCCAACACGAGAATAAGGGTGCAAATCAACTCGGGCATCAGGGAATGAACACAGAGACAGAGCAGGAGCTGAACGCCAGCAGTGCCAGGAGCTGTTACTTCTATCTAACTTGCTCTAAAGGAAAGTCCGAGTCCAACCTCTCACCCCAAATCCTTCATCAGCACAACCACAACGGTAGTATGACCTCACAGCATCTATTGATACTAAGTTTTATTATATGCCAAGCACTCCACATACATTTTTATATTTAATCTTCACAGCAGTCTTCCAAGCTGGTTATGTACAGGTGAAATGGAGCTCAGCTAGGCTAAGAGAATTGTCTGAGATCATACAGTTAATTAGCGTTTGAATCCCCGGTCACTGATTCAGTGCATCATGCCTTAACAAGAAATGTTTAACAATGGAAAAGGGGGCATTCAGAATTTATCACTGGATGATAAATCACAGCTTAATTTTTCTCATTACAAAGCAACTCTAAGTAACTTGAGACAAGCATACGTATTAAGGGGCATAATTTGGTTTCTTTTTTTTAATACCAAACAACCTAATTTGCTTATATAAAAATATCAAAGGGTAGAAAAGAAGAATTTCAAGCTAAATGGAATAATAAGCAGGCAGATTGCACCTCAGCTCTTTCAGAGATCATAACTTAAATTTTTTTTTTAGGCCTTACAACTAATGCTTCTAGAGCAATAAGACAGATGAAGGTTTACAGATTTATTTCAGCATAAATTAATGCTAACCATATGCATGGGTAAGATAACCAAATAGCCATAAAATCTTGGCAACCTCCAACATAAGAAAAATAGCTTGGGAGCTGAGAGGAGGAAAGAAAAATCCATGTAGAGTCCGTTGGAGGAATTCCAATGTGATCACAGAGTTTACTAAGATTCTGACTTATGTTTTGCATTTTAATCATAATATACTTGCATTGCAGGGGACGATAGATAGTCTCTGGAGGGGAAGAGGTGACCCAGATAATAATTCCTTTCAGCTGCTGAGCACCAGGACTGAACAAAGGTGTCTGGCTTTTATTTTGAGCTTTCTGATGGCCCTTGGAGCTAGGGAGGACCAGGTTTGATTGTTCTCTTTTTACAGATGACAGAATCGGGCTGTTAGCTTTGCTGCTCAAGACCAACGCTCTTTATAAAGCCCATGTTGATCCCCACCAATCCATCTATCCACCCATCCATCCACCTGTCCATCTGTATTTCCTATCAATTCCTATTTATCCTGTAATCCTTCAAGAAAGCAAGAAAGAAAAGGGCTCCTTTGGAAGGGAGGCACACCCATGTGTCTGGACACAGTTTTGCAGACTCTTTTCTTGCCAACACTGCCATCAGCTTAGGGATCTGCAGCCCTGCCCTCCCCCTTTTTCTGCTGGGTCTCCTGGCTTCTTCGTTTCCACTGCTGACTGGTCTTCTGCCAGCCGTGTGCTTTTACAGTCAAGTGCCAACAATCATGGGAACATTCTTTCTCCTCTCTGCCCTTCTGCTCATCCACCAGGTTGGTAGGACTGCAGGCCTCTCCAGGCCGCCTCTCCAGCTTGGGTTCTATGGCTAAGAAACACCAGCATGATGGAACTGAATCCAGGGGTGAATATCCTGTAGGAATGAATTGTCCCACAGGTGTCAATGCATGTGTTCACTCACACATTCATTCATTCCCTCGCTACTTCATTCATTCATCCGGACAATAGCTACCAAGCTTCTACTAACAACCTATGAGGTGGGAACCTATGAGCTTCTACTAACAACCTAACAGAGGCAAACCATAAATGGTAATCTTCTCAGATAATTTTTGTATTAACACTTAACAGGTCTTATTTTTAGGCTATGTGCTATGCCTGAAAGTCATAAAACTACACCTTTTTTAAAGCCACTTTATTGGCAGCACTTCTAGAAGCTAAGATTTTCCACAGGGCAGAGCTCTGTTTCACCTTTTCCCCATTCTGTGGTGAATGATGCAAGGGCGGCCTCCAGAAGGATGAAAGCTGCCCACTCCCACCTCAGCAGGCATCCATGCTGGTTGTCTGCCACACTCTGGCCAAGCCCCGAATCCTACTCATAGTCCACACAGGCCTGGCCTCACCAACGATGGAAAACCTCCAGGCAGAATGGCTTTGTTTGGAGGGCTCTCTCTATTCCCAATCCCTCCTCCTTGAGCCACATCCCGGGCAGAGGCGAATGCAGAACACAGTTCTACTCAAAGGGACCCTGCAGTTCCTATGGGTAATTTTGGTCCTGAATAGGCAGCTGCCTGGGGGTCACAGGCTCGGTGTATACTCTCATCCCCCTTGCCTCTAAACTGCAGAGGAGATGTTGTGGGTCCTGAACTCTACTGGCTGGAGGAGTTGGAAATGCCTGGGATGGATTCTTGACTCACTGACTAGCTGGGTGACCTTGACCTGAATCTTCCTCTCTGGAAGAAGATAATAAACATGCCCTCACAGGTTGGCTGACGTCCTGTCCCCTCTCCACTCACTCAGCCAACACTTACAGAGTATCTACCATGACCGAGCAGCCCTGGTCTGGGGCAGAGCATGTATCTGGAGAATCTCGGGGGAAATAAAGGTAGAATAGCAACTACTATGTGGGCAGGAGGTTTTCTACCTCTCTTGGTCTCTGTTTTCCAAAGTGGACAACACAGGGCAATGCTGTACTTCTCAGGGCTGCTTCATGTATTTAAAACTTAAGTGCACCCAACAATGGAGACTGAATCCCAGTGAATAAATAAAATGTAGCAGAATGCCTGACACCACGTAGATGCTCAACTAATCTGTGCAGCAATTCTCTGAAAACATAAAATGCAATCTACTTCCCACCCAGTAGAAAAACAAAAGGAACCTTGTTCTTTCTGTGCCTTGAAGCCCTTGACAGTTATCATGAAGAAATGGGGTGTTTTGCTACAAGGGATGATGATAGCAATAACTGATACTAAGTTAATTCAGTCATATGTGGAATATGGCTTAGTAGTCTATTAATTTGATTTATGAAAAGGCAGAGGAACCAGAGATTAAATTGCCAAAATCTGTCGGATCATAGGAAAAGCAAAAGAATTCCAGAAGAACATCTACTTCTGCTTCATTGATTACACTAAAGCCTTAGACTGTGTGCATCACAACAAACTGTGGAAAAGTCTTAAAGAGATGGGAATACTAGACCACCTCACCTGCCTCCCGTGAAATCCTACGAGGGTCAAGAAGCAACAGTTAAAACTGGACATGGAACAATGAACTGGTTCAAAATTGGAAAAGAAGTACGTCAAGACTGTATATTGTCACCCTGCTTATTTAACTTATATGCACAGTGCATCATGCAAAATGCCAGGCTGGATGAAGCACAAGCCGGAATCAAGATTACTAGGAGAAATATCAATAACCTCAGATATGCAGATGCCACCACTGTTAAGGTAGAAAGCGAAGAGGAACTGAAGAGCCTCTTGATGAAGATGGAAGAGGCAAGTGAAGAAGGTGGTTTAAAACTCAGCATTCAAAAAACTAGGATCATGACATTTGGTCCCATCACTTCATGGTAAATAGATGGGGAAACAATGGAAACAGTGACAGACTTTATTTTCTTGGGCTCCAAAATCACTGCAGATGGTGACTGCAGCCATGAAATTAAAAGATGTTTGATCCTTGGAAGAAAAGCTATGACACGCTTAGCGTATTAAAAAGCAGAGAGATTACTTTGCCAACAAAGGTCCATATAGTCAAAGCTATGGTTTTTCCAGTAGTCATGTTTGGAGGTGAGAGTTGGACCATAAGGAAGGCTGAGCACTGAAGAGTTGATGCTTTTCAACTGTGGTGCTGGAGAAGACTCTTGAGAGTCCCTTGGACTGCAAGGAGATCCAAACAGTCCATCCTAAAGGAGATCAGTCCTGAATATTCACTGGAAGGACTGATGCTGAAGCTGAAGCTCCAGTTCTTTGGCCTCCTGATGCGAAGAGCAGACTCATTAGAAAAGACCCTGATGCTGGGAAAGATTGAAGGCAGGAGGAGAAGGGGACAACAGCCGACAAGATGGTTGGATGGCATCACTGACTCAATGCACATGAGGTTGAGCAAGCTCTGGGAGATGGTGAAGGACAGGAAGCCTGGCACGCTGCAGTCCACAGGGTTGCAAAGAGTTGGACACAACTGAGCGACTGAACAATGAACAACAAAATTTACCAAACTGTATCTCAAGTTTCCTCACCTGTGCAATAGATGAGAGAAATTAAAGGAATTAGTTTAGAAAGGGAGGATGCAGCGCAAAATAAGTGTTAGTGATTATTATCATAAATACCCTCTGTGTAGGAGGCAATGTTCCAGCACTGGGTGACAATGGTAGGTTATAGTCAAGGTCCCTGTTTCTGTAGAGATTCTATTTCAGAGTTGGTGAGAGAGGGACCAAACAAACAAATGAGCAAATCATTGCTGATGGTGAAGACAATACAACATGGTGATGCAACCAGGAGTGACTACAGCATGGAAGGTCTCTTGGAAGAGGTGATATTTCATCTGAGACTTGACAAGAAGGAGTCAACCATGTAGACGTCTATAGGGATGTGGGCTCCCAGGGAGGAATGAGCACCACCCAAGTCTCACAGTGGGAATAAGTTTGAAGGATGTGGTTAGCTGGCAGAGCGATAGGAGATGAGGCTAGTAGAGATGGAAGGTTCCTCAGAAGACAAAGATTCACTTTTCCCTTGCTGCGCAGGCTCCAATTACCCATCTTGGCAACATGGTGCCCAAGGCAGCTGCATCCTATGTCTGAAATTCTGTGACAACTCAGAGAGGCTAGACTTGCATTTCGCCTTCTCTGTTCTACTCCCTTCAAATTCCCAATGGTTCTTCCCACTTTCAAATAGACACCTTGAGAGATTTATACCCAATTCCTCCTGGAAACATAACATAACCCATGAAAGGCTGATCAAACAGGGTTGCTATTTAGTCTTTGGACCTCGATAGGAGTTGTAAAATATCCTGTGCCTCTTTTAGTATAAACGTGGTTACAGAAGACTGCCTTGATCTGCAGTCTTCACAGTCAAATACTGTTGGCCAAGCTAATCCCACTCCCTGTCCCCTGTCCCCTTCTGGTTCACACCCATCATCCAGCCAGCTGAATAACCCTTTTGTTCCCAACCGAATCCAGTTCTGGATTGGAACCGTGCTGGGGTTTTCTTTTCCTGCTTTTCTGCAGGCCATGACCAGGGACCCCTTGACCTACATGCTAAAACCCTTGTTCACTTTTTTAAACCAAGACAATGGGCTCTGTTTGTTGTTACAGGAGCATTAAAAATGATTTGAAAGTAATCATCGTGAGAATAAAGGCTCCCATTTTTGAGAACCAATTAGGACCAGGCATTTTATACACATTACTTCATTTTGTGCTCTTACTAGCCTCGCAAAATGGGTGAAGTCTTTATTTTTTTCAGATGAAGAAAGGAGAAAATGGGGCACAAAGAAATGAAACTCTTGCCTGGGCTCGCATGTCAGTGAAGAGAGGGGCTGGGGATTAGGACTAAATCTGCAATGCCCTGAAGCCAACACCACACAGCAGATCGAGAAAGGAGAACAGGGTCCGCTTCGAGGCAAGATGAGGAGGACCGTTCGTGGTAGGCAACAGGCTGGCCCCCAGAGAGGTCATGGCTTCATCTTGGGCCCTGTGAATGCGTGACCTCATGTGGCCAAAACAGACTGCCAGTGTGATTAATGATCTGGAGATAAAAAGATATCCTGAATTATTCAGGGGATAATCACACTGGTCCTTATAAGAGACAGACAGAAGGGTCAGCGTCAGAGGAGATGTGACCGCGGAAGCAGAGGTTGGAATGATGGGGCCACCAGCCAAGGGATGCAGGCAGTTTTGAGAAGCTGGAAAAGGCAAGAGTCAGATGCTCTTCCAAATGCTTCAGGAGGAACTCAGACTTGCTGACAACTTGATTTTAGCCTCATAACACCCATTTCAGACACCTGACCTTCAGAAAGTTAAAATATTTAGTTGGCCAAAAAGTTTGTTCGGGTTACAGACCACCTCGAATGAACTTTTTAGCTAATACAATAATATATTTGCATCAAGTTCCTAACTTGCGATAATTTAGTACAGCAACAACAGAAAACTTATACATCATCCATAAAGTGAAAGCCAGTCTCTAGATGATGGCTCAAAAATCAAACTGATATGAAAAAGGCAATCACTGAGCAGTTTCCCTCTTGTGCAGACAATACTACCCATGACGACAAGGTTGACATAGGGTTAGTGTATCAGCCCCACCTCTGGAGTCAGAGCTAGGCTTGAGCCCACGTCCCCTAACCACACCAACTAAAGCACATGTGACCCTGAGCCAGCCCCCAAGCCTCACTGAGCCGGAGTTCCTCATCCATCTCCACCAGAAAGTTCTTCAAGGTATTAACAACAATTAATATGACCAAATGCTTACGGCTTGCCAGAGAGCGTGCTACCTACTAAACACATTCTATTTCATTTAAACCTCAAGACAACCTTATAAGAAGAGTAATGTATGAATGCCATTTCCACAGGAAAGGAAGCCGAGGCACAGAGCAGTAGCTTGCTCAGTCAACTACAGGGCTGAGGACCAGGAATCTGATGTCAGAGCTGGTGGTTTTTCAGTCGCTAACATGGATGTCTGACACTGAGCGTGTGCTCAGCTCAGAATGGCAGTTATATTTGTACTGGGGTGGTTAAAAAGTTTGTTTGAGTTTTTCAGTGAGACGTTACAGAAAAACCTGAAAGAACTTATTTATTTTTATGAATTATATTATTTATTATTATTACTGCTATTATAACTCCTGGTCGCAGTCAACTTTTTGGATCCTGAAGTTGGTAATGCATCCTATTGACATTACATATCTAAGAGAAAAAGAGAAGAAAAACAAAGACTGGAGAACCAAAACCCTTATTATCCAGATGGAAAAGGGCCAGGATCCATGCAGGGCAATCTGAGACCACACTTCATGGTTACAGAAGCAGCCCAGGAATGTTCACAACTCTCATCAAGAAGCTAAAGTAATTAATGTCTATTATCGTTTCTTAATTAGATCCTTTTCAATGGTAAATGATTCTGTTTCAGACATAATGATGATTATCGCCATTCATTTTTCATTCAATTTTAAAAGTATTTCTTTGCAAACTTTTCATTTGGCCAGAATAGCTCAATATACATAACATTAGCGTGATCTCCATTAAAAACACATGCTATTATAAGAGATATCTGTATGAAATTTATCTAAGCAAACTATAGTTAAAAATATACTTTTCTTGAGAAAAATGCAAAGTATTTTTTATTTTCCTTTTCAAGTTACTGTATATTGAGACTTGTTATTGTGCCTGGTACTTTCTATACATTAGCATATTTAATGTGTTAAATGTTGCTAACCTCAGAAAATGAAGGCTCAGAGAGGTAATGTGGCTTGGGTAGGTCACACAACATTTGGGATTAAAGAACCATCCATTCTTACTGTTCAGCTCATATGAATTGTTGTAAACCACGTGTCACACGACGGATTGCTTTTAATCTTTTAGCAGCTTTCCTGGGGGAGGGGAGGGTGAAGTTCTACTTGACTCAGAGAGGTTAAGGAATTCATCCAAGGTCACATGGGGACAAATTTCCAACCAACTGGAAAACCAGTAAGAGAAAAATCTGCACTACTCTCAAGCCTGGGGGGCAAAGAAGATGTTCTAGTTTGCTAGCAAAGACCAAGGTTCCTCAGTTAATAGGAAAAGCTGTTCAATATTCAATTCTATAAAACACTTATGGAACTCTGGGCCTCCTAGAAATTGTTGCAGACATTAAATGAGGGGATCAAATCCAGTTGCTCAAGTGCCTGGGTCTGAAGTCTAGAATTTTCTGCAGTTACTGAAACTCTGGGCCTCATTTCTTTCGTCATTTTTAAATGGGGATTGTAACAGGGCCTTCCCCACTAGGATGGGAAGATGGAATGTAGAGTGATCAGGACAGTGCCTGGCAGAGGCAGGGTGAAGGAAGAGTAATATTACAGAAACATTAGCTCCTGGGTCTTGCCTGGTGGTCCAGTGGCTAAGACTCCATGCTCCCAAAGCAGGGGACCCTGGTTCAATCCCAGGGCCTCACCTGTGCTGGAAACTGCAGAAAAATTAGGCTCAGAGAAGGAAACTCACTAAACCTAACCGCAAGTCATTACTACAGGCTGGGTAGACCAGAGTGAAGAGTCTCACTTCCAAAGGGCAGTGCAGACACAGGCAGGGGAGATGCCATCCATGTTTATGGCATGGCCACAAACTGTGCACAAGCTGTCTTCTTGCTGTCTAGCCAATGTGGACTGATGTAAACCACGTGTCACACGACTGACCCGCTTTTAATCCCTTAGCAGCTTTGCCAAGGGGAAAGTTCTACCAGACTCAGAGAGATTAAGGAACTTGTCCAAAGTCACACAGCAAGTTCCAAGAAGCTGAGACGTAAGAGGCCAGCACATTAGAAGAATATACTCAGTGTAAAATGAGTGATCTAGGAAAGTCTCGGTATGTCAGGTAAGTTCCGAGGGTGATTACAATGCCAGGAAGATAATCACCATACAAACGGCTAATATTTAGACAGTGCTTGCTCTGTGCCACAGGGCACTTGAAGCATTGTATTTGTGTGAATTCGTTTAATCCTCACAACAAGCCTGTGGGTAGGGGCTATGATGCTTTCAAACTGCGGTGCTTGAAAAGGCCCTTGAGAGTCCCTTGGACAGCAAGGAGATCAAACCAGTCAATCCTAAAGGAAATAAACCCTGAATATTCATTGGAAGGACTGAAGCTGAAGCTCCAGTACTTTGCCCACCTGATGTGAAGAGCCAACTCCTTAGAAAAGACCCTGATGCTGGGAAAGATTGAAGGCAGGAGAAGGGGACAACAGAGTATGAAATGGTTGAGCGGCATCACTGACTCAGTGAACATGAGTTTGATCAAATTCCAGGAGATGGTGAAGGACAGGGAAGCCTGGTGTGCTGCAATCCACGGGGCTGCAAAAAGTCAGACATGACTTAGTGATGAACAACAACACATGATTACTATTCCCATAATACAGGTGAAGATACAGGTCCAAAGAGGTTAAGTAATCTGTCAAACACACATCTGCAAAGAGGCATCACCAGATGTTTGCTCTTGGGAAATGCTTTAGGCTCAACACAAGCAACCTCCTCAAGTCAGTGTTAATTCATATAAGTAACTTTCCATTAAGAAAGGGTTGAATGTGCCCCCCTCCCTAATATACCCACATTTGAATCCCTGGAACCTCTGAATGATACTTTATTTGGAAAAGGGGTCTTTGTGATGAAATTAAGTTAAGGGTCTTAAAATTAGACCATCCATGATCACCAGTTCTGTGTTCTACTAGGTCACTCAGTTGTGTCTGATTCTGTGATCCCATGGACTGTAGCCCACCAGTCTCTATCCATGGGATTCTCCAGGCAAGAATACTAGAGTTGGTTGCCATGCCCTTCTCCAGGGGATCTTCCCAACCCCGGGATCGAAACCAGGTTTCCAGCATTGTAGGTGGAGTCTTTACTGTCTGAGCCACCTGGGAATTAGGCAATCATCAGGGTGGACCCTAAATCCAATAAGTGTCTTTGTAAGAGGCAGAAGAGGAGGCTGAACAGAGATGAAGCCCTAGGTCCTGGAAGCCAGGAACCATCAGCAGTCGGGAGAGGCCAAGAACGAATTCTCCCCGAGAGCCTCCTGAAGGAATGCCTTTCTGGTCCCTAGATCCAGGACAGAATACATCTCTGTTGTTTTAAACTAGCTGGTCTCTGGTGGTTTAAGGCAGACTGAGGCAAGCAACAGGAAAGGTAAGAGCCGGCACCAGCAGTTGAGACTCATATTCAGGTCTGTGTACCTGGGGGGACAGAGTGGGAAGACAGGGTGCTGCCTGAGTGGTATGGCAGCCCCGGGGAGGCTCACTGTCTGGCCACTGTGGGAGGAAGACTCAAAATCAATAGAAAGAACCATTTTTCCAGCCAGGAGAGCTGCTGGTAATGTGTGCACTCCCTGTCCTGTATGGAGCTGCCCATCCCAGGGTATGTCTTGCTCAACTGGGAGGTTATTCCTTCCCAGGTCTTTTTGGAGGTGGGACTAGGATCTGAAGCCAACTTCTCCTGCAGAAGGGAGGCACGACCAGAAAGAAACACTTGTTCACAAAATCCATCATGGACACAAGTTGCATGATATTTCATAAAAGCGATTTTCTTTTCAAGTCTCTCATTCATTACAGTACTTCAGTAGAATGTGCCAGGAAGCAGAAAGCATCAGCTTCTTTACTCTCCCTTTCTGGAGCTGGCTGCTCCTCCTGCCTTTCTCCACATGCACACCTGCAATAAGATAGCCGGACCACTCAGGGCAGAGTGGAACATGTCATTCCTACAAGCTGTCATTCCGTGTGCTAGAGCCAACCTTGGAAACTGTCCCATGGCCCCCTTATTCCTGCAGCTTCTATTCCATTATGTAAAACAAATGGACATCGGTGAACCCATAGGCACCATGCATGCCCCTTGTTCATCATGCTTCTGGAAACAACTGCCCTTGTACCGCCCCTGGCATTCTCATCATCAAGGCTCAAAAACCCTGAATCATATCAAAATATCTCAAATTAGAGCATAAATCTTAGCATATTTCCTCCATTGTTGATAATTAAAATACTATTGTATGACATGGTCCCCCAGTCAGAAGAGATGCTGGCAGTGACCCCAGTTACGGGGAGAAAATTGCTGAGTCACTGCCCAGTTGGCCAGCTTCAGTGTTCCTGCTGCCGCACTCCTATAAAGGGCACAGGGGCTTCCTCTGTGCTGTCAAAATGACTCTACTTACTTTATGTAACAGAAAGAAAGTGAGAAGAGGAAAAAACAACTTAGTGTCAAATATCCAAGTATCAAGTCATAAGTTAAAGGCAGCCTTTCTGGAAGTAAAGGAGTCTTCTGCTAAAGTAAATTAT
This sequence comes from Ovis canadensis, assembly GCF_042477335.2. Taxonomy (NCBI): domain Eukaryota; kingdom Metazoa; phylum Chordata; class Mammalia; order Artiodactyla; family Bovidae; genus Ovis; species Ovis canadensis. Next base: position 179,558,877 of record NC_091247.1, on the reverse strand, counting down.
CACCTTGCTTGTAACAGTGGCCTTTTCTGCATCACCATTGTTCCCTGGAGTTAAATAGAATACTGTTCTGGCTCTTAATTTGCTTCTAGACCCTTGAAGGAAGGAAGGAGACAAGTGAATCATTGACTACAGTCCAATAAGTGCTTCTATGATGAACATCGTGATGATACTAGTAATAGTAATGAGAGGTGGCCAGACATTCTAAGTATTTTATACGGATCATCTCACTAAATATTCCTAACAGCCTATGAAACAGGGGTTAAATAAGGGCTCCATTCTGCAAAGGAGAAAACCAAGGCACAGCAAATCACTTGCAGGGTCAAGATTTTCAATCAAGCAGCCTGGCTCTGACTGGTCCCTCCCACATCCCCATCCCTTGGTTTGGGTCCTGGCAGCACAAAACTAGTAATCCAATAGGAGTGGAGATCACAGGAGGCTTCCAGGAGGAGGGGACATGGGACAATAGACCAGATGTAATGAAGCTAAAGAGGAAAGATCACCTACCTCATCCCATGTTAGGGAGAAAAGATAAGACTTGCCAGTTGCCTCTGTTTTAATTCAAATCTTCCAACCTGGTAATCAATCATCTTTTCATCTCCATACATGGTCTTAGGGCCTTCTGATTAGCCCATCATTTTCAGAAGGCAGGGCAGGAAAACCAGTTTTTTTTTTTTTTTTTTTTTTCAGGTAACTCACACATGGAAAATCAAAGTAACTGGCAAGGCAGAAGCAGAAACATTAAGTCAGGGCAGGAGGGGGGAGGCGGGAGGGAGAGAGAGAGATGAAGAGGGCTGATTTGGGGACACCAGCGGGGTAGAAACAGTTTGTGGAGGGACATGACTGGAACAGGAAGGAACAAGGAAGGACCATTCTGTCTCAGAGAGCTGACGTTGCTTATTAATTCTGAGCCTTGGTTTTGAGCACTGTCTCTGCTGCGGGTCCCCTAGAGAGGACCTCCCTTAGCATCTCAAAGACATAAGGGACTCAGCAGACCACAGGACCTTCGGTGGACTGTTCTGACCAGAGTACACTGGGGGAAGGACACCCTTCTCCTTCTGTTTCTTATCAGGTCAGTAAGACCTTCAGGAAGCCAGGTGGAAAGTCCATACTCTTCCACTATCTTGGCAAGCCTCTGCTGCTGTCCAGCTATTGGCTTGCTCAGGTTTGAGGTAAGGAGGAGGGGCAGTAAGTTAGGTCTATCAAGCGCCTCTTGCCACGGCAGGGTGTGTGTGTGTACGTGTGTGTGTTTTCCCTCTTTTTATCTAACCACCCGTGGTTTCATCGAGCCCTTTCTAAGTGCCAGACACTAGATCTTCGTGTGCTTTAGCTCAGTTCTCACTCCCTCTTAAGGACTTCCTGTTATTATGAACTTAAAGCTAAGTTAAATCAGATAATTGAGAAGCTAAGCCCACATCACGAGGAGGTGGCAGAGCTGGGATTTGAACCCAGGTCATCTGACTTCTAAAGCAATAAGGTAGGAGCTGTTATCACACTCATTTTTCATATGAAAATCAAAGTTCCTGAGAAGCTGAGAACTGTGCCCGGGGTCACATAGCCCTTTGGCAAAACATGGCTTGACCTCAGGGTCAACCTGGACATAAAGACCACGACGGGCTCCCGACCTCCAAGGCTGCTGCTGTAGGTATTGTAAACACTCACCATCCTGTATGGAATCAGGGAGCAGTCTACAAACAGGAGCCTGGCCTGGACCAGGGAGGCGCCTAATGAATGTTTATGGCCAGCCTGTTTGAAGAATGAACAAAACCTCAGCTAATGGACCCAGGTCTGGAGGTTGCATTCAGACTCCAGCCTCGGGGGGCAGCGGAAGGACCCAGAAGCATCCTTTACAGGAAAAAAAAAAAAATCACTTGCACCGTTTTTGAAAGCTGGAGGGTGAAAGGATTCAAAACAAGCAAAGCTCTCCAAATAGCGATAAATACCTTAAATTACCCAGCAAGTTTAAAAGCCTTCATGCTGCTCTTTTTTCCCAGCACAGGAACAGGCTCCTGATTGTGGCTGTTTAGAAAGGAACATTCAGGAGGGTGTGGAGCCAGGGGGCAGGAGAAGTGGGGAGGGGTGAGAGGGGAGTAGAAGGCTTGGGTGCCCAGGAACACTCAGCCCCGCTGGCTGGCAGGAGACAGCAGGCAAATGTGCGGGTTTGTTGCTCTCAGAGGGCTGTGTGCCTCAGGCACGCTGGGGACCCCCTGGTTCCTGGAGGCCGTCTTCCTTGCTTATGAAGACAGGAGAGTAGGGCTGCCACGGCTGCTTGAGGACACCTTCATCGCTGGTACCCAGTGTTGCCTGGGGCCCTTCTGTTCTTACAGGAAGACAACTGTAATGATTCCAAAAAGGAGGACAGTATATGGAGGGCTAGAAACTCCCAGAATCCAACTCCCTCGGAAAAGCACAGGTTTGAGGTAGGCAACTCCCTCCTCTGCTGTGACCCCAACATTTCCGGGGGTTGCTGCCATCAGACTGGTAGGAATTACTGCTGTCCACCCCTGGCGCACAGTAAATGTTCACAGGCAAGACAGCTGGAAAGACTTGGAAAACCTCTTCCCTTCTGCAACACACAGCTGATCTCAAGCTCCAGGTAAGATAAACATCATTAAGGAGAATATGTTCTGTGCCGACTTTTGTGGTGAGCAACTGCTCCTGGACCAGGCAATCATGGACCACTTAGTAGAACCCACTGGCTCGCTTAACAGCTCATCATGGCTTGTTCTGAACTGTCATGACCTGTGACCTTAGAGCAGTTACATAAATAACCCCATGGAATGGCAACCCGCTCCAGTATTCTTGCCTGGAAAATGCCATGGAAAGAGGAGCCTGGTGGGCTACAGCCATAGTCTCAGTTGGACATGACTGAACAACTGAGCACGCATGCACACAAGCGCATATCTTGGTCTCCATATATGTAAAATGTGGGTATCTAATAGTACCTACCCACACAGGGTTGTTATGAAGAGTAAATGAGCTAATATGTATAAAGTGCTTATTATTTAATGGGGTACTTATAAGACTGATTATATATTATCTCATTTAATCCCTATATGACCCTATGAGGGATACTAATATTGTCCTTATTCTCTTGTTGCATCAACTGACTTTTAGTGATGTTAAGTCCATGGCTCAAGGTCAAGGGCAAATGGCTTGGGGTGGGGGCAGGAGGAGGTGTGCTAGGGTTGCAAAACAAATATTCTGACTCTGGCTTCTATAGTGGCTAGGAGACCAAACCAGTCAATCTGAAAGGAAATCAACCCTGAATATTCATTGGAAGGGCTGACGCTGAAGCTCCAATACTTTGGCCACCTGATGCCAAGAGCCAATTCATTGGAAAAGAGCCTGATGCTGGGAAACACTGAAGGCAAAAGGAAAAGGGGGCAGCAGAGGATGAGATGGTTAGACAGGTCCACTGACTCAATGGACATGAACTTGAGCAAACCCCGGGAGATAGTGGAGGACAGGGGAGCCTGGCATGCTACAGTCCATGAGGTCACAAGCAGCCGGACATGGCCTAGAGACTGAACAACAACAACAAATAACGGCTACACCGACTCCAAAGAGAAGACCCCATGAATCCAGCTCTTTCAGAATCAGTACTCTCACTCCTGGTTAAACAGGAAAATTATCTCTGGGAATTTTAAAAAACATGAACTACTGGGCCCTCCCCTCCAGAGATTCTGATTCAGTAGGTCTGGGCATCTCAGGCCATGGACAGATCCTCCAGGTGATGTGATGTGTGACAACAATAACCAATATCACCTGGGCCATCAGGCAGTGCTAAGAAACTGACTAACCTCCTTCAATCCTCACGGCCTTTAAGGAAATGAGCACTACCATCCCTGCTTTACAGATGAGGACACTGAAGCCCAGGGGAGTTCATGGACACCCAAGGTCATAAATGAGTAGGAAGCAGAGCCTGGATGAATGCTGGAGACCCTTCCAGCTTTAACATCCTGGTCTGTATGATGGCATGGATGGAGAGGTCAGGGCCCCTCTGTTTCCACTAGGCCTCTTCCCAAACAAAGGGCAAAATTCTGTCACTGACTGAGATACAAGTGAAGGACTGGCAGGAAACTCCAAGGGCCAGAGTTTTTGAGAGCATATGTTTTATTTCCATAAAGCATTTATCTAGAGACCACGTTCTTGCAAACCCCATGGAAGACACAGCCTTTCTGTGCAATCTGAGAGCTGGAGGACCCATGGGAGACAGAGCACCCAGTCACAGGAGTGGAGACTGCATGACCTTCACATCTTATTTCAAAAACAGCGGCCAGGGAGGGGGACACCTGCAGACCTCCATGGCACCAAGAAGCAATCCACATCTTATGAAAGAGGCTAAAAGAATCTTAACTGTTTGCAGCCAACAGTTAAAGTCAAATGGCTATTAAGAACTAGAGTATCCACTGAACCAAATTCACCAAACTTTTCCTTCCCGACGAGTCAGGGCCATTTACATCTCAAAATAGTTATATCATTTAGTGCATTTACGGTTACATCATTCGGCTTCCCTGGTGGCTCAGCTGGTCAAGAATCCGCCTGCAATGCAGGAGACCTGGGTTCGATCCCAGAGGCTGGGAAAATCCCTGGAGAAGGGAACAGCTACCCCCTCCAGTATTCTGGCCTGGAGAATTCCATGGGGTCGTAGAGAGTTGGACACGACTGAGCAGTTCACTTCACTCACTGTAGATGGAAATGGCTAGATTCATTAAGTCAGGTTAATGGAAGTCAGATTAATGGAATGTTTCATTCAGCAAGTATTTTCAAGGCATCTACGATTTGCCAAGCAAGAAGAATATAACCAAGAGTCCTTGTCAGCTACCCTTGGCAAAGTTTTGGAAAACAGGATGGAGCAGTGACTTGTCATTCTGGCTCTCATCAGACCCCCCACACACAGTGCTGTTGAAGCGTGGATACGGGGGTTATCACACTGCTCCCCTACTTCTCTGACCCCAACCTACCTCTACACATTGGATGCCCCTATCTGCCTCTCCTCTCTCTCCCCTCTCCTCCTCTTTTTCCTTTCTCTCCTTCTTTGTTTAATCAAGAAACATTTGTTGGCCATCCATTGTATTTCAGAGCAAAATCTGTATTTCAGGCATGTTGAGCCTTGAATACTGAATTTGAATATCAATGTAGGAAGAATACCCAGATTACTTCATCCCATTTTATTTGTCAGTAATCACACCCTCTAGAATTCAACATGCAGACAGATGCAAATGAACTACCAAAAATGCAGAGTCCCAAGAACAACAGAAGGAAATTGGATGGCCTCATCTTAATAAAATCATGCTTGGGTAAGGCGGAATTCAAGGCAGAGGGTGCTGCAGGAGGCTGCCCATGTTTCACAATAGCCCCTGGTCTTCTGTATTGCATTTGGAAAAAGAAACTTCCTTTATTAAATCTCTCTATTCTTGCCTCCAAGTTCTTTGTTTTGGGAAGTTTGAGGAAAACAGTTCAGGTGTTTTTCAGTGAGACAGAAAGTACACTTGCCACAATTTCATAATACGAAATAAATTTCTAACTTAAATAGAACTTGGAACTGGTAGTTATTTAAATAAAGTAACCCAATGTCAATTCTATCTATGTTGGTCTAAATATGCTTGGGCTTCTTCCCTGATATCTCCATGGTGAAGAATCTGCCTTCCAATTCAGGAGACATGGGTTCGATCCCTGGGTTGGGAAGATGCCCTGGAGAAAGAAATGGCAACCCCCTCCAATATTCTTGACTGGAAAATCCCATGGACAGAGGAGTTTGGTGGTCTAGAGTCCATGGGGTCACAAAGAGAGTCAGACACAACTGAGCAACTAAACAACAACAACAAATATGCTAAAAAAGAAGGGAAGAAGGAAGGATGGAAGGAAAGAAAGATAGGAGGAAAACACACAAAGTGGGTATTAGCTCTGCATCCAGAGAAAAATTATAAATTTGTATCAGATTTACATATGGAGTTTTCAATAGACAGAAAAAAGTTAAAAATTATGCTACTACTTACATCTATTGAACATACATGTGCCAAACACTGTGCACGGCACTGCAGACCAATTACCTAAACCATGGTCAGAACAACCCCACATGTAGTTACTATTATTATCCCAAATTTACAGACAGGAGATGGAGGTGCAGAGAAGATGCACAAAGCACACACTAAGACACTTGCCCAACACCCAGGCAATGTGACCTCAGAACCTGCGCTTGTAACCTCTACATGCAACTACCTCCACTTAGACGCACAGTTCAAAACGAGACTTTCCCCCCTCCACCCCCCAGACAATGAAAGTAAAAGTGAGAGACCCTGGTGGCTCAGAGGGTACAGAATGATCCCTAGTTCAGGAAGATTCTCCTGGAGAAGGAATAGCTGCCCACTCCAGTATTCTTGCCTGGAGAATCCTACGGAGAAAGGAGCCTGACATGCGCTACAGTTCATCGGGTCACAAAGAATTGGACACGACTGAGTGACTAACACTTGTACTTTTCTTACTATGTTGCCTCTTGCTCCCCTTCCAAAGCTCTATTTCCCCCCAAATCCTGAGATGAGTGTTGTTATTACAGCCTTTCACAGGAGAATAACTTAGTCAAAGCCATGGAGCTAACAATAAATTGGGTAGATAGAGCCAGACCCCAGATTCAGCTTGTTCCCATATATCTGTAATCAACAAAGAGTGGCCAGACCACAGAGAGAGATGACAACAGGGAGGGGAAGATGAAGATGAGAGGGCTCGTGGAGGAACCCCCTGTTCTATGCTAATGGAAGAGGTGTCTGTAGCACTCTGACACAGCCAGGAGCCACTGTCTGTTTCCTTCTGGACGGCAAGGGTAAGGACTACATTCGTTATTATAATTAACCTCCAAGGTTTGCCTCAGGGTTGGGGTTATTAAAAATATTTTGGTATCTTTAAAAAAACCACATATAGCATAGTTGCATAAATGTAATAAATGGGCCTAAGTTGGTGACATGGAAATGTTTGCATGGAACAGTTTTAGCAATTTCATAAATGGCACATGTAAAACTTTAAGATGTCACTAAGGCCCATTGGAAGAATTATTTCCTTATAAATCTATGGCGGTCTTAGGAAGTCAAAATGGCACCATAAAAAAACAAACAGACAAAAAAACCTCAAAAAAACCCCACTTCTCTGGAGAAAAAAAAACGCAGCCTACTCTGTCTGATGGGGGGCAGGGGGTGGGGGCTGTTCACACTTGTAACATTTTACTGTAACTGCCGCTGGCATCCAGTGAGGTACTTCCTCCTGCTGTATGCCGTTGCTGGGCTGTGCTCTGAGTTATATTTTACTGGCAAAAATAAATCTTACCTTTTTACACAAAGCCACGGTTCTCTGGAACATACCATGAGGGAGGGGAATATAGTTTAAAGCTAAACAGAATAAACTCGCTGTCTCTCCAAGACTTAAGAAGGACACTTTTTTTTTTTAAAGAAGAATTAAAATCCTTTCTTCTTTGATTTATGAGATACATACTAGATATGGTGAGAAACAGCTTCTAAAAATGTTGCTGCCACATTAGTCTGCTCTAGTATTCAATTCATCTTGTGGTCTCACCGTGTATGGGGCTAGACGCCTAGGTGGCATCTAGGGGTTTACAGAAAAGAAGCAATACAGAGGTGCTACCTTCAAGATGCCTTCATTGTAAAGCAGGAATTACCCGTTTTATCCCTAGTCATTGACCTGATAGCTACTAGAATTGATCAGTTTCACGATGGAGAAATCAGATGGGGACTGCCATCTCATGTTCAGGGCAGACATTTGTTCTGGGTGGATACTGGTACCTCCTGGTGGGCCGAGGCCAACATCATATATCTCTGTTTCCTTAGTACCAAACACAATGCCTGGCACAGTCTAGGTGCTCAACACATTGGATGGATGGATGCATGGATGGATGGAAGGGAAAGAAGGACAGACAGATGGCTGGCAGGACGGGTGCATGGTTGGGTGGATGGATAGAAGGAAGAAAGAAAAGGAACAAAATAAGTCACCCTTATGAACGTGTTAAGAATGGTACCTTAAATAGGCTAACCAAAGGGGAATGGGCTTCTGTAGTATACGTCAGGAGCCCGTATGACACTGAAGCAACCCAAACAGAAACGCATAGCTGTAGCCAGTCTCATACTTCTGCAAGGGCACAGTGTACTGGGGCAAACCAGTCCCAGCCAGATATTTGTTTATTAGGGTCAGTCTGAATAAGCCCCTTTGAACAGCAGTCTAAGAGAGGCTGTTCACTATTATGGAGAAAAACTGCTCAAAAAAGACCAGTGAATTAAACAGGTTAGCAAGCAATATAGTCTACATGTGTCTATTAAAAAATAATAATAATAAAGATATATGTCAGAGAAAAGTGTGGAAGGATATTTACTTATTGATAAACAATGATTATTTCTAACAAACTGATGGTTGCTGAGGAGAATGGGAGGGAAGGGGTAATTAGGGAGTTTGGGATTTACATGTACACACTGCTATATTTAAAATGGATAACCAATAAGGACCTACTGTATGGCACAGTGAACTCTGATCAATATTATGTAACAACCTAACTGGGAAAATAATTTCAGAAAGAATGGATACATGTTCATGTATAACTGGAAGGGGAGAAAACAATGATTATCTCCAGATGATGGACTTGCTGGCAATTTTTAGTTTATTCATTCTAACTTGTATGTATTTTCTAAATTTTCTGTTATAAATATTTCTTTCATATCATAAAAAAAATCACTTAAAATTACAAGAAATCTCTAATTGTGCCATAGAAGAAGTAACAGCAAGCAAAGCCACAGAAATCAGCTTCAACAAAATCACAGATTCCACAGAGAACTGTGAGGCAGGAAGGAATGAGAAGGGTACCAGTGCAGCTGGTGGAGGAGGGCCACTCTGCTTGCAGAAACCTCAGAGCTGCTCTGGAGTGATGTACGAATCATGTATGCATCCTCCCCTCCATCTATGTGGACAAACCTCATCAGACTCACAGGGAAGTGATGGCAGAGTGGACCCAGAGAGGGAAGCCCAGTTCTGCTGACCTAAGCCAGTCAAGCCAGCCAGCCCCCATCTGACACTCTTAAGAGGCCTTGCCCCAGTCCCTTGGGTGCCCTCCGACCCCTGCTTGGCTGGGGGAACAGTGGGTATTTGTTTATCCTGTGACTTGGTGAGGAACAGATGCAGAACATAGATCGCATTAAACAAATTAGTGATTCCAGAGTGGGTTCTGTGGCACAATTTCTAATTCATACAATGCCTCCAGTTTTGCTATTTCAACTAAATCATTTATCAGTCGGTTCATGGATGTCAGTAAACCTCAACATCTGGGGACCTGCAAACATTAAAACAAGAAGCTATAAAAAATATTAGTAAACCAATTAAAAGCTCAAGTAGCAATAAACTCTACTTGCTTCGCACCTAAAAATCAAAAACAGCCACCTCCTTCTCTGAGGTTAAACATCCTATATCAGCATTTTTTCCCAAGAGCTTTTTCTTTCTTTTCAAAAGCGCTCCTAATGGTGCCTTGGTGAGGGCGGGATTGCTTATGGATTAGGGAGTAACAAATAAAAGATGTCAGACACCTAAGTTTCTGCCTCCCCAAAGCAAACATGATTGATACTTGGTTGGAAAAGGGTCTGAAAACCATATTATTCAGAAAAAAATTCTGAGTCACGACTGGGAATTGACAAAGAGATACTTGTACCTCTTTGAGTGGGTATTATCGTGGGTATTATCATTACCCACGATAATTAAAGATGGGAAACTAATACTGACTGTTTTGTCATTACAGAATACTTTCATTTAGTTATTCAATCTCCATAGCCACTGCATGAAGTAGGCCGAGTTGTGGTTATTCCAGTTTTGAAGGTGAAAATTCTCTGGGGATCAAGATATGAAAAGCAGCTTGCTTGAGGGTACACAGCTAATGAGAGTCTGTGCTGCCATCTGAACTAAGGTCAACGACTCCAATCTTTCTCCTTTCCTCTATGACTTTCTTCAGGTGCCACACCAAAGACAAGAAATCAACACACACTGAGATCCTACTAGGTGCCAGGCGCCATCCAAGCAATGCGAAGACTTCACTTTAGTTAATAACCTCTAGGACCATCTGAGTTTATATTTCATGTAAAAATGACTTCCTGCTCCCCTTCTCCTTCACCCAGATGGAGCCGAGTCATCTCCAAAGTGGGAAATGAGGCTCAAGATGTTTAATCAAAAGTAACATCTCCTCTTTGCCAAGATTCCTTGTTCTAATCCTGACACGAATAGAAAGAACAGGTGGCCTCTGAAAAGCAAGGAGGTAGGAATACTAGTGATTTGCAATGTCCGGGATACTTTCTACAAATTTCCTCTGTGCCATGGAAGAGAACTCTAAATTGGGGGCCATTAATTTGGGGTGAAAATGCATCATGCAATAGAAACCAGCCCTCACCTGCTCTCACCTGCCTTAGTCAGAGGAAGCTGCCATGAACTGGCAGGCAGAGCAGGGCGAGATGGAGAAGAAAATCCTTAAGTACCAGTAGAGGAGGGTCGCCCATACTTCTGAAGTGTCCCTGCCGCTGTTGATGTATTAATCTCATTTAACCCCAGTGACAAGCTGGGCAGGTGCTACTATTTCCATGTGAATAGAAGAAACTGAGTCTCAGAGAAGCTGTCAGATGCTCATAGACACACGACTCAAGCAAAACTACATCAGGATTTGCAGACAGGGGAACTAACGTGCACAGAAACTCTGAGACGTCGCCCTCAGAAGAGCGACTGGGAAAGCCCAGGCTCAGGGCACAAGGAGAAAGTGGACCAGTTCAAACTCTAGACAAATCATCTGGGTTCATGTCCCCTGCATGCCGAGCCCTCCCCAGCAGCAGAGATGTCACTGGAAGGACGAGAAAACACAGAAATCCAACGACAGAAGAGACCAGACCGGTTCCTCAGACCTCCCATCCAGCTCCAGCATTCTCTTGAAATCCCTCATTCCAATCAGTTATGACAAATCTTGAGATCTGTCAGGACTGTGGGTGGAGCTGGCCCCAGTTTCCACAGATGTGAGGTCTGATGGGAATGTCAGGTACATGCCCCCTGACAAAGGCTGGCTTTGGGGCTCTCTTTGGGAAGAAGGGGATGTGGTGGAGGGACAGAGACAGAAAGAGTCCATCTTCTATCTTTATAAAGCTCAATCTGAGACACCAAGTATAGACGAGGACCTCAAACCTGGTGGAAATTTCCTCCGGGCCCTTCCCTCCCATTCGCTGTACATAGTGACCTCTTTCATGGGCTTCCTTTGGCTGATGAAGTGAGCTTTCAGGTCCTCTGTGCAAAACTGCTTTCTCTGAAAATAGAAGACACTTCCACAGCCGTGTTTTCCCTAGGGCTGAACAGCAAGGCTACCTCAAGAGAGGTGGAGGCCTGGCCATCAAACCCAGCCATTCAGTGGGAGGCCGGCCTGGGCCAGGTTCAAGGGTGAGCTGGAAACTCCAGTCTGTGGGGCTTCCCCAAGTTTTGGGAACTGAGGGCTTCCCCCTTCTTGAGTCTGTACCCTAGAGACTTATCCTGGGCTAAGAACACAGCATTTGTATCATCAGAACTGCATTTTTTTTTTTCTTTTGGTCATGCCGCACAGCATGCAGGATCTTAGTTCCTTGACCAGGGATCAAACTTGCAACCCTGCAGTGGGAGTGCGAAGTCTCAACCATTGGCCCATCAGGGAAGCCCCAACAACCATATTTTTTAGCATCTCCTATAAGGCTAGGATCTGAGCAAAATGCCAGGATCCAAGAGTAAATACAACAAATGCGGCCTCTAGAGATCAGAGTCTACAGTCTAGACCAATGTGGCATCCCAGGTAGCACTAATGGTGAAGAATCCACCTGCCAACGCAGGAGATGTAATAGATATGGGTTCAATCCCTGGGTTGGGAAAATCCCCTGGAGGTGGTAATGGCAACCCACTCCAGCATTCTTGCCTGAAGAATCTCATGGACAGAGGTTCTGTAGCCTGGCAGGCTACAGTCCACGGGGTCACAAAGAGTCAGATGTGACTGAGCATCTGACCCAAGTCTAGATCAATACTGTCCAACAGAAGTATCATGTGAGGGACATACAGCATTTTAGATTTTCTAGTAGTCATATTTTTAAAAAAGTTAAACAAATTATTTTTAATAATTTTAGTTAACCCAATATATCTAAAACATGACTTCAATGTATAATCAATATAGAATTATTAATGAGATAGCTTACATTTGGTGGGGGAGATGCTAAACCTTCAAATTATGTGGCGTATTTAATGCTTACAGCACATCTGATTCCCATTAGCCATATTTCAAGGGCTCAATAACCACCTGGGGCTTGCAGCTACCACACTGGACACAGTAAAAACAGAGAATGAGATGGGAAGATGTTATCATTAATAATAAAATTTATTAATCAGCTACCATGTGCCAGTCATTCACATGATCACCCCCAAACATCTCTAAGAGAATGTCATCCCCACTTTAGTAGCGTTAGTAGCTCAGCCGTGTCCGACTCTTTGCAACCCCTTTGTAGCCCACCAGGCTCCTCTGTCCATGGGATTCTCCAGGCAAGAATACTGGAGTGGATTCCCATTTCCTTCCCCAGAGGATCTTCCTGACCCAGGGGTTGAACCCGGGTCTCTTGCATTGCAGGCTAACTCTACCATTTGAGCTACAGGGAAGACCTAAGAGAATATCATCCTCACTTTACAGATGACAAAAATAAGGTACAGAGAGAGTCCATCACTTGTAAAGTCACATTGCTGGTAAACCATGACAAATAGATGCAGAACCCAGAACCTGTGCTCTGACCCATAGTACCACTCCAATTTTTGCACACGGAAGCTATAGACGGCTAGCTGTTAAATATTGAGTCTATTAAGTAAAGTCAATGTCGTTTATAATGTACCTGCTTTGACCAAATGGCCTGAGTGCAAATCTTGGCTCTACCACTGAGTTACCTGTGTGACCTGGGGCAAGTTACCTGGCGTTCCTACACTTCAGTTCCCTTATACGTATAATGGGAATAGTAGAGCCTACCTCAGGGACCATCATGAGGATTACACGAATTAATACAAATAAAGTACCCAGCACCTTGCTTGGTGTTTTAAGAAGCAATCAGTAAGGAGTAGCTCTAACTATTAGAGTATAAACAGAGTTCAGATGCTGGGGATTTCTGAAAGGTACGTCTGGAAGGGGGAAGACGGAAGAAGATGGCAGAGAAAAAGGGCCAATCATCAATCCACTATGAAGTGGCAGAGTTACGGGCTCCACAGCTGCTTTGTCAATCTCCAGATAAACAAGATGGAACATAAGGCACATGGTTCTGTGGGTTCAACTGTGTGTGTATTTCCAAAATTCATAGTTTGGAGTCCTAACCCCCAGTAATCTTGGAAAGTATTCGTATTTGGAGATAGGGTCTCTATAGAGGCAATGAAGTTAGACTGAGGTCCTTAGGAAGGGCCCTAATCCAGTATAGTGGGTGTCTGCATGAGAAGAGGAGACCTGCACACAGACATCTGCGTAGGGAGAAGGCCAGATGAACGTGAAGCAGGCCCTTCACCAGCCAAGGAAAGAGCCTGGGACAATGCCTGCTCTTACAGCCCTAACAAGGAGCCAGCCCTACTCACACCTTGGACTTGGACTTTCGGCCTCCGGAACTGGGAGATGACAGTGTCCTACCAGGCTTCCATGCTAGCTCAGCTGGTAAAAAATCCTCCTGCAATGCAGGAGACCTGGGTTAGATTCCTGGATTGGGAAGATCCACTGGAGAAGGGATAGGCTACCCACTCCAGTATTTTCAGGCCTCCCTGGTGGTTCAGACAGTAAAGCATCCACCTGCAATGTGGGAGACCTGGGTTCGATCCCTGGGTTGGGAAGATCCCCTGGAGAAGGGAATGGCTGCCCACTCCATTATTCCGGCCTGGAGAATTACATGGATTGTATAGTCCATGGGGTCACAAAGAGCGGACACAACTAAGCAGCTTTCATTTCACTTTGGTGTCCCCAGCACTGGGAGTTCCAGTATCGTGCTCTGGAACTTTGTCACGACAGCTGTAGGAAACACACACACACACACACACACACACACACACGGACACGCACCTTCCACACCCCCCTGACCAAGTAACACTGCCTATGGGGGCCTGCCAGAAGGCCTCCAGGTCAGCACGCGGCCCCAGTCCACACAGCTCGCTTGTAAAACCTCCGTCTCCTTGGCCAGCTCACTTCAGTGGGGCTGTTGCAGCGGAAAACTACCCAGGAAGGTGGGCTGCGTCCCTGAACACTGCTCACTCTGTTTCCCCTGCTACCTTCAAAATCCCCTTCTGTCAACGGAGAAGGAAATAAAGCGTGTCTTTATTCGGGCCCAGGCTCCCTTGGACACCACGCTCCAGCCTGAGCCAAGGCAGACACAGTGGCCCATTGAGTGAGGTTCTCCCTCCGCGTGTTCCCAGCACACGCCACCGGGGCCCTTGGACCCTCAAAAATGCACAGACATTCTTCCAAGACCTGAGGCTGCAGTGACTGAGGCGGAAGGTGGCAGAAGCTGCTCAGGCGGCCAGCGCCACGATGCCCTGTTCATTCAGACACATGGGGCATTTGGAATTTTATCTTCTTTTCCTTCCCCAAGCCCAGCCACTTGAGACAATTATTGCTAATTTTCCAAGCTGTGAAATGTGACATGCATTATTTCTCACATGCTGCTTGCAGACAGAACATGGGGGAGGGCAGGAATGGACTGCAGATGATTTCGAGGGGTTTTTCTCATCTGCCATGGAAGAAAGAAGGCTCCATGACTCCCAGATCAATTCTCCACCCTGAAAACTGTTGCTTCAGAGGCATGTTCCTGAAAGACCTCACGTTCCTCTCTGTGAACAGTCTCTTAGTTCCTAATCAATCATGCCTTTCACCCATGAGACTTAGCTAAACATAGTGAGCCTTGTAAGAAAATGGAGATAACTGAACATATAGCATAAAATGCAAACGGTCATGTAAGGTGAAGGATGTGAAACCTTTGAAGTTTATTATTTTTGTTTTTTCTCCCAGAGATGAGAAAGACTTGCACATTGTGAATTATGGATGCTTCCTAGCACAGGGAATGTGATCCCACTAGACGGTTATGTAACTGGCAAAACAAATCAGCGAGGTAGCTCAGGGCCTGAGTGACTGAGCAGAGACCCAGAGCTGAGACTGGGCTCCATAAGCATTACAACAGGGGTCCCCAACCTCCGGGATCTAATGCCTGATGATCTGAGGTGGAGCTGATGTCATAATAATTAAAATAAAATGTATAATAAATGTGATGTGCTCGAATCATCCTGAAAGTAAACCCTCCCCCCGACCCCAGTCCATGGAAAAATTATCTTCCATGAAACCGGTCCCTGGTGCCAAAAAGGTTGGGGACTGCTGCTTTACAAGCTTTTCGGCCCTATGTAAACTCATTTAATTTTCCTGAACCATACTCGCTTCCTTTCTTCATCAATTAAGAAAAAAAAAGATAAAGTTCAATCAGGCAATATCTATGGGTCTTTCCCAGTATGTGGTCTTTCTGCAAAGAATTCTCATGTATCAGAAAAACTGAAATTTTTGTACTAACTTGCTACCAATTGGCAATACCTGTTTGCTGTCAGCTCCAAGGTTGGGGGAATTTGTGTTGAGCAGCTGGAAGTCTGCTCTGAGCTGTACAAAGACACTCACTCCTCCATCACCCAAAGTTGTAGGCAGAAACCTTCCCTGTCGTCTCCACAAAGCCCCCTGCCATGTCCATCAACTGTTATTGGGCATGAATGCAGCCCTCTCGCCTCAATTTCTGAGCACTTCCCAGAATTTCATGAAGGACTAAGACAGAAACACCCAAAACACACATGCTAGTAGGCAAACGCCAAGAGAGAAATGACAGCTAACGGCATGTTCCTTATTTGCCACTCCAAATATCTCACATAGATTTCACTCAGTCCTCATGGCGGGGCAGGGGTGAGGTAGAGGACTGTGCTATGACCATTTCCACTGGGAAGGAGGGCCTGGTGATCTGATGATGAGGTCCGTATGTGGGGGGAATTGACAGTGGAGATGAACAGAAAGCAAGGATGGAGGGGCTGTATGGTTCTCAAGTTCACCAGCATTCTAGAAGGGACCCTGTGCCACTCACTCAGCTTCAGCAATGTGTCCTGGGCCATTTCCCCCTGAGCCTATGGGCACCACCCTGTTCTGACAACCAAGCAGCTTCTCTCACACTCCTCTCTTCAGGGAGGAGCTAGAGGAAAAGTCTTTGGGTCCCACCAAGTGTTAGGATAAGCCTGGAGGATTCTGAGGGTGGTTATTTGTCCAAGAATCTGTCCAGTGCTGCGGGCAGCCAGAGAGCATCCTCCCTTTACATTTCTGGCCATGGTCTTTAAAAAACTCCCTGCACGAAGCCAGAAACTTTGTCTTCTAGCTCACCTTTGTATCCCCCAGTACAGAGAAGCACCCTCTGGCCCTCTGTACCTGCTTCTGGAGAGGAATACAGTTCGGAGTCAAGACCAACAAGACTCACCAACTCGCAGCCTCACTTTCACCTGGGAGCCATATCAAGGCTCCCAAGATGGAGAGGGTGGCTCTTCCCAGACTGGGTTTGTAAATGATGTCTCCGTCTCAGGTGTTTAACAGTTTCCTCACCAGGACTGAGCGAGTTAGCAGTGAACGCAGCAGTTGTGAAGTATTTTCTAAATGATTCTGAGTGCTCGTTCTGTTCTCCAGAGACAACGCAGCAGGATGCACAGAAGTGATGGTCTGCTGGCTGCGTGGCACCGTTTCCTACTGCGGTCAGGCATGCTCCGTGTAGCACCCTCACCTGTCTGAACCTGCTAGTCCTCTTGCAGTCACCCAGGACATGGGACCCGGCGTCAGCTGCTGCCTGCAGGGGCGGTCAGGCATGGCTCCCCAGCAGGCTGTTTCGTTTATCTAATTAGATCAATTATCCTGCTGTCGACAATTACTGTCATTGCCCAGTGCCAGTTTGAGTTGATTTAGGTTATTCTTCTCCTGTCAATCAAACTGCAAGTTTGATTGCACCAAAAATGTAAACAACTGTTTAAAAAACACACACACACAAATCCCAAAACACACCAACCTCTGCACTTTTCACGAATCTCTCAGAGTTGGACAGGTAGGAAGGAGGAGACCCGACATTGTGCTGGGCTCAGCCACACTTCCTTTATGCGTCACAGCCCAGCTAAGTGGGCATGCTTATCCCTACACTGATTCACTTTGCTGTACAGTAGAAACTAACATAACATTGTAAAGCAACTAAACTCCAAAATTTTAAAAAGAAATGGAGGCTTAGGGAAATTAGCACCCTTGTCTAAGGTCATCGAATCATTAAATCCAGAAAACAGGGGTTGCAAGAGATAGAGGGAAGAAGGATGCAGGGTGGGGAGACAGAGAGAAAGACAGAGATCAGTTTTGTATTAGATAAAGGAAGAGTAGAAATACCACCCCCATCCCAATCCCCAAAACAACTATTCTGGAAGCAAGAAACCAATGCCTAAGAAACTAGGTCAAGTTAGTAAGAACTGGAATTGGGAGGAGGCAAAGGCAAAAGAACAAGTTTTGTTTTTGTTTTTTAAATACGGAGCAGAGAACAATAAAAGACCTAAGACCACTGGGCTGGGAGTCATGGCCTCTGGATTTATCTCATTAAAACCCCCCATAAGGGCTTTGGGTTGGGGACTTCTGGTCAGTTCTCCCACCTACACAAAGCAGGGACCAGGGAGGGGGGCAAGGCAGGGAAGCCTGCACAGGACCGGTTCGCAGCAAGAAGGCTAGGGTGAGGGTGAGGGGCCCAGGCTTCTCCCATTCCAGCCCAAACTGGAACCATCTCTTCTCTTTATCTGAGATTCCAAGTTCAAATTTTTGTTGAAAGTGTTTCCCTTCTCAAAAATACTGGTGGGGGGTAGGAGGCGGCACTGTTGAGCTGTGTGATGATGAAAAGCACAGAGCCTTGAACAGAGGAAATGTTCAATCAATGTTAATTAAATTATATGCACCCGAACATCCTCCAGTTCAAACCAAACTAACCAGGGTGTCACATTCTTGGCTCACGTTGAACTTTTTCAGCATGAACTCACAGATCATTTTCCCATGAATGGACACCAAGTTGTAAAGCAGGGCTCTTACGTTCAGTATTAATTTTTTAATGCAAATAAGCCACGGGCACAAAGCTTTCAGTTAATTTAGAAACGAATCTGATGATGTGATGCTGGATAGCACTTTCACCTAGGTGACCTCCCCATCACCACGTCACCACAGCCATCCTCCCCTCATGGGAAGAATTCAAAGGACATAGAGGAAAACACACCAAGGAAGTTCCTGAATTTTTTGGATCACATGTCCAGTACAGAATTTTTTTGATCACATATCCAGAAAACAGAGTAGGGAATTTTCATTGCAAAATGCTAAGTGCAAAATTAATGCATTGACATTGTATCTATCTTCCCTTATCTCCTCCCCTCTTCCTTCCAACCTTCTTCACACCCATCCATCTGAAGCATGGGGGAAATTTCCTGCTAGAACCAAGTAACTGACCAAGTGCCTCCTGGGTGCCCAGGGCTGTCAGGATGCTGTTTTCAGGGGACGCTGGCATGCCTGGCCCATGAGCAGCAGACTCGGTACAATAATTTACCAAGATCTGGAAGGTGACCTCTAGAATGTCAGCTCCCCGCACTGAGCACCGTGCTCCTCATTCCATTATTCCAAGGGGGATCTTTCCTTTTTTCCTTCCTGACTACTTGATATGCGCTGGCACAAAACTCATAATTTGACAAACACACGATACTCTCTAACTCCTGGGCAGCTGTCCAGATGAGATGGTGTGTTAAAAGATTTACTCTTAAAAAAAAAAAAAAAAAAAAAAGTATCACTCTGTTTTAGAAGAAGCCACTGAAGGCTTTTTGCAGAAACTACATCGGTCCACCCCATGAGGCTGGTGTAGGCTGCCTTAGAAGAAGGCATTTGGAGTTTAGAATAAAACAGCCAATTCTAGCTCTGTTACTAATTTTGCAACCTCAGGCAGGATCTTGAGCCTTTCCAAGCCCATTTTTCCTTGCCTGAAAAAGGCTCATAATAACATGTGCCCAACAGATTGGCTATAAAGATTAGAAATAGTATGTGTAAAATGCCCTGTAATGTAACACACTGCCCTGGACATGGAAAATACTTAACACATTATGGCTAAACTGCTGTTATGATTATGAATAATAATAAAATTGCCCTACATCTACACTATGGCAGGGTTAGTTACCTCTGTTCTGATACATGGTTCTGTACTCATCGATGTTTCGAAAATACTAACAGCATTGGTTATTCTTTGTTCCCTGTTCTCTCCACCCTGCCCTCCATTCCCCAGGCTTCTCTCCTCACCAGAGGCTGACCCTGTGGACCGCATCAACCGGGCTCCATACTGGCTATTGGTTGACCTCTGTTTCCATTTGGCCAATAGGAGGAACTAGCAGAAGGAGAAAGAGAGACAGAGACAGACAGAGCGAGCCTGGAGAGCGGACAGAGAGGAGAGGTGAGGGTGCGTTCTCCCTGCTTGCCCTGCAGCTTCCGCAGTTGTGTGGCCCCGTCCCTTCAGGGCTCAGGGTGACAGTGGCTTATCTCTAGTGGCCTGTCTCAGGGCGCCTCAAATCTTATTAGCTTCCTCTCCAACTCACATCTCTAGAAGTACTTTCTTTATTAGAGTCTGAGCTGAATTCGGTTTCCTGCCAGACCCTGATAATTCACTGAATTACCTTGGCAGTCCCCTCAGAGGACCATCTTGTCAGTGCTTACAGGGAGTGGTCCAAAGGGGGCCCAACTTTGAGTATGGCTCCAAATGACTTTGAGATCCTGACAGGACAAAGTGAAACCAAATACAGATGGGACATTTGTGTAACAGCAGGTGCCTGAAGCTTGTTCCATTCAATAGCAAGAGTGGAAGCAATCTAGATGTCCGGCAATAGGGGACTGGCCAAGTAAGTGGAGGTTAGAGAAATAGGATGCTGTGGCAGTTAGCCTGATGGTGTCCCCAAAGATTCTCCAACACAACAGGGCTGCCCTGTATGACAGAGAGAATACTGCCCAAATGACATTGTGTGACCTCCAAGGTCGGTCACAGAAAAGACACAGCTTCTGCCTGGCTCATTCTCACTTGGGGGAAAGGCAGGTGCCATGCTTTGAGGACACCCAACCACTTCATGACAAACAGATGGGGAAAAAATGGAAATATTGACAGACTATTTTCTTGGGCTCCAAAATCACCGCGGACGGTGACGGTAGCCATGAAATTAAAAGATACTTGCTCCTTGGAAGAAAAGCTATAACAAACCTAGACAGCATATTAAAAAGCAGAGACATCACTTTGCCGACAAAAATCCATATATTCAAAGCTATGGTTTTTCCAGTACCCATGTACAGATGTGAGAGTTGAACCATAAAGAAGTTTGAGTGCTGAAGAATTGATGTTTTCAAACTGTGATGCTGGAGAAGACCCTTGAAGGTCCCTTGGACTGAAAGGAGATCCAACCAGCCCATCCTAAAGGAAATCAACCCTGAATATTCATTGGAAGGACTAATGCTGAAGCTGAAGCTCCAATACTTTGGCCACCTGATAAGAAGAGCCTACTCTTTGGAGAGGACCCTGATGCTAGGAAAGACTGAAGGCAGGAGGAGAAGGGGACGACAGAGGATGAGATGGTTGGATGGCATCACTGACTCAATGGACACAAGTTTGAGTGAACTCCAGGAGATAGTGAATGACAGGGAAGCCTGGCGTGCTGAAGTCCATACGGTCAGAGAGAGTAAGACATGCCTGAGTGACTGAACAACAGCAACAAGCAGTCCAGTGGAAAGGCCACGAGAAAACCGCACCTGCCAGCATGAGAGTGAGCCACCTTGGCACCAGGAGCTCCAGTCCAGCCTTCAGATAACTGCAGGCCCAGCTAACGCCTGACTGCAGCCGAACCAGAGACCCCAACCCAGAACTCCCCAGCCAAGCCACTCGCAAATTTCCGACCCACAGAAAATGTAAGAGATAATGGTCATTATTGCTTTTTGAGCTGCTTAACTTTGGGAGTGATTTCAGAAGATAACAGATCAATGGAAATATCACATATTGGGTAAAACTCTTATTTTGGAACAATATTTAGTGGGCTTCCCTGGTGGCTCAGAGGTTAAAGCGTCTGCCTGAAATGCAGGAGACCTGGGTTCGATCCCTAGGTCGGGAAGATCCCCTGGAGAAGGAAATGGCAACCCACTCCAGTGTTCTTGCCTGGAGAATCCCATGGATGGGGGAGCCTGGTGGCTACAGTCCACGGGGTCGCAAAGAGTCGGACACGACTGAGCAACTTCACTTCACTTCAAAAAATGTTCACAATCTACTAAATGAAAACAACAAGATATTAGTTGTCATCCCATGTTTTAAAATATGTTTGTTTATATATTCATCAAAAAAAGACTGGAGAAGATAATGTAAATGCCTACTATCTTTGGGTAGATGAATTAGAGTCCTTTCAATTTTCTTCAAGTCTTTCTGTGTTTTCTGAAATGATCACTTTTGATAATCTGCTTTTTAAAAAGTGTACTTTCAAAGTATAGCTTTCCCAGTGTATTTTTTTAATGGAAATTTATTTTACATAAACTGAAAATGCGTGGCTCCAGCTTTCAAGAGGAGTTTGTTCACCGCCACCAGGAAAACACGAAGACAATGTGTACCTTGTAGGCTGCCTGGGGCACTTTTCCTGATCCATTCCATTTTTCCTCCTCCCTGCAGGTCTAGCCTAGCTGTGGTTTGACATCTACCCAACAGCAGCCAGCCGGTGGTGTCTTTCAAAGAAGTCTGGAGGTGAAAGGGATCTTCAAGAAGCTCTGCTTGCAGCAGCATGACAAAGGGCCACTCAGGTTCTCCTTGAATGCTTCCCGTGATGGGGAGCTCACCTCTACCCGAGACAGCTGGTCCACTCGTTGGACTCTCCTTGTTCTAAATGTCTCAGTGAGAATAAACAGAGGTTTCTAAACATAAGCAGCCCTCCATATGACAGTGGGCACTTCGCCATGTCCATTGCTATATTCTTGCTCCTAGCATGGTAACCAGCACACAGTAGATACTCAAGAAATATACTCAAGAAGTGGTAAATCAATGAGTGGCTAAATAGCATTTGTCAGGAACTTAAGACTCAGGGATTCAGTGGGTGGGAGTGGGCCAAGGCTGGATGGGTCCTTCAAGGAGCTCTGGAGAAGAGACAAGCATGAAAGAAATCCCTAATTGGCACTACGATGAATGTAATGAAGGATATCCTCAAGGGGTCATGGGGAAACTAGCTCAGGGAGGTCAGGGAAGAAAGCCTTCTTGATAGACAGACATTTAAGACCAGGTCTAAAGAAAAAGTAGTGACAGTCCACTCTAGTCATCTTGCCTGAAAAATCCCATGGACAGAGGAGCCTGGCAGGCTGCAGTCCCTGGGGTCTCAAAGAGTCAGACACAAGTGAGCACTCACACACCAGCCAAGAAAAGAGCAGGCAAGGGGGAAGAGGCCAGCAGAGGAGAGCACAGGTGGGGGCCTTTAGAAGTTGGGCCAACAGAGAAACTACAGTGGGGCAGAAGAGAGGAAGGGCAGTGATGCTAAAGAGATGGGCAGAGTGGGCCACCGAAGGCCCTGGGAAGCGGGATAAAGGAATATGAGATGCAGCTTCTCCCACAGAGGCCATAAGACATACAGAAGCCATCAGTTGGGACCATTCCCCAGGGGGCAGCTGGCTGACCTGGCAGCTCTCTACACGAGACTCCGGAACAGGCTGAAAAGAGATATCACTGTGAGCAAGGTACTGGAGACCACGGCCCCACGTTGAGGTCCATGGAGATTCACGTCTGCTGAAAGCGCCACAACCAGCCTGACTGCGGCCGACCTGCAGAGTTGGCGAGGGCCGGGGAGACGGGAGGGACATCGCCTGACAGAAGCCACACCTGGGTGTGTGCAGGTGTCCACCCCTGAGGATAAAGACCCAGGCCTGGAGACCCATCTGCTCTGCTCTTTCTGCTTGGAGATTTGTTTATCCTTTCATTTCCTAGTTTAATTTCCTTTTAATAAAGCCCTAATCTTGTCTTGGCTCATCTAATGGGAGGGAGGACTAGTCCTCAGCAAAGCCCAGAGGAGGAGAGAGTGGAGGGCTGGGGGACCTTGGTGGTCAGGCCCAGTTTGGGGAGAGCAGGGTTTGGGGTGCCCTCCAGAAGTCAGGCAGACAGACAGCAAACTTGGGAGAGGCCAAAGCAAAGACATGCATGATGCCCACCCCCACCTGTGGTTCACTCCTCTGCCAACTCAGGCCGAGTTTCCAACACTAACACCTCTCCCAAAGCAGAAGCCCGGGAGGCCCTGAGCTCGAGTCCTGGCCTGGCCCCTGGCTCTATGCTGGGCAAGTTCTTTCACTTCTCTGAGCCTCAGTTTTCCCACCTGTATGATGGGGACAATAATCAGAGCATCTGTCTCAGAGGATTGTGGTAAATACCAGACACACAGTGAGTGCACTCAAACCGCAGTTACTGTTATTCACTAGAAAGTATTAAATATGATAAACCTGCCATCACTCAGATAAGCCAAGGGCTACTCCAGTACCCAGCCCAGTCTCTGCCATAAACTCCTTCCAGCTCTGACTCCTGACTGTCTCCCTGACTCAGGTGCCCAGGGCGTCTAGCCTGAATCCCTCTTTCAAGGCAAGGTCCTGAGTTAGGGATCCCTGATGTTTATCCCCTAGCCAAACTGGCCAGTCCTGCAGCCTTCCCCTGGAGACAGAATCACCCTGTTGGGGTAGCACAGTGACAAGACCAAGGTTAAGTTGTTTGTTCCCAGACTTAAACCAGGACTTGAATCCAGACCCCAACCCTGGGGCCCTTTCCTCTGTTCCCCAAAGCTGCTCCAGGGATTTTTAAAATAGGAAGCAGGAACACTCCTCCAGAAGGAAGACAGACTGACTTGCCAGATGCCCAGGTGCTGGCTGGGATACAGCTGTGCCTGGCAGATACGTGAAGTCGCTCTGCCTTTGAAGGGAGATGACTGGCCACCTGTTAGACATTGGAGGTGGGAATAGAATCTGCCCTTGATGAAGGATGGAAGCAGGAAAAAAGCATTTAAAAGTAATGGAGGAAAGACTCGGTGGGACGGTGATATTTGGGGAGGGTGATATTTGGGGACGCTGTAGCATGTAATTTTAAGAGGTGGAGAGTCAAAAGTCAGTCTGAGATGAAATACAGCAGGAAGTGCCCAGGTGTGTTAGAGGCTGTGTGTGTGTGCATGTGTGAGTGTGTGTACCATGCTGGGGATGTCTGGAAACTTCTCTAAACAGACACTCAGAACTGTTTGTTCTGGCGAGTGTCAGGTGGAAGCTGCAAGACTCATTTCCCACCAGCCTCTCAGCATTGTAAGGGCTGTGATCAGGGAGAGGAAGCCTCCCGCTTCAGACAAAGCAGTTCTCCACTCTGTGGGTCATTCCAAATTACACCAGACAGTCCCCATGCAGGAACTCTTCAAAAACAACAGATTCTACTAGTCTACTAGCAGGTGGCAAAGTTGAGGACACCTAAGGGGTCCCCTTCCTTGCTAATTGCGTTCACAAACTCCAGGGGAAATAAGGAAACCCAAACTGCTTCCCCTTGGTACCGGAGGAACAAGGTATGACTATCAGATGACAGCCGGGAAATGTTGTGATGTGCTCCTTGCTTGTCCCAGGTTGGAACAGCAAAGCCTTTGCTTCTTGGGAGCCAGTAAACACATTTAAGAGACTCAAACCCGACTCTTCAGCACAACTCACAAAGCCATCCCTGACCTAGAATGGGCTATTCCAGACAACAGAATTTTCCAAATAAAAAAAATCTTTCCAAGTGTCATTAGCAAATACTGAAAATTTTTTGTATCAGTAGAAATTCTCGGAATGTTCTCTAAATTCTCAAAATGGAAATCACCTACATGTGTTAGGGTTCTTTAAAAGACCCAATGAAGAAAATCTATTGTATTACTGACAATCCTACATTACCATGCACTACGGCTGAGACCCTACTATGGTCGGGCAGGAGAAGGACTTGGATTTGGAAACCACAGGGCATAACCTCATCTCCACTACTGACTCAGGTAACTCTCTTGCTTCGTTATTTCTGCAACAGGGCTGAGGAGCAATGACATTTGCTCCAACAACACTGAAAATTTACTTTACATTTCCAGTTGCACAATTTTTTTAATTAAAAAATGTACTTTTGCTTTATTGTTTTAATTACAAAAATAATCTACTGTTCATTTTTAAAAAATTCTAAGTATAAAAAATAATTTCCAAAGGTCAAAAGCACCTATTCCAACCACCCAAACACAAGTTTGAGACTTTGGTAGGCATCTTCCCAGATGTCTTAAGAAAAGCACAGATACGCTCTCCATCCTAAGAATAACAGAATTATTCTCTGTATGTTGCTTTGTAATCTTTTCTCATTTACAATGTCTCATGAACACTTTTGTCATATTAAAATCACAGGTCTACACTGTTGTTCTTAAGGCTGCACCGATTTCCACAATATGAATACATTATCTTTTATTTAACTGACCTCTCCCAAGTGATGTTTTGGTTATTTCTAATCTTTCACTACTATGAACGCCACTGAGATGAGTACCTACGTCCCTGTCCACTTTCCCACCTGAGTTTCTCCGCAGCAGCACTAACGATATCTGGGACTAGATAGCCCTCTGTTGCGGGGGGCTGTTCTGCACAGGGCAGGGTGTTTAGCAGCATCCACCTGTACCTTTTAGGTGCCTCTGCTTGTTAGATGCCAGTGGCATCTCCCCAGTGACAACTGAAAATGTGCCCAGACATTAGGCAGCTGAGAACTACTGCTTTAAGACAAACTTCTAGAAGTGGAACAAGCCAGCTTAGGGGATTACAAACATTTTTGTCACCTATTGCTAACATGCCCTCCAGTAGTTGAATGCCCTGGCCAGCACCAAAGAGAATGCATCCATCTTTTCATTTTTGCCAGTGTGAAGTTGAGTAGAGCCAACCCACTGTTCTGTTTTGTTTTTTATTAAATTAATAGATGGGGAGGTTTTGAGCCATTATGGATTTGTAGAAAAAAGTGGAATACAAAATACAGAAAGTTCTCAATTACCCCTTCTCTCTACACCCCTAGCTTCTCCTACTATCAGTATCTTTCATGGGTGTGGCACATGTGTTATGATTAAGAAGCTAGTATTGATACATTATTATTAACTAATATCTAGTTCACATTAGGGCTCACTTTTTGTGTACTGTGTGTCCTCTGTTAATTTTTAGGTCATGTTGCTTATTCCAACTATACTGTCTTGCCATTTAAAAACCTCGACCAATTTGTTGAGCTATAATTTACACACAATAAGTCTTGCTCCTTTAAAGTATACAGATTGATGTTTCAGTGAATGTAAAGTACATTAATAACTGCAACTACAAATTTTAAACTGCATATCCAAATTTTAAAATCACCCCATCAATCCCCAAAAGTTTCCCTCCTGCCCCTTGCAGTCAATCATTGCCCCACCTCGGCTCTAGGCAATAACTGATCTGTTATCACCATTGCTTTCCTTCTTCTAAAATTTCATAGAAATGGAATTAGTTCACCATCTTTTGAGTCTGGCTTCCTTCACTTGGCATGTTATTGAGATTCATCCTTCTTATTGCATATCAGTAGTTGCTGCTTTTACATTGCAGAGTAGTACTCCACTGCATGGATATACCATATCTTATATATCCATTCACAAGTTTGTAGACATTTGTGTTGTGTCCAGTCTATAGACTTTATCAATAATGCTATGAACAATCATGGACAATCTCTATGCTATGGCCAACTGCTTTAAAATATTGTCATATTAATTTTCAACCTGTAATATACAAGTATGTCTGATTATAGTTCAAACCATGTCAACTGATTCCAAAAATGGCAATATGGGATATGAGACTCCAAACCTATATCTCAACATGCATTAATCAGAAGTTATTGCCACATGTCCCAGTGGTCCCAGGATGGCATAAAATTCTAACAAAGGTCATGGGAAGCCAAATGTAACTCTGCAAACCCCAGTCCCTAAAAGTCACAAAGCAAGGTGAATCTAGAGTAACAAGACCAGGAAATGCACTTTACACTGACATTTTCAAGCTTTCCACTCCTAGACTGACATTTCTAGAAAAGACATGCTCAGCTTGAGTGCCAGGAGAAAAGGCTTGTGCACAGCTCTTTGGATCTGTGCCTACCGTTGATATTTGGGATTTGCTAAACTGAAAGTCACCACTCTTTGAAGACTGCTGCTGCTATCTTTCTGGTTTTAGAAGGAAGGGTGGAAAAAAGATGAAAACTAAAGAAAATAATGTTGCAAAGAAGAAGAACTGTAGGACCTGGACCTGTGCAGATAAAGAAACTCTTCTCTCACATATTCACTGGAGATTTCCACCAAAGCGACACAGGAAGAGGCACTGGAGAGAAATCCCCGCCGCCCTTTCCCTGACCAGGTTGATAGAAGCTGATTCCTGGCAGACATGTCGGCTGGTTTTCTGTTGTACCACAACCCTACCTTTGCACCACGCTCCACCCCATTTCAACCACCCTGTGCCCAGAGAGTTCCCTTTATTGAGAGTATGGTAGGTGCTGGTAATTTGAGCAGCAATTGGGTACTGATCATCCTTTCCCATCCCACCTTTATTAGGGAGCATGGTAGTTCAAATCTAGGCATGTAGTTGACCCTCATTCCACATCTGTTGCTAATATCACCAGCATTTTACCGATAAAGAAACTGAAGCACAGAGAGGTTAAGTGACTTGCTCAAGGTCACACAGTTGGTAAATAGCAGAGCCAAGATTCATATTCATAAGATTCTTCTGCACTATGCCATGCCACTAATGAATAGATAGCACATTAAGAACAAGTGTTAGGGAAGGAAAGAGGATGTTCCTTCCTATCTCTTTAACTGAATAGGCCATAAAAGACCACAGAGATGAAATGTTCTGGAGCACGCTCAAGGGGCCAAGGGCTTTCAGAGAAGCAGCTTAAGGTGGCAGAAAAAAACACAGAGAACAAAAGTACAGAACTGTGCAAAGGGCTGAGACCCAGGATGTTTCGCTGGTTCAGCCTCCCCTCTCCAGACGAGAGGACAGTGGCCCGTGATGTTTCTGGGAGTCAGAGATGAACTCAGTCTGCTCAAAGTACAAGGTGGCAGGATTGGGTGAAGTCAACATTGAGAACATCAAACAACACAAAAATGAGGACATAGGAGGGCCAACGACCTGGATTTGGATGCTGACAAATCTATACTACAACCCCGGATCAGTCACAAAGCTCCCTTGACCTCAGTGAATACATCTGTAAAGTGGGAGTGATCGTGGTTACAACCCATAGTAGAACTTGATATAAGGCTCTTAGCACATAATCCACAGTGTCAGCTGTATTATTATTACTGTTATGAAACTGTGCTTGGTCCAGCCCATCCTGCCTGGAAAGAAAGCCACCACAGGGCCAAATGGGAATGATGGTCACCCAGGCTGTGTCACGTATTGGGCAGGGAGCTGGTGAACACAGAGGACTTGATCAGCAGCAGCTGCTTCTCCACTAGTGACTCCTGAGCCATGCCCCACATCTGCAACCATTGGGCTCCCTAATTCACTTCTTCAGATGAAGCCAGCGCTGATGCAGTCTTCCCGATTAGAAGTGAGAAATGGGGATTCACAACACTCAGATGAGGGCTGTGACAGCAGATGTGACCACAGACATGTCCTATGACCATCAACCCACCAAATGTCTGGAAACGCGGAGCTGTCCACAAGGTCATTTTTTGTCTGGTTTGAACACATTATCCAGCTGAATTGGATTTGCCAGGTGTTCATGCTGATGTTTGGCTCCTGAACTCTCTTCCCAGTTCCCTCTATGATAAGATGATTGCTTGTAAGACAACTGGCAATTACAGTCCTTCTAAGAGTCTGGGCATATATTAAAAGATTAGCCTTGGACATGCGCCACTAGGTGACCAGCGAGCATTTACAATCTGGAAATGATAATTTAAATGGAAATATGTACTATAATTTTTATTTCTGAAAAAGAAGAGATTCTGGCACTCTCCCCTCTCCACCTTGTCTTTTGCAGGCTTTGGCCACATACGGCTCACATCTGGCGTGGGGATCACCTAATGAAAGGCTTTTGTGATCAATGAAATTTACAAAGGGATGGAGTTGGCGATAGAGACAGGGCAGGATTTCATGTCTACTGCTGCTCCCTAGAGAAGGGCCTTCATGCCTTCAATCACATACACCTACATACCCTCCTTTTCCCTCCCTCCCTCCCAGGACCAGATCTGCCCACTGGCACTTGCTCTGCCCTTGCCCAGCCCTGACAGTCAGTGCTGCCTTCCCTTCACAATCTGAGAGCCTTGCCTGTCTCCCACCAGTCCTGGGCCTGCTCCCTCCCTTCCTCTATTCTTCCCTCACTTTATGAATGACTGCATAATGGACAAGTGGTCACATGAATCACCCCGTGAGATAAATGGAGCAAATACATCTTGCTGAGGAAGGCAATGATCCATTGTTTCAACTGAAATTTTCAAGAGGGCTTTTAAGAGGTTAACGCCTGAACTGAAGACAGATTAGAAGGAAGCAGACGGGCATTTCCAAATTAAGGTGCTAAAATTGTCATTGCTGACCAACTCTAAAAAACAAGGAGAACCCTCGTGACACCTGAATGAGGTGGCCTCAGGCAAGTAAAGGGTCTCTCACAGTCACCCAGGGCTTCCTTCATAGCTTAGTCAGTAAAGAATCTGCCTGCAACGCAGGAGGCCTGGGTTCAATTCCTAGGTTGGGAAGATCCCCTGGAAAAGGAAATGGCAACACACTCCAGTATTCTTGCCTGGAGAATCTTATGGACAGAGGAGCCTGGCAGGCTACAGTCCATGGGGTGCAAGAGTAGGACACAACTTAACGAATAAACCACCACCACCACCACCACAATCACCAAGCAAATAAAGATCAACCATAAAATAAAATGACCTGGGGCTTCCCTAGTGGCTCAGTGGGAAAGAATCCACTGGCCAATGCAGGAGACACAGATGTGAGCGCTGATCCGGAAAAATCCCACATTCTACAGAGCCACAGCTGTTGAGCCTATGCTCAGAGCCTGAGAGCTGCGCCTACTGAAGCCCATGCTCCACAATCAGAGAAGCCTCGGCAATGGGAAGCCTGTGCACCGCAACAAAGACTAGACCCGCTTCCACAAGTAAAGAAAAGCCTGCGCTGCAACAAAGGCCCACTGAAGCCAAAACTAAGCACATAAATAAAGCTTAAAATAAAACATGATGACCCTGTGAAGTTGTAAAACTACACAGAAGCTGGATAGAGGAGAGATTCTGAAATGGTGCGAGATTTGTGGGGCACATCACAGAGAATGGACAGAGGAGACCCCCCCAGGGTTCTGGAAGACTGTGACTAAGCTAACTCCTCCTCCCTCACCATTCCCTCTCATGGTCTGTACCCCAGTTCTGAGAAGCTAATTTCACACCAAGATCCCTGGAGTCCAAAGGAAGACATCACCACCTTGGGGAGCCGAGATGATTGAATGGCAGCCTCCGATCACAAGCTGGCCCACGTTCCATGAGATCCACAGTACTTGGTGGGACGGAGACTTTGGTCAAGACAGCTGTAGCTCTGCCCTCATGGAATTTCCAGGCTAATGGGGAAGACACGTCAATAAACCAACTGCTGAATAACTCTTTGTCATCACAACCTCAGTGAATTTAGAATACACAAGCTCCATGAGGACAGGGGTTTGTGTCTGTTTTGTTCACTCATCTGTCACTAGTGCCTACAACAGAGCCTGCCACACAGTTGGTGTTCAGTAAAAATCTGTTGAATGAATGAAGTGCTAAAAAGAAAAGCAAAAGGCGCAGAGAGAGCCTATGATAAGGGAACCAGAGACGGCTTTTCTGAGGAAGCCGTGTAAATGGCGGATCTGAGACTATGGAGGATGCTACAGGCAGCAGCAACAGTCAGCTGTGTGGAGGAGCTGGAGTGTCAAAGGGCTAGAAGAAACCTCCTGAGAAACAGGACCCTGAGATATGGCCTGGAACTGGCAGGGGCCCTTTCATGCAGAGCCCTGTTCAAGGATGCTTTTGAAGACTCAGTGGGGAGGAAAAAATCTAAGACAGCAGAGCAGGAGAGGAAACCATAAGGTTCTTCCCCTTACTGTTCTCTCCCTCTTCTAACACACTAAGTAATTAAAATCATTTGATTATATATATCCATAAGAATAATGTCTGCCTTCTTTTAATTGCTTAAGAGAAGGCAGTGAAGAAATCGTGAGTTACTGTCCCAAATGGGACAACTGCCAAGGAAGAATTATGAGCCTTGATCATTGAGTGTTCACATCAGAACAGCTAAATATTTCAAGCATCAGAAAGATAGCACAACATAAAGCGGAAGACGGTTCCCTCCTCCTGCTTCCTGGCAAAGCCCAGCAGCTTCCATGGCGTTTATGCCCTTCTTCCCAGTGGAAGAGCTATCATCTGCCTGCCCATAGGCATGCTGTGAAAAATGAGGGATGGCCTCCACCTGACAAAGTCGATGATAAAGAAGAGTTTCCCAGGGGCCCCCAGAACCACGGGCATTTCAACACCACCTCCCCTTCCCACCCTCCCTGGGAGGACCACAGCCAGTGCCTGCATTTCCCGGCTTTGAGGGAGCGGAGGTGGCAGGGGTGGGAATCTCCTTAATGTCCACAAGTGGCTTCAGTGTTCTGGGAAACCAGGGGGTGTTTGTAGGCTCCCTGGGTGTTGTCTGCAGAGCACCATCACCAGCCCAGGTTGGGATGCAGGTGAGGGCAACTGAGGGACCTAGAGTCATTTCAAATAAGAATCCAACCAACTTGAAAAGGATTTAACACTGACATCTGACCCAACTGATGAGTCAGACTGAGGGAACCAGATTAACAGACTAGAGAACTAATCACCTGGAGTGGTATCCAGAAGTTTCCCCTTTCCTCCCCTAAAAGGAATCCCGACAGCTTGTCAATTTCTGAAGTTCCCAGTCAGAGAATATTTTCTTTGATGTGAATCTCTAGGACTCATATCGCCCAATGGTAATTTCTTAGACCAGACTCCTTCTCAAATCTAGTACTTCTCGCTCACTTCAGCTTAGCATTTCCCTTGTACAGAATTCAATCTGAGCTGGTTATAAGCAGTTCTCAGAAGCAACTTGGGGGTAGGGAGTGGGTTGTTTAAAATTCAAACCTTCTACACTGAGCACACAGACACAGTAGGCACCTGCTAAATAAACAGAGGGCCCACTTCTACACCTTTGTTCATGCTGTGCCTTCCTTTCCAAAGTCATCTGCCCTCCCTCTAGCAGACCATCAACCCCAAATCTATCTGTCCAGCATTTCAGGCACAGCACTTCTGGGACAGATAAAAGAATCCTGGCCTGGGTCTAGGAGTCCTCATTAGCTCACAGACAGCATTTTCTTCCCCACACTGTTCACTGTGGGTACCTCCAGGATCAGGCTTTGCCTCATGGTCTGATGTATGATACAATGATCTGTCTTCCCTAGGCTCCTCAAGTGAAGGCTTGGTGCTGCATTCATCTTAAAATCCATCCTGAGCAGAGCATAAGACAAGTGACTTAATAAGGGATGCTCCTAGGAAAGTAGAGGGAACCTGCCAGCTTTGCAGGTTTGTTACCTGTTAAGTCACACAGGACCTGCCAATCACAAGGGTCTCATGCTGGATGTACCACTCTGCTATCACCACCTTGAGATCCTAAATTTTTAATAATATTTTAACAAGGGGCCTTGCAAATTATGTCACTGGTCCTGGGAGTAGGATGTTCATTGCTGTTCAGTTGCTAAGTTGTGTCTAACTCTTTACAACCCCATGGGCTGCAGCACAACAGGCCTCTCTGTTCCTCACCATCTCCTGGCGTTTGCCCAAGTTCATGCCCATTGAATCGGTGATGCTATCCAACCATCTCATCCTCTGTCGAAGAAGCCCAGCAAGGATGTAATTTCAGGCTTAATGCCAGAGTTAACCTGGATCCCGTGGAGAGCTTGGGAGTGTAACTTCACTTTTCTGATTTTGTCCCAACGTGAGGTGATGGAGCCAGCCTAAGGGCTGCCCGGGAAGAGGCTGATTCTGGACTCTTCATCTCTGTGCATGGGAGGAAGCAACTCCAGGAGCCCACATGCAGCCTCAGAAGCAAGTCGCAGGTGCAGCCATTAGAAGCAAAGCACGTAGAAGCTGGAGGATGGGCCCCCGGAAACCATAAGGGGATGCGAGGGGGTCTGGGCAGAGAGCCAACAGTGTCTACCACCATCAATAGTACTTGAGTCGTATTATCAGATGTAAAGCACACGATCTAAAGAAGAGTGAATGACTTGCCCTGGGTGACCCGACTGAAAGGGATTTCAATGAAGCGACTTCCTTCCGAAGACAGGAGCTGCGTCATCTTTCTCCCCCTGCCAGCCGCTATGCATAAACATGCCACCGTGAACTTGCTTCATTGACTCACCTCGCTGCGTCTGCCCACGTTTGGTTAACAGCATCCGAGACGGAGCAACAAATCAATGCTTAACACGACCCAGCAAAATGCATGCATCACAGAGCAGGTTTCCACCCCGGCCTCCTGCCAGCCACATCGCACAATACCGCTTCACGTAACGGAGAGTCTCACCAGGGTGACGGGGGACCCTGTTGTTTAAACTGAACCAAGTGGGATCCTGTTTTAGGAGAAAGCCTCCCTTTAGATCAGACCTAAATTTGGGGGTGCAGCTGCTGACAAAAGTTGCCCAAACATCCAGTGATGTTCATTTCTTCATATTCGGGATGTCTGTCTTAACTAAAATTCCTGACGGGAGAGATTTTAAGCTTTCTGGAGAGACAGCATTCCTCTTTGCCTTGAGAGGAGATGTTTTAATAAAAGGAACTAAAATGGGGGATGCATGTACCCACGTATATCCAATTTGCTTCAGTAACTTGATAAAGCTTTCCATCTGCTTCACCCGTCTCTGCCCTGTGGGGTGGAAGCTGTCAACTTCCCTTTCAACATGGCCAACTGACCGAGCTTGTTGACAGTCTCCAGGCTCTTCCTTCCTTCTCCCAAGCCTGGCTTCTCAGGTTTCATTTTCCAGCCAGTTGGTGGGTTGTGTTTCTAAACTTAGATCCCACTGGCTTGGTTGAGGATTAGCAGCATCTTTATGGTTGTAACAACTAACATTGACTGACTACTCACCACCTGCCAGGAATTGTTTTAAGCATTTAATATAAATTAGCTCACTTAATCTTCACAACAAGCCCTGTGAAGTGGGTACTGCTATTATTCTTTATAGATAAAGCAACAGTGGCACAGAGAGGTTAAGCAACTTACTCAAGGCCACACAGCTAGAGCAGGGGTCAGAATTCTAATGTGTATACCTGCCCTGTATAATCCTCTCCCCTTGACTGCAGAAAGGACCTGGGAATATGATATCAATTCTGTGATTATGTTACATTATAAGGCAAAGGGATTTTGCAGATGTTCAGGTGTGCAAATCTAAAAGGAAGTGATCCTGGATGGGCCTGATCTTATCAGGGAAGCATTCTACAGAGGGCTTAGATTTCTGTCTAAACTCAGCAAGACTCTCCTGCTGGCCTGGAAAACCCAAGCTGCTGTGATTTTTACAGCTAAGAGAAACTGGATTCTGCCAATAACCATGAGAGTTTGGACACAGATCCAGGCCTCCCATGGCCTGTTGCCCTGGCCCACACTAGGCTGCAACCTGGTAAGACCCTGAGCACAGAGGACCCAGCCAACACTGCCCAGACTCCTGAACCATGGAAACTGGGATAATAAATGTATGCGCTGTAAACCACTACCTTTGTGGTAATCTGTCACACAGCAACAGAAAAATACAGCTAGCAAGAAGCAAGGCTCAGATACAAACCAGGACAGCCTAGGTCTAGAGCTCTCGCCTTAGCCACTTATCCTTGTGCCACTCCAGATCTGGG
Organism: Ovis canadensis; assembly: GCF_042477335.2. Taxonomy (NCBI): domain Eukaryota; kingdom Metazoa; phylum Chordata; class Mammalia; order Artiodactyla; family Bovidae; genus Ovis; species Ovis canadensis. The sequence continues at coordinate 179,523,855 of NC_091247.1, read as the reverse complement.
ATTTGTGGTGGATGGAAAAAGACTGATTGGAAGGCCCAGGTCTTATGAAGCTTGGGGTGCCCCATCCTCACAGCATCTACCCAGCACCCTCCATGTTTCAGGAACTACACTAGGCAAAAAGCAGGCACAGAGGCAGCCAGCACGGATCTTAGCATAAAACAGGGAAGATGGCACATTAAAAACAAAAGTAAAATAAACTAATTACAAAGGTGGCTCAGATGGTAAAGCATCTGCCTGCAATGTAGGAGACTTGGGTTCGACCCCTGGTTGAGGAAGATCCCCTGGAGAAGGGAATGGCAACCCACTCCAGTATTCTTGCCTGGAGAATTCCATGGACAGAGGAGCCTGGTGGGCTACAGTCCACGGGGTTGCAAGAGTCAGACACACCTGAGTGATTAACATACATACAATAGATAAAGGGCTTAAAAGAGAAGTAAAGGAGCTAAGGGCACATATAATAGGTCCTAGAAGGCCATGGCACCCCACTCCAGTACTCTTGCCTAGAAAATCCCATGGGCAGAGGAGCCTGGTGGGCTGCAGTCCATGGGGTCGCTAAGAGTCGGACATGATTGAGCGACTTCACTTTTACTTTTTACTTTCATGCATTGGAGAAGGAAATGGCAACCCACTCCAGTGTTCTTGCCTGGAGAATCCCAGGGACAGGGGAGCCTGGTGGGCTGCCGTCTATGGGGTCTCACAGAGTCAGACACGACTGAAGCAACTTAACAGTAGCAACAGCAGGGCTGAGCAGAAGTCAACCAAGTGGAGGTGAGGCGAGCAGAAAGCTTTCTAGGCAATGAGGACAGCATGTGCAAAGGCCCAGTGGCAGGAAAAAAAGCACGTACAGCCGAGGAACTGAACCAGGTCCTATAGGGCGGGAAGCGAAAGAAGGGCCAGGCACGAGACTGAAGAGGGAGAGAGGGGCCAGCTCAACTGAAACAATACTGCTCACAACAGCTGGTGCTGATTCTCTTGCATCAGAGGAAGTCGACACCACATTACCCTCAGTAACAGAAACTCACTTCACTGAGCACCAGTGGCCCAAAGTCAAATTACTGCTTTCTGAGAAGGAAACCAGAAATGCTTCCAAACTCAGCAAGCTTGGAGAGGCTCACATTTTGACCCTGGCAGCTGCAAACAAATCTTTTGCCCTTTGTCTTTTCTTGAATGCAAAAGAACTGAACCCTAAAGAGACAGTCTGGGCACATGTGGTCAGTGGGCTCTGTGAGGTGAGGGGCCACCTGTCAGCACCTGTCAACTGAAGGTAAGGCCCCCAAAGGAAATGCAGGAGAAACGGGACATTTGGGATTAAGCAAGATAAAGACCGTCTCCTCTCTCCTGACTTCAGGCTTAATGTCGGGGCCCTGATACACACTGCTTCCAGTCCTGAGTCATCATAATGGGAGTGGCATGTGTCCTGGGACTTATAAGAGCCTTGGCAGATGGAGACACAGCCCCGTGCCAGGCAGCAGTGAAAGGGCACCAGACGGCCAGGGTTAACTTCTCACGGCTGGCACATCCAGCTGTGTGACCTAAGGTGAATCTGTTAACCTCTTTGAGCCCTGTCATCATCATCTGTCAAATGCAGTTTCTACACTATAGGGTTGAGATGATTCAAATAATGTGTGTGAAGTGCCAGAAGAGTGCCTAGTACACAGTGAATGTGCAGGGAACATTAATAATCTGCTTTATTGACTACGCCAAAGCCTTTGACTGTGTGGATCACAATCAACTGTGGAAAATTCTGAAAGAGATAGAAATACCGGACTACCTTACCTGCCTCTTGAGAAACCTGTATGCAGGTCAGGAAGCAACAGTTAGAACTGGACATGGAACAACAGACTGGTTCCAAATAGGAAAAGGAGTACATCAAAGCTGTATATTGTCACCCTGCTTATTTAACTTATATGCAGAGTACATCATGAGAAACGCTGGGCTGGAAGAAGCACAAGCTGGAATCAAGATTGCCGGGAGAAATATCAATAACTTCAGATATGCAGATGACACCACCCTTATGGAAGAAAGTGAAGAGGAACTAAAAAGCCTCTTCATGAAAGTGAAAGAGGAGAGCGAAAAAGTTGGCTTAAAGCTCAACATTCAGAAAACAAAGATCATGGCATCTGTTCCCATCACTTCATGGCAAATAGATGGGGAAACAGTGGAAACAGTGTCAGACTTTATTTTGGGGGGCTCCAAAATCACTGCAAATGGTGATTGCAGCCATGAAATTAAAAGGCTCCTTGGAAAGAAAGTTATGACCAACCTAGATAGCATATTGAAAAGCAGAGACATTTCTTTGCCAACAAAGATCCATCTAGTCAAGGCTATGGTTTTCCCAGTGGTCATGTATGGATGTAAGAGTTGGACTGTGAAGAAAGCTGAGCACTGAAGAACTGATGCTTTTGAACCGTGGTGTTGGAGAAGACTCTTGAGAGTCCCTTGGACTGCAGGGGGATCCAACCAGTCTATCCTAAAGGAGACCAGTCCTGGGTGTTCATTAGAAGGACTGATGCTGAAGCTGAACTCCAATACTTTGGCCACCTCACGCGAAGAGTTGACTCATTGGAAAAGACTCTGATGCTGGGAGAGATTGGGGGCAGGAGAAGAAGGGGACGACAGAGGATGAGATGGCTGGATGGCATCGCTGACTCAATGGACATGAGTCTGAGTGAACTCCGGGAGTTGGTGATGGACAGGGAGGCCTGGTGTGCTGTGATTCATGGGGTCGCAAAGAGTTGGACACGACTGAGCGACTGAACTGAATACTGCTATTGCCACCGCCACTGCTATACCATCAGCACCATCACCATCATCCTTAGCATCCTACCAAGTATAGAGCTGGTGTTATGAATAAGGAAATAATCCTTCATCTTCCACAATGCCAAAATGGAGTTAAAAAAACCTTAAATACCCAAGAAGGAGAGATTCAGACGTCCCCCCACCCAAATACTGGGAGTGTTCCACTCTTGTTGGCCACGGCCATGCAAAGATTTCCTCAAGTCCCAAGCCTAAGGAACACATTTCTGTCCGCCTCACCAGTGCTCTGAACTGGCTTCATAGAATAATCTGTTTTTGCTGTCTGGTGCCTTAATAGGTCTGACTCCAGAGAGAGGACATGGTGATGCTCTGGCTAGAACATTCCAGGCCTTGTGGCAGTTATAGCTTGATGTGGATGAATAAATAGGCATCTCATTTATTTTTTTCAAATCCCATGAAAAAACAGCCTATTCCTTGGGGAATCCCCAAGGAAACGCTGCCTTTACATCCACCGACACACTCTGACCACTCTTTGGGGGGTTGCCCAGTGCAGAAACGGCAATTAAGGAAAACATAAAGCATTTGACTGTGCTTCCCTAATGTACAGAACCCTTTCACGTGCATTATTTCATTTGCTCTGCCCCAATCCTATAAAGTATTACACTTCTTGTTTCTCAGGGGTTCAGTGAATGCTGCTTTTAAGGTTAACATGAATAGACAAAAGTTCTGGCCTTTTAAAAAGAAGTTGTTAGTGACATAATTGTAAGAGGGAGTGTTGGTTAGAATGAATTGTACAGAAGGTTTTATGAGGTTTTGAAAAAAACTTTTTCTTATTAAATAACTATAAAACCTCACCAAAATAGCTCGAACTAGCTTGGGAGAAGGCCAGTCATAATTAGTGGAAAAGCCTGAAATGCAGAATATTTTTTTTAAATGTACTTTTAATACGGGAAGTCCACATAGTAAAAGGAACTCACAATAGTAAAGTGCCTGTGTCTTTCACAAACAAACAAGACTCCTTGAATAAGGCTGGGGTCCTGAAGAAAGGGGGAATGGTACCATTGGGTGAGCCTGGAGGGGCCAGGTCCATGCACCGGGTCTCCATTCCTACATTTGAAAAGAAAAAGTCACCAAGGGAAAGGACTTGGTTACCTCCAGGAACCTCCCTGCTCTGCAACACTCCTCTTTGCTAATTATGTTCACACAATTAATGTGCTTCATGAATCCCACTTCATGGGGAACTTGCAGGAAATGTTACGCATTTCAAACGAGCAAGTTCAAATTAATGAGCTCGCACTGTCTTCCAGGCAGATTTGGAGATGAAAATGAAAATAGAGAAAGAAATGAGATCCTATTAGTGCTCGTGCTAACACAGAACAGCAGCGTCAATGAGGCTGACCTCCTCTCCTAGGGCATCTGTTTTACCGAAGCCTTAGAGACAGAGTTCAGGTAGTTTGCTTTTTTTTTTTTTTAAGGAAAAAAAGCTTGAATGAGTTGCCCATTTGTCTAACAATGGAAGGTAAAAAGCTGACTGCTAAGGTCTTCAAAGAATGCAAGACAGACACCCCCATGGGGAAGGATGCATGCTGTCGGAAATTCACCCAATTTTCCGGAACATTAGGGCACCTCCAACTTCTCTTCCCAGGAAAAGATTATTCCAGTGTAGTTGCTCAATGACAAGGTTAGGCCTTCTAAATGCAAAAGCAAGGTTTGATTCTTTACTGAATGTAATATATGAAATCATGTCCTCCCCAAATTCATATATTGAAGGCCTAGCCATCCAGCTCCCCAGTGCGACTGTAATTGAGGACAGGGCTTTTAAGGAAATGTGCTCAGTCGCTCTCCTGGATCCAGCTCTCTGCGTCCCCATGGACTGTAGCCCGCCAGGCTCCTCCGTTCACAGGATTCTCCAGGCAAGAATACTGGAGTGGGTTGCCATTTCCTACTCCAGTTTTAAGGACATAATTAGTTTGAATCAGGTAAGGGTGAGGCCCTAATCCAACAGGACTGATGACCTTAGAAGACACACCAGAGATCTGAAAAGACCATGTAGCACGTGGGTGGCTATCTGCGTGGCAGGAAGGGAGACCTCACCAGAGACCAGACCTGCCTGCACCTTGACCTTGGACTTCTAGCCTCCAGAATTGAGAAATGAGTATCTGTTGTTTAAGTCACCCAGTCTGCGGTATCTTGTTATGCCTGTCCAAGCAGACCAACACACCTGGCGAAAGAAGTAACAGCACCAACTGAAACTGAGTGCCTGCTACTGTCAGGCACTGTGCCGGGCGTTTAGACACATTCTCCCATTTAATCCTCCCACCCTATAAGATGGGTACGTACTATTATCATCTTCATTTTACATGAATTGTTGGTTTATTAATTTTCTCATTCATTCCCTCCCGCCTTCATTCACTTATTTGACAATCATGGGGCCAGCACCAGTCACTCACTCATTCAACAAACACACCCAAGCATTCTTGAAACTTTCTATAGAGCAAACCGCTTTGATCCCAAGAAAGCTTATTAAGAGCACCAAAGGCACTGTCCACGTGGCCCGAATGTGACTCTAAGACCACACGCACTGTGTCTTGAGTGATCAGGCTGTCTGACTCTTTACATCTGTCTTCTTTGCTGCAATAGCAATTTAATACCTATTGTTCGAACCACCTCCCTTCTTTTACTTCTCCCGCCAATTATGCACTGACCCCTTTTCAAACCTCAAAATTGAGGTCTGCACATATTTGCTCTGACAATTCTCATAGTATCAAGGCCAAAACCAAGTGCATCTTAATGAGATGCATAATTGCTCAGCACAATGGGTTTATTCACTAACCATCCTCCAATTCCCGCTTGGGAATTCATTTACCGCCCACCTCCCCCAATAAAGGCTCCAGGTTTCCCTTCTCCAGTCTGAGACATTGAGCCCAAGCATTGTGTTTCTCCAGAGCCCCCATTCATCACGGTCATTTTGCTCATTTGCAATTTCCAGAATGGAGATCAATTCAGGTTAGACTGAAGAATTGCTGCTTCAGAAATTTCTCATGGCGGGAAAGGGAAGCTTTGAGAGGCTGGTACTCCTCTCATATCCCCGAAGAAAATGAATGTAATTGAAATTAAATAGCACTTTCCTAATTTCATCATGCAATTACAGACAGGAGAGCTGGTTGGCCAGCACCTAACGTTTTCTACCAAATATGCATGCATGCTTCATCCACCATTGGTGGCCTGGACCCTGACTGCACATCAGCAACAAAATGCTAATAACCAAATTAGGTTCAGTTCTCTACAGTTTACAAATGCTCTCACCATCTCTTGAAAGGAGCACTGTGATTCCTATTTTTAGAAGTAAAGGACCTGAGTCCTGGGAGTCTGCATGTCTTGCCCAAGAATGCCCTTGTAGGGTGGACAGGCTGGCACTTGAACCTGAGGCTTCTGGCTCTCGACACTGTCTAAAGCAGAGGTTGCCTGTGGACCAAATCTAGCCATGTCCACTCATTTATATATACTGTTGACAGCTGCTTTCAGACTACAGCAGCAGAGTTGAGTCTCTATGCTGTGCTGTGCTAAGTCACTTCAGTCATGGCAGACTCTTTGCAATCCCATGGACTGTAGCCCACCAGGCTCCTCTGTCTATAGGATTCTCCAGGCAAGAATACTGGAATGGGTTGCCATGCCCTCCTCTGAGCCATGTAACAGACATCTAAAGTTCTGTCTGTAGAAAATGCTTATGGACCTCTGGTCTAGAGCTTAAGGCACCAACTTAAGGCATCAGCAGGCTTCACTCATGGCTCAGAGGTAAGGAATCTACCTGCCAGTATAGGATACACAGGAGACACAGTTCAATCCCCACGTCTGGAAAATCCCCTAGAGAAGGAAATGCCAACCCACTCCAGTATTCCTGCCTGGAAAATTCCATGGACAGAGGAGCCAGGTGGGCTACCATCCATGGGCTCACAAAGAGTTGGACATAAATGAGCACTCACACAGAGTTAGAGAGCCTTCACCTCACACACTTCACCCGAGTCCAGCTTGGCTTTTATTCCCCAAACAGATCCTTTCCCTGGAGAATCCCATGGACAGAGGAGCCTGGTAGGCCACAGTGTATAGGGTCGCAAAGAGTTGGGCACGACTGAAGCGACTGAGCTTGCTTGCTTGTTTGCTTGCTTAAGATGCCCCTGGTGGCAGTGGTCTGCACGGCTCCCCAGGACCCCACTGTATAAAACTTGAGGTCAGAAGCACCACCATCTCCCAAAGTTTGCACTGGATTTAGTCATTGCTATTTATCAAGTTCAATTTGAGCAACTGATAAGATAAGCAGGGGGATCTTAGGTTCAAGAAAGACTGTACCTCGGACATTAATCAGATAGCCAAAGGCAGCAATTTGCCATGGGCTGCTTTTAACCAGGCTTTCTCTCTTCAAGATGCTAATCACTCCTTCCCCTCCGATTGAGTTACACCCCAAAATCTGGGAGAAGATCAATTATAATTGACCCTCATTCTCCTAGCTCCTGATCCTTATTTCAACATGATCTAAGCCTGAATCTCAAGTTTTTTTATTTCGTTTTCCTAAAAGAAAAAAAAAAGTCACCATGTTAAATGTTGTTCTCTGATAAGACAACAGTGAACAAACCAACCCACAGAAGCAGCTCATTTTGTCACTTTCTCAAGGAAAATGACACTTGACTATGTATGAATAACAAAAACAGCAATAATAATACACTTTAAAAAAAAACAACTGCAGTTCTTCTAGATACTCATTTAAAAAGGGCTTGGCAAATTATCTCTTTTGTACCGAACGCTCAGGTCAGTTCTGAAGAAAGTGATGAATCAGCCTGTTTGTTGGCCTTGGTTAAAGCCATCTTGAAAGAGAAGGAGACTGATTAACATGAGGCCTGGAGATTACATGTGCGTTTCTATTTCTCATTCAACCCTTTCCCCCTCATGACCGTGAATGACTGGATTATCAGCTGCCTCCGAACGGCCCTGGTGTCTGCCAATTCCCTTCAAAAGTTACATTTCTTTTCAGGCACCAGCTCATCTATCCTCTAAAATGAAGAAAACCTACTGAGAGCCAAGGCCCTCAGCTGAGATCAACCATTGTGAGTGAGAGTGACCCAGGGCAGCATGTGGGAAGAAGTGGGGGTGCCATTTGTGAGCCTGTCTAGTGGTGACACAACACCATAGAGGGACAGGTCCCAAACAGCCTCCTCATTTCTGAAGGCCAAGCTAGCATGCAACTTCTGTATAAAACGAGATGAAATTTTCAAGAGGCTCCAGCAGTTCTAGAATGAAGGGGTCTTCAGGAAGAACAGTTACAGAATTACACAGCAGCTGTGCTGAGGGGGCGGTTGGGCGAGCTGAGCATAAGCTAAGGGACTGGCTTCATCTGATGCAAATGTGTCCCTCTGAAAGATGATAAGTACCCCTTGATGATGGGTTTCCAGGTTGTCCTTTAAAAAGAGTGGAACTCAGAATGTTTCGTCTGGGTTGTGAAAACCAAGGGCATATTTAATTCTTTACTCTTAGTGATCAGGGGGTTTGGGGGTGAGTGAACCCTCTCCTATAATCTCCTCTGCCAGCTACTGCTGTGGTCCACGCCAGACTGCGGAACCAACACTGACCCAACAGAAGCCCAGTGGATTTGCCACTTGGTACGGTAAACCCTTCCCCAACATGCGCAGCCCCTACCCTGGCCTTACCAAGCTGCCTGGTTGCCTTCACTGGCTCTGTGCTTCCTGCTAATTAAGAAAGAGACCTGGAATCATCCTCATTACTGTTTGAACACAGATTTTTGGTTGGGGTTCTGGCAAGAGGAGAAATGATGGCGACCAAGCAGTGTCTCCAGTAAGTTCACAACACAGATCCAGGGGGACTAATGAAAACAGGCCCCTCCTGAGAAGAATGAACTGAGGGGACAATTATAGGCGGTTACTGTGCCTAACCAGGGCAGACTCAAAGCAAGCAATCTTCCAATTCTTGGGTACCTCCTTCCTATTTCCTGACAAAGTGAGGTCAGGAACAGCCCAAACCATGAAGAAAATAAACTCAGACTGCGGCCACCCAAGGAAGCTCAGCTCAGTTCCTCACCCCGCTAATCCCCTTTACCCCAGGGGCACAGCAACCATGAAGGATGAAGCTATCTTTCAAAGGCACCACGTGGCCTTTGCTTCCCTGGTCCCTATTCAAAGCCACACTTCTTTCTCCCTGTGCTTAGTCACTCAGTCATGTCCGACTCTTTGCAACCCCATGGACTATAGCCTGCCAGGCTCCTCTGTTCATGGGGATTCTCCAGGCAAGAATACTAGAATGGGTTGCCATACCCTCCTCCAAGGGATCTTCCCAACCCAGGGATGGAACCCAGGTCTCCTGCATTGCAGGCGGATTCTTTACCATCTGAGCCACCAAGGAAGCCCTCCTTCTCCCTGAGTTGAGACAATTAATGAACATTTAATATATCCAAAGGATCCAAAAGGCTGCCCATCCATCTAACCTGCCATGGGATGCCAGCTCCCTGCCTCTGACAAGAACCCCATGCAGCATCCACTTTCTAAGTTTTCAGAAAAGCAGAGCAAGCCAGGTTCCAGGCAAGGTAAAGATACTTTCTTGGTCTCCATCTCCAAAACCCATGCAAACTCTGTGCCACCTATCCTTGGTCATCAGATGCAGGGACAGCTGCTCCTTCTGGGAGCCCCCAGAGAGCAAGCTGTTGTCTCAGGAGCCCTCTCCAGTTATCACCTGTGTAGACCACCTGGAACCCTGGAAGGATGCAGGTTTCCATTCTGCAGACTGGGGTCGAGGCCAAGCCCTGCATTTCTAACAAGCTCCCAGGTGATTCCCAGGCTGCTGGTCTCCAGAACTACCTCTGAGTTAGGAAAAACCCAAAGCAAGTGATTCTCAAACTGTGGCTGCACCCTGGGATCAACTGGGAGCTTTGAAAAAAGTACCAGCTTCCCCAAAATTCTGATTTAGGGGTTGAAAGTGAGGGCATTTTAAATTTCCTTTTTTGATTCTGAACTGCAGCCAAAACAGAGACCTTCTTGCTCTGGAAGATAGAGTTCCCTTTAAACAAGTGGAAGATGAGTTGGCTACATGGAGCCCTGCCTTCCCAGTGATCTAGACTTCAACTTTCTCATCTGCCCCCAGGATCATTTCCTCCTTCCTGGCTTTTGTGCCTGAATGATAGTCACAGCAAATAGCAAACAGCAAACACCTCTGCCGGCCTCATTCTGTGGGTTCACACAATCCTCAGAAGAACCCCATGAGGTCAGGGCTAGTATGATTATCTTCATTTTACAGGTGAGGAAACTGAGGACAGAGACAGTAAGAAGCCATCCCAAGCCACACAGCTGGCACGGGGTGGCTCTGGAGTCCCAGCTGGTCCTAAGGCGTATGCTCTTAACCACTGCTAAAGCCTCAGACATTCCCCCTTTTTTTCTCAGAACTTTCCCCAAAACACTGGGACAGGATATGAGACCTGGATCCAAGCAAGCATTGAGCTGGCAGGCCCTCCACAGCCAAGCCCTGCCCTGGCAAGACGCCCCTACAGCTGTGGACCTATCTGCGGGTACCCTGTAGGGCCCAGGCTGGAGAGGAACACACGGGCGGAGTGGTTTCTCCAACAGTCCTAACGACAGCCAGAGCTCTATGCTGGCTATTTTGTGGCTTTAAACCCCTGACGGAAGACAAAGGGAAGGAAACATCGCACCAGGCCGTTTTAGGCAGCAGCAGAGTCTGCCTGGGCGTCCCACCCCTGGGGCATGTTCCAGAAAGACCAGCTTCCTTCCAGAGTGGCTCTGCACCTGCCAAGGCTGAGGCAGGGCCAACCTGGCAGCGTCCCCCAGCGTGGTCATGCAGATACCGAACAGCAGAGCATCAGCTGGAGACACTGGAGCTGCAGACTTTAGTACAAGTTGGGAACGACAGTGACACTGGTTTTCTCACATCCCTGGGCTGCCGGTCCTCACCAGAGGGGTGTCGATGGGGTGCACCCCAGGAAAGACAGAGCCCCAGTTGCTCGCGTGTCAAGGCGTCCTCTCTCCGCAGCTGGTGTTTATTCAGGGGAGGCTGGAACCACACATCCTGTGTGTCACCACTTCTGTGCCTTTGCTCAATCGGGGTGACAAAGGCTACGCATATACACATGCACCCAGGACTGCACACACTCACACAAGCATGGGCCTCCTCTAACTTTCTGGTCCCTCTCTAAGCTCCTCCAGGTTTACACACTGAACTCAAACAGAACTTCTTTTTGTGATGGTCAGTTTACTGGCCTGATTCACCCATTAGAGTATGAACTAACCAAGGGCAAGGGCTTCCTTTTTTTAAATGCCCGCACATCTAGCACAGGGCTATGCACACAGCAGGTGTCATGGATTGCACTGCACACACCGCTACCTCCATCCATGTATTGAGATCCTAACAGGGGTGCCTCAGAATGTGACCTTATTTGGAAAGCAGGTCACTGTAGATGTAATTAGTTAGCTAGTAGAGTAGGTGGGTCCCCATCCAACACATTTGGAGTCCTTATTTAAAAAGAGGGGTTTGGACACAAGCACACACACAGCGAGAACATCGTGTGAAAATGAAGGCAGAGACTGGGGTGATGCTTCTATAAAGAAAAGCGAGGGATCGGCAGGAACCTGCTAGAAGTCAGGTAAGGAGCATGGACCGCATTCCTCCCCAGGCTCTCAGAGGAACCAACTCAGCCAACACCTCAATCTTGGACTTGCAGCCTCTAGAACTGGAAGGAAATAAATTTCCATGCCGATAAAGGTCCACAAAGTCAAAGCTATGGTTGTTCCAGTAGTCATGTATGAATGTGAGAGCTGGACCATAAAGAAGGCTGAGTGCCAACGAGTTGATGCTTTTGAACTGTGGTGCTAGAGAAGACTTTTGAGAGTCTCTTGGACACCAAGGAGATCCAACCAGTCAATCCTAAAAGAAGTCAACCCTGAATATTCACTGAAAGGACTGATGCTAAAGCTGAAGCTCCAATACTTCAGTCACCTGATGCAAAGAGCCAACTTACTGGAAAAGAGCCTGATGCTGGGAAAGATTGTGGGCAAGAGGAGAAGGGGGCAGCAGAGGATGAGATGGTTGGATGGCATCATCAACTCAATGGACACAAGTTTGAGCAAACTCCAGGAGATAGCAAAGGGCAGGGAAACCTGGCATGCTGCACAGTCCATGGGGTCGCAGAGTCGGACACCACTGAGTGACGAACAACAACAACAGGCATCAGCCTGGAGTGGAGATGCCCTCTTCAGACCATGGACCTACCGGGCCCCAGCAAATCTTCGGGCTTAATGGTCAGCTGCGTCAGTGCCTCCGAGGGCACAAAGCCCTGGTCACCTCCTCAGCGTGATCGCCACACACCAGGCTTGCTCACAGCCCAGGACAGGCAATTCACTCAGTGCCAAGCACCTACTGAGCTCCTTTTCTGTGGCTGGCTGGAGTAGCCTCCAGGTACCAAGATGAATGATCAACCCCTGCTCTCAAGAGGCTCAAAGTCTAGTGAGATCATTTCAAACACATAAGGTAAGTGTCACGAATGACACAGGGGTGAGCAGAGTGCGGCATTTCACAGACCTGCATTGTCCAGTATGGCAGTCACCAGCCAGATATAGCCACTAAGCATGGCCAACCCAAAGTGAGATGCGCTGTGTCAAATACACATGAGACTTCAAAAAGTCCATACAAAAACAAGAGTGTAAAATATCTTAATATTTTTATTGATTGAAGGTAGCAATGATCATATATTGGTTATACTGGATTAAATAAAATATGTTATTAAAATGAATTTAACCTGTTTTTCATTCTACTTTTCAAAATATGACTGCTAGAAAATTTCAAATAACATATACAAATCATATTATGTTGTAAGCAGGCAGTAGCATTCTAGGACATTTAACCTGAGTTTGAAGGGAGAAAAATCAGGGCAAGCTTCCTGGAGAAAGCTTCATCGGAGCTAATATAAATGTTAAAAAAAAAACAGCACTGATTGAGCAGCTTGCCATGTGCCCAGAACTTGCACTATAAATCCTAATTTAATTCTTAATAACTGAATAGTTGGTATTTTACTCCTGCCTTATAAACAAGGTCTTCAGGGCTTGAAAAAGTTTAGCTATTGCCCCAGAATTCACAGTAATTAGTGATGGAGGCAGGGTGTAAACTCTGCTCCCCACAAGACCCACAGGCCAACTTGGCCATCAAGAGAGAAGCAGGATGGGGAGGAGGCTGACGCCCACGCTACCCCCATCCCACTCCCATGTCTTTCCTACAGAGAATTTAAGAACAAGCCAGGGCTTTGTCTCAGTTCTATCCATCTCAAGAAGGTTAAAATCCAGTTGACTGTGAAGCTCCTTGAGGTGTATAGTTTACAGAAAAATCAAATTATGTAGAGGCCTCTTATAATTGAGGGCAATTTAGGAAATAACTTTCCAAAAATGGTAGCTTTTACAGCTGTGTTACCATTTGGAAATGGCTGAGGTCGTTTTGTCACTTGAATGCCTTCCTCTCATTGAAATCTACCAGACTATATCCACACAGCCTGATACAGAAGGACCCCATTAGAGAGCTCAGCTACCGAGATTTGAATATATTGGGTCAAATTAGGTTTCCAGAAACAGAACAACCGCCTGTACAAACCGCCTGTGTGAAATGTGAACCTATCCATGAAATCAATGGCCTTGCATTAACATGGGCCAGAGATGGTCTTGCTTTGCAACAACTATCACTGACACACTTACCTACATGCTGGAGGTAAAACAGACACAAGCAACCACAGGAGACCTTTAAAACTTAACAGCTGAATTTGCCCATTTTCCAGGATGTGGGTTGAATGTACACATGCGCACACACACTCCATCCAGAGGTACTCATGGCCTTAAAAATCAGCACAGCAAGCTTCCCAACAACTGAGTCTACCAGACACATAATATCAACCAAAATTTTTAGGTAGTGCTCATGATGAATAGCTAGTAGCTTTTAGGCAAGAGGAAATCATCTATCTTATTATTATTCAACACAAGTCCAAGTATGCATCTGCCAAACATCTGCGCCTACAGGACAGGGACCAAGCATGATCCCAGACCCCCTAAGAAAAGTCCCAGGTTACCTAACTCAACCCAGATCACTAATGACTAGCGACTATCACCCACTCTGCTCTGGGCATGTCCTAGCTGCTTTTTATACACAATGTTTTTGATAAACCTCACAAACCTGCAACTCTGATATCACACTCCTATTTTACAGATAAGGAAATCAAGGCTTGAAGAGGTTAAGTAACTGCCCCAGGTCATACACCTGGGCTGGGATCCTCCCCTTTCTTCCAGCATCCAGTCATCTCCGCCAACCCAAATTGTGTCTGACACCAGATCCCCAGGCTGTCCTGGCTGGATTGGAAATCTGACCAGGGACAGCTTCTCTGGTTCAAGAATAAAGAAGCCGCTGGTCATAGTGAAAAAGGCAACCTGCTGCCCCAGGTTTCTGCAATGGGCTCTGCTCATCCATTGTGATTTGCAATGAATAATGAAGCATGCTCCCAAGCGCAGTGTGTAAGATCAAGTTGATGTAATATTTCATCTTTGCTGGCCAGCTGCCGTTCTGCTGGGCTGACAGTAAGTAATATCTTTGAATAAGGAGCCGATCCACAACTAAATCAATTAAGTAGACAGCTGTTGGGTCAAAGCAAGATAATTAGATGGACTCGTCATTTACCAGGTGGTTGGTAATGAAGGGATTAATTGACCAGAGTTGGGGACTGTCCAATGTCTGCTCTCTTGCCTTCCCCAGTGGATACGGCCATTCAGTATCTTTCTTCCCGAAGAATGATTTTCAAGGAAGAGAGCCCTTTCATGCTCATTTCTGAGACTGAAGCTGATCCTTCAGAAGCGCCCACCTGATGTCTGGCTTGGAACCAGTCTGGGGTTCTCCTTTTTATGGGATCAAGAGCCAAGTGGCTCAAGTGTCCTTTACATGGGGCTCTGCCGGATTCACTGCCCAAGGGCTCGACTTCTTAGGTTTGTTCACATAATGAGTCTCCAAAGCTCAGGGCATCAACCAACCTTCCATGGAGCATAGGAAGGAATGTGGTCACCTCGTATTGGTGAATGAGGCTGAGTGCAAATAGGTAACATGGTCCTTCATATAGAAAGACCATAGAGAAGATAGGGAGCAACCTCCATGCACATGGGCTTCCCTTGTGGCTCAGCTGGTAAAGAATCCGCTTGCAAGGGGGGAGACCTGGGTTTGACTCCTGGGTCAGGGAGATCCCCTGTACACAGGAAATGCTACCCATTCCAGTATTCTGGCCTGGAGAATTCCACGGACTGTATAGCCCATGGGGTCACAAAAAGTCGGACACAGCTGCGCTACTTTCACTTTACTTCACTTCAGTGCACACGCTCTGAGCTCCTTTTCATGTAACAGGTGATGAAGAACCAAAGAATCAAAGATTGTATTTTTTAGTTTTATTTTTTATCCATGCTGCACAGCATGTGGGATCTTAGTTCCCCAACCAGGAATCAAACCCATGCCCCTGCCTTGGACTGCCAGAGACGTCCCCTTGAAGGTTTGAAAACTGGAGGAGTCCTTCAAGAATCTCCAACCCAGTGCTTCGGAACTCAGGCTGCCCATCAGAACCAACTAGGGAACGTTGGTTCCACCCCAGCCCTATCCCAGACCAACCCCCTGCCCGCAAAAAAAAAAAAAAAAAAAAATCAGAATCCCTGGGGATCTGGGCACTGGTGATTTTTCGAAGCTCATGAATACACGAGGTGTGGGGAAGCATGGGTACAATTCAACCCCTTCGTGCTACAGAGGAGGAAACTGCAGTCAGGTGGGGCCAGACCTCCTAAAAGAAGTTAACAAGCAGCTGAGCCAGAAGCAGAAGCTGCTTTGTAAGTTGCACACCATCTCTGGGGGTCTCTAGGGACCACTAACCCCTCTGGAAGGGTGAGCAAGCCTTATGAAGCTGGTACCAACCTGCCCCTCTTCCATATCCTCTCCAGTCAGCTTACAACATGCTCTTTCACGCCTGCTACAAACCCCTCACCATTCTCTGAACGTGCCATGAACTGTCCCACCTGTACACCTCACTCCTGCTGTTTCATCCCCCTGTAATGCCATTTCCTCTGCTCTGTCCAATGAAGACTGCTCTGTCTTCAGAAGCTTGGCTCAAATACCGCCTCCTCTAGAAAGCTTCCCATTGTGCCCTGCCCCTCAAAGGGTTAACTGCTCACTCCTGATCCTCCCATAAACTTTCAAGACACTTCCAGTTTCATCGAACGCACTTATCATGTTCTGTTACCTACATGCCTCTCTTCCCATGTCTTTTCCCTCTGTTTATCTGATAACCATCTGTTGACAAAAGAAATCTTGGCAAGCCTTGCTCAGAAAACTATTTAGGTTGGAGCTGGAAGAGTTTCCCACCTTCCTTTGGACAACTCAAGCTTTCTTCAACCTAAAACTTAATCAAAGACCCTGACTTCCAAATGTCACCAAGCTGTACTATCCTATAGCAGAGTTCTTAGGGAAGGGGAAAGAAGAGACTCCCACTTAGCCTGGCTTCAGCCAGGAAAGAAAGACTGCTCCAAATATCATGTTCCATGAGAAAAAACAAATCTGCAATTGTTTATTGGACATCTATCGTGCATTCCATGAACCCTGGCCCCTGCCTTCAGGAATTCTGCAACTATCCTGAGCTCAACTTCAGTCACCATGAAACAGAACCTCAAGAAAGCATTTTTCCACCCAGGAAAGATAATGGGATAGAAGTTCTTCCTCCCACTTTCTCTCCCAGTCAGGTGGACCCAGTACAACCATTAAGGAGCTATGGGATCTTGGCAAATTGCTTAGCTCCTCTGATCCTCAGTTAACTTATCTGAAAGATGGAGTTACAGATAACCCTCCTTCTAGGACTGTTGTGAAGATTCCATGAGATACATGTGGAAAGTCACTGACATTCAATGAACAGTAACTTTCTTCCTCCTTTCCCTTCCTCCTTCCCTTCTCTCCCTCTCTCCATCCTTCTTGTTGGAGCCCATCTTATGGAGAAGTAAATATACTTAACACAAAGAAGACTGCACCAATAAAGGTTCAATTTTTAAAATTATTATTACAATAAAATATTGACTTGTCAAAATACTGTATTTTCTGGTCCCCAGGGGCCCCTAGGAAGGTTTGCAGGCCACTGGCGCATGCATGGAGGCCTCCTGGACTTATAAGTTCCTGGTTAGCCCCTGGACTGAGCATCTGTCTTCTCAGAACATAGTAATCACAGAGCAAGTGCAAACGCTAAAGAAAGAAGCAAGCAGGGCAGGGCTGAACCACATGAGTGATGCCGGGAAGACTTCAGGGAACCCACGAGAGGACCGGGAGGTGGGCGAGGCAAGACAGGCTGTCCCACCCCTCGCTGGCATTTTTGGGGCAATTATGCCCTATTAATGGCTGACAGCGGAGCTCTGCCCTGCTGTCTAGGCTGAGTGGGGTGGCCCGCACATGTGTTCGGCCCGCAAATATGCAGTTGGCAACTCTTGAACTTTCGGTGACTTGACGCCAGCTGATATGATCAGCAATTACGCTTTATTTTGGGGCCAGGAAGACAGCGGAGAACCAGGAAAATTATAAGACATCAGAGTACAGTTTTTCTAAGAATATCACCTACAAACTTTTTTTCCACCCACTGTTGTTTTAATGGTTAGGGCACTAAAATAAGAAAACCTTAGACACTAAAAGCAGATTATAGCCAATTTTCCTAAGGGAGCTTTTAAGATTTTTGTCCAGTGAAAATCTGGATGTGATTTTTTTTCTTTCTTTCTGTTTTGGATGGGGTAATTCTTGCCAAGAGAACTTTGCTGGCAACAGTGAATATAGCACAGAGATAAATGGATTTGTAGCTTGTCCTGGATTTGAATTTTTACTCTGCTTCTTACAAGCGTGTGACAACTTCTTTGGCCTCAGTTGTTCCGTATGTAAAATGGGGGTGTACCACCTACTTTAGGGCTTGACACAAACATTCCATGAGAAGTTTATGAGCATCCTTGGGTCAGGAAGATCCCCTGAAGGAGGCCATAGCAACCCACTCCAGTACTCTTGCCTGGAGAATCCCACAGACAGAAGAGCCTGATGGGCTGCAGTCCACAGGGTCTCCGAGAGTCAGACAGGACTGAGGCAACTTAGCATGCATGCACGCAGAGAGCATTTGGCCTACACACCCAGTACCTGGTAACTGAGATGGCTCTACTTGCCATAATGTTGGTTTCCTTACTGTCTAAAATACACAGTTCCTGTTTTCACCATCATATATCAAACCCAAATAACTAGTCAGCATAAAAAGGGGAAATGGCATCTCCGGGAGCAGTTTGGTTTCTAGCAATTACAGTGTCTGTCATCTGCCTCTGTGATAACATCGGTCCAGACTTGGCAGCTTCCAGAGCCTGGCTGGTAGGGGAACACGAGAAACCAAAACCAAGGCCCACTGGGTGCAGCATTTGTGAATGTCTTATGGACACAAAACCAGACTTGGCTCCACAGGCACTCCTGCTCCCTTCTCTCCTCTGAACTCTCCAGCCCACAGCCATCCCAAAGATCACGAAGGCAGTTTCTCGGAGAAGCGCCACCGACGGAACGTGTGTGGGAAGAGAACATAATTGCAGCTTGTAAAGGAAACCAGCCTAAGAAAAAAACATTCCGGGACAACATCCCGAGGAAATGCGGAGATCTTCCTGCAGGGACATTTTCCTGGTTACCAGCAAAAGGGGACAGACAGCTTGCCCACAACATTCTTGATGGAGGCTGGTGACTCACCCACCTACTCCCTCACAAACGGCTCCCAGAGATGCCTGCCCCATCTTCCCTCCCAGGTCCTAGGCTTCTAAGTGAGCATCTCATCCAACACTGCCAGATGGAAGAGATGGAACGTTCTACCCAGGAAGGTTCTCTTCTTTGATTGGTTAACAAATAGAACAAGCAGGGTCTCCCTCACCAGGTAACCCACTCAAGTCAACCTTGGAATAACAAGGAGAAGCAGACACAGAAGGCTAACCACACAAGCCCTGCTCAGCCTTTTGTGCCCAGTGCCTGGCACTGTGCTACATATAGTAGGTGTTCACACCAGTAGATGAAGAAATGAATGAGTAAATGAATGAAGGAATCTGGGAAGGAGCAAACTCCACAGAAGGCATTGAGCAAGGCACATCTTCTCGTGGAAGCCTGCAAAGCAGGAATTGTTAGCACCATGTTATAAAGCAGGGAGGCAATCTCAGATGGGTTAAGCGTCTTGCCCACACTCACATACCTGTTACATGAAGAAAACAAACTTTGAACCCAGGTCTGACCCTTGAGTCAAGGCTTCCAGCAGTGAAGCCATTCTCACAATCATGATAATGGTATATCATGTTTACTCTGCCCCTGACACATCAGAATTATTTTATCCTCCCAACACTCCAGAGAGATGGAAAACTGACCCTAAAGAGAACTCATCACGTATTCAAGGTTGCACAACCAGCTGGGAGTGAAGGAGGAATTTAAACCTGGACTTTCACTCTTTCAATCACAGACACTCGGGGGCACCCACTATTGGCCAGGGTTGGGGACGCCACAATGACTGGTGCCGACACAGTCCATAGACTACCTGTCCAGAGAAACATCTACTTCAGAAATAGCTTTTCCCATGACACCATCTGCTGCTCATAAAATTTGCTCAGGAAAGCAGGAGCCCTTCAGCAGTCTTGTTTCAAAAGAGAAAATAATCTGAGAACAGAGGAGGTCAACTGAAAGAGACAGGTATGGTTCGCGTCTTGATAGCACATGTTTTCAACATGGCTTACTGGAAGAGGGGTTTCCCTGGTGGCTCAGAAGGTAAAGAATCTGCCTGCAATGCATGAGACCCGGGTTCAATCCCTGGGTCAGAAAGATCCTTTGGAGAAAGGAATGGCAACGCACTCCAGGATTCTTGCCTGGAGAAATCCATGGACAGAGGAGCCTGGTGGGCTATGGTCTTTGGGATCACAGAGAGTTGGGCACTACTGAGCGACTAACACTTCCACTTTCACCAATCAGAAATCCTTTCTATTGAAGTCTCTTCCTAGGACCAACATGTGAACAGGCGGGAGACTGGCCTATAGTAATCAGATTATCGGGACACTAAACAAAAACCTAAACCAAGATAACCAACAAGGACCTACTGTATAGCAAAGGAACTATACTCAGTATCTTGTAATAACCTATAGTGAAAGAGAGCATTTTTTTTAAAAAAAGTATTCATATCTATCTATCTATATATATATATATATGACTGATCCACTTTGCTGTACACCTGAAACGAACACAACATTGTAAATCAACTATACTTCAATAACCATTTTTTAAAAACGCCAGTTCCCTGCTGGGTTACCAGAAAGCCCAGTAAAGGAGACATCAGGCAATCTGAGTTTGCAATGACCTGGTTAATCTGGCCCCACCACACTGAGTTCCAAAGTGACGGGGCTGAAAGAGAGGTGTGAATTAACATGGTTAGGCCACCCATTTTGCACAAACTCAAGAGTCCACTTTTCCAAAGGGTGCAAGACAAGAAAGAGAAGTGGAATCAGAAAGTTCTCAGACTTATCCCTTGGTAAGACTTCGAGGAATTCAGCACTTCTAGGGAAGCAAAGAGTTTCTTCCTCTGCAAGCACCTTGGTCCACAGAAATGCTAACTTAAGAATTTGATACAAAATCAATCTCAGAGATTATAGCCAAAGCAGTACATTTCCCCTCGTTCCCACCAGCTATCAAAGGTCAGCTAATGGGTCACTAGTTGTTCATTCACCAGTTCTTGGCATCACAAGCTAATTAATGTTCTCCCAAAAGGACCAGCCTTGGAGTCTTCTCATCAAGACCCACACACACCAACATTGCCATCACCATGGCAACGAGGCCCCCTCCCTTTGCTCCTAGCTTTCCATGGAGAGCACTGTGTCTTGGTTGGAGCTTATTCTGCTCAGAGAGGAACTCTGCATAATCAAGTTCAACTTACCATGACAGTCACTTGGCAAAAAGTCTCCCCACACAAGGGTCTTAGACTGGCGCAGTGAGATGCACCTCTTGGGGGCGACTGATCTAGGTGGTGAGTTCATCCCCCATGTGAGCCTTCTTTGGGGACATCCACGGGGAGACTGCACAGACTGGCAGGCTCTACAATTTCAGAGACCCCTTGCTGGCACCTGCAGCTATGTGGTTCTCAGGGACCCAAAACCTGAGCAGGTTCAAAGCTCAGTCCAGCACTCCACCAAGCCATTCCTCTCATTCAAGATACCTCTTGCTAGAATTGCAGAGCCGCTCTATAGAGAAAGGGTGACCGAGAAAGCAACCAGCTGAAGGTAAAAACCCGGGCAGTGGAGAGAAATTTCAAATCCCCAAAGACCAGAATTTTGGAGTTTTTCAATCCCCCTGCTTCCCCCCAAAACTGACATGGATTCTGAGTGGAGAAGCAAAGAAGTTTCCAGGGCTTACCTGGGTAGGGTTGTAGAGCTCCTGCAGGGGGCTTCGGGACCCCTTCCGGCAGCAGATGTCCACACCAAAGGGGTTCCTCCGCATGACTGAGGAGAGAAAGCGAAGGCTCGTCAGAAATAGGCAACAAACATTTGCTGTCTGAAGAAGAAAAAGGCACAGAGGAGGGAAGAAGAAACAGGTGGGAAAGGAAGAGAGAGAACCAGCTTCTGGCTGAGCAGGTCCTTTGCCCACTGCCACGGGGCCCCATGGGTCTTCCCCAGCTTGCAGGCGTGTCGACACCATGTAATTCTCACGTATCAGGAAATCTTCTTTTGATTTTTTTCCCCCAATCATTTCACAAAAACAGGCAGTGGGTCGGATGTGGCCCCTGGGCTGCCGTTTGTTGACCCTCTACCCTGGGGTTGGCAGGACAAGCCCCAAACACACATGCTGTGCCCTGGAGCCCTCTCTGGGGAGGCGGCGGGTCCCGTGGGCAAGGGTCCATACATAAAAGCCATTAGAATTTGATTAAGCAGTCGGTCCAGGGAAACACTGGTTCTTTGTTCTTCCACGGTTGCCTCGAGAAGAGGGGAAAAATCCACGTTGTGTTTTCCTTTAATTTATTACTTCATTTTTCATTTCCACCCCAAACAAGGTAAACTGTTAAATGCATGCAGGTTGCCCTCAGCGCACAATGACATAGCAACACTTTGGAGGAGGAAAAACAGCTGTAAAACTTGTAAAATTCTGCCCACCCCATGCAAGATTAAACTCTCCCCGTGGCGGCAGACAGTCGCCCCAAGACCAATGGCTACGAGACCGCCACAGAGCAAAACCCCACCATGGAACCCATTAAAAGTCAGCTTTTATGGGGGGCAGTATTATTTAATTGGTTTATTTTTCTAATACAAGGCCTTTAAAATGCTTTGACCGTGTGGGGCCTGCGACGTGGGCCCTTTCCCAAGGCCGGCCGCCCTCAGGGCCTGCTCCAGGCCTGCCCACGACTTCCCTGGGCGCCTGGTGAACCAGCTGTGGCACTCCAGGCCACAAAAGCCAAGGGGCCTGGTGCGCTTTTTATGGGGTTGACAACAATCCTGCCATTTATGGAGGGTGCCTCATGTGCTGGGCACTTGGGTTCCATATAATCCTTCACACAGTGAAGGAAGGGCCTTAACCTCTCTGAGCCTCCCTTAACCTCAGGAATTTGACCAAGGCAGAGGCCATGTGGGGAGAGAGCTGCCAAGCTGAGACTCAAACCTCATCACTGGGCTCCTTCATACCCAAATGATAGCACCTGGGTCTATTTATCCTGTGCGTCTAATACACCAGAGGAGGTCAAGGGAACAACACACGCAGAGGGTAGCAGCTAACATTTGGAGGGCCGTCAAAGTGCGCCAAGCAGTGCACAGGTGTAGGCCACACCACAACCCTGTGGGGTGGGCACCACTCCTGTCCCCACTTTATAGGTGGGAACACTGAGGCACAGCAAGGTCAGGGAACCCGCCCAGGTCTCATGACTAGGAAGAGGGGAAGAAAGGATTCCAACCCAGGCAGCCCATGCTCTCAACTGCCATGCTGGACCAACATCAAGTGTCAAGTCCACCAAGCATCTCAATAGTTCCTGCTGGCCCCAGACCGGGTTGCTTGGCCACCTCTAGGACAGGTGATTTAAAAATGTAACCCAGTATTACAGGAGTCATCAAAATGATGTGACAGGGCAGAAAAACTGTTAACAGTTATTATCTGTATTCATTTTCTTACTCAACAAATTTTTAGTAAGCACCTTGGATATGCCAGACATCAGGTATGGGGGCAGAGACCCCCTCCACCGTAGTCATGTTGTATCTCTGATGCTTGGTGCACGGTAGGCACTCAAAGAGGTTCATGAATGATGTAGGATTCAAGGCTTCCTTTACACCCATCAGACATTGTATCCTGCTAGGTAAAAAGGAAACGGCCAGTGGAAACAGGGTGCTGTTATTTTTTTCCTTTGAAAATGAAAGGTCTGATGATCAAAAGCCCTAAGAAAGGAATCCCTAAGGACATTTAATGGTGGCCTTCCGCTGCCCACCCACCACGAGTTTCCTCTAGCTACAGGACTTGTTTTCTTCTTTCTAAACATGGACGAAATGCAAGACCATTTTGTAAGAATCTAACTGGTTCAATTCACAGTATGATTTCTTGGACCCAGAAAACAGTTGTGTTTACAGATCTGCCTTGACTTATGATGGGTTTATCAGGACATAATCTCATCCTAAGTTGAAAATATAAGTTTAAAAATGCATTTAATACACCTAACCTCCCAAACATCAGGGCTTAGCCTACCTAAAACATGCTCAGAACATTTCAATTAGCCACGATTGGGCAAAGTTATCTCACGCAAAGCCTATTTTATGATCAAGTGCTGAATATCTCGTGTAATCTATTGACTATGGTTGCTGTTGTTCAGTTCCTAAGTCGTAACTGACTCCTCGCGGCCCCATGTACTGCAGCATGCCAGGCTCCCCTGACCCCATCTCCTGGAGTTTGTTCAAACTCATGTCCATTGAGTCAGTGATGCTATCTAAACATCTTACCCTCTGCCACCCTCTTCTTCTGCCTTCAGCCTTTCCCAGCATCAGGGTCTTTACAAATAAGTCAGCTCTTCACATCAGGTGCCCAAAGTATTGGAATTTCAGCTTTAGCATCAGTCCTTCCAATGAATATTCAGGGTTGATTTCTTTTTGGATTGATTGATCTCCTTACTGTCTAAGGGACTCTCAAGAGTCTTCTCCAGCACCACAGTTCAAAAGCATCAATTTTTCGCCGCTCAGTCTTCTTCATGGTCCAACTTTCACAGCTGTCCATGACTACTGGGAAAACCATCTCAGCCCATTTTCAGAGAAGAAAACGGGCCCCAGGAGGGCACGGAATGGCCAAAAGCACCATGGCAAGGCTGGGAGAGCAGGACCAGGCCTACCCCACCTCCCCAGGCTGACTGGTCCTCCCCAACGCCAGGCCCTGGCAGCCAGGCCCCACGCAGGTCTCATCTGCCTGGTCTCCTGCCCTCTAAGGGAGTGCTTTGTGCATAGTACATACTCACACATGTGTGTCAAATGAATGGAAGTAAAACAACAGGTCATCTGAGAGTTTCAAAGATATTTTCTCAGCTCAAAGGTATCCGGCCAAAGCACTTACTAACAGCAAAGAAGGGAAGTTAGCATGTTCTTTCCTAGCAAACTTCCTCAACATTCTTTTAGCTTTCTTAGTCAAAGGAGTTAAACAAAGAGCAAAAGTGATGGTGTGTTTTCGTGGATCTGGGAGGCGCCTTCAATGAGTCTGACAAGCACTCCGTAAATATTAGCCTGCCATACTGTCTCTCCTCTACTCCTCATGAGCACCCTGGAGGCAGGTGGATGCACGTCCATTTTCAAGACCAGGACACTGAGGCTCAGAGAGGTTGAGGAATTTACCCGCTGACATAGCTAGTGAGTGGCAGAGCTGGAGCCCAAACCCTGCATGCTCCCTCTATTCCTCTGAAACGAGACACATTACAGGTCCATGACATTACAGGTCATGGACACGCACAACTGGATAAGCCCAGGCAAAGAAAAAAAAAAAAAGGCAGTCCTGAATACTGAGGCAGTGTTCTCCAGCCAACCAGAGCCTTCAGGTGTGTTACAGACACGCAGCACACTTGTGTTCACAGGGGACTTTTCAGGAACCCCAAACACTGAAGTAGGAGCTGGGTCCAGCCTAGGTTGTCGCTAATATTTCATTAACAAACTTCAACTTTCCAACTTTCTATCCCTTCCTTCTCATAGTCCCTTCAACAGGGACAGCCCAGAGCCATTCAAAACGATCTCTAGATCCACTTCTCCTTAGTGGAGACCCTACAACCAGGCAGAATATTGGGGCACCTGGGGCTCTGATTTGGGGCTAATCTGAACCCTTCCTGTAGCTAGTTCTCATGTCAATCTCCTCTCCTACTGTAAGCTCCTCAAACCTCCTGATGCCTAGCCTGTGGCTGCAGAACTAAAATGAATTAAACTTTTGACAGATGAAGGTCAAGGGTATAAACCTAAGAATTAGGTAGATGTGCTTGGTGAAACTCAAGAAGGGAAAGAACACAGCTTCATCTAAGAGCCAGGAGGTTTGCTGCACAGAAACCTTCCACTACAGGACTCTGATTCTCAGCCTTGAAGAATATCCTCGTATACAGCACATTTACCTGGGAGAAGAAGTCGGCTATCAAATATGCTCACCAAAACCAATGGCAATCAAATCATTCCGTCTTTTAGATGATCCTGGGACATCTGTGAAAACGTGCCCCGAGCAGAGGGTTGTGCTGACTTTCAAGAAGCCCGAGATCCCCGTCCAAGTGCAAATCAGCTGTCAGTCAGCTAGGTTAGTGCTGGCAGAGGCACACTGACCACAAGAAGGGCCTTCCGAGACCAGCAAAGGGACTGGGTATGCACAGCTGGGGGAAAGCACCTTCTGAACTGGTTTTGATTGAACAAGAGAAATGGCAGGATGCAAAGCTCAGTAATGACCTTCCTGACTGGTAATGTTTGCTATCTGCCCACTGAGGCAGTGCAGAAAAGGTGAAGGCAAGAAAAGGGGGAGGGTGGGGAGAACCCAGTGGAGCCTTCCTTGCCCCCTGCCCCATTTTACAGGGTGGGCCTGGACACAGGAGCATAAGGGACTCGCTCGAGGCCCACGGATTGTCAGAGGCACAGCTGTGACTAGAAAAAGGTGCTGCTGACTCCTGCTCTCATCCCTTTCTCCTTTTGTACCCAGTTAACATGTTTTCTTGGGCTTCCCTTGTAGCTTAGCTGGTAAAGAATCCACCTGCAATGCGGGAGACCTGGGTTCAATTCCTGGTTTGGGAAGATCCCCTGGAGAAGGGAAAGGCTACCCACTCCAGTTCTGGCCTGGATAATTTCATGGACTCTCTAATCTATGGGGTCACAAAGAGTTGGACAAGATTGAGCGACTTTCACTTTCACTACACGTGAGGCACTATTTCCCTGCTCTGTTTTATTTAACACTAGTCCAACTTATTGAATTGATTTTACAACCACCTGATGGGTCATGACATATTGTTCAAAGCTCCCGGACTTAGATATCTTAGAAGAGTCAGGTCAGGGACAAGATGGCTCACTGAGGTTCAACCTGAGCTTGCTGAACATAGTAAATACTGATGAGGGGAACTCACGACTTCCACCCCTGAAATGTCCCTCCCTAGTGTCCCCCACTGTAGTAAACCCCACCACTATGCACCAGTCTGGGCAGACATAACAGCCAGGAGTCATTCTTCATTCCCCTCCCTCACTCACCATCACCCCCTTTCTCCATCAGCTCACCTTGGCCCCTCACACCTGGCCTGAGCCACCATCACCTCCTCTGGGGCTAGGACCAAATCCTCTTAACTGGCCTCTGCTGCCAGCTTGGCCTTGATGCTCAGTGGTAAAGAATCTGCCTGCCAAGCAGGAGATGTGGGTTCAATCTCAAGGTGGTGAAGATCCCCTGGAGGAGGAAATGGCAACCCATTCCAGTATTCTTGCCTGGGAAATCCCATGGACAGAGAAGCCTGGCAGGCTACAGTCCATGGGGTCACAGAGAGCCAAGACACACTGAGCGGCTAACACTTCAGAGCAGTGAGCCCAGCAGGTGGACAGGCAATCAAAATGGAATGAAGCTACCAGGTGGGGCTTGGTCTTCCATGGGAAGCCATTTGAATTCAATAGTAAGTGTCTTGAGTCTGGGTCATGGGCTATAAGAGCTCCCATCTAGAGGCAGAGGTCAGCTCACAAAGACACTTCCAGCCACAGAGGCAGTAACCCCAAAAACTGCTGGAGAAGGTGACCCCAAAATTGTTTGAGACATCAAAAGTGCTTCCTTAAAAACCCAGCATGATCTCAAGGTAAGTACCCAAAAAAGTCCAAAACTGGCAAGTACAAAGACACAGAAAGTCAGCTAGTGGCTGCCTAAGGCCAAGGATGGGGACAGAGAAGAGTAACAGTAAAGACACAAAAGTTCTTTTTACGGTGATGGAAATGTACTAAAATCAGATTGCGGTGATGGTTGTATAACTCTGCAAACACACTAAAATTCATTGACTTCTATACTTAAAATAAGTGAATTTTTATGTAAATGATATCTCAATAAGGCTTTTTAAAATACAGACAGACATGTTTAAGAAGAAAACCCATTAAGATTCATATTTTTAGGATGTTGACTTACTCGAGTAGGAGGATTTACCTTGCCATGCGGGCTACAGTCCATGGGGTTGCAAAGAGTCAGACACAACTGAGCAACTAACACTTTTACCCATATGAAGGATTTAATTGAACAATTTATTCGACTTGAGATTTTAAATTGAAACCTTCTAAGTTTACATACAATATTAGAACACTTAAGAAACTTAATGTCTGTCATTGAGGTATTGGATTTACATTATTTAAGTATGTTTGTTAATCAGACATCTGAAGTCTGATTTAAATATATGAAATTTTAAAGAGCAATTTAAAATGTTAGAGGAAGATGAAGTTTCTTCAAGGGTCAATTATTAATCAAAGGCTACCCTAAACGTAACTGTTAAAAATTTACTAGATTTATGAGTTGAAGAGTAAAATTCTTAACTTAAAGGATAGCTTGGCAGATTTGCAACTTAAACGTTTTTTTAAAAGCTTCTGTCAGTTGTACACAACTGTCACCCTCAGTGACATGAAAACACTCACATTAACAGAGAATTAACAGGCATTGACACCTCTGGGTTAGGCCAAGGGTGGAGAGGCTGAGCATCTCAGATGAAGGCAAAGCGGCCCCCACCTCCAGACCTCAGCACAAATTCCTGAAAGCCCCTAAGTGGTGGATGCCTTTTATTGTTGAGAAACCTAAGAGCCTGTGGAAAAACACAGTTCAAGGAATTAAACTGGCAGTTAACCTAGGAAAACCCTTATAAATTACCTTTTATGTTCGCTTAAATAAAACGAGAGACAGCATGGCAGTCCAGATCATATTAATTACATTCTCCACACCTTGAAGGAGTAATTATGGGCACGGTACAGTTAATTTTCATTTACCTTTCCTTGCCTGCTGGAGAATTTCTACACTCTCCCCTGCAGTTTCCTTGGCATGTTTTATAAATCTATTTTGCAGTGATGCAGATAATATGCCAAAATACTTTCTTCCCTGTGGCTGGTGCTCCAAGTCTGATTTTACGACCTGGAGACGTTTATGTCTGCCTCTGGGGTTCCCCCACAACTTCAGACTCACGGTATAAGAAATAACGGGGCTGCTTGAGAAAGGAAATATTCTAGGTACCTTTCCTTAAGCTACTCAAGCATGGCAGGGCATGAACCCCAGACCTATTCTCTCCCGTCGAGTACACAAAGCTAGCTGGCTTGGGGCCGGGTCATTTCATGCCAACACAGTCAAGCTGCATCGGGTACCCCTATCTCTTGCACAGGGTTCCTCCACTCATTCCCCGCCACACGACCTCTTCGAAGGACCCATCCTCTCTAAACACCATCAGGCTAAAACTTGCCCTGCCTCTGCTGCTGGTTTCTTTCCCATTTCTCCACCCTCAATTCATGTCCTCTCAGAACCTCAGAATGGAACCTTATTTGAAAATCGGGTCTTGGCAGATGTTATTAAGAGATGTAGTCCAGGATTAGAGCAGGTTCTAAATTCAATGACTGGTGTCCTTATGAGAAGAGGAGAGGACAGAGACACACACACACACACACACACACACACCTGCACACACATGGGTACTTTGTTATGGCAGCTCTAGGAAATGAATACACACGGGTTCACGTCCTATGTGACCCTGACAAGAGAGTCAGTCTCTCAGCCTCAGTGACTCCATCTGTAAAATGGGGATAATGATATGCCTACTAAGTTAGGGATGTTGTGAGGACTAAATAAATTCATCTATGTCAAGTGTTTAGAACAGCACCTGGTCCAAGGTAAATGCACAACACACTATAATTCCTGATATCCAGTGTGTTCTTTCCTCTATCTTCCCAAAGAGCACCTCAAAATCCTCTTCTATTCCAACCCCAAATCTCAAGGCTGCGCACATGATATACACACAATCTGTGGACACTAGGTTATTTCATGAATGGGAAAGGAAGTCTCGTCACAGCTGGTGGTGTATGATGGAGGTCAAACCATTCTGCTCAAAATGAGCATGAGCCAGAAGCCTGATGCTGAAGCAGAGATGCTGATCAGACATTGTACGTACCTTTTCCCCAAAAGCAAGAGCTAGCTAGAGACTGTCTCCCACAATTAAAGACTTACTCCCAGTAATAAAGAGCTGGAGGCTTCCAAGGCAGCCAGTCACCCATCTACACAAACCCACATTTTCATTTCCATACGTCTGGATGAGTTAACGGAGAAGGTGATGGCAACCCACTCCAGTACTCTTGCCTGGAAAATCCCATGGACGGAGGAGCCTGGAAGGCTGCAGTCCAAGGGGTCGCACAGAGTCGGACACGACTGAGCAACTTCACTTTGACTTTTCACTTTCATGCATTGGAGAAGGAAATGGCAGCCCACTCCAGTGTTCTTGCCTGGAGAATCCCAGGGACGGAGGAACCTGGTGGGCTGCTGTCTATGGGGTCGCACAGAGTCAGACACGACTACAGCGACTTAGCAGCAGCAACAAATGAGTTAAATATGGAAATTATCTTTTTTTTAATTGTTCATTTGTATTATTTTCTCCTGACATGTTTCTGGCACAAGACATTAGCAGAGAGAATGCTGATTAAAAAAAAATAAATCCCCATATACACTACACCACTAGAACTGTGTAGATGTTTACTGCCTTCAACGCCAACAATCACCCTTGGGAAATTACACCACGGGAATAATTCAACAGAAGTCAAAAGACTTATGCACAAAGATGTTTACTATAATACTTCCTGTCCCATGGCCAAACACTGTAAACACTCTAAGATGCCCAAGATGAGAGGAATAATTTCGTAAATCACAGTTCACTTAGGCATGTCGTGAACAAACTGCAGTGCATTCACAACTTAAAAAAATGATAGTTATTAAAAGTAATAATGTGGAGACATGGAAAAGGGATTTAAGTAAAAGCAGCAGAATTCATAATATCATGAGGATCAGGATCTTGGCTAGGTAAGTACACAGACATAAAAATGAAACCAATTGTCAGAGTGCCTCTCGCCGCCTTCTATATATCATTTTTCCCATTTCAAAAATGCTGGCTTCAACATAATACTTCAACATGATACTAGATACAAATCAACTCTCGGTATTAAAGGTGCTATTGGAAAGCCCAGAGAAGTTCTAAACAAAAAGCTAGAATTTTCCCGAGGAAGACACCAAAATTTTCTGCAGCCCCTGATGTGGATATTCTTCAATAAATCCAACAGATCTTTGAAAAATGAGATCACTTCATTTTCGCCTGTCTCAGGACCCTAAGCCGCTGAAGTGTAACTTATGTTGCCACCGTCAAGTGGTATAGGGATGAGGCAGGTGCTGGAGATGATCCAAAAAATGAGTGAGGGGGAGGCTCAGGATGGGCACAGAGAAGGCACACGGGGGTTTGGGGGGAAGTTAGGCTGCACTTCAAATGTTATTCTTCTTGAAATATGGTCAGAGGGGAAAGACCACTGTAGCTGCACCCTATTACAAGTGCCCATGCTCTCGCCTCTCCCTTCCCCCCTCAGGGAATATCCAAGATGCAGGCTGAACCTCACACCACAGTGCCTCTGAAGACATGCAGTGGGATGGGAATGAACCCCAGGAGGTGCAAGAAAGGACTTGAGCTACTTCAGTGATCTTCCTCAGAAAAATGTTTCCCATTTTGAGGCTTTTCTTTACCAAAAAAAAAAAAAAAAAAAGCGCAAGCCTTTGTGACAATACAAAGGGACAGAGTTCCATCTTTCTCCAAAAAGGAAGGAAGCCATGCACAATATCTTCACTGCCATGATCAGCAGGAAGGCATGTCTTTTGGTGCAGCATGCATGTCCAGACTGGGTTTAGCTATTAAAATTCCTTCAAAGTCAGCCAGGCAGGCTCAATTTGTGCAGGCAAATTAAAAAGCTGTAAAACAATAAGACAGTGTTTGCAAATGGTCCCAGCTGCAAGAAGATATGAGAGCCACATGCTTTCTATATGAGACGCAGCCAGGTGTGTTAGAAGCAGTTCTGATTCAGGACTTGTGGCCACCTGCTACCTGGTGACCCAGGGAGAAGGGGGACAGGAACAAGCAGGACATATTTTGAGTTCCTATCATAAACCATGCCGAATGCCAGGCACTTTAGTAAATGTTATTTAATCTTCCTTTCTCTGATACCATTCTGAAATGTGTTATCATTCCCAATTTACAGAAGAGGAAACAAGGGCAGAGAGGTATCTGCAAAGTCACACAGCCAGTAACTAACAGATTCCCTCCTAATAGGGCTTCCCAGATGGCGCGAGTGCTAAAGAGTCTGCCTGCCAATGCAGGAGACATAAGAGATGCAGGTTCGATCCCTGGGTCTGGAAGATTTCCTGAAGAAAAAAGTGGCAGCCCACTCCAGTATTCTTGCCTGGAGAATCCCATGGACAGAGGAGCCTGGTGGGCCACAGTCCGTGGGGTTGCAAAGAGTCTGTCACAAACGAGTGCACACGTGTGCACAGGCACACGCACACACAGCCAGTAATCAACAGACTCTCTCCTAATAGAGCAGGTTAAGTGTTTAGTATCTCTGAGTATTATCAGTAGAGATCTACCACGGAACATACCAAAGCACCATTTTACAGCCCTGGGTCCTGCCTTTATCGAGAATAATACTGTGAAAACATGTCAATGATATTTAAACTGCTTGCTCAAAGTACTGGCGTGGAGTTAACATATCTGTGTGACACAGCTGGATCAAAATGCTGACATCAAAGTATTCAAACATCACGGACTTCATTGCCAAAGGACAAAGCAAAGTGGCTAAAGATATTCGCCCTAACGATGATAGAATTCCTGCTTCAATCCCAGCTCCTCCACTAGCCAGCTGAGTGATCTGCAAGTTCTTGACCCCTCTGTGTCCTAGTTTTCCTCCCAAGAAGATGGGAATGAGAGAACATGCCTTTCAAGGTTATTAAGAGGATTACATGAGATGAAAGCATCAAATACATTACTGGTCATGATTCATGTCATTTTTTTTTTAAACGTCTTTGAAATTGAGGTGCATCTTACAATTGGAGTCTTTTTAGATTGAATAAATCAGGAAAGAATAAGATGATGATGATGGTGGTGATGGTGGTGGTGATCCCTGACTCCCCCCACAGATCTGCAGGCCTCCCCACATCCCTATCTCCAACTCCATGCCTCAGCTTAAAGTCCAAACCCCTGCAAAGAATGTGTCCTCTGCCCTTTCTCCCTCCTCCTCTCTCTCCTTTGGCTGCAAACTTAATGCTTTCTTTTCCAACCCAAGACAAATATCCTCAAGTCCAAATGACACAGTGCCATGGCATCAAAATGTCCTGTACCCTCTGAGGGTGATCCTAAAGACAGGGTTTGCTCAGGTACAGGCAGGGAGCTTCAGGATAACCAGCCCCCTGAGACAGCCCAGTGCCCAAGCCATTCATACCATGCCAAGGCCCCACCCCCGGCGTCTCGAACACTACTGGAGCCACCACGCCCTGTGAATGTCAAGGCAGAGCGAGGAAGGGGGTCTCAGCATTACCAAGAAAGACCCTCTGTTATTAATATAAGACCCAGCCATCCTCCAAATAGCTGCCCAGACTTCAATACCAGCAGGTAGAACACAAAGTGGCTAAAGATGTTCATCCCACGGGTGACAGAATTCCTAAGGCCAGAAATCCCAGACAGCATCGCCAATGTTTCGCCACTAAATCAAATTAACAACCAGCTTTCTATACGTTTAAAAAACTACAACATCAAAAGCAAACAAATAGTGGGGTGGGAGGGAGGCTCCTGAGGGAGGGAGAGGATATATGTATACATACAGTTTACTTTGGTGTACAGCAGAAACTAACACAATATTGTAACTATACTCCAACTTAAAAAAAAAACACAGCAAATAGGGGTTGAATTTTCTCAATTATCAAGCCTTTTTCCCATTTACTTTGTTACACAGTTGACATCATTATGCTTGACATATCCGTGAACAGATATATACATATATGGATATAATGCTAATACCGCAAAAACATCACTAGATCATGGTGACTTCCCGGCGATTCTCCGTCTGACCAAGTCTGAGGATTTTCCTCCAGCAGAAGGTCAAGGAGGTTGGAATCCTGGAAGCAGGACCCAAGACCATAAGAGTGAGGCTCATAAGTGAGTCCACTAGCAGGATGCACCTGCTTCTAAGAAGTTCTGATGAGAGAAGCAAGCTCCTGTATGTCCAAGGTCAAAGGTGAATGACTTCACCGAGAGAGAAATCAGGGCAAAAGGAGCAGAGCCAGAGAGACAGAGGAAGGCACTTTGGCCTTTCACTTCCTTCTGATAGCAATAAATGTCAACGCTTGCTTTTCACGGGGAGCATAATTGAGCCTGAGGGTATCTGGAAACCTGCAGCCTAACATCAAACCTAATTGACATAATTAAACCTTTCTGTTTTAACATCCTGACCTTTACCAGCCCATGCATGTAGTAGTCAAAGCTGGTTTCTCTGTGGCTGAACTGTACTGAAAACTTTAGCCAAACTGAGAAACCAATTTTTAGTTTCAATTTTCTTTTATACTCTTGCTTAAGCCTAGACTCTTCTCGTTTAAATAAATCCCCAAAGATATTTTATTCCCCAAATTTATAACGTATGGGAGATAAGTCACAAAGGATTTCTGGCTTCAGTCTCCTAATGAAATAACTGAAGGGCCGTGAAAGCAAAAAGGAGAATAGTGTTCTTCAAAGTTCAGGCCCTTTTCTTCAAATGTCTATCAGAAATAAAAGGGACTGATAACTTAGGGTTGACTTTATGTGACCATTATCTGTGGTCTTCAGTTACAAATAGCATTCCATGTGTCTCTCAATTATCAATGCTGGTAAAGGGTGTGAATGGCTTCTTACAAGCAGCTAAAATATCCCTTCTGGTCAGCTGGGACTGCTAAACAGGCTCCTTGGACATTTAGCTCATATCTCCAGATATATCTGGCCTCAAAAATTACTCAAACTACTTTGCATTTTGTGAGCCCAGCAGCAGAATTAGGCAAATGGAGACGGCACAAAATATATAAATGATTTGGGCCGTCCCTGGTGGCTCAAATGGTAAAGAATCTGCCTGCAATGCAGGAGACCCAGGTTCAATCCCTGCATCAGGAAGATCCCTTGGAGAAGGATATGGCTACTCACTCCAGTATTCTTGCCTAGAGAATCCCACGGACCGAGGAGCCTGGTGGGCTACTGTCCAATGGGGTCCCAAAGAGTCAGACACAACTGAGCGACTAACGCTGCACTTTTTCAATTCAGGAAAACTCGTCTTCAGATTTTTTTCTTATTGCAAGCAATGTGGTCAATGGGAGCTGGAGTTCAAGGACTAGGAAGGTCTGATGCAGTGGAAAGTCAGTGGGCTGGAGACCAGGAAGCCAATGTTGGGCTAGGTTCCTAGCTAGCAGGGTGACCTTGGGTAAGGGCCCACACCCCCTTTTCTCGGTCTCGATTTCCTCATCTTTAAATAAGGGGGGTTACTCTATTTGAGATCCCTTTCAGCTGCAATATTCAATCCTGCTGTGACTCAGCCCACTTGCTGACTCAAGGCCCTCCCCTGCACCGCTGTGAGGCTCACCGAATTCCACTGGCAGCACACTCCAGCGTGGAACAGGCCAGCTTTTGTAGGCATCCTCAGAGTGGTAACCACAGAAATGAACCCAAACGCACCAAAAAATGTAAATGGGTCGTGAGCCCGCTCACACGTATGAAGTCAGCAGTGTGAAATGTAGAACAAGACTGTCTACAGATCTTCTGTTGACATGGGGTAAAATAATCTCCTCTTACATATAAAAAGACCCATTTGTTCAGTTCTCAACTCGATCGGTCTTGTGTCGGCAGCATTTGAAACCCTAGTCTCAGTCATGACCGTGGGTTGCCTCTTAAGGGCACACGTACACAGCGGGGAGACGGGTTCTTTACAGAGATAGCCTCTATTCTTCTGGGGACCTGGGGGAGGCAGGGGAAGTTGCCTTTGGCATTGACCAGCCTTTGGCATTAACCAGACAATGAACTCATCCTCCTGCCTGGCCCAGAAATAGAAATCGAACATTAAACACAGCTCACCAGCGTCTCCTCCACCAGCCTCAGACTGAGGCTAAGTTGCTCATAAGAAAGTCAGAAGTGGGGATGCTTACTTAATGCGTAAGAATTTACCCCAGCACCCCAATAACCCCTGCTGCTCCACTGGCATCTTCCAGTAGGTGGTTCAGTGGTAAAGAATCTGCCTGCAACGCAGGAGATTCAGGAGACACGGGTTTGATCCCTAGGTAGGGAAGATCCCCTGGAGGAGGGCATGGCAACCACTCCAGTATTCTTGCCCGGAGAATCCCATGGATAGAGGAGACTGGCAGGCTATAGTCCACTGTCATCTGAAAGCAATTATTAAGCACCAAAAGTGTCCACAGCCCTTCCCTCCTAGACGCTTCCAAAAGGAGCCCCCTGGACTGGGCTGTGTGCCTGACTGTGAATATCCTTCATGCCACTGAACTGTACACCTAAAATGGTTCAAATGGCTGTTTTGATATGTATATTTTACCACAGTTTTTTCAAAGATACCAAAAAAAAAGAAAGACAGGCTGCAGACATACCTAATCATCCCGATGCAAAATAGAAACACCCTGCCAGCGAGCTATTTCCAGCATGTCCCCAAACGTCTAGGGTCGATGATAATAGCTTCTGCCCTGGCCAAAGCAACCACGGAATTTGTTTAAACATTACGCCTCGGGCCTTAGAGGAAATCCATGGCCATTTCCACCCCTCCCAGGGTGCTCAGTGCCAAGACCTAGACAAGTGGGTTCTCCAACCTGAACACCCCTCACCGCCCTGCCTGGGGGGAGGTCAATGCAGATTCCAGCACCCCATGATCAAGGTCCTGATTCAGCAGGCCTCTCTCTGGGCTTCGTATCCCACGTGATGCCGGGAAACTTGGAGTGTATTAAAGAGTCGAGCAGGGGGGTAGATGGACCAGATGCAGCCCTTACACGGGCTCTAGAGTCGGCCAAAGGGGTGTGGCCGTGGGACTGCCGCCAACTCCAACTCCTGGCAGAGGCCGCCCAGGGAGTTCTCCCAATTTTAAGGAAGCCCTCGGCTTTGAACAAGCCAGAGCAAAGCACACAGAGTGTGGTTCCGCCACCCTCCCTATGGCTAGAGGACCGGCCACCAGAGCCAGAACACTTGGATTCCAGGTCCAAAGCATTTTTTTTTTTCTTTTGGAGATCCAATGCTCAGCTTTATTACTGATATGGCTTAGGGGTGAGACCAATTAGGCTTGCTGACACCGTTCCCCAGAATAAACTTATCACTGAGTTACAGGCAGGGCTGGAAAAACTGCAGCCAGGCCCAACTCTCTTCCATACCCTTTTCATAACCATGCCTCAGTCTTCTCCCTCTGTCAAATGGGCCTGACAGCACCTGCCCCGGCTGCCTCCTTGGCCCGTTGCATCAGGAATTCCAGGCCTGTTCTCCCAACTGTGTGGCCCTGGGCTCTTTACATTTCACCTCTCTAGACCTCAGCTTCTGCATCATTAAAATGGTTATAACAAGAGTTTTAAGCTCACAGAGCTCTTATAAGGACCAAATGGACGAATGCAAGAAAAGCTCTCCACCCACTGGGATACAGACAAGAACACGCCAGGAATGTTAACTGTTATCATGTTTCTTCATATACTACACGTGGAGGTGCTTGGTAGGGAACAAATGTGATGAGTGTTCACACTTTTTACTATTTCAGAAAAGACCAAAGCTTGTGTGAGCCATCCACCCTGTGATTACAAATCATGGCCTTTGGGCTTAGAGGTGACAAGCATGACTTTGAGAAGCCAACCCTCCTATCTCAAAAGTGAGTTTCTCCTCTCTCCAGGTGAGAGGCCTCCTTTATCAGGAAGGCCCCCAACCCTACTGCTCCCAGAACCACCTCCCTCAGAAGGGGGCCACATGGGGGCTCCATGTCTCAGGCAGGACAGTCTGCAGCCACATTTCACCTCACCCACTGATGTCAACTTCCAGACACACAGAACCACTCACAGGTCTCAGAACACACCCAGGAATTTCTGTTCCCTCCTGTGGTCAAGCTATTCCCAGTTCCAGAACTTTCTATGCTCAGCCAAGACCCTCTTCACCTAGATAGTCCCTCGGGCTGCAGCTCAGTTGCCCCACCTAAGGGAGGGCTTATCCCGCACCTCTTCTTATCTCATTATCCTGTGTGTCGTCCTTAGAGCACTGACCTCCCCTCCCACCTGAAGGAACCTCATCACAGCCCCCTCCCCCTTGAATGTCTAGCTCTAAGAGGCCACCCCACCCTGCTCACAGTGACAACAGTGCCTGGCACATCAGAAAATACTTGATGCCTGAATCGTACATCCTTCCAGGGTGAACATGGAACCCAGATACCCTGAGATGGGTCCCATTCATAACTGTGGTCAGGGAATCACATTTAATAGCTCTTCCTTTCACTCTAGCATGTGGCTGGTTCAATGGTGAATCTTAAACAGCTCTAACAAGAGGTGATACAGCCCAGGGGTTAGGAGCCTGGAGGTTCTAGAACCAGACCAACTTTGGTGTCAATCCCAAGCTGCCATTTCCTACTGTGTGGTCCTCAGCAAATCATGACTGTCTTGATAAAACCATCCTCAGAGTATTACAGAGAGACTGAAAGTCAGCATCCATGTGGGCACTTCATACACAGCACATGGTAGACCTTCAATAAATATTATGAATAATAATAACATCATTTCTCCTCTGAAGACAGATGACCAAGAGCTCTCCACCTACTAGCCATGTGACCTTGGCCAACTGACCTACCATCCTTGCCACTTCTCATCTCTAAAATGAGAAGACTTCCTGAGCTCACGAGGTTGTTGTGAAGCTCAGATGACATCATCTGGGTAAAGCACAGTGCCTCTTACACCCTGGGTACTCACTAACCTGTAGCAACTAGTAATACTATGATGTTGCCTTTCCTCCTAAAAGCATGAGCTCCTTCAGGGCAGGAATCCTCTGCGTTTACTTCTCTATCCCTAACACTAGATTTGGAAGGAATGATGCTAAAGCTGAAACCCCAGTACTTTGGCCACTTCATGTAAAGAGTTGACTCATTGGAAAAGACTCTGATGCTGGGACAGATTGGGGGCAGGAGAAGGGGATGACAGAGGATGAGATGGCTGGATGGTATCACTGACTCAATGGACGTGAGTCTGAGTGAACTCCGGGAGTTGGTGATGAACAGGGAGGCCTGGTGTGCTGCGATTCATGGGGTCGCAAAGAGTCAGACACGACTGAGCGATTGAAGTTAACTGAACACTAAATGCCCGGCACACTTTTCTATAAGGAAGGGAATGAGCGGGTATTTTCTAAGTCATCCCATGACCATCCCCGCCCTCAGCTTGATTCCTGGTATGAGAGAGGGGGCACAAAGAAGGTACAGAGCTGGTGGAGGTTGCCTCAAAGGTAGGAAGAGAATTTGCTGGAAGTGTGGAGCGTTCACAGACGGTCAAGTCCCGAGCTGCTTACACACCTACTACTGGGAAGGGGAGGCTGGTTAAATGTTACAAATGAGTCAACTTTCTCTTAGACAACAAGAGCAACCAGGAAGAGGGTGATGGGGAGGGAAACACACAAACGCAGGGGGAGCAGGAGAGACACAGGCACCTGGGCCCAGCTTCGATGCAACTTGACCCTGTGGGAGGAAGAGGCACGTGGGGGGTACAGGAGACTGGAAAGCAGTCCAGTGGGGGAGGACAGGGGAGCCCCTGGTCTCATTTAGATCCTCCCCTAGGAGCTGTGCCACAGTCTGGCTCACATACTCATTTCATGCTCCTCTGACACAAATGCAAAGATCAAAGGCAGGGCATGTCGGTTTTGTAGGTGGTCAGATACATCAAGACCGACCGTTAACTGTTTCTGAGTTTAGCAATTTGGCAGAAAGGGGACCAGAGCTGCTCAGAGGGCCAAGCACTGTGACTGCAAAGAATTTCTTTCGCAATCCTGTCCTCTTCTGCCAACCGTAAACTAAGATTATGAAGCAGAGTCTAGAGGGCCACGTGGAGTGTCAGCCTTCAGGAGAGAAAGCCAGGCACTAGGGGCTCTTGGGAAGAAGGCAGTGGCACCCCATTCCAGTACTCTTGCCTGGAAAATCCCATGGATGGAGGAGCCTGGTCGGCTGCAGTCCATGGGGTTGCTAAGAGTCGGACACGACTGAGCGACTTCACTTTCACTTTTCACTTTTATGCCTTGGAGAAGGAAATGGCAACCCACTTGAGTGTTCTTGCCTGGAGAATCCCAGGGACGGGGGAGCCTGGTGGGCTGTTGTCTATGGGGTCGCATAGAGTTGGACACGACTGATGCGACTCAGCAGCAGCAGCAGCAGCAGCAGCAGCAGGGACTCTTGGCACCACGTGGTCAACGGACCACCCTCCCTGTACCACCATTGCCAACAAGGCTGTGGTTTGTCTCCAGGGATCCACAAGTGGGGGAAGAGATGGAAAATGTGTACCCTGGAGGTACCCCCAAAAAGTATGGTCCCTAAATACCTACCCGGGACTCTCCCCACTTCAGTGTCTTCTTATCCCACATTCAACACTTCAATTTTCAATCAATGTAACATGTTTATACTCTGCTCCCAAGTGCCTATGATGTCCTGAGCTATGAAGTTACATGATAGGAAGATTCCAAAATGCAATCAGACATCTTCAGAGCTCTTCTCTAGACTTTAAAGGCAAATGCTCAGAACAGAGTACTGAGAACATAAGGGAAAGTAGTTCTTAGGTAAGCTGCCCACAAACCCTAATGATTGTTTCTTTAAGTAAATCGGACAGGTTGCATTTGTCATGTACTTTTTTTTTTATTCAGAATATAAAACATTCTGAAAAATGAGGAGTCTCATAGGCTGAGCTCTGGTAACTAATATGGTAACTCCAGGTTTTCTATTCCTGGAATTTCTTTCTTCAGAATAACCAAATTGAGAAGTACATCTTGTTCTGTTTTATAAACTAGTAGTTTTACTTATGTGTGTGGAATACGGAACCAAACCACTGGGTTCCAATTTCAGCTCTGTCACTTCCTGGCTCTATGACCTTGGACTGGTTACTGAATCTCTACCTGCCTCAGTTTTTTCATCTCTAAAATGGGAAAGTCATAACAGTTCTCAGGACTGCTGTGGGGATTAACGCACTATTATAAAAGCACTTAAAAGAGTGACTAGCACACTTTTAAGTATCTCCCTTATTAAGTAAGTACTTAATAAACGTAGCTATATACATAAGGCAGCAGTGCCTTGAAAAGGTGATCAGCTTTTTAAACTCTCCTAGAGTAAGTTACCGGGAGAAATATCAATAACCTCAGATATACAGATGACACCACCCTTAGGGCAGAAAGTGAAGAGGAACTAAAAAGCCTCTTGATGAAACTAAAAGAGGAAGAGTGAAAAAGTCGGCTTAAAGCTCAACATTCAAAAAATGAAGATCATGGCATCTGGTCCCATCACATGGCATCTATGGGAAATAGATGGGGAAACAGCAGAAACAGTGACAAACTTTATTTTTAGGGCTCCAACATCATTGCAGATGGTGACTGCAGCCATGAAATTAAAAGACACTTACTCCTTGGAAGGAAAGTTATGACCAACCTAGATAGCATATGAAAAAGCAGAGACATTACTTTGCCAACAAAGGTTCATCTAGTCAAAGCTATGGTTTTTCCAGTGGTCATGTATGGATGTAAGAGTTGGACTCTTAAGAAAGCTGAGCACTGGAGAATTGATGCTTTTGAACTGTGGTGTTGGAGAAGACTCTTGAGAGTCCCTTGGACTGCAAGGTCCAAGATCCAACCAGTCCATCCTAAAGGAGATCAGTCCTGGATGTTCATTGGAAGGACTGATGCTGAAGCTGAAACTCCAATACTTTGGCCACCTCATGAGAAGAGTTGACTCACTGGAAAAGACCCTGATGCTGGGAGGAATTGGGGGCAGAAGAGAAGGGGACAACAGAGGATGAGATGGCTGGGTGGCATCACCAACTCGATGGACACGAGTTTGGGTAAACTCCGGGAGTTGGTGATGGACAGGGAGGCCTGGTGTGCTGCGATTCGTGGGGTTGCAAGGAGTTGGACACAACTGAGCAACTGAACTGAACTGAGGGTAAGTTTCAGGCTTCCCAGGTGGCACTAGTGGTAAAGAACCTGCCTGCCAGTGCAGGAGAAGTAAGAGATGCAGGTTCAATCCCTGGGTCGGGAAGATCTCCTGGAAGAGGGCATTGCAACTCACTCCACTGTTCTTGCCTGGAAAAACTCCATGGACAGATGACCCTGGCCCATAAAGTCACAAAGACAGACACAACTGAAGCAACTTAGCAGCAGCAGCGGGGTAACTTTTAACTTTTATAAGCAGAAAGGAAGTATATAATACTGGCTAAGAACACAAACTGTAAAACCACATTACCTACCACTGAATCCCAGTTCTGTCTTATTTGTTGTGTTACTTTTACTTGGCCAACTTACTGAACCTC
Organism: Ovis canadensis; assembly: GCF_042477335.2. Classification (NCBI taxonomy): domain Eukaryota; kingdom Metazoa; phylum Chordata; class Mammalia; order Artiodactyla; family Bovidae; genus Ovis; species Ovis canadensis. Next base: position 179,481,963 of record NC_091247.1, on the reverse strand, counting down.
TCTGAGATTTAGTTTCTGTAAAATGGAAATAACACTGCCTTCACAATTGTGAGAGTACAAACTGTGTGTGCGTGTGTGTGCGTGCGTGTGTGTTCCCTAAGTCATGTAGGACTCTTTGCAACCCCATGGACTGTAGTCCGTCGGGCTCCTCTGAACAAGGGATTTTCCAGTCAGGAATGCTGGAGTGGGTTGCCATTTCCTCCTCCAGCGGATCTTCCCAACCCAGGGATTGAACCTGCATCTCCTACATTGATCAAATCCACATCTCCTGCATTGCAGGCAGATGCTTCACCACTGAGCCGCCAGGCAAGCCCACAAGCACACAGTAAATAGTATCAAAGCAGGACAGTTTGCCATGGTCACTGTGTTTCCAGGGGGGGTCCCACCAGCAACAAATAGGATCACGTTTGTAAAATCTCAAGATGACGTTCAAAGACCCAGGAAGCAGCTAGGTAAACCAGTCATGAGTCACACTCGTCCCATCTTAGCCTCTGTTCAGAGTTGCTAACATACAGATCCTCAGTAAAGGTGTAGCAGGCAGAATTCAATTAAAACTGGCCCAGCCTGCAGCTGCAGTCCCTTCGGTCCCCATCCTACAGCAGGGCTAAAAGCTAAGGGAGACGGACAGCAGGGTTGATGCACAAACAGTGGAAGGGGCCCACTGGCACAGTACCTTTGACTGTTGCATGGCAACGAGAGCTGCCAAGACAGCAGAGCAGCCACAGACTGCAACAAGAGAAGAGAACCTGGCTTCTCCACGCAATAAGCATCAGAGCATCCGTGAGGCTGAAAGGCAAGGAGGCCCTAAACAGCAGCCCTGGTGACAGCGTGCAGCCCAAGCCCCTGAATCCTGGTGTGGAAAGGAACAGACACACTGGTCCTTCCCCACCAGTTACCTGCCCTGGGAAGCCACAGGTGCACGGACCAGCTTCACCTCTATACCTTCCACATAGCTCGAGGTGGGCCTGGAACCCCACTCTGTGCCTCAGAGAGGGAGGCAGGAGATCCACAAGACAGCACGTGCCCAGCTGGAGCTTGAGAATGTCTCACGGGGGAGACATGGCAACAACACAAGACACAAGTGTGTTTCAACAGGAACTTAACAAGAAGGGCTGCAGGCTCTCGGGAGAAGGGAAGCTTTCCCGAGGAGGGAGCTGGACCCTAAGAGACGCGAGGAAAGGGAAGAGGAGGCGGGGAAAGAAGGGCAGTGAAACAGCCCTACACACCCAGGGACACCGTCTATCCGAAGAGAAACTCACCATTTAAAACAAACCATCTTCTTCCTTCTAAGGAAGGACTCAATTTTCTGCCAGATCTGATTGCAACTCAAAGATATTTTGTAGCTGCACTTCCCTGCCTGTCTAAAGATGTCCAAACTTATCAGCTATCCTCATGTCAGATGCATCTTGCCTGTTCCACAAGATGTGGTCCGTCTGACCCACAAGGTTCAATTTCCAAAAGATACTTGCAGGTCTAATGTGGCTGGCTTAAGTGGCTATGATATTTTATTGGAGTGACAGTACACTTCATTCTTTAGAGACATCAGCATATTTTGCCTTTGGTGAATTGGTCTTGATGGAGAATCTCAGATTTAAAGGAATATGGGGAGAAATTTTTATATATATTACCATATATACACATAAGTGTATTTATACATTATGAAAGCTGCTCATATAAACTTGATATGTGTATAAACTTTATGTATGTATGAACGTGTCTGTGCTTTAGCCCACCTAACAAGATCTGCCTTCAGCTGGACACATAAGGCTCCCAGGCTCAATTTCTGTAACTGCAAAGGCACAGGGGGGTTTCCTAGGTGGAGCTAGTGGTAAAGAACCCATCTGCCAATGCGGGAGTCCTAAGAGACAAGGGTTTGATCTCTGGGTCAGGAAGATCCCCTGGAGGAGGGCATGGCAATCCCCTCCAGTATTCTTGCCTGGAGAATCCCATTGACAGAGGAGCCCGGCAGGCTGCAGTCCATGGGGCCACAAAGAGTCAGACATGACCGAGCAACTGAGCACACAAACACATAGGCATACAGCTTCTCAGCCTTGGACACTGTGGGGCAAGGATCCCAGGGCTCCACTCTGGTTCTGCATGGAGAAAGGTACTGCAATCCACCAGCGACGTCTGCCCCGATCACACTGAGGAGAGAAGGGAGGTATGTTTGCTGGTACCTGAATCAGCTCAAAGAATCCTCCAGATAGACCTAGGATTTTGAATAATCATCTGAATCCTAAAGAGAAGAGATTCTAGAACACTCTCCTAAGGCTGATTAGTTCAAACATTCTGAGCATTGAATGATAAAAGCCACATTAATGGGTTCAAAGCTAACATTACGCTGCAGAGAAAAAAAAATGCTGTTTGTGTTGGGACGATCCCTCCTAGACCCACTCCTACAAGCTCCCTGTGAGCAGAGGCCGCCAAGGTACAGTCATCTCTCCTCCTCAGGGACTTGGTGGGACAAGGGAATGGTTTGCCAGCATTTCTGCACAGTGGTTGAGTCACAATAACAATAAGGTTATTTTTGTCCATTAAGGACCCTTCTATAGGGTCCAAAGTGATTTTTCCATTATGAGCAGCTTTCACTTTATATATGGAGAAGGCAATGGCACCCCACTCCAGTACTCTTGCCTGGAAAATCCCATGGACGGAGGAGCCTGGTAGGCTATAGACCATGGAGTCGCTAAGAGTCGGACATGACTGAGCAACTTCATTTTCACTTTTCACCTTCATCCATTAGAGAAGGAAATGGCAACCCACTCCAGTGTTCTTGCCTGGAGAATCCCAGGGACAGAGGAGCCTGTTGGGCTGCAGTCTATGGTGTCGCAGAGTCAGACACGACTGACGCGACTTAGCAGCAGCAGCAGTCCCCCTCCCCTCAATGCAACTAAGGAAAAAAGAGAAAGGGGAATTTCTATGGATTTTGAGATAGAACTGAAGAGAGGGAGTGAAGGAGTCCCCAACCTCTGGGATCTAATGCCTGATGACCTGAGGTGGAACTGATGTCATAATAATGGAAATAAAGTACAAGATAAATGTAATGTGCTTGAATCACCCTGAAATCATTCCCCCCACCCAGACTAACACCCCCACCCATGGAAAAACCGTCTTCCATGAAATTTGTCCCAAAAAGGTTGGGGACCACTGATTCATGAGGACTCTGAAGCCTCATGACCTGGCATTCTAGATTCCCATACAGTGGTGACACCGAGGCCCAGGGTCATGACGTTAACTCTGTGGGAAGATCACACAGTCAGTGACTGGCTTCTCAGCCTTGTCCTTTCCTCTATATAGGAACACCAACTAGACACATCTCTGGGGCTGCAGTGGGGCAGGGCTGGAGGACATGGAACATCGACAGGCCCTGGAAATGGAGACAGAAGAGGATGTGCAAAGGAAGGAGAACACAGTTTAAACACAGCCCATCTCACGGCTCAGAGAAACTCAGCACACACAGTCTGAGTGCTTCCATCCCAACGTCTCGGTCTCCATTTCCACTTCCCTCCAGCCTGCCCAGCCGAGGGGAGATGCTACAGCTGCTGAAGAAAGAACTCTACTGGGGACCAGCATAATCTCAAGGGACCACCGAGAAGAACAAGAAATCACCAAGCACAGGATGCCCTCATTAGCCAGGCTTCTAACCCGCAGGTGGGCAGGTGACATCAGGACCGCACAGCTCCTCCCCTGGGCACTGGCATCTTCATGCATTAACAGCTCCCCACCCCCAGCCCGCTGCCCGCAGACTGCTGCAATACCCATGGCAGAGAGTCTTGCGGCCTGGGGGCATTCTGAGCCACTGCCCAATATACAGGAAGCAATTACTGATATCCTAAAAAAATGAGGGCTGCACACAGTGGTCTCCAGAGACCATTCCAGCTTGGCAGTTGAGAGGCACTTGCAGCTGGCTCTGACTCTCACCACCATGTGCAAACAGACAGCCTCAGGTGGCACCATCGGGGGCCCCTGGAAGTAAAAGACAAATGTCTTACTGGGAGAAAAATAATACATTGCCAAACAATCATTGGTTCCCATTCTGGACAGACCTGGGGGGGAAAGGAAGAGACTTGATGGGGAGTGAATGTGGAAAGGAAACTAGGCTTTAAAAGCCTTGAGCAGTCAGGTGCACCCAGAACAACATCATAAAAACAGCAGTTATGTTCTCTGCGCACCTGCTACACACTGGGCACGGCCACCTGGACTACTATCAGAGGCACTCTCTCAGTTAATCCTCCGTCATCCCTGCTTTATAAGTAAGAAACTGAGACACCCAGAGATGCAGTGACTTGCCCAAGGCAACACGCTGGCTAGTCATTCCTCCGGCACAGACGTGTTTCACACATGGCTCCACGCACTGCCCCAAACTGGGAGCCACGGAGTGGTTGGGCTGGGATGCGAGTTTCAGCGTCTGGATGCTAGATGTAATACCCAGCTGGACCAGTCCGCAAAAGGGAACCCTGTGATGCTGAACCATGCAGACTCACGGAGGAGGCCTGCCAGGGGAAACCCAGGCCTCAGTCCACCTTGGGGTGTGCCAGTCATTGGAGCTGTAGGGATGAGGGGAGGCTGGAGGGAGCCTGAGTCTTGTTGGAGAGAGTTTCTGGAAGGCAGAGACTCCTTCCTCTGAATCGGCCTTGACCCTGATGCCGCCTCAGTGTCTCCACATAGTAGGATCTCAAATAACTGTTCTGAGAACATACTGCACCCAAGGAGCCAACCCACAAAACCATTTCTACCAATGGATTCTCTTCCATGTAGACAACATGGAAGACTTCCAGGAAACCCCCAAGATCATCCTCTGCACCAACACAGTTCCTGGAAACGAGGCCAACCTTGACCTGTGAGGCCCCGCATGATCTAGCCCTTGCCTTCCTCTCCACTCCATTCTAGCCAGCATTCCCCTAGTCCGCCAAGTTCATCCCCACCTCTGGGCCTTCATCCTTGGTGTTGCCTCTGCCACAAACACGCTCCTTAATGTTTCCCCTGTCTCACCCCTTCACATCCCTTAAGGGTCTGCTCCAACCATCCCTCTCCAGACAGGTTTCTCATTCTGCTCCCGAACCCTGCTTAAATGGCCTTCATTATCCCGGATCATGTTATTTACCAGACATGTGTTCATTTATGCACAGTCTGTCTCCCCCCTGGAATGGAAGCCCTATGAGGGCAGACTGTCCCTGCTGGCTTCACTGCTCTACCTCTAGAGCCAGGAGGGGAGTCTGGCACACAGCACGTGCTCAGTAAGTATTTGCAAAATCAATGGATCCATTCATTTGTTGAACATTTACTCTCTTCCAACATTTACTATGTACTGCACGAGGCTCTAAGGATACAGAGATTTTAAAACAAACAAGGCAATGTTCCTACCCCTGTACACTCACAGCTGAGAGAGGGAGGTGTCTCGGCCGGTCAATGCTAGAGGAAAGTGTGCCCACCGTGTTCCCAGAGCACCCCTACCCCCACCCCACTGCGTGATACTGAAGAACCACAAGCCCCGGACTCCCTGTGGGGGACCCAAACCTATAAGACATAAGCTCTGCCTTCAGATACATAACCTTGTCCACTTATAGAGAGAAGGGTTCCACACCGACCCCACCTGGAGACTCTAATCACACCGTGTCTTCATGCTGGGTAGGCGGGGGTTCTGCTTGAAACGTAGTCACCTACACAGAAGCTTAAAACTATTTTTAAATTTCTTCCACTTGTTTAAATGGACACGTAAGTAGTTTATTTATTTATGCCATACCACATGGCATGTGGGATCTTAGTTCCCAGTCCAGAAATTGAACCTGCCCCCACCTGCGTTGAAGTACAGAGTCTTAACCACTAGACCACCGGGGAAGCCCCAAGTTCCTATATTTTAAGCTGAGATATAACATTAGTTTCAGGTGTACAACATTAAGGATTCGCTATTTTTCTATATTGCAAAATGATCACCCCGATAAGTCAACATTCATCAGCACACACAGGTACAGATTTTTTTTTCCTTGATGAGGTCTTTGAACATCGACTCTTGGCAACTGTCAGTTATGCACTAGAGAATTGTTAACTATTGTTACCAGGCTGTACACGACACTCCCATGACTTGTTTTCTAACTGGAAGGCTGCAGCTTCGGCCCTCCGCTTCACTCATTCTGCCCGCCTCCCACCCCCGCCTCTGACAACTAGTTAAGACCATTTCTGAAAAGTCTTGTCCCTGAGCACTTGGGAGGAAGCGTCTGTGTGAAGGGAGAGAAGGATGACAGCACAAGAGGATTAACTGTGCACACTGGGGAGGGGAGCTGGGGAGGAGGGGGACAGGCGTGACAGCCCCAGTGTGCAGGTGAAGGGACTGGGGCTCTGTTTCCAGAAGTCGCATTTGTCTCCAGTCACAAACAGAAGCAGAGGCTTCAGAGGGCCCGGGAAGCGCCTCTGTCAGGCCCACCAGCTGGGCCGGCAGCACTTCTTCCCTTTATTTACAGAGGCCGCTGACAAAGGCGAGAAGCAGAGGGAGACGCCTTTGAAGTTGGAGACTGAAATATTAATAAGGGACAGTAATTGCATGTCCCGTGACAGGACGACAGGCCCTGCTGCTGCCAGGAAAGGTTCTCCAGGAGCATCAAAGCACTCAGCTCAGCTCTGGGCCCTGTCAAGACCGTCTCCCCCAGGAAGCCTCCTCTGATTGCCACAGCCTGAGCAGATTCAGAATCACAGACACCTAGGAATGTTAGAGGCGAAAGGAAGCTTGGAGATAACAGCCCAGGTCCCACCTACTCAGAAGGCTGGTGTCCTTAAGAGACATGGACATGAAGAGAGGGAGATGATGGGAAGATAGAACACAGAGGGTGAGCTCACGTGATGACAGAGGCAGACAAGGAGACGCGGCAGCCCAGGTCCCACCTACTCAGAAGGCTGGTGTCCTTAAGAGACATGGACATGAAGAGAGGGAGATAGATGATGGGAAGATAGAACACAGAGGGTGAGCTCACGTGATGACAGAGGCAGACAAGGAGACGCGGCAGCCCAGGTCCCACCTACTCAGAAGGCTGGTGTCCTTAAGAGACATGGACATGAAGAGAGGGAGACGATGGGAAGATAGAACACAGAGGGTGAGCTCACGTGATGACAGAGGCAGACAAGGAGACGCGGCCACAAGCCAAGGACACCAACTACTGCAGCGCCCAGCAGAAGCCAGGAGAGAGGCCAGGAGAAGATTCTCCTTTAGGACCTCCAGAATTTCAGACTTCCAGCCTCCAGCACTGCAGGAGAATAAATTGCAGTTATGTTAAGCCACCTTGCTTTTTTTGTTTTGTTTTGTTTTTTAATCTGCCAATTTATTTTTAATTGAAGGATAATTGCTTTACAGTATCGTGTTGGTTTCTGCCAAACATCAACATGAATCAGCCACAGGTATATCTATGTCTCCTCCCTCCTGAACCTCCCTCCCCATGCCACCCCTCTAGGTTGCTCAGTTCAGTTCAGTCGCTCAGTCGTGTCCAACTCTTTGCGACCATGAATCGCAGCACACCAGGCCTCCCTGTCCATCACCAACTCCCGGAATTCAGTCAAACTCATGTCCATCGAGTCGGTGATGCCATCCAGCCATCTCATCCTCTGTTGTCCCCTTCTCTTCCTGCCCCCAATTCCTCCCAGCATCAGGGTCTTTTCCAATGAGTCAACTCTTCGGTGGCCAAAGTACTGGAGTTTCAGCTTTAGCATCAGTCCTTCCAAAGAACATCCAGGAATGATTTTGGTATAGAACCCCAATTTGAGTTCTCTGAGTCATACAGCAAATTCCCATTAAGCCACCTCATTTGTAGCAATTTGTTACAGCAGGTCTTGGAAACCAAGCCATCTGAACTCCAGGACCACTCAGAGCCCCATCTTCCATTCTTCTTACAGTCTCTTCACTGGGGGCAATGGAAAGATGGGGGTTTGAGGCCAGACCTGGCTTCCAACTGCGGCCCTGTCACTTCCCAGCTGAGTCACCTGGGCCAGGTCCCTTGAGCTCTCGGAGCCTCCATTTCCCTTCTGTAAAACGGGGCACCATGTCCTCCTGGGTACTATTGATAACATACATAACTCACTTGCGCAGACAGAAGATACAGAAAAGCAATGGGCTGATACTACTACAACTCCTGTTTCTGAGAGTTCGTTCCTGTCCATCCAGAGCTCACTTCAGGATCATCCTCCACCCCTATCAAGTGTTTCAGGGTCTGCCTCTGGGAGTGCTTCCCTCATCCCCAGACTCAGTAATCCCTTCTCCCGGAGAACAGGGCTTCTCTCCCACCCCATGGGCTGGGAGAGAGTCCAGAGCCCCCTCCAATCCCCCAAGAGCAGCAGGGAGGCTGGACCTCCCAGGAGACATCCTTTATGAGCCTGCCAGCACCCAACCTGTTGCTTTTAAGGACAGGCCCCTTGCCAATTCCATCTGCCTCAGGGACAAGCTGTTTAATGGAGCGAGAGTTGGCTCCCGGGAAGACAATGAATTTTAATGCTTCCGGACACAGCAATCAGACAGAAGCCTGCCTTCCAGGCAAGGCCAGGAGGGGCTTCAAAATCCTGTGGCCCAACCCCCACCGTCACCTGAGCAAGGGGCGGCTGGGAGTTCGGTCTCAGGTCCCATGGCTGGTTAGTAGCATAAGTCCATAAACCACTACCCGCTGTAGCTCTCAGTCCTGAGTCTCTGAGCAGGGTCTTTTACAGAAGTTAAAAATATGCAAAGGAAGACAGGAAGTGAGGAGGAAAGAGGAAAGGAGAAATGTGTGTGTGCCTTTAGTCTAGAAAACCAGTGCAACTTCTCCCTGGGTTATTCTAGACTCGTGGAATTTAACCCATGAGTCTAAACACTGAAAACCCTATTACCAAAATATATTTCCCACTCCTAGGGGTCAAGTCCACCTTACCCCACTAATCTGCACTGCCCATTCTTTCCACACTTACTCCTTTCATGGGGTCCAAAGAAAAGGGAGGCGGATGATCCTGACATAATGAGATCAAAGGAACAGGGACTCCTGGCCTCCCCCACAGAGCAAACCACAAGGTGAGCAGAACCTCGGTTGTTAGCCACCTCCCTATCATGGCTGGGACTGGAGTCTCCTATGCCATGTGGTTGGCATTAACAAAATTCACTGGGGGTGAACCTGAGAAGGCCCCATGGTGACACTGAACACTTATGCCTGACACAGGGTTGAATGGGCAAAGGAACTGATGCCTGAGAGGGGCCAATGAATGAAGCAAACAGTTCTGATCACAAGCTTAGAAACTGGTTTTCCAGTAACTCAGTAACCCACCTCCCCATCCAACCTGTGCAGTCTCAGGTCCCTTTTTCTCCTACCTCTGGATGAGAAAACGCAGTATAATTAACCGGCTCAGGGTCTACCGGTCGGGTCTCGACTCACGCCCCGTGAACTCGAAGAGAGAGCTCTGTGGGGCCAGCAGAGGAGGGTCCTCTAATGGCAGCTGGTTCCAACTGGACTGTAAGTCATGGAAGTCTCTCTTCAAAGAAAACCTTGGCCAGAAGAGCCAATACCAAACACAGATTAAAGCCAAGCTGCTGTGACGAGGAGAAACTGCTCACCTCCCCCTCCTCCATCCTTCCCAGCCCCTAAGATGCCTCTGTGGAGTCCAACTTCCCTGACACCCACATAGAAATGTCTCATCTCGTCTCACGCTGCAGACGCAGTGGAAGGCTAGAGCAAAGGACACACCCTCAGTCGTTGCCGGAAGCAATGAGGCCAACACCAGAGTCCATGCATCCTTGCTCACAGTCCATTCTCATCCCCAGTCACTCCACCTACCACTGGCCAGCCACGTCCACCAAGACAGGCACTTCCTCAACAGACGTGGTCCCTCCCTGATGTCTAGGATGAGGAGGCTGTCTGGGTGCTGTATCTGCAAGGCATTCAAAAATGACTGTTGAATGAATGAATGAATGCCCAGCTGATCAAGTTTCCAGCTCCCCCTGTACCCCTCACAGCACCCAGACAGCCTCCTTATGCCGGACAGCAGGGAGAGTGTCAGTTTCATACACTATAAAGCAAGCCACCAACTGACAACTGTCAGCAGAGCATGGAAGGAGACCACCAGCCCACTTGAGAATCAAAACACCCAACTGCTGTCCACACCCAAGTCTTCGACAGCCTCAGTCCCCCACCACCTCCCCATTTCTTTCCCGCAGCCTCACATGAAGCTATAGATTCCATTACTAGTCTGCAAATGGCTATCAAACCCACACGGCAGGGTTAAAAATACTCTTCACACTTGGTAAGCCTCCCCACCATTAAATCACCTCAAGGAATGTGACAGCTATAATGAGCAAAATATGTAAACCCAGCCTTTTCACAGAGAGGGTGCCCATCTAAGTTAAGAAGGCACAGTGCTAGCCAGAAAAGAGGGGATGAGGTTGTGTCATTTCTTCTTGCAAGACCTCAAAGTGATTGAAATCGGATGGTTCCGGCAACATGAGCCAGGCTTTCGTCAAGTGAAGAAGCTGAACTATTCCTAACAATCTATAACCAGTGTAGGTGTACAAAAGCAAGTAGATACAACATATAAGACCAGCCAACCTCCTTGCATCCCACCCTATGGAATTGTGCTGTCAGCATCTGAACATTTTAATACCAAAAGTGCAGGTCTATGCAGTGTCAGCCTAATCCCAGCACACCTCCTCTGGGTCTTCAAGTGAAAATAGATTTGTGCAGGATGCAACTGTGTGTTAGTTTTTCCTGTTGAAAGCCTATCAGGAAAATCATGTTTGTAAAACTGGAAACTGCTTTCCTTACTTCATAGTCATCCTCCATCTGGAAGGAAAAGCTAGTGAATCCCAATCCTCACTTCAAGATGGTAGAGTAAGTCACCTTTGAAATAAGTTAAGAGCCTGAAAATTGCTGAGGTATAAGCTACCATGTGTGTCAAATGGGAATTGTCAGTACTCACCTTATTTTCCTCTTTATCCTGACTATTAGAAGGATGAAGGAAGCAAGGGAAGGCCTTAGAAAAGTCCTAGGCAGAAAGTTAAACGGTGGCCAGCCAGCCAACATGAAACACACTAACACCATCTCATGGGAATTGCAGTGGCTCATCCAGACAAGGGCAGTGACATTATTTAAGTGGCCTGAAGCTCTCTTCCAGCCCCACCCTGTGACTAGCCACATCACCATCACCAGGACGAGAAGGGGTCTGCTAGCCCATTTTTGTTTCCCACTCTGAACTCAAGTGGGGAAGAGTCTCTGACCATAGCAACGCGTCGATGTTTGCAATGTACTATCATCCACACTGGCAAGAGAGAGGCTGTTCCATCCAGGACTCCCATAGAACAAGGATCAGCAAACAAGGGCCCACAGACCAAACCCCTCCTGCTGCCTGCTTTGGTAAATACGCAGTTTTATTGGAAGACAGCCATGCCCATTCATTGACTTATCTTCCATGGATGATTTCACTCTACAACTGCACAGCTGAGAAGCTGTGTCAGACAACGTATGACTTACAAAGCCTAAGAAGATGTTTACTACCTGACCCTTTAAGAAGTGTGCCAGATCCTGCTTTAGAAGAATTAGGCAATGCTCATAGCAGAGTGAAAGGACAAGGTATTTTCCATTCTCCTTAAAGAAAGGTCAAAATAGTTGGCTGATGACAGATTCCCCAGATGCTGATCCCTAACTTAAAGCAATCCTGCCTTTATAACAACAGGATGGACCTACTGAAAGGATGCCAGCCAACCCAGGAAAAGCACCATAAATAACAAAGAATCAATACTGCTCCTTGACTGTGGTTATGGGTTCTACCCTGGAAAAGCCCCAAAAGGCTGATAGCTCCACCAGTGTTGGCCTGGAACAAAGAGGTAAAGTAGGGATCAATTTTTGACTCCCAATCAACTTTGCAATCCTTTGAGAAATCACAGCTTCTATGAACCTCCATTCTTCTAGATGTTTCTTCCAGTTAAAGAGTCTTCATTGCAAAGCACAGCCTGGTCTTCCAGCCCTTCAGCATTCTCATGTTCACTGGATACACAGCAGAGCCCAGGCTCATGAGTAGTCCTCTTGAGCAGACTCATTCATCTCCTCCTATCTCTTCCCTCTCTGACTTTGCTTACCCTCTTGGGACTTCTAATGAGTTAGAACCAATAAATCACTTGTAATCTTTTGTTTTTTAAAGGAACTGACACCTGGATATAAAATCTGCAAAAATCCTGAAGATGATACAGGAATATCCCTTCAGTTCAGTTGCTCAGTCGTGTCCGACTCTTTGCGACCCCATGAATCGCAGCACTCCAGGCCTCCCTGTCCATCACCAACTCCTGGAGTTCCCTCAGACTCACGTCCATCGAGTCCGTGATGCCATCCAGCCATCTCTTCCTCTGTCGTCCCCTTCTCCTCCTGCCCCCAATCCCTCCCAGCATCAAAGTATTTTCCAATGAGGCAACTCTTCGCATGAGGTGGCCAAAGTACTGGAGTTTCAGCTTTAGCATCATTCCTTCCAAAGTAATCCCAGGACTGATCTCCTTCAGAATGGAATGGTTGGATCTCCACGCAGTCCAAGGGACTCTTCAAGAGTCTTCTCCAACACCATAGTTCAAAAGCATCTCTGCCACCACCCCCCACCCCCGCAAAAGTAACTCCAATGTTGGCATTTTCCTTTATATTTTTTACCTGCCAGAGGACAGTGACGACTCTGGACTCTGATGGGAGCAATCCACTGGGAGAATATGTAAAGGAGGAAGCTGATCCCCTACTGAAGAAATCTGCCCACAGGCATCCCATCACCTCATTCTCTCCACTTAACTCCAGCCATAGCTGGTCCCCACCCCACACCCACGGAGGAGGTCAGTCCAAATTAAGCGCAACAGAAGCACTTGTTTTTTCTTCTGGACGTGTTTTATTACAGTAGTATTTTGACGATCTGCACATATCTCCTTTCTTCCCACCACATTTATCACTTGGGTTGAGATCTGTTTGGTCGAGAAAACCAACTGTTCTATTGTGAAGGACAAGGTCAATTTATGATGTCTGGAGTGGTATCCAGAGATGGAAGAAGGCAGGGGAGAACTTTATAATTTGATGATAAGGGGACTAGTTCACTTTGCTGAAAAAGCAGCTCTGAATTTTGAGAAATAACTCCCTCTGCTTGCAAAGTCTTGCCCTTTTGGATACTCCTGGCTACCCATAGGAGAGCTATCCCTTATCACTGACAGATGGCTACCTGTGTTCAGAGAGGCATGGGACCCAGTTCTAGGGAATGACACAAAAATGGTCATTTATAGCATGCCCACTTGCCCATGTTCTCTCTTGTCTGCCTCCCCTGTAGCTGGAAAAGATCATGTGACCCCATTCAGGACAAGGAGGAGAGAGAAGACCCCTGGGAGGCACTCAGAGCAGAACCTGGTACCGTAAATCCTCAATCAATTTTAGGGGTATTATTTTCATCAGTATTACTATTACTAATTTTAATAAAACCTTTCCCTCCCTTTTCTCTCCCCCTCCTTTTTCCCTCTGTCCCTCCAGTAGTGAGCTGGGGCTGGTTTGAACCAGATCACAAGAGCTGATCATGTGTGTCTCTGCCCATCACTGAGTTCAAGCTACAATGTAGCTTGAAATCGGCCACTTTGGGAATACTTACACTGTGGAAATTGACATAAGCTACAAATCAGGACCTTTTTCCCCCAGAGAGCTAACAGTTAAACATTTACCAGGATACCACTTGAACCAACCTCCTTTTCCTCCTCTTTCCAACAATGTATTTCCTCATAAACCACTGGTACCTGCTGTATGTGGGGCATTATGTTAGGTTCTCCTTGAGAACTCAAAGGTAATTACATCATTGCCCTGCTTTCAATGAATTTAAAATTATACAATAAATTGTATGAATTAAGATACATTTGGCTACACACAGCAGAATCTCAACCGGCAATGATTCATTCTTAAATGGAGGGAGTCTAGAGTCTGTGGGGACACACTGGTCTAGCTGACCAGCAGGGTCATTAATGATCCCAACATTATCAACTTTCCCCCTTATGTTCATTGTCTCATGTGCACAGGAGAGCTGCTGCAGTTCCAGGTATCAAGCCTGTGTTAAAAAGCAAGAAACAGAGGCAAATGGCTTTTTTCTTTTTATCCAGGAACATAATCATTTAATCATCAAAACAACTTCATGAGGTAGTTACTAGACTGATCTCATTTTATAGATAGGGGCTTCTTTTAGAGAAGAATTAACGTGCTCAAAGCCACGCAGACTGAGCAGGCAGAACATAAACCCAAACATTCTGACTCCTGGAATGCGTTCGCATATACCACGAACTAGAGAAGCCAGCAGTTGAGGGCAAAAGCACATGATCTACGGCTTCATTACCTGCTCTCGACGGTTCTCCAGTGCTGCCTGCATTTCTCTTTCAATCCAATATTTTTCTGTAGCTCAGGACTGGAAATCTTGTTTGCTCATTCTTTCATGACCCTCACCTCCAATCATAGGCATAATATCAGGTGCTTCCATTTGTTAACTGATATGCACCCATCTCAGCTCTAACACTATCCAATCTGCATGGAAAAACTTGCTGTTCCAGGCGCCAGAAGCCTGCGTTTGGCTCCTTTCTGTGCTAATTACCTACTTGAAAACCTGAAGACTTGGGCTCCCATCCACTTGGCAATCAGACCATCTCCCTGGCCCATCTGCCTGTAACTGCACACCCCCTTTGCTGGAGCCGCATTTTTTTTTTCACTGTAACCGCCGCTTGGGAAGATTTTATAGTTTGTACTGTTTCAATTTATTCCCCATCACAGAAAATCCCAACTCCAATGGTATTGCCACCACAAACTATCTTCCTTAGATGCAGCAGGAGGAAAAAAAAAAAAGATCAGTATTTGTGCTACAGTGGACAGAAGACTTCAGTCCTTCATTAGTAACAAAGTTTTCAGTAGAAAAAGTAAGTTCTCTACGTGGTTGCTCTGGTGTCTATGACATATGCCAGCTTCAGAAATCCTGATCTGCAGAGAAAGGCCTCTATCTGGTTTGGAAATCAAAGCACCAATTACCTAGCACTTTAAAGGATGATGCTCTTAGTAAAGGGACCACCTGGGGCTGTATTTGTCATGGCAAGTTTGGCCACAATGCCGGAGCAAGTGCCAGCTGCCCAAAGGGAACATAGCTGATCCGACCACTACTCCTCTCTGGACTTTTTGTTTTGCTTTGTTCTGGTTTTTTTTCAGGAGAGAAAAGAAGCGGTTAGACCGAAGCAGCTGCAAGGACTTAACACGATGGAACTGTTCCCCATCCTGGAAAGCAAGGTCTCCATGGGCTGTACCCACCTCTTTCTGTGGTGGCCCTTCAATTCCTTTTTTCAATATGCACTGAAGCAAAACCCAAGCTTTCTAAACGGGCACCCTGGGTGGCTCAGAGTATCTCCATTATTCTAGCCAAGAAGACCTGGGGAAGGAAGGCTAAACTTTTCACTACCCTTGATCGATCGGAACAAATAAGAAAATAAAACTGATCACATACAGTCCCATGACCTTGGGCAAATCACATGTGGCTTCTCATGAAGAAAATGGGTAAGTGCAGGCTTGAGCTCTGGAGCCAGAATATCTGGGTTCGAATCCTGGCTCTGTCACTTACCAAATATAACGTTGAACTAGTTACTTAACCTTTCTGGGTTCCACCATCTTGAGTTCTTGCATCTACCCTCAGAACACTCTTGAAAAGAGTAAATCTGTAAATTTTACACACAAAATAGTCACAAGAGACCTGACACATAGTTTTGTTTGTAATTAAGGTTATTCATTATTATCTGCCTCCCTAGATTCTTGGGAGAACTATGAAAAAAAATTCTACATAGAACACAGGGTTTCCATTCAATAAATAGTAGTTTCCCTCTTCTCCTCAAAAGAGAGTATATTAATATCTATTTGTTCTATATTTAAGCACAGGTTTCTAGATTTTCAATCAATCAACCAAGCATGTGCCCAGCAGAGAGACAAGGACTGCTATTCTCCAAACCCTGACTCAAGGTGGTTTTTCTTCCTCCAGCCTTCATCAGAACACAGTCCACATTCATTCAGCAAAGGAAGCCTGGACCAGCTCCACAAAGGAACGCTGAGATGAGGGATCTGTTCCAAAGGTCACAACGCCAGAGCTCTGCAGAGTCGGGAGGCGGCCCCCTTCCCTCAAGGGGCCAGTGGCTCACAGTCTGTAAACCTCTCATGCTCAACACGACAGAGAAGTTAAGGTGGCAATAAGTTGATTTCTTTGTCCGGTCTGTAACAAAACTCACCTCGGTCCTTTTCCTCTTTCACCCTGCAGGGTAACAGCAAGGATGCTCTGCCAGGATTTGTGTCCTGCGCCAGGGAGTCCCAATTTCCCCAGAGACCATCCAAACAAGAAGGACTGTGTACCACTGCCACCCCCTCCCACTTCTCAAAACAAGGACTCTTCGTCCGGATCTAAAAACCACCACTTCTCCAGCCTCCGGCCACAGGGCAAAATGATGGCACACTTCTACACGGCCTAGCTGCTGTGAAAAGGCCAGCATCTACCCCGTATGAACTTACTGTGATGATTCAGATAGGGTTGCAAAGGCCTGTATTATTATTTTGAGAAATCAAAAGGAAGTACCTCATTTGTTATCTCCAGGGAAGGGCTCTGACCACCACAGGCCATCACTTCAGCTCAGACTCTTGATTTCTACAACAGCAGAACAAATTTTCTCCTCTCCCCCACCCTCCCCCCGACCTCAAACTGTCCATTTCTCTATGCTGACCCAGGGCACATGCCCAACAGTTTACACTTCTCTCCAGTGTCTTTAACTCTGCTCATTACCATCTGAGAAACTATCCCAGAGAGGCTAACTGGCCAGCACCTTCTTCAGAGTCAGGAGGGTTCTCTTCAGAAATCCTACATACGGATATGAATAGGTTCTTATCAAACCTCTTAACTGGCACCCACAGTTGAGCGAGAAGATCAATTATCGGCCCAGGTGAGTGGAATATGATGGTCACTGGGGCGGGGGGAGGGGTGAGGGTGGAGTGAGGAAAGTTATCAGGTGACTTTCATGAGGCCACAGATAGAAAGGACATCAGGTAGGATTCAACCAGATGCATTAAATTTCCCTCAATTTACACTTCGGGACTCCTGCAAGACTAGACCAATTCCAAGGTCGAGAGGAGGTGGGTGGGGGGAAAAGACCACATTCTGCTACAGAAAAATGCTAAAGCCCTTGAAGGTGAGAAAAGAGCACCATGCCCCTGCCCCCATCCAGGAACAAAGGAAAATACATGAGCTATGACGTATTGACAAGAACACCTGTCTGGCTCAGGCAAAAACTGGAAACACTCCTCGAGTCGCCATCCCCTGCCCAGCCCACACCCCCTCACCTTTGTCCCTGAGGGGCTCCCTCAGAGGCCGGGGGCTCTGGTCAACTGATCTATAAGGCAACGACCATTTTGCAAGCCCAAAACTCTCTCAGGGGAGCTTACATCGCCCTGGACCATTTTCACTGCCACTGGATCTGAGGAGGGAATTTATTTTTTGAATGAGTAACGAAGCCACACAGTACCTGAAAACCCCAAAGGCATGAAAGGATACCAACAATGAAAGTACGCCCTCCCTCCTCCCCTCCACCCACCCTCGGCTATTCAAAAGTATTCAGAGAACATACTCCGCATGCTGGAACACTGTGGTTCCGGGCCCTGGACTGCTGTATATAATTTTATATAATTACTGGTACCAGTTTTCTGTGCATCTTCCTCCAAAATGTCTGTGCTTACATTGGCAGGTGGGTCCACGTGCTAGTATGTGTGCCTTTTTTTTTTTTTTAATACTCTGGTGAAGTTACGGTGTTTAGTTGCTAAGTCATACCTCTTTTGCCACCCCATGGACTATAGCCTGCCAGGCTCCTCTGTCCATGGGATTTTCCAGGCTAGAATATTGGAGAGGTTGTCATTTCCTCCTATTCTGGTAAAGGAGACCTAATATAAAACTTACCATTTTAATCATCTTTAAGAACACAGTCCAGGGCATCGAAGCACATCCACACGGTCGTGCAACCTTCACCATGATCCATCTGCAGAATTTTCTCACCTTCCCAAGCTGAAACTTGGAAGTCTGCTGCTGCTGCTAAGTCGCTTCAGTCGTGTCCGACTCTGTGCGACCCCATAGACGGCAGCCCAACAGGCTCCCTCGTCCCTGGGATTCTCCAGACAAGGATGCTGGAGTGGGTTGCCATTTCCTTCTCCAATGCATGAAAGTGAAGTCGCTCAGTCGTATCCGACTCTTTGAGACCCGACGGACTGCAGCCCACCAGGCTCCTCCATCCATGGGATTTTCCAGGCAAGAACACTGGAGTGGGGTGCCACTGCCTTGGGAAGTCTTCAGACACTAACTCCCAATTTCCTCCTCCTCCCCCTCACCAGCCCCTGGCAACCAACACTCTATGTACTGTCTATACAAATCTGACTACTCCAAGTACTTCATATCAGGGAAATTAAACAGTATCTATCCTTTTGTAACCGACATTTCATTTATCATAATGCCTTCAAGATTCATCCATGCTTAGCATGTGCCAGAATTTCCTTCCTCTTAAAGGATAAATACTATTCCATTACACACAGATACACCACATTTTGCTTATCCATTCATTTGTCAATGGACAGTTGGGTCGTTTTCAAGATTTGGCTGTTATATATAATGCTGCTATAAATGTTGGTGTACAAATATCTGTTTGAGTCCCTGCTTTCAACTTTTTTCAGTATACACCCAGAAGTGAATTCCACTGATAATTCTGCATCAAAAGGGTTCAGGCTCCACCACACTGTTTTTATTCACAACCACATGTGGATGGCTTTTTTTAAATTGGGATATGATTACAATGTTGTGTTAGTTTCTGCTGTACAACAAAGTGAATCGGCTATATGCACACATGTATCCCCTCCTAGGCCCCTCTCCCATCCCCCCACCCCCCATCTAGGTCGTCAGAGCGCACCAAGCTGAGCTCCTGTGTTGCACCGCAGGTTCGCACCGGCTGTCTGCTTTACACTCGGCAGTGTGCGTGCGTCAAGGCTACTCTCTCAATTTGTCCCGTCTCCCCCTTTCCCCACCCTGTGACCATGTGTCCCTTCTCTGCATCTGCACCTCTATTCCTGACCTGCAAATAGGTTCATCTGTATGATTTTTCTAAATTCCACATATATACATCAATACACAATATTTTTCTCTTTCTGACTTACTTCACTCTGTATGACAGACTCT
The DNA here is from genome assembly GCF_042477335.2 of Ovis canadensis. NCBI lineage: Eukaryota > Metazoa > Chordata > Mammalia > Artiodactyla > Bovidae > Ovis > Ovis canadensis. The sequence continues at coordinate 179,462,754 of NC_091247.1, read as the reverse complement.
AGGTCCATCTGTATCTCCACAGCTGACCCTTTTTCATTTCCCTTTTATGGCTGCCTGTGTATTATTTCTAAGACAAATGCTAGCATATTCTCCATAATGCTCTATACTACATTTTAAAACACATTCCTCACTTTTCCCAGCTAAGGAAAAAAATGAAATTACTTATTAATCACAACTTGATCCTTCACATCTCGAATAACAGGCATGAGAATTGTTAGAAACGAAAATGCAAGGGTGTTATTAGCCAGTGATTACTTGTGGTCTAACGACAGGTTGTCCAATGGAGTTTACTCCTAAGATATGTCATTCCCTCCAGAGTAGCTGTCCTGAAAGAAATTTCACTGCCCTTTCCTCAGCTGTTTTCCCAGTTTCCCCAGGAAAAGGAGCAAATAGAGCAAGGTCGTCTCTAAAATGTCGAGCACACGCATTGCGAGTAAATATCCCACCCGCAACAGAGGGGGTGGAAAGGAAGAGGCAATGGCCAAAATTCCATTTCAGAAACATCCACTGGACCACCATGGAAATTTTCAAAACGTTAAAGAGGGACTTCCCTAGTGATCCAGTGGTTAAGAATTCGCCTTCCAGTGCAGGCAGCATGGGTTCAATCCCTGGTTGGGGAACTAGTCATGCCCCCACATGCTGCGGGGCAACTAGGGAGAAGCGCATATGCTACAACAAAGACCCAGTACAGCCAAAATTTAAAAAAAAGAAATGTTAAAGAGAATCGCTTCATAAATATCAGGCAAGGAGGCTTAAAAAATCAAAAAGAGAACATTACCATTATTTTTGCTTCAGTGAAAAGAAGTGACCACATAGAGTTCACATGCAAGCTGAAAAAAAAGTGACACTTTGAATGGAAAGGGTCTTGTGGACACTGAGAAACCCCCAAAAGGGATGTTAAGGCAAACTGTCATTTAAGATGTTAACTTTCAGCCTTGTGATAAGTCACTGTGTAGGCTGACACCACTCCATGGAGGTCACCTTCAAGGGCTCTGGCATCTACAGGGCAAAGCCAAGACTGCCAATTAATCATCAAAAGAGGACAGCATGACCAGGACAGATGAAAACTTGTTTAACTCTGTGTGTGTGTTTAAAACAAAACAAAACCAAATGGGGCTGCTGAGTGTAATCTCAGAGACTTTTCTTACTTTGAAAACTTTCTGGGGAACAAAAATCTCATTTTGATCCTTGATCTTACAAGCTGGTGTGTTGGATACTTCGGGGATGCTAGGTCATCCTCTAAAAATCGTTCAGAAGTTCTGCCACCGGCTCTTTGCTTTTGCTCTCAAAACTCGGCAGATGAAACAGTATCTTTCTGACCTGACTTCAACCTTAACTCAGGAAGCAAAATCTTAGAAGCAAAGTTCAATTGCCATTCCACTGCTTCAATCCAACTCGCTCAAGATTAGATAACACCATGTTTCCAGGATAAAAGTATGTGCCATTTTAGGGCATCAAAATTCTTCCTGGCTCATAGAGGCCATCTGCAGCCCTGCCTCCCATCCTCATTGGCTTTGTAATCAGAGAGGACGGAGCCTTGGCATTCCCAGACCAAACAGTGTCGTTTTACCCCTCCGCAACTTTCCGCAACCTGACATGCTGATGTGTGGTCAATTGTTTCCAATTTTGCTGAGGCATGAATCTGTGTCAAGAGCATCCAGGTGACAGTGGAAAAGGCCAGGGGCCTTGCCTTGGGTCATCAGAGACCCGCCCCTATGGCCCGTGCATGGGGTTTCTCATCTCTTACACACTCTCTTTCCCTTTCATTCTTTCTTTGCAAAAGTACAGCTCTCCCCAAAAAGCTGTCTGCCAGACCTACTGAGAGAGGCAAAGTTGAAATTTAAAAGTCTAGGAGCTGACAGTTCTTAAATATGGCTGTTGTTATTCAGTCACTCGGTCGTGTCGTACTCTTTGCAACCCCATGGACTGCAGTCCACCAGGCTCCCCTGTCCTTCTTTATCTCCCAGAGCTTGCTCAAACTCATGTCCATGTAGCCAGTGATGCCATCCAATCATCTCATCCCCTGTCCCTTCTCTTCATGCCCTCAATCTTTCCCAGCATCAGGGTCTTAAAGATGGTGACTTCCCCTAAATCTGACATGCTACCTATATTCCTCTCATGGATTTTAAACTGCAGTAACAATTTTAAGACACAGGTGGCTTTAATAGCAAGCTTTGCCTATTACTATTTAACCTTTACTCCTATATTAAGATAACTATTAACAGTCTGAAAGATAACTGAAATTTTTCAGGTTTTATTTTATTAGGTATTATGCTATTACGACTGGCAATCTGAGGGTGTATGAGAATGTCCTGAGATGCGCCCCTCCCAAACAAGACAGGTCCTGCTGGCCCCGGCCTCTCAGTCTCTTCCATCATTGAGCTCCTCCACCTTCCTTGTGAGCATCTTATAATTCTTCTGGGCAGCCGTCCTACTTTTAGGAGATGATCGCTAGTTAAAACAGACCATCTGGGACTTCCCTGGAGATCCAGTGGTTAGGATTCCATGCTCCCAATGCAGAGGGCACTGGTACAATCCCTGGTCAGGGAACTAAGATTTCACATGCCAAATGGCACAGCCAAAAGAAAGAAAGAAAATAAAGAGAAGTTATCCCAAATAACTGGATGAAGCACAAGCTGGAATCAAGATTGTCGGGAGACATATCAATAACCTCAGATATGCAGATGACATCACCCTTATGGCAGAAAGTGAAGAACTAAAAAGCCTCCTGATGAAAGTGAAAGAGGAGAGTGAAAAAGTTGGTTTAAAATTCAACATTCAGAAAACTAAGATCATGGTATACAGACCTATCACTTCATGGCAAATAGATAGGGAAAAATGGAAACAGTGACAGACTTTATTTTTGGGAGTTCCAAAATCACTGCAGATGGTGACTGCAGCCATGAAATTAAAAGATGCTTGCTCCTGGAAAGAAAAGTTAGACAGCCTATTAAAAAGCAGAGACATTACTTTGCCAACAAAGGTCCGTCTAGTCAAGGCTATGGTTTTTCCAGTAGTCATGTATGGATGTGAGAGTTGGACTATAAAGAAAGCTGAGCACCAAAGAATTGATGCTTTTGAACTGTGGTGTTGGAGAAGACTCTTGACAGTCCCTTGGACAGCGAGGAGATCCAACCAGTTCATCCTAAAGGAAATCAGTCCTAAATATTCATTGGAAGGACTGATGCTGAAGCTGTAACTCCAATATTTTGGCCACCTGATGCCAAGAACTGACTCACTTGAAAAGATCCTGATGATGGAAAAGATTGAAGGTGGGAGGAGAAGGGGACAACAGAGGATGAGATGGCTGGATGGCATCACTGACTCGACGGACATGAATTTGGGTGAACTCCAGGAGCTGATGACAGACAGGGAAGCCTGGTGTGCTGCAGTCCATGGGGTCACAAAGAGTCGGACACAACTGAGTGACTGAACTGACTGACCCTAAGTAAATAAATAGATAGTCCATTTTATTATCCCTAAACTGACAGTTTTTCATCTCTGTCTCCCTACTTTTAATTCAGAAAACATGGCCATTATATTTGTAATCTATGCTAGGTTTGGTGCTTTACTTGCATTATCTTATCAAAGCCTCTCAGGAAGGTACCTATATTATTATTATCTGCATTTTATGGATACAGAGACAGAGAAGGGAAATAACTTGTCCAAGGTCACACACTGCCCAAGGTGACACACAGGTAGGTGCTGGAGCTCAGAATCAATGCAGGATCGTCCTGCTCCAAAGCCTGGACTCTGCGCTCTCACAGGAGAAAGAGGATACTGGAATTATCAGCTAGCTTGGGTAGCAGGGGAAAAGAGTGAGCAAACACACAGATAACCTTTTTTGCTTCCCAAATCCCACTGCCCAGCTCTGAAGTTTACAAGCTGTGCAACCTTGGGCATGTTTCTCTGAGCACTACAATTCTCCGTGCCTCAGTTTCTTCATCTGTAAAATGATAATGACAGTAGCTGCCTTACAGTGTTAAAAAAAGTTAACAAGTGTTTAAGGCTAACACTGTGTCCAGCACACAAGAAGAATCTGTGGGTGTGAACTTCCATTTTTAATACTGGGAACTTTGTAGGCCTCAACTACTCCAAAATCAGCACATCCCAAAATACAGACAGTAATGTTTCCCAATGATGGACACTATAATACCGAGCCAGGGTATGGACTGGAAATCCAGTAGCTGATTCCAAATGTCAAGTAATTTGACCAAATGATGTATAATGTTTATACAAATAAGCCATGGTTCTTTCCATAAAAGAAATTATGATCTAGTGGTAGAAAGAAATAGGATGGATTTTAAAGAATTCACCTGCAACACAGGGGATGAGGGTTCAATCCCTGAGTCAAGAAGATCCCCTGGAGAAGGAAATGGCAACCCACTCCTCATCTATGAAGTAGCTGCTGCTGCTAAGTTGCTTCAGTCGTGTCCGACTCTGCGCGACCCCATAGACGGCAGCCCACCAGGCTCCCCTGTCCCTGGGATTCTCCAGGCAAGAACAGCAATACCCTCAAAGGGATTTTTCAAGCCTGGAGAATTCCATGGACAGAGGAGCCTGACGGGCTACAGTCCATAGGTTTGCAAACAGTCAGACATGACTAAAGCAACTTAGCATGCACAGGATATAGAAAGTGATCTGGCTGCTAGAAAACAGGGCTAAGATTTTAACCTGGGTCATCAGACCTCAGGGCCAACCTAGTTAATACATGACCTCATTACCCCCTAATATGACGGAAAGCCCTTATGACTATTGCAAGACCAACGCTAATTCAATGCTGGCCATTCAGGAAGCTTATGGTTACAAGTCTCACCTAACTGGCTGTGTCCATGGTGAACCCCAGCCCACTGCCCTAGGATTTGTTGTTTCAAGCTTCTGTGTCTCGCAACCACCCCCCCATCCAAGATGACATCTGCCCAAGCTGATGGGCAATTTAAGACAACTGAAAATTTTTCCAGGTTCTTCATTTTCCATCTCATTCCAAAGTGACGTGATGATGGAAACTGTGAGCTGACCTTTGCTCAGCAACTACACCTTCTCGTTCCATTCACCTGTGTGCAATGTGGTACATCCCAAACAGCAGTCGTGGACTTGCCCGAACCTGCTAGCAAAGAAGCTGTCCAGTAACAGGCTTCTAGAATGCTCCCTGTGGAGCTAAAGTTATCAGAACTGCTACCTCTGACTCAAATCAAGTTTTCCAAAGACCAAGGATTTTCATGCTAGTGCTAAACAACAACCCCATCACCCATCAAACAAGCTCCAGACACAGAGAAGGGGCCTGGAAGATAACAAAGACGAAGCAAGCAGGAACCCTTTTTCAAAGACAGGTCCTATCAGAAAGGGAAATATGACATGAGTGTCACCATTACTGCACTAATAACCACCATGTACTATCATCAGGCTCCTGGATGCGATGCGTATTTTACAAATATTCTCTTCTTCATGCTTGAAAAATCCCTATGAGGGTATTGCTGTTCTTGCCTGGAGAATCCCAGGGACAGGGGAGCCTGGTGGGCTGCCGTCTACGGGGTCGCACAGAGTCGGACACAACTGAAGCAACTTAGCAGCAGCAGCAGCAGCTACTTCATAGATGAGGAAAATGAGGCAGAGACACAGACAACTTTTGAGCAGCAAAACCAAGATAAGAGCTGTTGGCACAATCCAAAATCTGGACTCCTTGCCATCCAAGGAAGAAGGCAATATACAGTGTCACAGGCTATCGTGGATAACAGGGAAGGACAGTGAAGCAACGTGCAGGCAGTTTATACAAGGACACACACGGGCAGGCAAGGCTGGAGGTCCTAGCATCTGACAAGAGTGATGCTGGTGCGGAGGGTCCTCAGACCACACGTCTGAATACAAGCCCTCACCAAGCAATGAAGGCCACGAACTCACGGACCGTTCTATATGAAGGAGAGACTGGCCTCGTTAGACTTACAGCGTGGGTTTATGGACACCAACACCAGACTTAAAGTAAATGGTCTTACCTGGCCCAAAAGGATGTTGAGAAAGTACCCAGTATCATTTCTCATGAGCCCCAAGGAATCGTTTCTCAGCCTTTGGAACCTATGTCCCTAAGATGCCTTCTCAGTCCATCTGGCCCTTACTAGACCAGAAGACTGTCCAGCTTTACCGTGTGTGTGTCTGTCAAGTGAAGTGAAAGTGTTAGTTGCTGAGTCGTGTCCGACTCTATGCAACCCTAGGGTCTATAGCCCACTAGGCTCCTCTGTCCATGGGATTCTCCAAGCAAGAAAACTAGAGTGGGTAACCATTTCCTTCTCCAGGGTATCTTCCCCACCTGGGGATCAAACCCAGATCTCCTGCATTGTAGGCAGATACTTTCCTGTCTGAGCCACCAGGGAAACCCATGTGAGTGTGTATACACACATACGCACACACAAACACATAAATAACTGAATTGATATGCTTTATCAAATTATAGTCTCTCCCATTTCTAACGCACATCCCCTCTAAATATTGCTGACCTGCCACTGAAAATAGCTGAACTATTACATGTCGTAAAGTTAATGTAATAAAATAAAAAGAATTGTCCTTCACCATCTAACTGTATGTGGAATTCGAGGATGAATCTGATTATTAACAGTGAGTCCAGAGCTAGGATCTTTTTCACAGGAATACATGAAGTTTTCTAGAGCAAACGTAAATGAGGACATGATCCTGTTTACGCAATACTGCCCTGGTTTATAACTCTGAGGTTCCCTCCGGGTGAGTGTCATCATAGTCACATAAGGCAGTGTACTTTCCAACCCCCGCCAAAGCTCCCCATCTGCTCAGTGCACACATATGGATTTAATTTTAGTGCACATTAAGCCACCTTGGCAATAGGAGAGGAGAAGATATTTTCAAATGCCTTCGCCCCACAATGTAAGGTTTATGTTCCTCGAGGTAAGCAACATTCCACACAGCTTCTGGAATGCAGCACAGTCAGAGGCAGTGTGAAAGCTGGCCCTGAGGTTTAAGGACACACAAACCTCACTGGGATGGGCAGATCAGAACACCCAGACATGGAGACCCCATGGTGCTGAGACAGTGTGCAGTTCAGACCTGGTGCATGGTACCCTGCAGAGCACCAAGGACAGACACACCCAAAGACAAGCTAACACTCAACAAGAGACAGTGTCAGACTCTGCCATCTCTGGACTCCTGTCATCCCACCCCCACTACCCTGAAGCCCAGGAGGATGAGGGCATCTCCACAGGGATGTCAAGGACAGAGCCCCTGGACTGTAACAGCCCACAGACGCCAACAGGAGGTGAAGCCTCTGAAAAGAGGCTCAGAAGGCATAACGTGCTGTCTTTCCACATTTACCAGTTTCCTTATGAGAAGAAATAGCTCCCACCAGGAGAGATTTTACAACTCAGTATGGTGTAGTCTTCTCGCCAGAATCTTTGCTGCAGAAAGATGTTTCACGGAAATGCAAATGTGTCAGGTTGTACCCTAATTAGCTACTTTCTAAAACATGTATAATTTACATCTTAAATTGCCTAATGAAGATGGGATGGTACAGCTTCATCACAAACTTGGCTTCCGCGAACAAAGAATAATTGAGCTCCTGATATAATAAAAATTTTTAAAAAATCTTAGCCCTTCTGTGCTGCCGCTTAATAAACTAGTATGCAAATAATCAAAATGAAAGCTCCCACAAAATCAATCGACACATTCATTCTGTTCTTTAATCTGGCAGACTGGAGATGAGCTCGGCATAAACCACCCGGAGCCAATCCGGGATTACCTCCTCCCTCCGCGCTTCCTTCCTTCCTGAAAGGAGACACAAAAATGACAAGTTTCTCTCTTGTCCTCCACACGATCAGCTGAAATCCATCCACCCGGCAACCCTCAGACATGTGTTTCTAATGGGATCAAAACAAATTTAAAAGTCACTCCACGCTCAGCAAAAAGTTCAGTGAAGTAGAAATTGCTGAAGAGGAGCCGTGAGCGGCAAGTGGCTAAGTGCCGCTTGGAAAAATATTGTCGGAAATTGTGTTCCTGCTCGATTTCGCTGGCTCTGAGGGGAGAAGAGCTGGGAAGCTCACTCTCGAGACTCGCTGGGGAAACCACAGACTGCTTCAGGGCCAGCGTCTCCGTGTGTGGTGTCTGTTCCACCACCAGAAACACGGGAACGAAAGGAGCAGCCCTGACGCGCGTCCTGCCGCTCTGCCTCCTTCGTACTCTCAGCTGAAAAGCCAAGCAGGTCACAGACGTAACAGATCAGGCAGTCGGCTCAATAAGTTTAGCTGCCCTTAAAATATTACATCACTCTGACAATAATTTTGAAGGAAAAATAGAACTCAGTTACTTCAAGCTGAACCCTGCCAAATGCCAAGAAACCCATATTTTAGGGTTGGGGGTGTATTTGTTTTGTTTTTTTAAAAAGCATCTCTATTAACCCAGGACATTCCTTTTGGTATGGGGTTAACTTTAACCTCATTTAAAGAATTAGGGGGAGCGAACATTTTAGTTTCATTCTAAAGAAATGTCTTGGAGGGAGATTAGAGGAAGGTGGTCAAAAGGTACAAACTTGCAGTTTTAAGTACCAGGGGCTGATGCGATATCTATGGTTAACACTGCTGTAGGATATATAGGAAAGGTATTAAGAGAATAAGAGAGGTCTCATCACAAGGAGAATTTTTATTTTCTTTTCCTGTATCTCGATGAGATGATGGATATGAACTAAACCTGTCGTGGTAATCATCTCACAATATTTGTAAATCAAACCATCCTGCTGGACACTTTAAACATATATCAGTAATGGATATCAGCGATCTCTCAATAAAACCAGGGGGAAAACTGCTACATAATTAAAATTTAAAAAAATAAAAAAACAAAGACAGTAAAAAGAAATGTCTTCACATTGCTAGCCTTAGGGCAATCTAGGAGGCTTATATAAACAGGGCGCAAGCAAGACCCTAAAAAGACTTATTCTAGAAAAGCTGCACACGACTCGCAGGCCATTTCAGAGCGCTTCCTTTTCACAGCATATTGATCGGCATTTGCTGCCAGCTCCTACATTTCCATTCCCCCCACCAGGCCTTACCGATCCACAAACCACCATTGTCTTAGGGGAACACAGCTGGGAAAGAACCGTGTTGAGCAGAATCCTTTCATAATGCCAGTAACACTCCCCTCATTTATTTATTCTATTTATTCTGTTTTTGTTGGCAAACCAGATAAAGGAGGGGCCAGGACAGGCACAACTATCAAAATAAGACTCGATGAAAAGTGCTCTAAATTTTAGCCATCCTCCTCCCCAATGTATTTCCGATGGTTATTTTTTTCCCTAAATCAGGGGAAATTAAACTGATGAGATCAATTCTGAGTATTTCACAAAATACCGACAGTTTTATACTGGATGCCAAGATAAAGTGCAATTAAGTGCAAAACAATAAATCGATTCATAACAATGGGAAAACGCGATCATGCTCACAGGTGAAACCTCTCCCAGTGCTGAACCCAGAGCTCCTCGGCTCTGTGATGCACCGCCAACTGGGGTAATGCAATAATGCAATGAGTACAGTAAAGGAAGCAGGTTCAAGAAACATGATGGAAACTCATAAAACAGTGATCCAACCTGTTGGGCGTGTAGGGGTTCAAGTGACTTGGGGGCTGGTCAAGGGAAAAGATATGAGCATGAGGCCCAAGGAAAGCTTTATCGGGAAGGGAGGTCCTTTGTAGCAAGAGACCACCCAGAGGCTTGGCTCAAGGTTCACCATTCAGAAGGGGAGAAGGATCAGGGAACTCCTGGGGGAGGGGAACCGGAGAGGAGACTGACTTCTCTAAGTGCTGTCATTCAGCGGCGGGGAGGGTGGTGGGGGTCTTTGAGTCACAGAGCTCCAAGGACAGTAGCAGCTTGGGGTTTAGAACCACAAGCCTCCATCTTATCAATGACCAACAGATTCTGGGTGCTATTTCACAGGGCATGCAAAGCAGACAGATCCTAAATGGCTAAAAACCTACTTGTTTGGGCTATTTTTAAAGCAATTGTACGTGTAAAAATTTGCATTTGGTACCATTGGATCTTTGAGCTTGTGGGTCTCACTCAGGCTGCTGTGCAGAAATACATACCTTGCAGCCAAGACACAGTGCCCATCTTTGGCTCATTTACATAACACAAGGGACAGGGGCGATTTTCAAAGAGGAGGCTGGGAACTAGACCTTGAAGGAATGCTCTGCCAGTCAAAACTGCAAAGGCAGGCACTCTTGGCAGAAGAAATTGCAAAAGCACATACAGTGACATGGGCAGTGTGCAGGTCTTGACGTTCCAGACAATAAGGCATGAAAGGCAATCAGTGGGGCTAGAAGCCAGGGCACAGGGAAGGCAGCCAGAGAAAGGCCAGAAAGAAATGAGCCTAACATATGTGACACTTGAGTGACAGTTCAAAGATCAATTCTGATCTCACTACTTTTTAGCAGGTGTCATGAGGTAGGTTACTTAATCTCCCAGCCTCCATGTCTTCAGCCGTAAAAGCGGATTGTAAATGATACCTACCACCATGCTATCTGTTCTGCCTTTTACTGATGTGTTAGCAGGCAACCATAGCAATGGTCTGGCCTCAGACCTCATGTCAAGGAAGGCTGACTCCATACCACTGACTGCAACAGAAAGCAGTGACTATCTGTAACCAAAAATGTGTCCCAGCCAGACCTGTGCTGAGAGAATGTCCACTGGATGCGGGAGACACAAAAGGCAGGACAACCAGGAGACTACTGCAACAGTCCTAGCAAGGAATGCTGACGGCCTGGCTAGAACAATAATAAAAGGAACAGAAGGAAGAGGTATTGCCAAGAAATTTCTCAGAGAGCATCAAGAGGGAGGAGAAAAGGATGAAAAAGAGGGGAAAAATGATGATGACTTCAATGCTTCTGTCCAGGATTTCCCAGTTCTTTGTCTCCATGGCTTCATCTTTAAAGATAAGTGACTTGGTAGAAAGAAGCAAGGTTATAAACATGTCATAATTCTTCTAGGAGAAAAATGTCACTTTCTGACACAGTATTTTTCAAAGAAGAAAGGAGGAGACAAATGATGGAGGTGAGATGTGGCTGATGGAAACCATAAAGGCTAGCCAGAACTCCATTAAATTAGCCTCAGTGGGATTTGTAGCAGAAACGTGGCATTTGTCTTCCTCGGGGTTTTAATGAGTCCAAAGTCCACGTGATTTCTCAATGAACCATCTCTACCAGAAAAGACTCCTGCAAAGCATTTAAATCATGAAAAAAGATCCACAGGACAAATCCCTTCATTTATTTCAACTGCTTCGGAATTAGAAGAAACTTGGTTTTCACATCCTTCCAGGGACAAGGATTTTGAAAACCTCAAAGGACTGTCAGGAGTCTGGACAGCCAGACTAAAGCCTTGAGAAGAATTCAGTGGAGATTCAGGTGTCTTCAACACAGGCCCACAAACATCCAAGTAGAAGTCTTAACCAGGGAGGCCTGGCGTGCTGCGACTCATGGGGTCACAAAGAGTCGGACATGACTGAGCAACTGAACTGAACTGAACCTACATTTAAAGGTAGTTAGGCTTTTTTCTTCTTTTCATCAACTTTTCCTGCAATGTTTTAATTAAGCTGCTAAATGGGTTATGACTTCATGCTCTAGTCTCCCCTGTTTCTAAGTTGTCAATATCCCACCAGCTTTAATATCCATTTCTGTCACATGAGACATTGAGGGATATGGTTATGTTGTCAACTTAAAGCTACAAAAGGTGTCAGAGGTACATGGATATAGAACAAATTGTGCAATGGAACAAAGTGCAAGCAAGCTAAGATGCTCTAAAATGGAAAATAAGGGGCAAGTTAGGAAGCAAGTTCATGGAGGATGATCTTACAGGCTAAGATCAGAAATGATGATGATCGTTGATGGTGGTAATGATGGTGGTGGTGGTAATAACATTTATTGAACACCTACCACTTGAACAGAAACCACCAGTTGTTCCCTAATAGCCAATCTCTCTTTTTTACATAATAATATATTTTTTAGTTGGGTGTCAGTTAAACACTAAAATTTCCCTAACTTACTTTTGAATAACATGGTCATATGGCTAAGCTCTCACCAATGGGATGAGGCGGTGAGCAACTTTCAGGCCACACCCTCCATTTCCCTTTTCCCCTTCTTGGCTGGAATGTAGAAATGATGGCAGGAACTAAAGAAGCCATCTTGGACCATGAGATAGAAGGCACATGTTAAGGATAGTAATGATGCAAGGTAAAAGAAGCTTGAGTCCCTAATCACTGTGTGGACTTTCAAGCTTTCTGGACCCTCTACCTATGGTATCCAAAGTAGGTACCATGGTTATCTTCATTTTACCATGGAGGATACTGGGGCCCAGCGTGGCAAGTCACTTGTTAAGCAAACAGTAGGGCCTGGTTGAGGGCCCCAGAACCAGATTCTGGGAGTTAGACTATGAGATGTCCATACAACTATATTCAATAGCTTATTGCTATAATAACCTCTGAAGGAAAAGAATTTGAAAAAGAATATATATATAACTGAATCATTTCGCTATATACCTGAAACACAACATTGTAAATCATGTGTATATATATATATATACACTCATTTTATATATACACTGTATATATATGTATGTATGTATGTATATAGCACCTCCCCACCACACAGTCAATCTGACCAATTTCCAAAGATTGAGGCTAGGCTTAACAACCTCTCTAGCCAAAGGTGAGTGGACACGACCACTTGGCTGCCCTTGGACATTCCAGTCTCTGGGGAATTAGCTTGCCCTTCCTCTCCTTTCTCTCAGATTCAGGGAAGCTCAGCTCGAGACTGCCACTTCTCCGTCTAAATCTCATATCTTCCACAGGGCAGATCTGAGCACTATGGTGAAACAGGCATGCTGCTGAAGCCTGCAGACACAGCTGTTTCTTGACATCAGTTGGGTCTCTCAACACTAGACTGAGATCCTCTAAGTCTGGCAAGGGGCTTATTGCATTTCTACACTTTTTTAATCTTCTAACTTCCCTTCCAAAAAGTACACTTCTCCCCATCTTCATGGTACAATTCAGAAAGAATTGCAAAGTCAGTCCTGGGGACACAGCAGCACATGGAAATGCTGTCAAGGGCACTGACTCGAAAAACAGCCAAGTTGTCATTCTTCTTTCACAAGTTTTCAAAGTCAAGTACAACTAAAAAGTCCCAAGAGCACCAAGAGTGAGGAGTGAATTTAAAATTCTCTCTGTCTGGACGCCAAAGAAAGAGCAGCACAGAGGCTGGTTCACTCACTATCTTAGGACCTGACAAAGTCTCAGAAATTTCCCAAAGCAGTGGAAAGAAGAGCCACTAGTGACCCAGCTCTCTAGCAGCAGGGCGCCCAGGGAATCCACAGCAGTTGTAGTGAATAGAGCTGTCACTGAAAGCAGCTCCCCTCTATGTTTTCAAAGGAAGAGTGAGTTAAAGGAGGTTTCATTTTTCTCGCCAGTTTTGCTGAAATTTTGCTATGCTAATGAATATTTTCAGAAGATTCTGCTTTGGGTATTAAGACCTGCCAGAAAGGATGTGGAAGCCTTTAACATTCAGATCTTCCTGCTCACACCTAAGGACATACCACTCTCTAGGGAAAGTTGGCTCAAGCTTATCCAAAGATAACCTTCCTTGAAAGGGTATCGTAACAGTTAGATGAGGTGTATGCTCACTTGACACACAGAATGTGCTCGATCAACACTAGCTAAAACTACTGGTTATATCACTGTCACCTGGGGACACACCTGTGGGGAGCTAGCAACACCCCATAGAGAGTCGAGGTCGATTCTGTACTCTTCTAATACAGTACAGAATGGGGGGAAAGGCATCCTAAGGCAACGGAACAGCAAGCGGTGTGCTTCCACTGATTCAGTAAGTGTTGATTGATGACCAGACTCAGAGCTGCACGTTAGGGAGAAAAGATAAACACAATCCTTAGCCTCAACACTCTCAGAATCTAATGTAGGAAAGCGACAAAAGAACACACAAGTACAGAACGACTGGCAAAGCTGTGGCTGAGGCCAGCGCTGGTGCTGCAGGCGTATCGGCGAGAAGATCCAAGCCTGCGGGGCCAAGGACCGGTGGGCGAGGAGGGCCTCGGGGGGCAGATGGCTCTTGAATTTAGCCAAATGGTGGCTCAGATGGTAAAAAAAAATCCGCCTACAATGCAGGAAACCTGGGTTTGATCCCTGGGTCAGGAAGATCCCCTGGAAAAAGGATACCCACTCCAATATTCTCGTCTGGAGAATTCCACGGGCAGAGGAGCCTGGCAGGCTGCAGCCGGACATGACTGAGGGACTGAGCATGCACACACACCATGAACACAGCTGCAAGAGGAGAGTGACATAAACAGGTTTTCACTTTATGAAGAGCACTCTGGTGGTGATGAGAACGGAACTGGGCAAGGGAGAACCTAGAGGCAGGCAGGCCACGGAGGAGACAACACAGGGGCCAATCTTGGGCGTGTGTTTAGTTGGAACTTCGTTGTTTGGCTCAAGACACAATCCCTTGTTACCCAGATAGGAGTCTTCCCGTCCATGTGGATTTGAGTCTCTTCTCGGACTCACGGTTCCTGTCTGTTCCCAGGCTGGTCTGATCCCTTACCGCCAATACCTGCCATGGTCTAGGGGCCCCCTAAAGCTAAACAAATAGCGGCCTGGGGAACAGGAATAAAAACAACGCTGCAGTGTCTTCCAAACATAAGTTGGGAGGCTGGGGGCCCAAGGCCCGAGAGTCAACCCTTCAGAAGAACAAGAACTCTGGTGTCCCCAGCTGCCCTTTGAGGCCCCTCTAACAAGCGCCCCTTACAAATAACGCCCCAGCAGGAAGCCCATTAACACCTCACAGGGGCAAACCTCAAGCCTTGTAGGAGAAACTTCAAAAGACATCCCAGCAGCACAGAACACCAGAAACTCATCAATCAAGTACACCATCCCAGGAAGTAGCCGGCTGAATTGGGGAAAGGAGTCAAGCACATAAATTAAGGGTCCCTGAGCCCCCATATGCCTCTCGATTTATTACCACAGAGGCCAACTGTGCTCCTTAAAGTTTAAAAAGGATCAAGGCTTCTATAAACAGTATATAGAACTACCTTCCATGGAAAAAAAAAAACATCAAGAGAAACCCTCCTCCCCTCTCTCTTTTTAAGAAAACGATCCTTTTGTGAAATTTCCACTGCACCAAACCCACTGCTTCAAGTGTTACTGAAAAGTCCAACTTGTTAGTCGACCCTTTAAAAATATATAATGTCAGCTACAATTACCAATTGCCTTTTGATGTGTTGAAATTAATTTCAGAATTGGATTTTCTCCTGAGTAGGTCACTCCCCTGAATGATACGCTAACAGCTCAGGCCTGTTAGCTGAAAATCTATGACACTGCTCAGAGGCTTAAGGCAGTTTTTCTTCTCCCCGCTCTCTACACACACACAAACACCAGTCCTTTAGTTGCAGAAAGAGCTAGTTCATCATTCATGCCCAGCACATGAATGCAGTTGCTGAAAAGGGCTACAGGAGAAGTACTGTGCGCTTAGTCGCTCAGCCGCGTCCGATGCTTTGCGACCCCATGGACTGTAGCCCCCCAGGCTCCTCTGTCCATTGGGATTCTCCAGGCAAGTATACTGGAATGGGTTGCTATGCCCTCCTCCACGGGATCTTCCCAATTCAGGGATCAAACCCAGGTCTCCTGCACTGCAGGTAGATTCTTTGCTGTCTGAGCCACCAGGGAAGAGAAACATTGCATGAATATTTCTCAAGGGATTGTTAGTTGTATAAAACCAAAATCATGTGTCTCATTTCCACCACTGAAAACCTCTAGTCACCCAGATTTACATATACACATATTTGGAATAACCCCAATCCCTTTTCTCC
Organism: Ovis canadensis; assembly: GCF_042477335.2. Classification (NCBI taxonomy): domain Eukaryota; kingdom Metazoa; phylum Chordata; class Mammalia; order Artiodactyla; family Bovidae; genus Ovis; species Ovis canadensis. Next base: position 179,446,889 of record NC_091247.1, on the reverse strand, counting down.
TAATAATCATCAAAATAGCTAGATTTTCCAGAGCACCTACTACAAACCAGGTCTGTGTTACACACTTGGCAAATCTTTGCCCTCACTTCAGCCTCATAATAATTCTCTCAGGTGAATAATACCATTGCTACTCCCATTTTACAAGAAGGGAAATTGAGGTTCGGAGAGGTTAAGAAATTTGCCCAAAGTCACACAGGTAAAGAGTAGTAAAACAGAAGACCAAATTCTAGCTGGTCCAGTCTCAAACCTATGCTCTGAATCACTCATTTTAATGGCATGTCCCTGTGCTAAGACGGAACTCTATGCCTTCCAACTGGCCTCCTAGTTTAATACATTTAGAAGACGTTTTGCACTTAAATTTACCCATGGCTCAAAAAGCAATTTTGAATATTACATGCGATAAGGCTTTTAAAAAAAATCTTTTAAGAATTCCATTGGGTACCTTAAGATTTTTTTGCTGTTCTAAGATCTGGTCTTTTTTTCTGGATTACGATTTCTTTCCTCTTCTGTTTAATAATACAAGCACTTACACTGTGCTTAGAGTTATGCAAAACACGAAATCCAACTCCACAACTTGGGTTTATAAAAACAAGTGAGAATGTCACAACGGTTACATGCTGTGCTTTGTTCAAAAGAGATGAGACCCAAAACAAAACAAAAATAGTATGTGTCAAGTAAGAATTTGGACTTGAAATTTAAGGAAACATCTTCCACCCTAGACTGCCGTTTCCTTGAGGACAGCAATCATGTCTTATGTTTTTTATCCCCAGAGCCTAGCACGAACTGGCACATAGTAGATGCTTAATAGACATGAGTCTGAGCAAACTAGGGGAGCTGATGAAGGACAGGGAATCCCGGCATGCTCCAATCCATGGGGTCACAGAGAGTCAGATACAACCGAGCGACTGAACCAAAGATGCTTAATAACCATTTCCCAAAATGGAAGGTGGATGGATGGTGATGTAGATGGTTGGGTGAAGGGATGCTTAAACCAATGCTTAAATACTAAAGTTATCTCTAAGGAACTTGATCTTGCTCTATTTCTATGTTTAAGATTGTTTTCTGGCCAGATATGTAATTTTCAACAGTCCATCCCGGACTCAGATAAACAAATGACCCAGCTTCAGAGCCCACTAGCTCAATGACAGTAGGGCCAAATGTTAGCTGCTTCTGATCCATTACCTTCCCCCAAGGACAGGCAGATGGATGCCAGCAACTGCACTGTATAACTGCCCATTTACTAAACACATACTGAATGCAAGTAACTCTTCCAAAAGGCAGCCCCATTTGTCGGCACCAAAGCGTGCTTGTCATCATCTCCCTGCGTCCTTCCCATTCGTCAGTCACCACAATAGGAAGCAATAATTAGTCACTTTGAGTTAGTAACCACTCTAGAAAACCGGTCCTGCAGTGCCACTCGATTCCAATGAGACACAAAGAGAAGAAAACAGTTCTCTGGCTTCTGTGAGCACTGCAGCTCCGAGGCCGCTGGCCAGAGCCACAACTCACATGCGTCTATCGCCTTTCCCCAGCAACACAGTGCATGAGATGGACTTTTCAAGATAAACTCAGAGGCGGGGTGTGGGAAACCCACGTGAGATTCCCAGAACACCCTTCTTCAAAGTGCCTTGTACAGCAGGGTTCCCAAGGCATTCAGTTCAGTTAGTCATGTCTGACTCTTTGAGACCCCATGGACTACAGCATGCCAGGATTCCCTGTCCATCACCAATTCCCAGAGCCTACTCAAACTTATGTGCATTGCATCAGTGATGCTATCCAACCATCTCATCCTCTGTTGTCCCTTTCTCCTCCCTCCTTCAATCTTTCCCAGCATCAGGGTCTTTTCCAAGGAGTCAATTCTTCCCATCAGGTGGCCAAAGTACTGGAGTTTCAGAGTCAGCATCAATCCTTCCAATGAATATTCAGGCCTGATTTTCCTTTAAGATGGACTGGTTGGATCTCCTTGCAGTCCAAGGGACTCTCAAGAGTCTTCTCCAACACCACAGTTCAAAAGCATCAATTCTTCAGCGCCCAAGGCATTAGATAGCAAAAAAAAAAAAAAAAGAAGAAGAAGAAGAAAAGAAACTTACAAATCATTTGCCCTGTTGTAGTGTGGTGTGCTTGCATGCTGTCATGCCTGACTCTTTGCAACCCCATGGACTGTAGCTCACCAGGCTCCTCTGTCCCTGAAATTTTCCAGACAAGAATGCTGAAGTGGGTTGCCATTTCCTACTCCAGGGGATCTTTCCAACCCAGGGATCAAATCTGTGTCTCCTGTATCTTCTGCACTGGTAGGCAGATTCTTTACCACTGTGCCACCTGGGAAGCCCCATAATGTAACAGGCAAACAAATCAGAAAGAATTCTGATCAAATGCCAGTGTCCTAACAAGCAATGAAACATTTCTCATATAAGAACCTGACACTGCTCTCTGGTATTACAAAGCATCCTAATATTTCATTTGGGAAAGCTAAGGAGAGGGATGTGAACACTCCATTTAACCAGGAAGGGAAACACATCTCACTTGATGAGATCAATTTCTTGTCATAGAACCAGGAAAGGGAAAGAAGCACGTTTTACATCCCACTCTGATATATTTCTATTTGCTCAACAGAAACACTTCAAGGCTTCATGATGAGTGCCAGGCCATACTCAGGTAAGTTCCGAGCTTGGAACAGTTCCCATGTTTATGAGGTTTCCAGACATCTAACAGTTAGAGCCAAAATTTAAACTGGCTTCCCTGACTCCACAAGCACCAAGTCCTGCATGAGGTGATGAGAGTTCTCCCAGCACCAAGCCAGCCAGAGTTGGAGTGAGGGACAGAGGTGGGAGTGGGGGAAACAGAAGAGACTCAACCCACACATCTGAGCACAGAGAGGAAACTGCAGGCGACTGACTCCATCTTAAAGCTTTCATCTCACAGACAAACCTGCGTCTAGGAAATGAACATAGGGGCACCTGAATAGAGACAATCCCACTGGACTTTCATGCTATAAAAAAAGGCCTTTTAAGGAGCAAATTATCCATTTCTAATTAGGCAAGCATCACACCTTCTCTTACTAGGCAATTTCTTATAATTTTCTTATTTCTCACCCAACCCATCCCAATACATGAAAATAATGTGCTGTGAAAAAGAGAGCCCAAATCTAGCACCACTACATAGCCAGACTATTTCAACTCTCAATCATTTATACCACACCACCATATTGCCTTGATCAAAGAGGATTAGAATAAAACCTACCCTGCAGAGTGCTGGGGATCAAAAGAAGCACCAGGAAACCTCCTCATTTTATTATTATTACTATCATCATTATTTTGGAAGCACCACTCACCTTGTGAGATCTTAGTTTCCTGACCAAGGATCAAACAGGGGCCCTCGGCAACAGAAGTGGAGTCCTATCCACTGGACCGCCAGGGAATTCCCTAGGAGTCTTTTTATGTGATGGAATGCTGGGTCCACCTCTGGAGATTTGAATGAGTGGTCTAGAAGCGCCCAGACGTCTAGTGCAGGGGGTGCTAGTGTTGGAAAGCACCCAGACAATTCTGATGACCAGCCTGCTTGAAAACCCTTGCAAAAATGCACCTACACAGATCACTCTGGAGGAAGGCTGTCTGGACAGCACACACATTAATGTACAGATCCACCAAGCAACGAGGGAGACCTATTCCACACAAAGTATAACGTCAAGCCATCTTTACAACATCTTCAAGACTGGCACAATTACACCCATTTAGGGGGAAGATCCCCTGGGGTAGGAAATGGGAACCCACTCCTGTATTCTTGCCTGGAAAATCCCATAGACAGAGGGTCCTGGTGGGCCACAGTTCATGGGGTAGCTAAAGAGTCAGACACAACTTAGCAATTAAAATAACAACAACAGAGAGGAAAACTGGGCCTCAGTGTAATACAGTCATCCCTCAGTTTCCATGGGAAATTGGCTCCAGAGCACCTCTCCCACACCCGTAGATGTCAAAGTCCCCAGTGTTCGACAGCCTTAGAGTCAGCCCTATTTATCCACAGGGTCACCCTGTGGTGAGAATTCACCCACTTGCAGACTCAAACCTGAATCCATCAATATATACTGATTTGCACAGCATGTATGAATTCCCAGGCTTCCCCCAAGAAAGCCAGTCTTGTGCTCCTACAATGCTGAGAAAAATCTTCTAAGAAAAAGAGAGCGAGTATTAGGACACAGAGACCATAAAAGTACTGAAAAGGCCGGCACAGATTCAAGAATGTCTTGACTTCATTTCCTATTATTGATTAATAAAACTGAGAAAGCAATACCAGAGGCGACAGACATCCCAACTTTATCAGCTCCAGCAGACTCCAGAATTTCCTGGGTGTGGGTAGGGTGTGAGGATCTGCTGGGATTTCACCACAAGCAGAGCTGGACCTAACAAGTCCAAGTCCATTCACCTGCAGGGCAGTTCTGATGGCCCCAGTCTGGGCACTGCACTCAGCAGCCAGGAAAGGAATAAAGACAGAAAACACCCACTGGCAGGGAAGGAGGATACCATTTCCCAGGCTGGGGGAGGCACAGTCCCATCTTCAGACAGTAGAGAAGACCCAAGCCCATCTCTCCTTAGCATCCAAAGAATCAGTCACCCACGGGCAGAGTGCGGTACCCTGAACACCCCCATGCAGGACACCTTCCTCCAGGATACTATCTGCTGGACTCTTCTGGCTGAAGTACGGTCTGCTCTCTGGGAATTGGGTCAGGGCTAGGAGGAGCCAGGAGTGCAAGGTTCATATCTGGCCACCTCACTAACTCAGTGTGTTCTTGGCCAAGTCAGTTCCCCTTGGGCCTGCACTTCCAAAATGCAAAGGTAGTACAAGACCCTCTTTGAATTTCCCACCAGCTCTGACAACACATGAAACCCAGACTACAGTAGCCACTGGACTGGCAGGATAGTCCATGCAGTGGCAGGGTGTGGGGGAGAAGCTGTAGGAGGGAGAAAATCACCCTGCCTGTATTTGTAATGGAGACTCATCTATGGGACACACACACTGCCATATGTAGGCAGATAAGAAGAAAGTGGTTACAAAGGAGAAGCAAAGGGTAGGGACCCAGAGAAAAAGACTGAGTTGTGGTTATTCGGTTGCTCAGTCATGTCCGACTCTTTGAGACCCCATGGTTTTACAGCACGCCAGGCTTCCCTGTCCTTCACCATCTTCTGGAGTTTGCTCAAACTCATGTCCATTGAGTCGGTGATACCATCCAACCATCTCATCCTCTGTTGCCCCCTTCTCCTACCCTCAAATTTGTCTTACAGATGGCCCAAACATGAAAAAAACACTGAAATCAAAACTACAATAACGTGCCACCTGACACTGCTCAGAACGGCCATCATTAAAAAGTCTACAAATAACAGCCGGAAAGGATAGGGAGAAACGGGAACCCTTTCGCTGCTGGTGGGAATGTAAGTTGGTACAGTCACTGTGGAAAACAGTATGGAGATTCCTCAAAAAATGAGAAATAGAACTACCATATGATCCAGTAATCCCACTCTTAAGCATATATCCAACAAAGGTAAAATTCAAAAAAGATACATATGCCTCTATGTTCATAGCAGCACTATTCACAATAGCCAAGACATGGAAACAATCTAGACTTCTATCGACAGACAAACGAAGAAAGAAGATGTTGTGTGTATATATAAAATACTCAATAGAATATTACTTGGCCATAAAAAAGAACGGCATAATGCCACTTGCATCAACATGAACAGACCTAGAGCTTATCGGACTAAGTGAAGTAAGTCAGAAAAAGACAAATACCATACGCCACTCACTTTCATGGGGAATCTAAAAGATGACACAAATGAACCAGTCTACAAAACAGAAACAGACGCAAGGATATAGAGAACATACTGTGGTTGCCAAGGGGGAGGAAGTTGGGAGAGGGACGGATTGGGAGTGTCGGATTAGCAGATGCAAACCATTATGTTTAGGATGGATAAACAACAAAGTCCTGCTGCATAGCACAGGGAACTATATTCGATATCCTGTAATAAACCACAATGGAAAAGAATTTTAGAAAAGAATGTACCCATATGTATAACTGAATCACTTTGCTGTACAGCAGAAATTAACACACCATTGTAAATCAACTATACTTCAATTAAAAAAGAAATGTTTGCCTTAATAGTCCCTAGACTTGAAGCTAATAATAAATCTCTAAATCTTCCTCTGTAGCTCTCCAAATCCAACTACTCACTGAGTAAATATACATGAGCAACTAGTGGCACTGGAGGGCTTCCCTGCTGGCTCAGATGGTAAAGAATTCACCCACAGCATAGGAGACCTGGGTTTGATCCCTGAGTTGGGAAGATCTCCTGGAGAAGGGAATGACAACCCACTCCAGTATTCTTGTCTGGGACATCCTACGGACAGAGGAGCCTGGCAGGCTACAGTCCATGAGTGACTAACCCACGCGCGCAACTGCACGGGGGGTGGGGGGACACTAAGATCAATTATGATTATTATTATTACTAATATTTAATCAAATCAACTGAAGGGAAAAAAAGACATCTAATTAAGTGATACTGAGATTCCTTTAATAGATGAAAAAAGTTCATGAGTAAGACTGGAAACACGTCCAATTCTTTCCCCCCTGACTCATATATTCCAAAGGAATATCAGACAGTTGATTTCAGAACAAAAGGCCCACAGCCACCAAGGCCACAAAACACATGGGGGAGATGCAGGCATCGGGGCGGTAGATTGTCTGACTTCCTGAGCAGAGTCATGCCAAGGTCACGGGCTCTCAAGGGAATTCAAAAGCTCCCCCTCCGATGCTCAGAACAGACTCAGTTTAAGCCACAGAAGACATTTCACTGGTTCAGTTCAGAGTGTGTCCTGTCCACTGCCAGGGCCATGCCCTGGGTAAGAGATCCTATCTCAGAACAAAACTAGCACACCCTAAGAATCCCCTTCAACAAGTGCTTTGGAAAAAGAAAAAGCAAAGCAAATTACAAAAGCAACCCCAATAACTGGCTCAGTAGGATCAGTGGTTGTTCTCCTCCTAACCACTACCCATGATCTGACTAGCTGTTCTTGCTACTAACGACTGCTATAACCACTCTGCTGGCGTACCACTGCTAACTATGAGGCCATACTGCCTCTCACTGAACAGGCCCTCGTCTATTCCTTCTTGGTTTATAAAGCATTTACTTGTGGGGATCCTACAGCGTGTGTGTGTATGCTTAGTCGTTCAGTCATGTCCAGCTCTTTGGACTGTAGCCCGCCAGGCTCCTCCATCTATGAGATTTTTCAGGCAAGAATACCAGAGTGGATTGCCACCTCCCTTTTCCAGGGGATCCTCCAAACTCAGGGATCAAACTGGCATCTCCTGTGTCTCCTGCACGCAGGCAGACTCTTCACCTGCTAAGGCATCAGCGAAGCCCATCCTACAGCATATTTAAGACCATATGAGATAAGCAGAGCACATACTATTAGACCCATTTAACAGAGTTTAAAAATTGATGCTACGCAGTTTCAGAAACCCCTTTAAGGGCTCACAGCTGATAAGGCAGCAAGTTTCTGTTGTTATTTTAGCTACTGCATCCCGCTCCCTGCCTGCAGCACGGCTGCCAAGAAAGACAAATGACTCTGATGACAGCTCTGTACCCTTGTCCTATGCTGATGCCAGCAGGTAGGAAGGCCAGCAGAAGGGGCTCCTATGCGCCAACAGAGTCTCCTTCCCTTCTACAGCTGGGCCTCTTACACGAGACACACACACGTATACACACACATACATGCACACACGCATATACACACATGTGTACACATGCTGCCAGCAGCCTCCCAGGAAAGCCAGGCTATCACCCTCCAGAGTTCAATCCCGCACTCTCAGAAGAACCTTCAGGGAACCAAATGGGAAAGTGTTGCTGAAACTGTTCTCAGGACAGCTGTCCTGGTCCAGCTACCACACAGAAAATCTTCACGTTTTGGCAAATCCCACTGCAAGCATGCTTCCACGCTGCAGCCTCCCATGAATGGAAATACCAACTTGAGCCAGGCAAGTCCAACACTATCACACAAAGTGCTGATGTCAACTCAGACCTCATAACCAGCGATTATCCATCAAGTCAGGACTGTGATAACGGGCTCCTTGGGGGTCACCTCACTGGAGGGCAGGGGGATGGTCACTAAAGATAGAGTAGGAATTGGACAAGGATGATGACACCCTTAAGTGTAAGGCAATCCTTACACTGTGGAGCTCGCTGCTCCACAGACATCTCCAGCCGGATCTCCAAAACACAAACCTCTCCTCCAAGGTCAGAAATACATCACGTGAGTGCCCCAAGGCACACGTGCTTTTCAGCATGCCAGGGCAGGTTTCCATCTATATTATGCTGTGCCCTCCTCTAATTTTAGAGGAAGCTGGCTTTAGATAATTGTGTGAAAGGTGCTTCCTTTCTAAACTGCCATAATTAAACTAGAAAAACATCAATTTGTAACTTCATGGTAAGAGGGTTTCCTGAAAACTCCTTAAAGGAAGTCTGTAATTGATAGACTGGATAAACGTCACACACAGGCACGACAATCCACACTCAGTACAACTGTGAAGGCTCAGATCCCCTGATAGAGAAACAGCACTTCTGTCCATAAAAGTGTACCATACTTCTATGTACGGCTGGTACTGTTATGAAGAACAGATTTGCCGTTCTGAGTCTCAAAGCTCTCTATACAGTAGGGGTCCCCAGCCCCTAGGATTTAATGCCTGATTCTGAGGCAGAGCTGATGCAATAATAATAGAAATAAAGTGCGCAGTAAATGTAATGTGCTTAAACCATCCTGAAATCACCCTCCTCCCCTAGTCCATGGAAAAATTTGTCTTCCATGAAACCAGCTCCTGGTGCCAAAAAGGCTGGGGACCGCTGCTCTACAGTACTAGCTCTATGATTTGACTGAAGAGAGAAGGAAGCATTTTTTAAAAGAAAGCTATTGTTTCTATTAAAATGCATAACACCACCTTTTGCAAGATAAAAAAAGGACTTCAGAGAAACACCATAAGCCTCAGAAGAACACGGTAAATTACTTTTGTTTAAGGCAAATTAATAACAGGTCATGGGCTACAAAAAAATATAAACCCTCCCCAAATCCCTAGCTGGATGTTAGTTACATTCATGACGCAGCTCAGGAGATGGCATGTTGACTGTTCTGGAGAGAATGAAGGGTTGGTTATAATCACCTGCCCACTCAGATCCTCAAGTCCTCAAATCCTGTCTCATTACTGGAAGTGTTTTCCTGTAAATGACACGAGTGATCTTCTAGTCAACCTGTTCTTCACGTAAGCCACTGTATGCAGAGCGAGGGGCAAGCCCGGGGCACGGCAACTGTGACAGTGTATCTGCCCAGGCTCTGCTAAGTGCCATCCAGGTCACCAGGCACAGACGCTCCAGGGTCTGAGAGTGAAGACCTTTCCAGGAGCTTTACGAGAGTCTAAGTGAGCCTGGCACAGAGGCAGTCGACAAAACTCCCTAACATCCCTTACCAGGCCTCCAAGAAGCCAGCTGCCTCAGAACCCGTATAACTAATAAAGGAAATACAGCATGACAATGTGTGTAAAATCTGAATCTCACCCACGGGCTCCTGGCATGCAAACTGACGGCAGGCTTGCTGACTCAAAACTGGAGCTTATTAGAAATGAATTGCATTTCTCACCGCCGGAGTGACCTTAGATCCAAAGTGATCCAGTGTGCTACTACTCAGTGGGAAAATGTCAATGCACACAGTAGGTATGCAGAAAATGGTGGCTACTCTTAAGAGAAGGGACCCATAAAATATCTGGCTTAAGTTCACCATGCTCATCAGTAGTCAGTTTAGGTAACACCACTTCACTGTGAGTGACTCCATGTGCTGCTAAAAGATAGAATTCTTCTGGAACCTAATATTTGGTTCAGTCTCTGAAGCGAGGGCAAGAGAATCATCAGCTATTGAGATATCTGGCTACCCAGTGTGATCAGTGGACAGCAGCCTCAGCATCACCCTGGAGCTTTTCTGGAATGCAGACTCAAGGCCCAGGCCAGATCTACAGAGGAATCACAATCTGCTTTTTAATCAGATCTAGGGGTGTGTGGGGTTGGGGGCAGAGGGGCTGCTTCCCAGTGGCTCAGTGGTAAAGAATCCACCTGCCAATGCAGGAACCAAAGGTTTGATCCCTCAGTAAGGAAGATCTTCTGGAGGAAGAAATGGCAACCCACTCCAGTGTTCTTACCTAGAAAATCCCATGGACAGAAGAGCCTGGTGGGCTACAGTCCATGGGATCACAAAGAGCCAGATACCACGGAGCATGCATAAGCACGCTCATTGTGAGGGGTTCCCCACTTCAGGGTATGCTCTATGAAGGATGACTGCAGGGACAGGGGGTCAGGGGGCTCCCTCATACACCCCGGTTCTCCAAAATAACCCTGACTCTGACAAGCTTCAGAAGAGGATGGGCAGAAGGAAGAAGACACTATAAGACTATTCAAAATAATCCCCTAGAAAGAAGTTAATCCATTGTGGATGCATTACTGAGACAGACTTCAAGGGACTCATCCACATTCATACTGAAAAGTGGATTCAGTGACAGGTGAAAGGCCTTGAGGGTCGAGCCCAGGAATCCCACCAGGCACTGAGCTTTGGGGTACAATTTTAACTTCTTTGGAGAGTCATCAGCCTCCTCTTCTGCTGCATCCAAGATTTTACGAAAGAAAAAAAACTGTAAGGATCAAATTCCACTTTCTCCAAATTACTTAACTGCTGAGCCTAGGAAAGTTACCTAACCTTCTGGAACTCACTTTTCAGTCTTTGAGTGGAGATAACAGCCCTGAAGTGGAGAAGGAAGAAGGTGAAAGAAGATGACACAAGAGAGTGCTTTCCAGGATACCCCAAGGGCTCGAAACATGGCCATCCAACAGTCTAGAAGGAAGGGCCAATAGGAACTCTGTCCCGCAACCAGTTCAGGCATGGGCGAGAGGATACAGGGGAGGAAATGAGTCCACCGTGACACAGATCCACAGAGGTACTTCCTCCAGGCTCTCCCCATGTGCTCCTTCCAAGTGCCCCGAGCGGACTGGGAGATGAAAATGCTGGTTTGCCAAGTGTCTGCAGTTCCTTCCAGTTGCCCTTCCTCTTTACAGCAGGCATCCCTTTCATTCTACAGGGCCAGGGGTGACATTAGTCAGCCAGGGTGTCCTGGGGGCTCCCTGGGGCAAAGAAGTCCTTTTATTTTTTTTTTTAATCTTTTATTTTATATTGGAATACAGCTGATTAACAATGTAGTGACTGTTTCAAGTGGACAGCAGAGAGACTCAGCCATGCATATACCTGTATCCATTCAACTCCTCCCATCTGAGCTGCCACACAGCACTGAGCAGAGTTTCATGTGCTACACAGTAGTACCTTGCTGGTTACCCATTTTAAATATAGCAGTGTGTACATGTCCATCCCAAACTCCCTAACTATCCCTTGCCTCATTCTTCCCCCAACCCAACCACAAATTCATTATCTAAGTCAGTGAGTCCATTTTTGTTTTGTAAATAACTTCACTTGTATCACTAAAGAAGCCAGTTTTAAACAGATGTGTTACCAGGAGAGCCACAGAGAAAAGGTACAAAGACTTCTCCCTCTTCCAAACAGTACAGCCCTCCTCCCTTTCCACACCCCATCAGCCGGGCTGCCCAGAGCCAAACCACTGGGAGCTAGAGCCTCCACCCTTCAACTCAGGGAGACCTCAGGCATGTTCCTTAGCTCTGAGGCCCTGCATTTCCCACCACGCCTGAAAGTGGAAGAAATGATGTCCACCTCTGCGCATCACAGGTCAATTTGGAAGCTGTCAAACAGCAGCCACACATGAAGGATGGCAATCATTAAATGGGAAAATAAAACCAAAAAATGACATTTTGGTGGCTTGTACTTTAACAAAAGGATCTGAGCCAATCTCATGAACACAATTCCCTCACCAAGACAAGAACAGACACTGTGCTCTCAGCTGCAGAATAGGTAAATGAGAGGAAAACGAGAGCTGAGGTCTCTGCTACCCCAGCTAACGCCTGGCAAGGGCCTGGGCCACACCAAGCACCAAGCTCCGCTGGGTGCACTCCACTGGGTGCTCAAGAGCCCTGGGATGCCAGGTGGAGGTAATGCTTTCACTCTACAAATAATACAACGGAGGCCCAGAGAAGGGAAGTAACGCATTGAAAGTCACACAGCCAGCAAGCAACCTAACCCCAAAGCAGTGGTTCTCAGTGGGGGTGATTTTGCCCCCAGTGGATGTGTAACACTGTTGTGAGACACTTTTGGTTGCCACAGCTGGGGGATAACTACCGGGATCCAGTGGGGAGACGCCTGGAATACCACCCAACCATCCCACACTGCACAGGACAGCAAAGAATTGTTCAGACCTCAATGTCAATAGCACAGTCGTTGAAAAGTCCCACTCTGGAACTTCCTCTTTTATCCACTGCACTATATCAGCCCCCTTCTCACTTTCTAATGTGCCCAAAGAGGACAACAGACACTATTTGAAAATAACCGAAAATCAGATGACCAAGCTCTGTGATCAATGCTGAAAATAACCCCCACTGTGCACACCTTGCTTAGTTCCACTTTCTCCAATGCTTCCCTCCCAAGGTCTTGCAACTAGCTTTTCCCTCTGCTGGGCAGTTCTGCCTCACTGCCTCCATCCCATTGCGTGTGCTCAGGGCTAACAGATCACCTCCTCCGCATTTCCCACCAGCCTCACCTCTCCTCAGAGCGCTGCTCACGCCCTGACATGACAAGTACCTTGACCTGTGTAGTATTTGTCTAATTTCTCCCATCAGATTGGAAGCTCCCTGAGAGCAGGATCTTTTTTCTGTGTCCCTTAACTGTTTTCTCCACACCACCCATCAGTGTGTCTGGTACATGGCCGGAACTCAAGATATTTGGTGAAAGAATGAATGAACGAGCAAATAAACTAGCCTAAGGGTCTTCCTGAGGAAGCTGAGGGTTTCAGCTTTCCCCAAGCTGTAGCCGCATCAGGCCAAGGACCTCTGTGCAGAACCCGCTTCACCTTGCTACAACAATCACCGCTCTAGACTGGGGTTGGTGCACCTCTTCCTGTAAAGGGTCAGGCTAACATTTACAGCCCTGCTGTCTCTGGATCAACGATTCAACTCGGCCACAGTCACACAAAAGCAGCCACAGAAGATCCATACACGAACGCGCAGGGCTAGGTTCCAACGATGCTTTAAGAACACTGGTAATTTGAATTGCATGGAATTTTCATGTGTCAGGAAATACTATTCTTCTATGATTTTTCCTCCAACTATTTTTTTTAAATGTGAAATGATTCTTGGCTCGAGAGGCCAAGAGAAAAGAGGAGATGGGCTAGATGTGGCACTTGGGCCATTGTTTGCTCTTCCTTGTTCCAGATCTTTGTGAATTGGGGTGATTCATTAAAAAAAAAAACAAAAACAAAACACTGCAACCTGGGGGTGGCCCAGAGTCCTTTCACGACAGTCACCTCATTCGTCCTCAGGACAGTGCTGGAAGGGGGGTTCTCCACTCTTTCTCTATCTCAGGTTACCTCTGAGGCCTGGCATGACGTATCTGAAGTCACTGAGCTTGGCCTTTTTCACTCCACTGCCAGAATTCTTTCTGCACCTAACAGGCTGTCACAAATCTTCAGCAGTATGGATACAAAGACCTCGATTAATCCATTATTGGTTTTCATTTTTTAAAACTGAAGTATAGGTTGGTTCACAATGTTGTGTTTCAGGTATACAGCAAAGTGATTCCATTATACACTACAGACAGACAGACAGATAAGAGAGTCTTTTTTCAGATTCGTTTCCATTACAGGTTATTAAAGATATTGAATATAGTTCCCTGTGCTATACAGTAGGTCCTTGCTGTTTATTTTATATATAGTATCTGTTAATTCCAAACTCCTAATTTATCCTTTCCTCCCCACCCTTTCCCCTTTGGTAACCATAAGTTTGTTCTACGTCTCTAAGTCTGTTTCTGGCATTATTTCACTCTCCTTTATGCCTGAGTAATATTCCAAAGCATTTATATATACCACATCTTTGTCCATTCATCTGTCAATGGACATTTCGGTTGCTTCCATGTTTTGACTATTGTAAGTTGTATTGCTATGAACATTGGTGTGCATATATCTTTTTGAATTATAGTTTTCATCTTTTCCAGTTATATACCTAGTAATGGGATTGATGGCTCATATGGTCACTCTATTTTTAGTTTTCAAGGAATCTCCATACCATTTTCCATACTGGCTGCCATTTTTGGTTTCAGAGAATTAGCAGGGAACATTCTGGTGAAGGGAGCATCAGCAAAGATTTGTGTATTAAAACACAAATACCAGGGACTTCTCTGGCTGTGCAGTAGTTAAGATTCCACAATTCCACTGTAGGGGGTACAGGTTCAATCCCTGATCGGGAAACTGAGATCCCACGTGCCCTATAGTGCAGCAAAAAAAAAAAAAAAAAAAAAAAAACCACCCCACACACAAATGCCAAATCAAGAGGGCAACTGTACATCATCCATTTCACAGCACAGATGGTTGTTCAACTCGCCTCGGAGAAAGAAAATGTGGATACCAGCAGCCTCCTGCCTGCCCTTTGGCATTACAGGAAAAAGTTAACGACACAGAAAATTGGCTGTGCTGCACAGGACTGCAAAGAGGAATTCTAAAGGTGAAGCCTCCACAATAAACACTTAGTATTATATTTTAATACCTAAGCCAGGCATGACTTTTTCCACCTTAATTTCCTAAAGGTTCCCTGAATGGTAATTAAGACACTCAAACCAAAGGCAAACACTCAGGGGAAAAAATTCACATCTAAAAAGTCTGAACTGTATTCTGCATTATTTCTAAGGTTATTACCTCTGGACACATGGACATATCGTTTTATAATACTTCTCAAATCTACTGTAACCAGTGTTCTCTCTATGTATGTGAGATGTGGTACACACAAACAAAAAAGCCCTCCAACTTCAAACACCGTGTCAAGGAAGAGTTAACTACCCTGCTCCACCTCCACTCAGGATCAGGTTATTTTGAACCCCTGGTGGAAATGCAAAAGTAACCCTGAGCTTCACACCTGAGGACCTGAGCACCCAGAGTTAAAAAGGAAAAGGGAAGGAAAGGGGAAATGGCCATAAAAACCAGGGCAATAACTCGGCATGCAGGCAGTAGGCGTCCTTCCCTCATCTGGCTAGGGAATTCTTTAGGCAAAAGCTAAACCTAATAGTTAGGGCCTCCACAAAAACGTGGGGACCAACTGATGGATGAAACCTAAACCAAAAAAGCCTGGGTACCTGAGTCTGGTTCTTCATACTCTGGAATTCAACACAGCATTTCAGATTGGGTTTCTATCGATCCCATGGAAGCACTTCTTCTGGCTCCAAAATGCCTTCCCCGCTACCTCCTCCTTGTGGTCCTAACTCTAGCCTGGACTCAACTCACTGAAGAATAGCTTTCATCTTGCTCCTTCCTGTTCAGTCAGTGCTTCAGCAGTCCTCCTCTCTGTGAACTCCCTCTGTCTCAATAACAGATTATTAGTTAGTTCAGTTGCTCAGTCATGTCTAACTCCTTGCGACCCCATGGACTACAGCATGCCAGGTCTCCCTGTCTACCACCAACCACGGGACTTGCTCAAACTCATGCCCATTGAGTTAGTGATGCCTTCCTACCAGCTCGTTTTCTGTCGTTTCTTCTCTTCCTACCTTCAATATTTCCCAGCACTGGGGTCTTTTGCAATGAGTCAGTTCTTCGCATCAGGTGGCCAAAGCATTGGAGTTTCAGCATCAGTCCTTCTGATGAATATTCAGGACTGATTTCCTTTAGGATGGACTGGTTGGATCTCCTTGCAGTCCAAGGGACTCTCAAGAGTCTTCTCCAACACCACAGTTCAAAAGCATCAATTCTTCAGCACTCAGCATTCTTTATAGGCCAACTCCCACATCTATACATGATCACTGGAAAAACCATAGCTTTGACTAGACAGACCTTTGTCAACAAAGTAATGTATCTGCTTTTTAATATGCTGTCTAGGTTTGTCATTAGTGACCATATAATTGGTTTCCCCAAACAGGACACTTTTGAAATGAAAGGGGCACTATAAAACATTATCCCTAAACAACCACAATAAACCAGGACTGTCCCAAACTGGGGCACAGGTCACTCCGATAAGGTCTTAGAGGGAGAGCACTTGTCTTACCTTGTTAACTCTGTCCCACCTTTTCAACCAAACAGTCCCACAGAGCACTGAAACACCGTAGGTGCTAAGTAAACATTTGTGGAATTGAAACAGGCACTTTAAAATGATACCACAAGTACCAGTTACCACAGATTTGTCTCCATAAAGGATGCTATAGATCATTATAAAATATAATCATACCAGAAAAATCCCTGCTTATGATATTCTATTTCATTTTATTTCCACTATGGCTATTTTTTAATCTCTCACTGATTGTGATTTTATATTAATAATAATAAATAGTTATCACTTACTGAATCCTGTGAACATTAATTACAGTTGCTGCTGCTGCTGCTGCTGCTGAGTCGTGTTAGTCATGTATGACTCTGTACGACCCCACAGACGGCAGCCTACCAGGCTCCCCGGGCCCTGGGATTCTCCAGGCAGGAACACTGGAGTGGGTTGCCATTTCCTTCTCCAGTGCATGAAAGTGAAAAGTGAAAGTGAAGTCGCTCAGTCATGTCAGACTCTTAGCGACCCCATGGACTGCAGCCCACCAGGCTTCTCCGTCCATGGGATTTTCCAGGCAAAAGTACCAGAGTGGGTCAGCAATGCCTTCTCCGAATCACAGTTGAAGAACCTTAGGTACATTCTCCCAACAACCCCAACAAGGAATGTATGTTATACTTAAGTCTCTAAGTGAAGAAACAGAAGCTCAGCAAGGGTAAATAATCCCCATAAGATCACAGACTCTGGCCAAACTCATTCCCTTCCATTGACTAGGAAACTTACCAACCTTAATATCTCGGTTCCATGGTGTTAATTTTTCAAAACCATGTTACCACTGAGACAAGGTGGCATAACATTCTGCAAACTATACCAAGTCATGAAATTGACAATGCGTGGTCCAACTATACCACTGTCTACTGTACTGATACTTATTCTAACATGATGCGGATTCAGACTCACTGAAAAAGAGGAGACCTGGAAGAATATTGGCAAAACTCTGTGACAACATACAGCACAGTCCCTCTGAGAAAAAGCAAAAATTGGTAGAAAAAAAGCCTGAGGCAGAAACTGGCATCTTGATGTCTAAGTATCAAATAAGCTTTCCTGACCAGATGGAACTCACAAACAGAATTTCTTAATCGATGAAAAGAAGTGAGCACCTGCTTTTCTGAAGGGAGGTGAGGGAAACAGTGGGAGAAGGGGAAAGAGAGTCTATTCCTAAATAGAACCTGTGAAAATTGGGGGTTTTTTTGGAGAGAATGGACTTAAAGCTGCAAACTCCATGCGTAGAGAATGACTGAATCAAGGGTTCTCTGGCACTTGGTCCAACTTTTCTTTTCAATTTTTAATATTTATTCATGTATTTATTTGGCTGCATCAGGTCTTAGTTCTTAGCTGAAGCATGCAGGATTTTCCTTGCATTGCACAGACTCTGGTCGTGGCACGCATGCTCAAGAGCGCCAGGACTCAGTAGCTGCAGCACCGAGGTTTAACTCTTCCGTGACATGTGGGAACTTAGCTCTCTGACCAAGGATTGAACCCACATCCCCTGCATTGCAGGCAGCTTTCTTAACCACTGGACCAGCAGGGAAGTTCCTGTCCAGCTTCTTGGCCATGAAATTCCACACAGAAAGCCTGGAAAACCCATACCCCACAACGCTTTGATTGATGGCGGCAGCACATCTAACACAAGAGGTTTTCTTTAAAGCGAGACACTTGTGTTCAATGTCCAGCCTCCACCCCACCTATTTTAATGTACAAATTTCCCAAAACCATAAAACTAGGGACTCTCGTGGGTACAGTCCTCAAATGACAAGCTTCCAAAATACTTTCCACGAACGCAATGGGTTGTTGACTTCTCCATTAAAAAAAAAAAATTCAGGAACCTTACATATACACGTGCAGGAATCACAAACTGCCTTCTCATAAACACTCCCAGGAAATAGGCTGAGCGTCAATCCCAACAAAGAGAAAGTTTTGTTTGCCAAACAAGAGTCTCTTCATTAACGCCTCACTTGTACTGATTATGGAAGACACGCTGTACAATGTTTCCACGATGAGGAAAAAGAAACCAAGTTTTGCTGTAGTCACTAAAGTCAGTAGTCACCAGCTCCCTGCAGGTTAAAACCTGCTCCCAAAAGCACACGTCACCATCCTTGATCTCAAAGGGTTTAAACCAAGCAAAATGAGCACTGGGTCCCTGTAGCTGCCAGCCAGCATCACCACATATGCAAACATGTACCCTAAAAATTCACTGTGTTCTAGGAAAGAGTAGAGTGAAAAGCATAAATCACAAACAGCAGCTCACATTCTCCAACCCCTCCTTCCCGGTCCAAGATGCTCATTTTGTCACAGAGCTCGCAGATCAAGACCAAGTGTTGCATGAAATGAAGTAGGATTTGGTTAAGATTGGCTTCACAGCAGAAAGTCAGATAAAGGTATTAAAAAAAAAAAAAAGATGCTGCATAAAAACTATCATGGGAGGTCTTGCTAAATAGACAACGAACATACAGCTAACTACACTTGTCTGCCCCCATGGAGACTAAGCTCTGGCCAGCAGAATGAGAGCAGAAGTGATGGGAGCCAATTCCAGGCCTGGTTCAGTCAACTCAATGTCCTTATTCCCTGGCTGGCTGTCTTAAAAAAAAAGAAAAAGGAGATGACCTTCAGAGTGACCTTGGGTGCCTTGTGTTGAAAACTGGCCAAACAAGACAGAAGGAGCCTGGGTCCCTGAAACACCAAATGGAAGAGGGCTGCCCCAGCAGGAACTCCTCCTCTAGACTGGTGCGTAGGTAAGAAGCTCTTCTTGCTTTCATTTACTGTGACCTGGAGATTTCTGTTACAGAAGCTAGGGTTACCTTATGTAATACAATAAGTCATGAAGAATGCATTTATAAGCCTCTAAGAGCCCTTAATGGCTGTGGAGCTTCCTCTAATGTGCCTATCCCTGGAGCCCATTGTCCTGTATCAGTTGTGAATGCTACTATTAGCATGTGCCACAATCACAGAAGGCCAAAACTAAAAATCCGTGCATAGAAACGAAGACCCAGTGCAGCCAAAAATAAAAATAAAAATAAAAAGATTTCACAGCTTATACGTGGCAAAGTTGGAATTTGAAAGCAGGCAGTGACTCTATAATCTCTGCTCCTATCCATTCTGTTCACCATAACTTCTTGCTATAAAGCAGTAAGAGTTGACTCTTTATCTAGAAAGGCAAAATGTTCTGCCTGGGCTCCAGGTGGGGCCTACCAGGCTGGGAGAAGGGATCCTGGGTATCCTGCTACCTGGAGCCATTCACCTTCCTCTAGTCATGATTTAGCGCTGGCAGTGATGGGAGCCATCTGCTCACCACCTGAGTTCTCCCTGGCCCTCCCTGCATTGCCCTGTCACAACTCACATCCTGGTCCTCCAAAGAGGCCTCCTTGGAGCCAGTGAAACCAAGTCCCCCTAAAACCGAATTCCCCTGCTGAGTTTATGATTAACCCCTCTATCCAAAACTTTATTCCTTTTCCTTTCTGTCCCTGTTACCCTCTGGATTAAGGAGGATTAAAGAAAAGGTGGAGATGAAACCAAGCAAGACCCTGCTGGGCCTTCCCAGGTACAAAAGTCCCTCCATGTCTCCTCCTCTTTGTTTTTGGCCTGAGTTCCAAAAAGCAGACAAGCAGTTAACAGAGTCCCAGGACTCCTAGTTTCACCTGAAGGGCTACAGATAACAATCTGATGCATATCTTTGAGTTCTGCATAAACTAAGACCACCCCCACAACCCAGTGGAAGATGACTACATGCTGACCACAAGCACGAGATCCCAAATAGGCTAGAACCAGAAGGTTGATGATGGAGATTTCAAAAAGCACCATCCTGTTACCACACCACCCATCAATCAAAAGAAAATCCAGGAGCCACAATCCTCAGCTTAAATGCTGCCTTTAAAAACCATTCCCTGAAAGCCATCAGGGAATTCGAGTCTTCAGAGCACGAGCTGCCCATTCTCCTTGCTTGGCACCAGCCCTGCCATAAGCACGGTACATTCCTTCTCCACCATGGGCGTCAGTAGATTGGCTTTGCTGTGTGTCGAGTTTGGTTTGGTAACAACTGCACCTGGAGCCCAGAGGGGCTTCCTGTCCACCCACCCTCCCCCCCAGGCTCACCCACTGCCAAGCTTTCCATCATCTTTCCACATTTACCAGGCAATCTGCAGAAATGCCTCCAACACGTGCCTCTGCTCTCACCTCCCTCACCTCCACTTCTTGCTTCCAGATTGCTCAGGCCTGACTTCGAGGTTATCCCATTTGGAGGTCAACTGTTCTGACAGCCAGCTGTATTTGTCCCCTCTCCCCTCCCCATTCTCCCTCTTTCCAAGTAATGAATGATGGCTTGGCAAAGAAAGCAGAAGCCTCTGCCAAAACAAAAGGTCTGGCAGAACAGCTCTCCAGAGTTACTGTGTCCTCTTACCCCTCTGCCTGGCCAGGTTTCCTGTGTGTTTTCCATCTCTGCTGGGCACCACGGTACTCAATGTGACCACTCTAACGTCAGCACCAGGACTGCGTTTCTCAAAATGGTACACAGTACAGAATCCCCTGGGCTACTGCTTTGCCACGCAGGTTCCTGAGCCTGGCCCTAATGGATCAGACTACCTAAGCAAGCCTTAGAAGGTTAGTTTTAAGTCCATCACAGTACGTTTCCTACATGGTTCTAACGTACTCACTCTTGAAAACAGTCTTCCAAGAGATGACCTTCCAAGGCAGGCCTAGAACAATCTGGTCCACAGTCAGCAGGCAATTTATGCATCATCTCACATCAGCCTCATTTCAACTCTAGAAGTGGGTACAATTTTTCTTCCATTTTAGTGATGAGGAAACTGAGCCTTTGAGATCCTAAATAATTCCCAGGTCACATGGATAATACCTGGCAATGTAGGGCTTTGAACAAAGATCAACCCCAAGCTCTAAACCTGCTCTGAAGTTCTCATAAGCTAGATGAACTTCAATATTTTCAAAAGCTGATAAAACTGGGTACCTGTGTTCACTTGTCATGTTTCTCTATTACCCATAAAGCCACTGTTAGAATGAAAACTCAGAAAAAGGCACCTTATCTTTAGGAAGTTCTTACCATACTTATTTTTGATGAGTAAGTGCAGTAAAAATGTGTTCCATGAAGTGAAGAACACTGTTGATTTTACATCTAATCTAGCCTCAGTTCTCACCAGTGCCAGAGGTAGCGCAACTTACAGAGGAAATTGACATTAGTTGTCTTTATAGTTCACCATCACAATCTTTTGTATCTCCTTCCCACTAATCCTATTTTAGCAAAGCATTAAGCATAAAGTAGGTAAATAATGAGACACTATAGAAACAGAGCTGAATTGCTAAGCAAATAATAATAATGATAATAATGAAAATAACAGCTACATTTATTGACTGCTTACCACAGCCAAGCTCTTTACAGATATTATCTCATTTGAGCCTAAGTAATATTATCCCCAATTTACAGACTGTGTGTGTTGTGCTCAGACGCTAAGTCATGTCCAACTCTTTGTGACCCCATGGACTGCAGCCTGCCAGGCTCCTCTGTCCAAGGGATTCTCCAAGTAAAAACACTGGAGTGGGTTGTCATTTCCTCGTCCAGGAGATCTTTCCAACCCAGGGAGATCGAATCTGCATCTCCCACACTTGCAGGCAGATTCTTTACCACTGAGCTACCTGGGAAGCAATTTACAGATAAAAAAAACTTAAATGTAGAGAGGTTAACTTTCCCAAGGTCACACAGCTAATTAAGTAGCAGAGCTGTGATTCCAACCCACATTGGAGTCACCCTGAAATCAACTGCAGTAAAAAACACTTGCTATACACAGAGTGGTCCCCAGAAGGGCAGCAGCAACATCCACCAGGAGCGTGTTAGAAATGCAGACTATCAGGCCGCACCCGAGATCTATGAAATCAGGACCAAGTGCACAGTTAAGTCTGAAAAGCATTCACCTAAACCAGGGTTTCTCAGCCCAAGCACTACTGACATTTGGGGCTGGAAAATTTTTGCAGTCCTGTGCAGTATAAGGTGTTTAGCAGCACCTCTCACCCCAGTATACCTACCAAATGCCAGTAGTAACTCCTCTTTCCCCACCCAAGTCATGACGACTGAAAAGATCTACAGCCGTATCCAATGTTCCCTCCCAGAGTAAAATAGCCCCCAGCTGAGATCCACTGGCTAGATGAGAGTGCTTTTCTGCTGGGCTGAATTTCTGGCATGGAGCAGAGGTTTGTGTGCACAAAGTGGAGGCCTGTGTCCCAGGGATGTGTTAGCCAAAAAAGAACTTCTAAGTTCTGGGGACTGGGTTCCAGGTCTGTCACTGCCTGGCCAGTGGAGCTGGGAGTGACAGAATCAGGTTTGTGCCCCTGAATCCAGCCTCACCACCAATAAAGCAGGGTTCCTCCCAACTTCACTGCATACCAGAATCACCCAGGAGTTGTTTTTTAAACATACAGATTACAGGACTTCCCTAGTGGTCCAGTGGCTAAGATCTCGAGCTTCCAATGGAGGGGGCCTGGTCAGGGAACTGGATCTCACATGCTATAATTAAAGATCCAACATGCTACAACACCTGGCAGAGCCAAATAAATATTTTTTTAAATACAAATTAAGGGGTGCCTTCCCCACTCCACCCCACGGGATTTGATTTTCTAACAAGTTCCTCAAGATGCTCTAAGGCACCCCATCCCTAAACTGGTTTTTAGGAAGCGCTAGACCAGAACATTTCAAGAGGCCCCGAATTCTAAGATTTTACCTTCATGGTCAATGACTCAGGCCTCCTCCCCACCCACCCATGTCACCTACCGGGAGTCCGGGAATCCTCAGGTTGCCCCAACTGAGATCCGACCAGCAGGAACCACACTCTGGGCCCCAGCAAGCACTGGGTGTGCACCTCGGTGGCCTCCCACCTCCAGCAGGGCGCTTGGCAGGACTGAAGGCAGCCTGCGGG
Source organism: Ovis canadensis (assembly GCF_042477335.2). Taxonomy (NCBI): domain Eukaryota; kingdom Metazoa; phylum Chordata; class Mammalia; order Artiodactyla; family Bovidae; genus Ovis; species Ovis canadensis. The sequence goes on along the minus strand of NC_091247.1, from coordinate 179,423,710 downwards.
GCTGGACTATCTTGAGCGCAGCGGAACCTGACGCTAATTTCATTAACACAGTCAGAGGGAGTCAGGTGAGGCGGGGCTGCTCCAGCCACGGCAATCTTGGGAAAGGAGACACACGTGTGCGACTATTTCCCAGAGCTGCACTCGGTGCTAATGCAGGCCCGGAAGAGCGGGTCCTTCCCAGTTACTGACTCTCCCTAGTAACTTCTCTCTACTAACTCTTCCTAGGTGCTGACATCTTACACTGCACAGGACAGCAAAGATTATCCAGGCAGGGAGACGCTGATTGCAGAGGATGCCCCTGGGTATATGGGGCAGCCCAGGGAAGATGCCAGGGAGCCGGAAACACATCCTAAGCAAGAGCAGGCTCGGTCAAAGATTCTCGGCAGAGTCAAAAAGACACAACTGACATTCATGGAGGACATCCGACACATGTGCACTGTCTCCTTCACCCCAGCTCAGCCTGAGCACCTCCATCTTACAGGTGAGGGAACTGGGGTTCAGAGCCCTGGACACCCAGCACTTACAGAAGAAAGGGAACTGGGTTCATCTCTAAAAAGCCTAGAGGCCCCATCTTGTTGCTTTTTTATTTCCTGGATCTGAAGGGAGGCCTTCCCAGGTGTCTTGGCAGTAAAGAATCCACCTGCCAATGAAGGAGACTTGGGTTCAATCCCTGGGTCAGGAAGACCCCCTGGAGAAGGAAATGTCAACCCACTCCAGTATTCTTACCTGGAAAATCCCATAGACAGAGGAGTCTGGCAGGCTACAGTCCACGGGGTGGCAAATAATTGGACATGACTTAGCAACTAAATAACAACAGCCCTCTGAAGGGAACCTTCGTGAACCAACTTTAATATTCAGTCAACACCCTCAAGGGTGTAAACAGAAGCCGGGACCGCCATGCCACCTGGTCCCAGAAACAGACCTGCAATTTCCTAGTTAAACACCAAGTTACTGGATGCAGGCTCTGTCCTACAGAAAAGCAACTCATGGGCTTTGTGAGCTCAAAAACAGTAGGTTGAGCCCAAAAGTGTTTTACCACTTTTAATTCATGAATCTACCCAACTGTGTTTTCTTTCTTTACAAAGATTTTCTTTTTCTTCCCATAAATCCTCATCCATTCAGTCACTGCCCTTCCTTTTGACTTTTCCTACCAGATCCTGAAACAAAGAAAGGGGTTAGAGGTCTAAGTGAGTCCCAGGTGCCAGAATTCCGGGTGCCAGAATTCGTTTCAGTTGTGTCCAACTCTGTGCGACCCCACAGACGGCAGCCCACTAGGCTCCTCCATCCCTGGGATTCTCCAAGCAAGAACACTGGAATGGGTTGCCATTTCCTTCTCCAATGCATGAAAGTAAAAAATGAAAGTGAAGTCACTCAGTCATGTCCGACTCCTAGCGACCCCATGGACTGCAGCCTACTAGGCTCCTTGTCCATGGGATTTGCCAGGCAAGAGTACTGCAGAGGTGCTCCCAGATAAGATGATGGGAAGAACCTAGTTGGCTGCTTCATGTGGGCCAGGAGCTGTTGTAAGCATTCACACAGATTTGTCTTTTTACTCCTAATCCCATACACACTTCTAAAGGTTGGTATTAATTAATACCCCCAATTTGCAGGTGGGCAATGAATGAGACTGAGGGCTTTCCTGGTGGCTTAGCGGTAAAGAATCTGCCTGCCAATGCAGGAGACGCAGGTTCAATCCCTAGCTTGAGAAGATCCCCTGGAGAAGGAAATGACAACCTATTCCAGTATTCTTGCCTGAAGAATCCCATAGACAGGAGCCTGGCGGGCTACAGTCCGTGGGGTTGCAAGAGAGTCTGACACGACTTAGCAACTAAACAACAACAGTGAAGTTCTGAGAGGGTTAAAGACTTGTCCAGGTTGTACGGCCTGAAGGTCTGTGTCCCTCCAAAATTCATAGGCTGAAATTGTAACTCCTACAGATAATGGCATTAGGAGCCAGGGCCTTGAAGAGATGCTTAGATCAGAATGGTGGAATTCTTAGGAATAAGATTAGTGCCCTCATAAAAGAGGCTTCAGAAAGATCCCCAGTCCCTTCTGCCAGAGGAGGACACAGCTAGGAGGCAACAGCTATGAAGCAAGGAGATGGCCCTTGCCTGACCATGCTGATACCCTGATCTCAGACTTCCAGACTCCAGAACTGGGAGAGATCCATTGGTTGTATATAACCTACCCAGTTTGCAGTGTTTTGTGAGAGCAGCAGGAACAGATTAAGACACCAAAGTTCCACACCTAGGAAGTGACAGAGGTGGAGTCCATGCCATGCTACTCACCACCGCGAGGTGTTTGGCAAACATTTGTATTAATCTCATGTGCCAATGGTTCCTTTTCCCTTGTGTACCTATACCTCTAATCACATGATACAGACCTGCAGGTAATGCCTAATCTACCATCTAAGACAGTGCTCCCCAACCTTTTGGGCACCAGGGACTGGTTGTGGAAGACAATTTTTCCATGGGCCAGGATTAGGGGAGATGATTTCGGGATGATTCAAGCACATTACATTTGCTGTGCACTCTGTTTCTATTATTATTACACCAGCTCCAGCTCGAATCATCAGGCATCAGATACTGGAGGTTGGGGACCCTGATCTAAGACCTGACTACACCAAGGGTGGTCCTCAGACCAGGAGCATCACCAGAGAGCTTGTCAGAAATGCAGAATCCTCGGTCCTGCCCCAACCTCTTGCATCCAGTTTGAGAAGTGCTGATAAGATCCTTATTTTCTTGATTCAATATAAGGAGTTGCCTCGCACTTCCCCCTTCCTGGGGTCTGGGCCTCAGGAGGCTGGGGAGTCTAACATAAGATTTTCCATTTCCATCGTTGTACTCCCTTCAGGAACTCTTTCCTGATGAGCACCCTTGCTCTCTCCTTTCTCCACCTCATCTCACAGGCACATGAGAATCTAAACTGTACAGTCTGGCAGCTGCCTGATTTAGCACCATGCTGCCTCCCAGGGAGCTCCCATGTTAATTGTCTCACACATGCAGAGGGTGGAGCTCAAAAGTTCAAAGACTGATTGCAGGGCAGATGGAAATTATCACTCACTAATCAAATGATATCCATTCAATTGAGTGACACAGCAATCTGGGGAGAAGACATGAGTTCTGTTTGGGGGGTATTTTTGCCCCATAGCAACAGACAGGTACTCTGACAAGAGTATCTCCATCAGTTGAGTCACCTAGTCATTCCAGTGTATTGTAAAAACCATGCACTTAAAAGGAAGAGGGAAGAGCAGCTGAGGTCCCAGAAGTGTCGTCAGGGGGAGAGGGGAAGGTCAGGAGTTCGGCAGGAGCCGAGGGTCTGAAACACTTTCCCCAGTGACTGACACCAAAGTCTGGGTTGCTGTTGTTGCTCACTCTCTAAGTCGTGTCTGACTCTGCGATGCCACGGACTGTAGCCCATCAGGCTCCCCTGTCCGTGGGGTTTCCCAGGCAAGAAAACTGGAGTGGATTACCATTTCCTTCTCCAGGGGATCTTCCCGACCCACGGTTTGGTAGAAGGCACTTAAGACTTGGCCTGTGTTCCAAGGGGGAGGCTGGCTCCTTCCTCCCGCATCTGGGGGCACCTGAAGGACCTCAACAAGTGCAGACTGGAACTAAAAGTTCACTCCCTCCAGGCCAGCATGACTGGCCAGTGCTGGGACTGAGCACTTTTCCTGTCTGAGATGATTTGAATTCTCAGAAATACCCAGGAGGGCACTTACTGTCCCAACCTGAGCCCATTTTACAGGTCAGCTGAGTACCTGCACGCTTAAGTGACTCACTCGATGTCAAGAATCTCGTGGTCAGGCGAAGACTAGAACTGAGGATGTGACCATCCAATGCTCGACCACATTCCCCAAGAAGGAGAAAAGCACTTGAGTCCAGTACCTTCTGCTTGGTGCCTCCACAAGACCACCCAGCAAAGTTATTGCCTCCAGGGACTTGGAAATGCCCTCCTGCTACTTCCTGGATCCCAGGCCCCACTGTGTATCCACCCAGGGTGTGTGCTAACACCGATCCTTCCCTGGCAATTCCTAGGTGCTGGCTTTACAATCAAGGCCAGGAAACCTGCAGAAGACAGACAGACTCACGGTCTAGCTATGAAGACAAGAAGGGGAGAGAACTATCTCGAACATCTTTCTACTCCATCTCCAGACCGCGTTCTCACCTCTTCTTCCAGAATGCTCTGAAAAGCTGCTCCACTTTTCTGCCCCTCTCTCCCTATGTCTGAGAAGCTCAGAGCCTTTCTGATCCTCAAGGACTCAGAGAGGAATGAAGCATCCTGATCAACAGGCCCTGTCTACACTGAATGTCAGCCCTGCCCACACTGAATGTCAGCTCTGCCCTAGGGATAGAATCAAAGGACTCTACTCAATCCCTCAATCAAACCTACCTTCCTGCCTGGGACCCTCCAGAGACCAGAACCTAAGGAACCTCCTCGCATTTTTAATTTTTAGATTTACTTATTTGGCTGTGCCAGGTTGCAGCATGCAGAATCTTTAGTTGCAGCATGCAGACACTTAGTTGCAGCACATAGGATCTGGTTCCCTGCTGCTGCTGCTAAGTCACTTCAGTCATGTCCGACTCTGCGACCCCATAGATGGCAGCCCACCAGGCTCCTCCGTCCCTGGGATTCTCTAGGCAAGAACACTGGAGTGAGTTGCCATTTCCTTCTGCAATGCATGAAAGTGAAAATTGAGAGTGAAGTCACTCAGTCATGTCTGGCTCTTCGCGACCCCATGGACTGCAGCCTATCAGGCTCCTCCACCCCTGGGATTTTCCAGGCAAGAGTACTGGAATGGGTTGCCACTGGACCAGGGATCAAATCCAGGCTCCCTTCATTGGGAGCTCGGAGTCTTAGCCACTGAACCACCAGGGAATTCACTCTCCCCCATTTCATTTCCTAACATCCTAGACTAACTGGCCAGCCTGCTGCAACAGTTCAGTTCCTCTCCTTCCTTACCACAGGGAATCAGATGCACTGCTTAGATGAATGAGTCCCCCACCAGCCCAGCACAAAAAAATGACTGTTCAGCTTTGTCACCCAACTGAAACCTGGCAATGCAAAGGATCTATAATTCTTCTACCAAAATATGTTTTGTGGGGGAAAGTGTATCTCTAACTTCAATAGATCCAGCACCATAATCATGGCATTTATTCCTCTACCCCTTTCCTGTTGAATGCTCCTCTCTCAGCTCACATAATCCCTTCTACTGCTTCACAGAGAAACACTGAGTCAAACACAAGTCATTTTACATCTGTAAGACACCGAAGGGCAGAAGACACCAGAAGGTCATTCGCCTCTCCCTTTTCCATCCATTTCTGGACCCTCGTTTCATTTTGCCTCTGCTAATCATGTGGCTTAAAACCAACATTTCAAATTCTCTGTGCTGCTTATCACTAAGCTGGGACTGATCAAGGTAAATCCTTACCTACCAACATAAAAAATGAGAGGCCGACAAACTCTTAGCAAGCACCAGGCCCTCTGAAAGAGAGGCAATATTATATGCAAAGGAAATAAGAGGAGAGCTGAAATATAAACTGCCAGGTATTAATGCAAAGTAATAAACCAGGGAAAGGCCCAATAGCAACGTTTTATGGAGACAAAGCAAGAACTTCTCCCAAGGGCAGGGGAGGCCAAGAACAGAGCTTCTAATCTAATAAATCAAAGCAGAAAAAACTGAACTATTAACAAGGCCTGGCAAGTGTATCTCAGAAGACAGCTCCAGCGAAAAACAGACAGAGCTTAGGGGTCACCAGGGGTGCTGGATTAAAAGTCCACAATCAAATCCTACAATGCCATATGAATCTTATTTAGTTCTATCAAAAGATACTGATGATGAGGCTTCCCTGGTGGTCCAGTAGTGAAGACTTCACCGTCCAGGGCCTCCCTGGTGGCTCAGTGGCAAAGAATCTTCCTGCCAATGCAGGAGACATGGGTTTGATCCCTGGTCTGAGAAAGATCCCAAATATAAATAAATAAAATTACATTAAAAAAAAAAGTCACCTTCCAACACAGGGGTGCAGTTCAATCCCTGATCAGGGCGCTAAGCTCCCACATGCCTTGCAGCCAAAACACCAAAACATAAAAATATCCAATAAAGACTTTAAAATGGTCCCCAAAAAAATAAATCTAAAAAAAAAAAGTTCCAAAAAATGTTGATGGAGCACGGGCTGCCTGTACCAGACACATGGGGCTCAGAGAATGCCCTAGACGCTACTGTGGCAGTCTCGTGGCCAGCTGGGATACCTAGAGGAGGATAACAAGGGAAAGGAGGGTCTCCATGAGAGGGGGCTGCTGGGGAACTAGACCATGGCAGGAGGCAGTCTGAGGCCCCAAAGAACCAACACCGATTTTTGATGATTCCTCTCTCTGTCTTTTGTTTTTGAGGGGGGTGGGCGGTGGTTCCTGAACTGTTCAGTCTTGAGCTACCTGCTGTCCAGACTTAAGTATCTATTTGATTTATATAATAATGACTACTTTATACTCACAAAGCTTTCATGACCCACTAGCATGGCTCGGGGCACATTTTCTCCAAGTCCTGGCTCTTGATGTTTTCTTGCTGAAGCCAAGGTTAAAGAATGCAGAGTCTGACCCCAGAAGAGAATAAAATCGATGATCCAGTAACCAACTGATGTTCCAGGCTTGGGTGGGAAGGTCAAAGGACAGTCTCGCCAACCTGGACATGGGTGTCGCCCAAGTCCTCCCTTCCCCCCACATCCAGGTGAGAAACCAGAAGAAGGCTACAGGCATTTCTATCTCAGCTGTTGCAGCTCCAATGGCTGGTTACAGACTTCACCCCAATTTCAATCCAGGCTCAAAGATACCCACCCTCCCATCACTCTCACTCCTTCCCCCAATGGCCTCTACAGAAAGCCCAGGTACAGAGAAGTAAATCAAAACTGTCTGCTGCTCCATAGGAAATAAACTTATGGTTACCAAAAGAGGAAAGTCGGGGGAAGGATTAAAATTGTAAGTTTGGGAAAAATTGGTAAAGACTACTGTACATGAAATAGATAAGCAAATACTTTATGGTTTCATCCACACACAAAGAAGAGATAAGCAAGAAAGACTTACTGTAGCCCAGGGAATTATATTACACATCTTGCAATAACCCATAATGAAAAATAACCTGAAAAAATATATATAACAGAACCACTTCACTGTACATATGAAACTAACACAAAATAGTAAATCAACTGCACTTCAATTAAAAAAAAAATGAGGAAAAAACTTGCTTCTCTAACAGGCTTTAAGAAAAGGATGAAAAACCAAACACTTCCTTCCCCACAAAAAAGATTCACCAATAAATATTTGCTAAGTGACTGCTCTAATTTTCATAATCCATGTGAACTGAAAAACAAGAACCGTGGACCAGACAGAGAGACCTAAATGAAACTAATCCTGGGGAGAAAAAGAGGATAAGGACTGGCCATAGTGAATCACTGAATGTTGTGAAACAATAGGGTGGTGGCCCTCCTGAAAAAGAGTTAAAAAAATAAAGACACAATGAATAGAAATTCACAACCAAATCACTTCTTTCTCCCTTCTTACTGCTGGAAAAGAACACTAACAGGAGTAATTCGTTCCTCCGGCCACCTGAAAACTATTCGAAGTTTTCTCAAAGAAACCTTGCATGCACAATGTTATCAAAAGACTACTAAAATCAATAGCTAACTCAAGCATCCCAGCTCTTTGAACTGAATCCTCCCTACTTCCACTTGAATGGGCTCTCGGAAATCATTAAGAGCTGCACAAATAACCAAGACCCCTTCCCGACAAGTCAGATAACCCAGAAGTGAAACTTGCTGAAATCTTCAGTGAAAAGAATCTCTAAGGGCAGTTTCCAACAAAAGCATCTCTGAAGGCCTGACCCCCCTGTGAACCGCATGGTGGATTACTGCGGTCACGAGACATTAACACCATCCCCATTCTTCGTGTGCACATCCCTTTGTTCTTCTAGCTTTTTAGTGGGTTGAAGCGAAGCTCACCCTGGCAGCTGAAGATTCCTCTAAAATCTAGTCACTCCTTATTCTATCTGCCCAACTCCCAGTAATGGCTGGCAGTAAAGCCTTTGAAATAAAACGGACCCATCTGCTTGGGGAAGCATCTTACATCTGACTCACGCACAGCCCAGGAGGGAGAGAAAAGCTCCCTCAAAGATGGTGACATTGTTAAGGTGAAACTGATGTCCAACATCCCTGAAGCCACAGGATGGAACAAAGTAGGGAGCAGAAAGAAGTACTTAGGAAATGCCCACCAGCAGCTCTTGCAGGTCAGAGTGGCCTTGTCAAGGAGCAGGTGCCTCCAGCAGGCTTGCTGTCACATGGCCCTCCTCCTCTCCATCCAATCTCTCACCCCCGTCGCTGGGTGTGAGACCCAGTGACCTCAGGAAGGGGACAAAGAAGACATACAGAATGTTAATTTTCTTTTCCCCCATTCACAAGGTACTCGAGAAGTTGTGACAGCATCAGAGGAATGAAATCATGTATGAGTTTGCTAGGGCTGCCATAAAAAATACCACTGACTGGGGGGACTGAAGAAATAGTCATTTACTGTCTCACTGTTCTGGAGGCTAGAAGTCCAAGATCAAGGAGGCAGGGAAGGGCTGATTTCTTCTGCAGGCTCCCTCTTCAGCTTGCAGATGGCCACCTTCTCCCCAAGTCCATACAGTCTTTCCTCTGTGAGCATGGACCTCTGCCAACCCTTTGTATGTCCAAATTTCCTCTTACAAAGACACTAGTCAGACTGGATTAGGGTCCCCCCTGTGACTTCATTTTAACTCAGTCACCTCTTTAATGACCCTGTCACCAGTCACATTCTGAGGTCACAAGGGTTAAGACTTCGATGTATGAAAGTAGAAGGGGAAGCAATTCAGCCCAAAACAAATGACAATAACTGTCCTTTAAAGCAGGGCTCTCCAACCTCCGGGATCTAATACCTGATGACCTGAGCTGATGTAATAATAATAGAAATAAAGGGCACAACAAATATAATGTCCTTGAATCACCCTGAAACCATCCCCGCCATCCCCTGGTCTGTGGAGAAATTGTCTTCTGCAAAACCGGTTCCAGGTACCAAAGAGGTTGGGAATCACTGCACTCAGGGACCTGATAATCAGATTATGCCAGGTCCTTGATGCACCTCGGTTTGTAAAATCTTTGCAGAGTTCCCATGAGGCAGATATTCTCCTTTACAAGTCACACAGTTAGAAGGTGGCTAAATAACACACAAGCTTAAGAACAGAGGTAGGTCTGAGCCCAGGATGCGGAAGAGCAAGGCCTCCCTTCCCCAGCTCCAGTGGAAAGACTGTTTCTAGGTAGCAAATTCTTTCAGACGCCTCAGTTCAATGATCCTCAGAACACCAGAAAACTCATCCTTTAAACTCTGTCCAGGATGTTGTGACAGGAAATGACACATCGTGGGGGTTTTCTGATCTTGTTTTTAAAAAAAAAAAACTTTCAGGGGATTAATCTGTGAGTTGAGTTCTTAATGGAGATTTGATTTTACAGTGTCAAAACAAGACAACTGTAAACAGGGCATCTCCAAGAGTGAGGAGGGGGCCTGCAGATTTCATGGGCTCTGGGCCATTATTTACTAATAGGATTAGCAGATGTGAGTGTGGAATTGCTCCCCTGGCTTGAAATAATGCAATGTATTTTTCCTAATGTAATTTGAAGAGTCTGTTAATACAACAAGCCAACGCAAACTTTAGAAGTGATACGGGGAATTGCGGGCAGCAGTCACTTCAGTAACACCCTAAAGGAAACGTGACTAATATTAGGCCTAATCAAAAACAATTAGGGCGCTTCCCTGGTGGTCTATTGGTTAAAACTCCCCGCTTCCACTGTAGCATGCACGGGTTCAATCTCTGGTCTGGGAACCAAGATTCCACATGACGAGCAATGAAGCAAACACAATATTTTTAAAGTGTTATTTTTAAAAACACACACACCCAATCAGATAGGATAAAGATTAACAAAAAATAAACCAAATATAGTCAGCCGTATCTGCAGGTTCCACATCTGCAGATTCAACCAAACAAGGAACAAAAATATACTTCTTTAATGTTCTAGGCTCTCACCTTCTGAGAGGGACAATGTTCTTTCTATAGAATAAATTTGCTTCCACTTAAAAAAACATGTCCAGAAAGTTCCATAACCAAAATTTGAATTTAACATGCACAGCCACAGCATTTACACTGTATTTACTATTTACACATGATTTACATTTTATTAGGTATCGCAAGTAATCTAGAGGTGATTTTAAAGTGCAGAGGACGATAGGCATAGATTATACACAAAGACTATACCATTTTATATAAGGAATTTGAGCACCCAAGGATTCTGGTATCTTCAGGAGATTCTAGAATCAAGCCCCTGAGAATATCAAGGGAAAGCTGTATTTGACAGCTATTTTTAAACTGGCAGGCATTTCAGTGCTCCCACAGCTTTCAAGAAAACCCAGGGACTCTAAGAAATAAACCTTCTAATGCAATAATAGCTCATTAATGCAACATCCCCTACCCCCCAACACATACACATATAGAATACAAACCAAATTCAGGAGCTGAATAGTGCCAAGAAAAAAAATATTCAAAATTATGTGTCTCTTTCCTCACTTTTTTCTATTATTTACTCAAGACTTAGGGGAACTCAGGCCAAAAAAAAGTCTTTTACAAGCCAAGGGCTTAAGCGACTTGGCCACTATTTGTGAAGTCCATGTGCTACAGGGCACTTCTATGACAACTGTGGCATGGGCCTTATTCTGGAATCTTCCACTCCTGAGCCCACGAAGGAAGTCTGTTCTCAAGAAAGGATCTCATTGTCCATTAAACCTTCCATGATATGGGTCAGCTCGGGATATGAATTTTAAACAGCTTAGTTAGTTAGGAAGAAGGAGGCAGAGAATTCTCTGGGAGCCAGACAGCCAGGTTCAAATCTAGATGTAAGCCTTTGCTAGTTGTATGATCTTGGGTAAGTTACTCAAAGTCTCTGAGCCTCAATTTCCTCATCTGTAAAATGGAGTAAAAACTGGAACCTTCCTCCTAGAGTCATAGTGAGAGGCAAGTCACACAAGCTATTTGGAAGATTTAGTGAGCACTCAATAAACAGCTGCTGTTAAGTGTGGACTGCGTGCTCAGGCGCTCGGTCACGTCTGACTCTTTGCGACCCCATGGACTGCAGCCCCCGAGGCTCCTCTGTCCATGGGGATTCTCCAAGCAAGAATACTGGAGTGGGTTGCCATTTCCTGCTGCAGGGGATCTTCCCAACCCAGGGATCCAACCTGCAACTCTTGTATCTCCCGCATTGACAGGCAGGTCCTTTACCACAGAGCCACCTGGGAAGCCCGTCAGTTTGGATTAGTACCAATCTATATGTTGATTACAATATGAAGTATAAAGTAATAAAACTGCATTGTTTAACCATAATGAGATACTGCTTCATACCCACAGGGATGGCTACTATCAAGAAAACAGAAAATAACAAGTGCCAGTGAGGATGTAATGAAATCAAAACCCTCATACACTGTTTGTAAGACTATTAAGTGGTGTAGCTGCAACAGAAAACAGTACAAATATTCCTTGAAAAATTAAAAACCGAATTATTATATGACACAGCAATCCCACTTCTGGACATATGTCTGAAAGAAGTGAAAGTAGCATCTCAGACAGACATTTGCAAACCCATGTTCACAACACCGCTGTTCACAATAGCCAAGAGGTGGAAGCAATCCACACATCCACTGATGGATAAATGGATTAAGCAAGCATGGTACACACATGCAGTGGAATATTACTCAGCCTTTAAAGGGAAGGAAATTCTGACACATGCTACAGCACGGACGAACCTTGAGGACACTGTGCTAAGTGAAATAAGCCAGTCACAAGACACATACCAGGAGTCAAAGTTCAAAGAAACGAGGAGGATGGTGCTTGCCAGAGGCTGGGAGTAGGGAGGAATGGGGAACTGTTTAATGGATACAGTTTTGAAAGCAAGCAAAGAGTCCTGGAGATGTGTTGCACAATGATGGGAATATACCTAACATTACTGAACTGTACACTTAAAAATGTTTAAAATGTTCAATTTGGGGATTTTTTTTATCCCCTGGAGAAGCAAATAGCCACCCACTCTAGTATTCTTGCCTGGAGAATTCTTTGGACAGAGGAGCCTGGTGGGCTAGAGCCAGACACGACTAAAGCGACTAACACAGACACACTGTGTTTACCTAAAGACTGCTAGAGAAGCTGTGGAGCTCACCGCCAGAAGTCCTCCCCTTAGGGAGAGGATCAGGATTGGAGGGGTTTTGAGGAAATTATAAGAAACCTTCTGACTGAGAATAGATTCTATTTCAGAGCTTGGAGACAAAATCCTTCCCCTGGGAAACTGCCTCCAACTCACTCATCACATCCTCAGAAGTGGAAACTCTACTTTTCATTTCAGAGATGTTATCACAGGGCTTTTCAAATAAGAGTCTTGATAAGGAACATTTAACATGTGATGCGATGGCTCCAAGGCAGTGAGGGCTTAGAGATACCAGTGAGGCCAGAGGGGCCCACCAGCAAGCTGCCAAGTCCCAGGCTCTGCTGAGAGGTGCAGGCTCTATCTTTCACCTCCAGGCCATCCCTTTAGAGGGGATCCTGTGGAGTGTTGGGGGAATGAGCCCAACTCTATCCATCAGCCCCTGGACTCCAGTCCTTATAGAGCGACTGGGTCACAGACAACGAAAAGCATATTTCTGTGCATGTCAGACCCCAGGGAGCATCACACCAAGTGATGGGGTGCTTCAGAAGGGACTGCCCTCCACAGACCTTAAACCTGTGTGCTTATATACAAGTTCCTCTCCTCCTTCCCTTGCTCTCAGGGTGAGTCACTGCCAGCATGAGTCTGAGCCAGAGTTGGGGTAGGGAAAAGGATGGAGGGAGGGAAGATTTACTGGGTGCTGTCATCCTCAGGCTTTCAAAGGGTCCCTCCACTGCCAACCTGAAGTTCACTTCCACAGCACACCTCCCACATACGTAAGAAATACAGTTGCCATTTATGAAGCATTTGACATATTTGCATATATTATTTACATCTCTCTCACACAGGTCAGGGGCTTCCCTGGTGGCTCAGAAGGTAAGGAAGCTGCCTGCAATGCAGGAGACCTGGGTTCGATCCCTGAGTTGGGAAGATCCCCTAGAGAAGGAAATGGCAACCCACTCCAGTATTCTTGCCTGGAGAATCCCATGGACAGAGGAGCCTGGCAGCTACAGTCCTTGGGGTTGCAAAGAGCTGGACATGACTGAGTGACTAGCACACACCCAGGACAGGTCCAATCCACTAGCTTTACAAACCAGCATGTCTAGATTACTTATCAGTGTACACACAGCCCCTCACACCTGAAAGGAGGTACTCAGTATCTGTTGAGGGAATACCTGGGTCCCTCTGAAAATACCTGCGTCTATTAAAATAGAGTCAATTAAATGTCCTAAGGAAGCCTACCTGGTTCCAGGTAAAAATGTTCTTTTCCACATCCATCATTTAATGAGAACCCAATAAAGACCTTGTGCTGTCGACAGACACCGGTTCCCAAGTACATGCAGATCAGAGGTTCCCCTGTGCCTGTGAGTAAGTGAGGCTACCCTGCTGCCAGCAAACTGCTGAGCTGTAACACACCATTTGATTACTGTCTTGTTTCACTTTCTGAGCTGCTTCTTTCGGCTCAAGAAAATCCACCTCGGCTGAAAGCAGGAAAGACAGTGATGGGGAAGTGTGGCACAGGATTTCGACACCACAATATTCCTCAGCTACATCCTGGATGCTTGTTAATAAAACCTTCATCAGCACAACTGATGTCATACCCATGGTGGCATCTCCAAGCTGAATCTTGTTCCAGAAGAACCGTTCAACAGCCAAAAGTATAATTTCAAACAGGAATTTCATTCTTTATTCATAACTTCCAAAGTGCATTAACAGGAATTTATTCATTCAGTGAGTCAACAATAATATTTATTGAGTTGCTTCTTTGGAGCTGGCAGTCAGGTACATGCCAGGGATACCCAGGGAGGGATGAACAGACAAAGGTTCTGCCCACAGGCAGCCTCTATGTTGATTGGGGGGTGGAGGGGAGGTAAAAAGGAAGAAAAAGAAATGAATTTCAAAGAGTGATATGTGCTTTGAAGAAAATAAAAGAGAATACTGTAATAAGAGGGAATTCTTTAGAACAGATGGTCAGGGATGGTGTCTCCAACTGGGGGTAACATGTAAGCAGAGACTACTTCATGGATATCAGGCAGTCTTTAGGAACAACAGCATTTTTCGTAGAGAGACTAGCAAGTGCAAAGTCCCTGGGGCCATTTTTGAGACAGAAAGAAGATCCACGTGACTGAAGCATGGCCAGTGAGGCCAAGGGTGGGAGGAAACCGTCAGAAAGTTGAGCAAGGGCCCGGTCTTGAAGCATCTTATAGACCCTAGGAAGTAACAGTCAGAAGTCCATCCCAAGCACAGTGGGAATCTCTGGATTTTTGTCTTTAAAAATCTCTTTCAAACTATTGCATAAAGAACAGATCATGGGGATGAGCAGTAACTCTTCATAATGTGGATTCTACTCACCTGTTTATTTATTTGGACTTAAAACAGCATAAAATTGTTTATGTCTTGTTGTTTAAAAAAAAATAACATAAAAGTTATTCTGTCACAGTTCTAGGGGCCAGAAGTCTGAAAGCAAGCTGCTCTATGGGAGAACTCTCCTTGCCACCTCCAGCTTCCTGGTGGCTACAGTCCTTGGGGTTGCAAAGAGCTGGACATGACTGAGTGACTAGCACACACCCAGGACAGGTCCAATCCACTAGCTTTACAAACCAGCATGTCTAGATTACTTATCAGTGTACACACAGCCCCTCACACCTGAAAGGAGGTACTCAGTATCTGTTGAGGGAATACCTGGGTCCCTCTGAAAACACCTGTGTCTATTAAAATAGAGTCAATTAAATGTCCTAAGGAAGCCTACCTGGTTCCAGGTAAAAATGTTCTTTTCCACATCCATCATTTAATGAGAACCCAATAAAGACCTTGTGCTGTCGATAGACACCGGGTCCCAAGTACACACAGATCAGAGTACGTCAAGGCTGTATACTGTCAACCAGCTTATTTAACTTCTATGCAGAGTACATCATGAGAAACGTTGGGCTAGAAGAAGCACAAGCTGGAATCAAGACTGCCAGGAGAAATATAAATAACCTCAGATATGCAGGTGACACCACCCTTATGGCAGGAAGTGAAGAGGAACTAAAAAGCCTCTTGATGAAAGTAAAAGATGAGAGTGAAAAAGCTGGCTTAAAGCTCAACATTCAGAAAACGAAGATCATGGCATCTGGCCCCATCACTTCATGGGAAATAGATGGGGAAACAGTGGAAACAGTGTCAGACTTTATTTTGGGGGGCTCCAAAATCACTGCAGATGGTGATTGCAGCCAGGAAATTAAAAGACTTTTACTCCTCGGAAGGAAAGTTATGACCAACCTAGATAGCATATTCAAAAGCAGAGATAATACTTTGCCAACAAAGGTCCATCTAGTCAAGGGTGAACATGATGATTGGAGCTCGCATGATTCGTGATTAACGGCTCTGCGTAATCACGACCTGCAACACCCTGATTGCTCCTATCTGATTCTTCCTGACGATCCATGATATTAATGTACTTTACGATTAGATTGAGGTTTTTGTTGCTGTCTTGTTAGTTGTATCTGAAGTAGCGTCAGACACGACTGAGCGACTTCACTTTCACTTTTCACTTTCATGCATTGGAGAAAGAAATGGCAACCCACTCCAGTGTTCTTGCCTGGAGAATCCCAGGGATGGGGGAGCCTGGTGGGCTGCTGTCTATGGGGTCGCACAGAGTTGGACACGACTGAAGTGACTTAGCAACAGCAGCAGCAGTCAATGGTATGGTTTTTTCAGTGGTCATGTATGGATGTGAGAGTTGGACTGTGAAGAAAACTGAGCACCAAAGAATTGATGCTTTTGAACTGCGGTGCTGGAGAAGACTCTTGAGAGTCCCTTGGACTGCAAGGAGATCCAACCAGTCCATTCTGAAGGAGATCAGCCCTGGGATTTCCTTGGAAGGAATGATGCTGAAGCTGAAACTCCAGTACTTTGGCCACTTCATGCGAAGAGCTGACTCATTGGAAAACACTGATGCTAGGAGGAATTGGGGGCAGGAGGAGAAGGGGACAACAGAGGATGAGATGGCTGGATGGCATCACGGACTCGATGGACGTGAGTTTGAGTGAACTCTGGGAGTTGGTGATGGACAGGGAGGCCTGGCATGCTGCAGTTCATGGGGTCGCGAAGAGTTGGACACGACTGAGCGACTGAACTGAACTATCTATTTTAAAGATTTTTGATGTGGAGAAGTTTTAAAGTCTTTATTGAATTTATTCACAATATTTCTTCTGTTTTATGTTTTGGTTTTTTGGCCGCAAGGCAGGTGGGATCTTAACTCCCCGACCATGGATCGAACCCATGACCCCTGCATTAGAAGGCAAAGTCTTAACCACTGGACTGCCAGGGAAGTCCTTATGGATTTTACTTAGATGCTCTGGCTAAACTCTCCTGTCTGTCCTATCCCAGGTCACTCCCAGAAAAGTCTGAATCAAAGGAAGTGGGTATAGTCGATGGGACTGGCAATGACAGGATTCTCTCCAATGGTCATGAAAGGAGATATCTGGAGACAATCTAACAGGATGTGCATTTGCTATGTACCCAATGAGAGAATACTTGAAAGCTTGGAACCATGTCTGAACACACCAGGCTCTCAGAAATGTTTGTTGGATAAATGATTCAATATACCGTTTCCACTAAACTTGATGCAAAGACAGAGATCAAAAAGTCAGAGACTACCCCTGGCATGCAGCAGAGGACCTGTCCACAGCAGGGACTCCCAACAAGTCAGAGAACTGAGTAAAATGTAAGCAAAATGACAAGCTTTGCCAAAGATCACCCTGTATGTTTCTCTTTGAACGATGGTCAATATTTTATTATTTCTCAAATCTGGTTCTAGAATTTTGGAAACAGCTCAAAAATAGGCACCCCTGAGATGTAACTGGTATCTCTTCAGACACATCACACACACTAAAGCTTTTTTTTTTTTTTTTGAGATGTCAGTTCTTGAGATGAATCTATTCTCTCTTTTCAAAGGCTGAAAGAAGGCCCCTTTCTACTTGTCAATTCCCCTAACCAATGTTCAGCAAAAACATTTTCAAGACCTAACATATGATAAAAATGCAGCTTCAAATCCAATCTCCCTCTTGATTTTTGTTGAACTTTTCAAAAAAGAAATAAATCACTGTGCTTCTATCTTGATCTGGGAACAGTACAGGCTCAAGACAAATGTTGATATGGTGAAGTTTTCTGACAAACTCTTATGTTGTCTGCAATTTACATGTTGGCACCAGCTGCGTGATACAGTGTATGTCTGTCTTAAGCTAGGGGCAGTCAGGTAACCTCGCAGGTCCCTGAACAGGAAACACACACTGCTGGGGGTGGTCAGTATTTTGAGAGATGACCATCAGAAGCCCACTCCTCGTTGGCCATCTAATAGCGTGTTCACAATCTTTATCTCCCACAGGGACCAGAAGGTGAGAAATTCAGCTTAGCAAATGTTAGAAATAATCTTGCATCCGTGAAGTGAGTGGTGTTCAAGATGGCTAGGCTAAACTTCTCCACTTTTCCTCAACAAACTGTAGGCAAAGACCCTCATCTTTCAGAGCACACTCTGACCCAGAGTATTGCTTGCTCTGTGAGCCGATATCTGCAGAGGATGCTGATGCCTGCTTCAATTAAAAAGTGAGCTGAATTGGTGTCAGAACTTTCTCTTCTACTGGGAGAGAAACCTCCATGCAAGATGCAGTCAGAGAGCCTGAAAGTATAGACAACTGCACTTGGCCAGATTTCAAGGACGAGCTGCACAGGAACATTTATATGGCTGCTTCTGGAAATGCACATGAGGCAGAACCTGGTCGAAGACTTGCTTCACCCTCACACTTCTGAAATAAACTACATGGGAGGCCCAATGGCCCTTGGCTCCCTTGAAATGCTGGAGGCACAGGGCTCTGCCCAGATATGCCAATGATGGTTGTGAAGGGCTGAACTGCATCTCTCCAAAATTCCGATGCTGAAGTCCTAACCCCCAGGACCTCAGAATGTGACTGTATTTAGAGACTGGGTCTTTCAAGAGGTAACTGAAGTTTTAGGAGGGTCATTAGGGTGGGTACTGGGCTTCCCTGGTGGTTCGGAGGGTAAAGAATCCACCTGCAATGCAGGAGACCCAGTTCGATCCCTGGGTCAGGAAGATCCCCTGGAGAAGGGCATGGCAACCCACTCCAATATTCTTGCCTACAGTATTCCATGGACAGAGGAGCCTGGTGAGCTACATACAGTCCAAGGGGTCGCAAAGAGTTGGACATGACTGAATGACTAAGCACATACTCAGGGTAGGTACTAATCCAATCTGACTGGTGTCGCTATGAGAAGAGGAGACCTGGACACAAAAAGAGGTTCCAGGGATGCATGCACAAAAAGGAAAGATGACACAAAAATATAGGGAAAGACAGCCACCTACACACCCCAAGGAGAGAGGCCTCAGAGGAAACCAAACCTGCCCACCCCTTGATCTTGGGCTTCCAACCTCCAGAATGGGGAGAAAACTTCTGTTGTTAAAGCCACCTGGTCTGAGGTTGTTTATTTTAGTGAAGGCCCAAGCAGATACAACAGTGAAAACCAAGCAGGCTTAAGTGTGTACACACACACACACACACTCACACACACACACACACTGCCCCACTCTGAGGCTGCTCTAGCTGATGGAGCAAATCCTCAGTCTCCCTGGGGCCTTGACCTGAACATCCCTCTTGGGGCAGAGGAGCCTCTTCTTCCTCCTTCTCTCAACTAGTCCCATGTGCATAGCCTGACTCCCAGAAGTGGCCCTTACCAGCTAATCTAACACAAAAGAAAAAAGTCCTCATCCACAACAAAAGTTTAGCTGTCAGATAATACCCTTCTGAAAAGTTTACCAGTATGCAAAGAACACATACAAGGAAATATCAACAATAAAATGGCCTATAACTCTACCTCCCACCCAGGGAGATTCACTTTTTTTCTTTTTAAACAAAAACAGATACATACTGTTCCAAGTGCCTTTTTAACAGGTTTCTGAAGGCAAAACCAACCAGTGAATTAAGTTCCATTAGTGATCCTGAAAGAAATTTCCCTGCCTCTCCAAGCCCAACTTCCTCATCTATAAAATAAGGACAATGAGAAAGAACCCCTGTAAAGTTGAATCAATATAAAACACGGCATTGCTTCTGAAGTTCACTGGGCAGCGCAAGAAGAGGTGCCACTGTGAGAAGTCTATAGCAATTCTTGGGAACAATGGGTCATTACACGCAAGAATTTTTGACAGTCATGGGAGGGGAAGAAGGCTATTTTTAGGCAAAGAGAAATGAAAAACCTGAGGCTGGGTTCTTCGTTTACCCAGCATCCACCAATGGATGCACCAAAAACAAGGTAAGACTTAAAAATAGCTCAGACCGGAAATGTGGCTGGCTGTTTAGTCTTAACTCTTATCTGGGTCTGTCTCTTTATAAAAACCTCGCTCTCCCAGACTGCTACATTGGACCATTATTAATTTGTGTAACAAAAGTAGAAAGCTGGCAAGTCCTCCAGTGCTTTTAAACAGGCTTCTCCATCAGAAGTCCCGGTTTTGGAACTGGAACCCCACGTTGGGGGTCTCCCTCATCCCAGGGAAGGTCTCCTCCCTCAGATTTGCCCAGGGGGCTCTTTCCAGCTCTGAGATTCCATGATTAGGGTTGTCCTAGGGATCGGCCCTGGCAGTCAAGCCTTTCGTGTGTGGTCATTAAATACACACCACAGTGAAGCCTGACTACAAAGTTCCAGGAACACACCCTTGAGACAATCTCACCATCCAGAGGAATGAAGCGGAACAGGCGGCCTAAGAACTCGGCCAGGCTCTCTCCGATTCCCCAGCACGTAAGTCTGCAGGGCTCAGGATCAGACTCTGGCTAATCCACCCCACTGTCCAGCCACAACATGTGGCCCCCAGGCCAAAAAGTCAGACCCCCAGAGGCTGAAGTCATCATTTCCAAAAGCAAGGATGCCCACCTGAACAGCCGATGGCCATACAGCAGGTCCTCTGACCTGATACGCATTTCTGTAACTCTGCTCAGTATTCTGTAATAACCTAAATGGGAAAAGAATTTGAAAAAGAATAGATACATGTATCTGTATAACTAAATCCCTTTGCTGTACACCTGAAACTAACACAATATTATTCATCAACAATATTCCAATATAAAATAAAAATTAAGAAGATATGTACATGGATTTTAAAAACCCTTTTCTTCCATGGATGTGAAGTGAGGTAGGAAGGTGGCCTGTGAGTCACATATATCTGCTCAAGAATACAGACTAACGATCATATTTTCCCTAAAGAGAAAAATCTAAAGGTCAAGCAGGAATGACTAGCTGCAGTCTCACAGGATGGAAGCCATCCAGCAAAGTGAGGCTCACGGGGCAGGAAGCACAGAAGAGAAGGAGGTGAGGGGTAGGAGAAGACACACAGACACACAGGGACACACACAGACACACACACGGACACACACACACGGACACACACATACGTGGACACACACATGGACACACAGACACACGGAGCTGGATGATGATTTATGCTCCAGCGTCAAACCAAGACAAGATGTGCAAAGCCCCAATTCACCTTAGATCGCCCTGTCTCCTAAAAATGGTGCGTAGGTAATTACAACCAGAGGTGTACCCCGAGTGGAGGAGGAAGGCGGGCCAGCAGGAAGGCGGGCCAGCAGGAAGTCTGTGGTCAGAGGCCTTTTCATTTTCCCACTGCTTCCATTTCCAGCTCAAGTGCTATGATGAGCCCCACTGATTAGAAAGGCACTATGAACAAGACCAAGCTCTGAATCTGAATTTAAGGCTGCCCACGACCCGGCTCCCAAGTCCGACAACAGACAGTATTTTACTGCTGGCACAACTGGACAGGAACCAATCGACCCTGAGTCAGGACTGGATGTCAGAGGTGCTGCGTTCACCCTCTGGGGTGAGGTGAAGGCCTGGAACAGTGCCCAATGTCCATGGACCCTTCTTGCGACCTGCCATCCCAGGCTCCCCCTTGCTGCTGCATGTCTGACCCACCCCCTCCCAACTTTCTAATATCAAACACAGGCGTTCCTGCGGTGACCCCTTTTATTCTCCACTGGAATCATTTGCTATTGCGAAGATCAACTGCAGATTTTTCAGAGTCACCCAACCTTCCAGGGATGTGTTTCTCAAAATGAGGTCAGGGAACTCCTATATCAGAACCACCAGGGGAGGCGGGGTGGTAGGGTGTGTTTGGTAGAGTCCTAACTGAAAGTGAAAGTGTTAGTTACTCAGTCATGTCCGACTCTCTGCTACCCCAAGGACTGTAGCTCGCCAGGCTCCTCTGTCCTTTGAATTCTCCAGGCAAGAATTCTAGAGTGGGTTACCATTCCCTTTTCCAAGGGATCTTCCTGACCCAGGGATTGAACCCAGGTCTCCTGCATTGCAAGCAGATTCTTTACCCTCTAAGCCACCAGGGAAGCCCAGATTCCTAAATTCCACCTCAGATCTACTGAATCTGACCCCAAGTCTGCATTTTTGAGCAAGCTCTGCAAGTGACGCAGAATGTTTGAGACCAACTGCCCCAGTGCAACAATCCCTGCCCCCACAACGTCCAAGGGCAAGTTAAAAGAAACACACACTTTTGGACCCCACAGTCTCAGAGAGCGCCCTCCCCAAAGCCCGACAGAGAAGGTCTGGGGTGGGGCCTGGAAATGTAACTCCCCAAAGAGTACACATGTTTGTGAGCTCCTGACATCCAAGCCATGTTTCCCAAACAAAGTGCTCCCCACTCCCTTCCCATCTTTGCCCTAACTCTCACTCATCCATGTCTTAGCTCCAGTGCAGCTTTCTTAGGAGAGAAAACCTTCAGTGACCACCACCACTGCCCCCAATCCCATCAGCCAACACAAGACTAGGTTTCCTTGCTATGGCCTTTCTTGATACCCTTTCCTTCTGTATAACAAAAGAGATATCCTTTTCTTTTGTATGAAAATTAATTGCTATTAAATATACCCCCGGTGGCTCAGACAGTAAAGGAGCTTGCCTGCAATGCAGGAGACCCGGGTTCCATCCCTGGGACAGGAAGGACCCCTGCAGGAGGAAATGGCTACCAACTCCAGTATTCTTGCCAGGAGAATTCCGTGGACAGAGGAACCCGGCGGGCTACAGTCCATGGGGTTGCAAAGCGACCAACACCTTCACCTTTTCATGTGTCTGTTTAATGTCTATCTTCCATCAGACTCTAGTCAAGGCTATGGTTTTTCCAGTGGTCATGTATGGATGTGAGAGTTGGACT
This sequence comes from Ovis canadensis, assembly GCF_042477335.2. Classification (NCBI taxonomy): domain Eukaryota; kingdom Metazoa; phylum Chordata; class Mammalia; order Artiodactyla; family Bovidae; genus Ovis; species Ovis canadensis. Next base: position 179,401,246 of record NC_091247.1, on the reverse strand, counting down.
CTGAAGAAGGCTGAGCGCCAAAGAATTGACGCTTTTGAACTGTGGTGTTGGAGAAGACTCTTGAGAGTCCCTTGGACTGCAAGGAGATCCAACCAGTCCATTCTGAAGGAGGTCAACCCTGGGATTTCTTTGGAAGGAATGATGCTACAGCTGAAGCTCCAGTACTTTGGCCACCTCATGAGAAGAGTTGACTCATTGGAAAAAACTCTGATGCTGGGAGGGATTGGGGGCAGGAGGAGAAGGGGACAACCCAGGATGAGATGGCTGGATGGCATCACGGACTCGATGGACGTGAGTCTGAGTGAACTCTGGGAGTTGGTGATGGACAGGGAGGCCTGGCATGTTGCAGTTCATGGGGTCGCAAAGAGTTGGACACGACTGAGCGACTGAACTGAACTGAAGTGAACTGAACTGATATGTCATTGACAACCTACAATGTCCCTGGACTGTGACCTCAGTTGAGTCATAGCTAGACACAGGGCAAAGCTGAGAAGCCACCACTGACTCCAGTTGAAAACAATTCCCACTGGGTCAAGGCCAGAAATGCATTCTTCCTGACTGTATTCAATTCCTCAGGCTACTGTAACAAAAAGTACACAAGCCCCACAGTTCAAAACAACAGAAATTTATCCCCTCACAGTTCTGGAGGCTAGACGTCCAAAATCAGGGTGCTGGCAGGGCTATGCACCGTCCAAGGCCTCTAAGGGAGGATCCTTCCTTGTTCTCGCAGCTTCTGGTAGCTCCTGGCATTCCTTGGCCTGCGGCAGCATCCCTCCAGTCTTTACCTCTGTTGTCAGGTGGCCTTCCTCCCGTGAGCACTCCTGTGTCTCTGCATCTCTTCTGAGCTCACCAGTCATACTGAATTAGGGACAACCCACTCCATCGCGCTTATTCCAGTATGACCTCCTAACTCGTAACATCCGCAACAACTCTATTTCCAAATCAGGTCACGATCTGAGGTTCAGGAAGGACATGAATTTTGGAGGGGCACCATCCAGCATAGCACACTGACAAGGCAGAAGGTTATGAAATATACTTGCCTTTGACATAGGTTGAGCACTTAACAGTCTGAAGTGTAGAACCTTAATGAAGCGGATCTACTGGTTATTCCCTCAATATACTTTCTCTCTGTCTGTCTCCCTCTCTACCTCCCTCCCTCTCTCTCTTTACTCTTTAAAGCTAAAAGGTCAACATTTTAGCTAAGCACATGACCACACACAATAAAGACTACCTTGCCCAGCCTTCCTTGCAATTATCTCACAATAACCTAAAACAAGAAAAGAATCTAAAAAGAATGTATACACACACACACACACACACATATATGGGGCTTCCCAGGTGGCACAGTGGTAAAGAATCCACCTGCCAACGCAGGCGATGCAAAAGATGTGGGTTTAATCCTTGAGTGGGGAAGATCCCCTGGAAGAGGAAGTGACAACCCACGCCAGTATTCTTGGCTGGAAAATTCCATGGACAGAGGAGCCTGGCGGGCTACAGTCCACGGAGCCACAAAGAGTAGAACATGACTGAGCAACTAAGCACATATAATATACCACTGAATCGCTTTGCTATATACTTGAAACTAACACAACACTGCAAATTAATTATATTTCAATATAATTTAAAAAAAAAAAAAAGACTCCTGAGAATTCCCTGGCAGTCCAATGGTTAAGACTCAGTGTTTTCACTTGGGGACAGGTTCAATCTCTGATCAGGGAACTAAGATCCTGCAAGCGATGCAACATGGTCCAAATAAAAAAATTTGACCAATATGTTAAGACTTCCTCAGACATCTGAGGCACATCTGGAAATGCTGCAAAGACAGGTAACTTCTCTGAAACTGGCCCTTGACCATTTCCTCACTCCCAGGCACTCACCCTCTACCTTCCATGCTGTCCTTTCTAGTTTGAAAAGAATCTCCCTCCAATAAAATCCTGGAAAGGAGGGACCAGGTCACAGTTGCTGCCACTGTGCATTGGGAACCAACCCACTGTGCACTAGCCCACAACCAGAGACTGGATGATTCTAGCCACTGCCTGGACCTGGAGCTCTTGAGATTGCCTGCCACCACGGAGGGCTACAGGGAACATCACCTTTATTTCCCAAAGAGCTAAGTCACACTGGCTTTTCTCAAGGTGGCTGCTGGGTCCCTGTGCTTCTTAAATTGCCTTCAGCCCAGGCAGAGACCACCATGCTCTGGGGTCCTCTGCACACCCACTGTTGCAAGAGGGTCTGAACTAGGCCCACAGATAACCGAAATTAACTGACCACATCCTACTTAACAGGAAACCCAATAGCCAGCTATTTTAGATTCATCTCACTTCCCCCTAGTCCACTTCTACCGCAACACCAAGCTGATGGAAAGTCAGAGTGTATATTACGAAAATATGGGGAGGGGGACAGTGACAGCTCCAGAGTTCAGAGATGAAAAGGCTTTGAGGAGACTATCTGGAAGGAGAGGGGTGCTAAGCACCATATCTGCATAGCAGATGTTGCATTTTTCCTTCATGTGTATTTTGGGGTGATCCAGTGCAGACTAGTGGAAATTATGATGGGGCTACAGTTTGCCCCAAGACACCTGTTAGTGCTGCCAGTAGAGTGGCTTATACTCAGTTTCACTCTATTATCAAGAATAAGTTAACTTTCCATTCTTGTTTCAAAGGAAGAATATAAAGCTCAAAGATACATGTATAAAAATGTTTATTGTGGTTTTTCTTAAAATGGAAAATCTCATCATAAAATATCCAAGAAAAGAGGGGTTAAATACATCCAGGCCTCCCCTTTGAAGGCAGAAGCAATGCAGAGAATGCACAGGAAACCCCCATCTGGAGGGGCAGAGGGTGGGGTGAGGGGTATGTGTGGGTGTGTGTATGTGTCCAACAGCAGTGTCTTTCACTTTTGCAAAAGGAAAGACATAGTCATGAGTCAGGTTTGGTTTTGGTTTTCTCTCCCCACCCCCTCCTCTCCTGCTTCCTGTTTAGGGGGCGGCCTGTTCCCATAACACTGAGAGCATGATCAAGGCACACCTTCTCAGGAAAAGGCTTCCCTCTCTAGGTGCTGCAAACCATCTCCCTCCTAGGAATGGTGCAGGTGTGTAGAGAATCACTCCACGGTGCCACAGTATCCCGGGCCTGGTCACTGCCCAAACATCCTCATATCTGAATTCCCTCCTCACATTGGTTAGGACCCCTGAGTGCACAGTGCCTCCTAGGGCTCTATATTATGTCTTATCAACGTTCAGCAGCTGTCCATTTTCCTTCCAGTTCAGGAATCACCCTGCTGTCCATTTCTTCTCCTCAGTCACAGAAAGGAGGTTTTCATACAGACACTAACCCCTGCTTTGCACCCAGAAGTTAGGTCCTCAGTAGGAATCCCAGCTCTACCACTAGCCAGCTGTGTGTCTTCAGGTTCTTACAACAAAACCCCACAGGGTGGGTGGCTTATAAATGGCAGAAATCAGTGTCTCCCAGTTCTGAAGCCTGGGAATCCAAGATCAGGGTGCCAGCATGGTCTTCCCTGCCTCATAGCTGGCACCTTCACTCTATGCCCTCACATGGTGGAAGGGGCTGGGAGCTCCCTGGACTCTCATTTATTAGGGCACTAATCCCATTCATGAGGGCTACATCCTCAAGACCAAAGCACCTCCCAATTTCCCTCCTCCTGATACCACCATCTTTGGAAGTTAGGATTTCAACACACGAATTTTGAGAGGACACAAGTATTTAGACCACAGTGCTCTGTTACCT